>NC_134704.1:22907500-23507500 GCF_043290135.1 Rhipicephalus microplus | reverse complement strand
ATCAGGTATAGGAGTAACATGGTCTGTCCTTTTCGGAAATCTTTGTGAGAAAAGCAACTTGCCTCCGTCAGCTGCTTGTTCGGCTGATGTCGCCGGTTGCTGAGGAGGTGGATCATCTACACACATCTGGTCTGGAGGCAGCGCACCAGGCGTCTCCAGAGACAGGCCGCCTGCGGCCGGCTCTTCCTCCCCTTCACCCTCGGCTAAGAACAGGCGCAATCAAAATTCTAGCATGAAACTTGGGCACATGCCTAGCATGGCAAATGCACTAAAACCCGACAAGGGTGATAAGGTGGTCTAAGTGGTGCTATGTTAACAAGATGCATCCCTTCAGCAGACGTGACAAGCACTTGTCTGTATCTGTAACAAGATAAAAAAAATCCTTGCGAGAGTCATTAAATTAAATGATGCTATATAGAAACCCTCTAGCAAATATGTTCCCCAGCAATTCTTACTCCTTCAACTTCTCACCAGTTCAAGCCTACTTTTTACCCTGCACTTTTGCCTTGTTTGGAGAACTGAAAGCACGGTAGTTTTCGACAGAGGAGCTTTAGTCAGTGCTCATTTGAAGATGCAGCCCATGTGAGGAAGGTTGAAAAGGTGACAAGCGCATCCCCACATGAAATTTCTTAACAATTCTCTCAGTCACAATTATTACCACAAATCGGGCTATGGTACTGCAGGTATTTACACAGTAATAAATACAACAAACTCCCCAGAGTGCTTTACAGGCCACAATGAGCAAATTAGGCAGAATAATGAGAGGAGAAAGAGGACTCACGTTTTTCCTCTTCCTCATGCTCAGGTACATCAGCAGGGGCAGCATCAGGGTTGCCAGATCCCTGCTCTTCAGGTGGCTCGTCCCCCCCACCACTTGAGTCCGCTGGTGGAGGCGGGGCTGGCGGCTCCTGTGCGTCGTCTCCCTGCCCTGGTGGCTCTTCCCCTTCTCCTCCACCCCCACCTCCACTGTCAACTGGAGCAGAGTCATCACCTGGTGGCTGCCCATTTTCCCCCTCGCCCTCTTCACCCTGGTCCGAGCAGGCCACTACACAAACACCCATGCGTATGGGCACAGGCCGCAGCAAGGACTTGTTGTGAAGCCCGGGGGACACTCTGCATGGAGACTCGGGGCTGGCGCAGCGAGGCTGCTCAGGTGAGTCGTAGTTCTCTGGTGTACCACAATGAACACCATCAGTGCAAGGCTCAGGTGTACCGCAGTGCATACCATCTGTGCAGGGCTCAGGTGTACCGCAGTGCATACCATCTGTGCAGGGCTCAGGTGTACCACAGTGGACGCCATCAGTGCATGGTTTTGGTGTGCCGCAGTGGACGCCATCTGTGCATGGTTCTGGTGTGCCGCAGTGGACGCCATCTGTGCATGGTTCTGGTGTACCGCAGTGGATGCCATCTGCACAAGGTTCAGGTGTGCCGCAGTGTATTCCATCAGTACAGGGCTCTGGTGTACCACAATGAACACCATCTGTACAGGGCTCCGGTGTACCGCAATGGATACCATCATTACAGGGTTCTGGCGTACCGCAATGGATACCATCAGTACAGGGCTCTGGTGTACCGCAATGGATACCATCTGTACAGGGCTCTGGTGTTCCACAGTGAATGCCATCCGTGCAAGCTTGAGCAGACTGGACACCATCGTCACAAACACCTTCAGCAGTGATCTTCACAGGCACCATGGTGTCAAGCAAGGCCTGAGCGGACTGCATGGCTGCTGGATCTGTAGTGCTGTCAGCATCAGTCTCCATTGGAACTCCCTGAAATATTAGCAAAGAGTTACTTGAGAACCCCACATGAGGTCAGAAGCTACACAAACCTGCCCATAAGAAATGCACAAGTCCAATACTGTGCGCTATAGTTACCGAAACTTTTAAGTACGCTCAATGCAATAAATAACCCAACAAATGAGCTTCTCTTATTTAAATCACTCATTCGCCCAATAGCAGACTACGCATCTGTCGTTTGGAACCCGTACAAGCAGTGCGAGATTAATAGGTTAGAAGCAATTCAGAAAAAAGCTGTAAGATTCATATGTCATCGCTATGACCGCAGCTTTTCACCCTCTTCTACTCTTTCTTCACTGAACTTAACTTCGCTCTCTTCGCGTCGCCGAATAGAGTCATTAAAATTCTTGCATAGCATTGTGACGTCTTTGGTTAAACTTTCAAATGACAAGGACTACATAAACTTTGCACCTCAGTCAACGACAAGAAGCTATCACAACTTAAACTTAACGCCTTACTATGCTCGAACTAACATGTTCAAGTTCAGTTTTTTCCCCCGTTCTATTGATGACTGGAATTCGTTACCTGGTACTATTCGTTCACGCCCATCATCCAATATTCAAGCCGACATCCATGACATGCGTCTGTAACATACCCTCATCTATTTGCCATTGGTGTTAGCTCTTGAGTTGCATTGTTTCTTTATTCTATTTTATTCATGTTAATCACATGTTTGTGCACTTTTGACTTTGTATAACCACACATCTGTATTACGTTACCTGTTTACATAATTTTCATTCCTGTCTGTTAAAATTCCGCGTATTTTGTACACCCACTCCTGCCATAGCGCACTTAGCGCTGCAGTATGTGTAAATAAATAAATAAATGTATTCCGAAGTGATAGATGGCTGATAATGGAACCAGCACATGTACCTTTCCGACGCCGACCAGTGTTACCAGAAGTGTTCTCGATCATGCAGAAGACAGAGCAATGGGAATGCTAAATTTGGTCAAAATGTTAAATTTTTCAAATAATTTTTTTCTGCAATTCCAAGACTTTTACCTGTTGGTAAAATATTAGACCATCACATGCACCAGAAGTAAAGAAAAGGGCATAACAGTGTGCTGCCATCAAATACAGTGAGAAAATTGGGCTTTGGAAAATGCAAATTCGTAGCTTTCCCCAGGCAAAGTGCTACCATATTGACATATTCGTAAAGAGGACAGATCGGAGCTTAAGAAGACTACAAAGCTGTACTTCTCCAATGAGAAATTCATGACTCTTTACCTGAAGATCACTCTCATCAAGCACCGTGTCCACAGCTGTTGGCTGGGCTGAAATATAAACGACAGAAATCATGACTGGCATCAAAGAAGCCCCTAATACCAGTCCCAGCACACATCACAGACAAGCTTATCGTATGCACTCAAAAGAGATTTTCCGAATTTTATACACGCACCATGTTTTGCAGCTAGGCAAATACAGTCGACTCCTCTTCAACTGAATTCGAAGGGAATCCATAAAATTGTTCCATGTATCAGAAGTTTCATTTAAACAAAGTACACTTATTTAGTGAACCGAGACCTTTATTCAAATTGCACAAATTTCACCTTACTCATGAGGATGAGTAGGAAAAAAAAAAGTGAAGAGTGGTTTGTTTGGCAAGCTTGAGTTGTTGTTTCACATGGTACGCACCCATGCTTGAAAAACTATCCAGAAATTCTGGACAAGCCGCATGCTCAAAATAGCGCTGCAAACATTCACCAGCCTCTTTAGTAAACTAAACTTCATAGCTCTGAATGTGGCCATTGTGTGCCCACACAAAAGACTAATTTAAAAAACTTGCATCAAGAGTAATCAAAATATGCTCCCTGTGTTGTGTGCTCCAAACATATAGCTTCATGCTAAAAAAAAATAAATTAGTCTGCTATCTGTAATAGTTTCCGATATATTGCAGGAATTTTCATGCAGGGTGTACGAAATTGCCATTTTGAGAAAACCAAGAAAAAACAAAGAATTCTAACATTTTTAACCGTAACAATGTATTTACTTAAAATTATATCGTCATTAACATATATATATATATATATATATATATATATATGGATACTAGAAAGGCTAAGAAGTGCAACGCTGCAAGGTGATCGAAAATTGAACGAGTACTTCTAGAAATAAAGCACAATAAAGTTCATTGCATGTAACCAAAAACAGAAATATTTATTTAAAATTAAAAAAAGATGAAGCTGCCCATTCGAAATCGGCTCTCAGCATTGTTTTTTGTGCACATTTAGCTACACTGTGCAAACATAATTACAGCTCTAGTTGCCCTAGGTCCACTTTTACCAAACTAGCAAAAGAAATTGGTCAAATTCTGTGCTTCGAGAAAAATGCTGTTAAAACTTTATTTCGCCGTTCCGAGAGAAAAAATATCATGGCACACATACCGTATAAACCGGAATATAAGTCGAGATATTTTCAATAAAATAATAAGCTAAAGTTGCCCCTCGTTTTATATAGCGGTGTCTAGCCGAAAGTACACCGCTGTCTGGCAACATGTGGCTTGCACATGCTTGAGAAGCCAGAGGCGGCCATATTTGCATCCAAATCATATCGCAGGCTGTTTATTTATCCTCTGTGTTTTTTTTTTTTTTGTGCTCGTGATTTGCTTCCGGTGTTTTAATTTTCGCTCCCCTTGAGATTGCGCTGCATTTTTAGAGGTATTTTGTTTTTCGTTCACTGAATATGAGTAGCGATATGAGGAGGCAGTACTCAGTTGCGTTTAAACTAGATGTTGAGTTCGCAGATGCGGACGGGAATATGGCTGCTCAGCGCCGCTTTAGTGTATCGGAAAAAAAGCGTGCGCTATTGGAGGGCGCAGAAAAGGAAGCTGCAGATGTGCAATTCTCGAAAAATGTTGTTTCGTGGACGAAGTGCCGTTCATCCGCAGCTGGACTTTGTGCGGAAAGTTCGTGCGCACTCGCTGCCAGTGACCGTGGATACCATTCGTAAGAAAGTAGTGCAACTCGCTCGAGAAGCTGGCTCACGAGAGAAGAGTTTCGTGCACCAAACTCTTGGGTGCGTCAATTTATGCGATGCAAAGGTTTTTTTTTTTTTTTTTTTCGGCGGCACACATCCGTTAGAAGTTGCCCGGGGAGTTCGAAAACAAGCTTATAACTTTCAGCACTTCGTGAACCGGCTTCGGGAGCAGAACGACTACATGATGGAGCAGATTGGCAACGCCGATGAGACCCCCCGTGTGGTTTGACATGCTTTCGTCGACCACGATCACGCAGCGTGGCGCCAAGGATGTGAGGCTGTTGTCCACTGGCAACGAGCACTCGCGCTTCACCGTCATGCTGGCATGCACGGTTAATGGTAGAAAGCTTCCACCCTTCATCATTTTCAAACACAAGACAATGACAAAGGAAGTGTTCCCGCCGGTGTTGTCGTTCGCGTCAGCAAAAAGGGATATATGTACGAGGCCATGATGCTCAAATGGATAAGAGTAGTGCGGAACCGTCGGCCTAGTGCACTGCTGCGTCTTCGCAGCATGCTGGTGTTAGATGCGTTTCATGGTCACTTAAGGGGGGACGCGGGTCTTAGAAAAGTAAAAAATGGCCAAAAAATCGATTTTGAGAAAAACGCATTTTTCGAATCTTTGAACCTATAAGCACCTCTCCTCAAATTATTAACGCTAAATTCGATAAAAAAAAAATAGGTTAAAATCTATTTTCAAACCATCACGGGAGTCGCAAAACAACCCGCAAAACAGAAAATTTGTTCGAACTTCTCGCGCGCGCCGCCAGCGAAGCAGCCGGCGGATCGGCGCCATCTTGGGCTTGTTTTGAAGCTGGTTCCTTTGTGCGCGTTTTGCGGGCTCTCAAAATGGCGTAGCTCCAACACAACGACTGCCCTCGCCCGTTTTGCGAAGCCGTCTGCCGGACCGCTGATTGGCTAGAGCGCGCGCGCGCCGGCGAGCCCCCTCCGTCTCGCGCTTTTTTTTTTGTTTGTTTTTGCTCCGTCGGCGCCTGCTCTCGTGCGTGTTATCTTGTCTGCTACCCGCTCGTGTACCGACGTCGCCGACGTATACGTCTTTCTGCATTTCGCCGGCATGGCTTGGGAAGCTCGCCTGAAGAAGAACACTCGTCAAGCTTTCGGCAGGAAACGAAAGCGAGCGTGGAATGCGCGGCAGAAGGGAGCGGCCTGCGCGCCACCGAGAACGGCGGAGATGGCCGAGGCAGCGCATTCTGACGACAACGGGCTGTCGGAAATGCCTGTTATTGCGGAGGCAGCACATTCAGACGACGTTTCGCTGGCGCAAGTGCCTGTTATTTGCCTGTTTGCAAGTGTTGCCAACAAAGGCAACACTTGCAAAGCGACATAAGCCTGCAAGAGACACTGCATACAGACCTGGCATGCTGTAGAATTGTAAGGATGTCTGGGACAAAAATGTGTGTTTTACTTGAAATAGTGTTTTATGTATAAAAGGGCGATGCTTTTATATATAACATGTGTCTTCCTTTGGTTTTTCAGTGCACTAGAACAGCCACAAAGTTGTAGACTGGGTTCCTTATACTGATTCAATGGCCAGCACACAGTTTTTACAAGAGCTGTGGCAAATATTTTGGGAAGGTGCATTGACACATTTGGTACAGCCATACTCACATAATGTAGAGCTATACAACGGTGCCATTTTCATTGCTCTAGCTTCACTTTAGCAAAAATTACAGTTATTAGAAACTTTAAATGCGTTTTTCTCAGTTCGATGTTTTTGTGCACCACACTAAACCTTAGGGGTTTTTCTTATATGTTACTGTTGATTCAGAATGACAAACTTGGTATCATTTTATTTGTAATAACATTACCTATGGGGTGATGCTATTTTGATTACTCTAGAAGCATACTGTTAATTACAATTATGGATAGTAATGAGCGAAAATTGAACAGAATATCCATTGTAAGTGCTGGTCTGTTTTCTTATCTATATAATGCCTAAAAATTAATAAAAATGGCATCACCCCATACAGAAAGCCCTCAGCATTGGGGCTATGCATTTATTTTTTGGATCTGGCTTGATTAAGTTGCCAAAAAGCCCCCAATGAAGTGCATAATTAATTAAATTACAGATGCTAATATCTTTTTATCCACTGAAGCTATTTCAGAAACAATTACATATTTGAAATCAGCATGAAAAACTGTCCAAGATGGTGAGGTTTGGTCAAGATTGAGCCAAAAACAGAAAAAAAATTTTAAAGACCCATGTCCCCCCTTAATATCTTTTTATCCACTGAAGCTATTTCAGAAACAATTACATATTTGAAATCAGCATGAAAAACTGTCCAAGATGGTGAGGTTTGGTCAAGATTGAGCCAAAAACAGAAAAAAAATTTTAAAGACCCATGTCCCCCCTTAACCAACGCTGTGAAACACGCACTCGGCGACGGGAAAACCGATCTCGCCGTGATACCAGGTGGTATGACGTCCACCCTCCGGCCGCTCGACGTTGTGCTGAACAAGCCGTTCAAGGACCAAGTGCGGCTGGAGTACCAAGAGTGGATGTCCAGCGACAACCCAAAGACACCGACGGGCCGCCTACAGAGGCCTCCGCTTGTGACTGTTTGTGGCTGGGTGCTTTCCGCTTGGCGTTCCTTGCCAGATTCTATGGTGAAAAAGGCTTTCAAGAATTGTTGCATCAGCAACTCGCTGGATGGCACGGAGGACGACGCACTGTGAGAGGCGGCCAGCGACAAACTCTCTTCTTCGGAAGACAGTGGTGCTTGGTCGGACGAATAGAAGCAGTGGCGATGGTGGTTGAGGGGAGCTTCGACGATCGGGGTGCGGTGTGCCTAATTCGCAAATAAATGTGGTTAGGCAGTTTTGGGTTGTTTTTTTTTTTTTTCGGTGACCTGAACATAGGGATCGACCAATGTTCCCACTCGAGCCATAGTCCGGTTTATACGGTACTTTTAGTCAGTTAATATGCACCTAGAATGTAATAGGATTGTTTGCACGACCGTGTAGTTTCTTCTAGTCTTGTAGCAATTTGTCGCCGTGTGCTCGTCTGCCACAAGGCCGCTTATCAGTTCGGTGTCTGTAGTGACGGCGATGTGCGACGAATGTGCACACGTCATCCTTGATCCTTTGAATTACACGGCGATGTTTTCTGGCTTGTTCAGAATGAGTTACCCGTAGATGTCGCAAACCAAACTTGCTCCCTCGCTGATCAATTTCGAGGCTACATGAGTGCCGAGGTGTTAAGTTTCCTTTTCACAAAAGACTGCCGCATTTTTAAGTAAAGACCGCGACAACGTTGCGAACACGTCGTTAAAAGCAGTCTACCTGTTGCCAGTAGCCTCCATTGCGCGGTCGGCGAGCACGTTCACCGGGAACGAATTGAATTTCTGTTGTTCGTCGATGCGGGACGTACTCCATTCTTGACGATCCATCGCGCAGTTCAAGGTCCTTTTGTCAGGCAAGGGGAATCGCGGCATCAGCACGTTAGGCGATAAGACTGCACTTCCGTCCCGTCACTACAAAGATTGATATCTCTTGTAGCTTCACTTCTGCTTTTTACTTGCCATCTTCTAACTGATGAGGCTTTACTGTAAAACAAAGCTGCCCTCAGTAACGTTGTTGGCAACCAATGGGCTCGTACGTGAGTTAGGCCAACACCAGTGACTCGGCGAACGCCGTTGACTGCGGCGAGTTCGTTATTCTTGTTGTCCTGAGCCATAGCGGGGCTCTTCCTGAACTTCACAGCCAACAAACGATCGCCACACCCGCTTCACAAATTACTGTAACACACAACTACTGCTGTCTGCCGCAGGCAGACAGCAGCACCATGACAGAATGGCGCATATCCGTGCGCGTCACGATCGTGAAGCAGATGCCGGAAACGCACTTGGCCAATTGGATGCCTAGGTTTTGTCACGTGCCCCAAGCAGCCATTAGAATCGCGTGATAGTGCTTCTCGATGATGCATTTTTGCTGAAAAATTAATGAGCAAGGCGAGCCAGCGGTGGCGGGAAATTGAAAATGAAGAACGACCCTTCCAAACACGACCAAGATGAACACGATAGCTCATGTGCAACGGCAACAGTTCGGCGGGGAAAAAGCGCAATTTTAGCGTCAATTCGCGCTCACATTTATCTCACAGGGATGTTATGAATTGATTTTGCGCCAGAAATAATGACGCCAGAAGCTAGAAACTTCTCAGATAGGTGCAAAATGAGGTACAGATTCCGAAAATGTCAACTTCAAAAAGTCGACCTTTTTGCGATTTTTGGCCTTCTAAAACCTGTGTCCCCCCTTAAGCGAGTTTCATTTATAGGGAGTCCACTGTAAATTAGAGTAATGACCACAATAAACTAAGTGTCATACCTAACATTGTTATCATTACAGAACTTAGAGATCAGCATTTAAAACAAACAAATGGATAAGCATATTTAATAGTGAGGGACTCCATTGTGCCATGTGGATGCCACCAGAGACAGGCAAAAGATACCAGAATTTCTTGTCTATAAGCTTCACATTATGACGATTTGCAGGAAAGTTTCCAAAAATGATCCACATGTATTGCTGCAAAGCTAGCTTTTTTCTAGAGCTGTGAATGAGTGCCTGGAAGCCACCTTTGCAGACTCAAATACGTATTTTTCTTCTCGACATTGACAGTGTGAAAAAAAAAAAAAGTTATCCACGAATAGTATGCAAGAACATGTGGTACTTCCAATACTAGAGTCAAAACTCACCAGCCGCCTGGACAAGAGCTGAAGACGGCAATGTCGTGTAGGTGACTCCACCACCGGCAGAATCTGGCTGTCCAGCAGCTGCCATCAACATCACCTTACCACCAGCGGCCGACAGACTTCCACTCAGCGCCTGGAAGCAAGCAGAATGTCACTAAACAATGGGCTCTATTTATTTACTAATTTAATCAAGTTACCCCTATAAAGGCCCTTATTATTTATTATCTGGGGTTTGACGTCCGAAAACCACAATAACATAATGAGACGGGGTTGTGGAGGGCTCCGGAAATTTGAAAACGTGCACCGACGTTACACAGTACAATGGCCTCTACCGTTTCCCCTCCACCGAAATGCAACTGCTATGGCTGGGATCGAACCGGCGACCTTCGGGTCAGCAGCCGAGCACCCACGCCACTGTTTCACCGAGGCGGACCTTAAAGGCCCTCACGGTGAGGATACTGCATAGGGGACCTACGCACCATCCTGAAGTGGGCAACAATCTGCTAAAGGATGCACTCACAACCTCCAACTAAATTACTGGGGCTTCACCATCACAGGATATTGGGTAGGAATGGGCAAATAGTGATTTGGCTGAATAATTTCGAATACAGTGGACTCTCAGTACAGTATAACCTTATTGCACCAAATCTGCTCACCACAGACATTCAGATACTACACACTACATACACACATCGGGTGTCGGTGCTGGTTTCATTGCCCGACAAAGGGCTCAAGAAAGATCGGCTGCGTCTCTAGAAAGCACGCATAAGTGAACCACACAAAAAACAAAGGTCCAAGAAGAAGGGGGGGGGGGGGGGGGGTACAAATACTATAGCCTCAGGGTGTTTGCATTTCAATTTAATAATGGTGCAACCTTTTTAAAAAGAACTTTGTGAGCTTCCCCCCGCCTTTTTTTTGTTTTTTTTGACCACAACCGCATTGCTCGTGGAAAGCATTGCCAGACTATAGCTGGATCGATTTCCACTCATTGACGGTCCCATACTTGAAGACAGTCTTTCATTTTTGTTTTATTTTCACAATTACTGAATAGCACAGCTTGCTGAAGCACATGCAACTAATGTTGTTTAAGGGGAGACGCGGGTCGAAAAGTCGCGATTTTCCAGAAAATTTTCGCTTTTTTTTTTCCAGCTGTATTGGCATCCTTGGACTATAATCTATTACTTCTGAAAATATCAAGCTGAAATTCGCACGAGAAATTATCAAAAAGTGCTTCCAAGTGGGCAGCGGGGACGCGAGAAATGCGCGAAAGTCGCAAAAAACGGCTAAGTTCGCGTCGTCCTGTCGCGAAAACGACGCGTTGGCCGCCATTTGCAATCGTGCACGCATGCTGCGAAGGCCGTATCCTTCATAATCCACTAGTAGCCAGTCTCGTGCCTTCACGCAGAATAAACAAAAAACGAGAAAAACAACGCGTACGTCACGCGTTTTGAATATCGCGGTACACAGCGCGAGGCCGCCATTGGACGGCGGTGCGCTCCACGCTCCTCCCCCTCCAATCTCTCCGGCAAAAGAGCGAAGCCTCGGACGTCGCGATCGAGTTTTTCTGCGTTTCTCTGCATTTTTGCGTCATGGCCAGCCCGAAGAAGTGCAGTTCAGATAATCGAAAGTTCAGAACTCGCCACAAGTATCGAGGGAAACGGCGTCAGACGCTTCGCAAAGCGACAGCGAACGACGATGTCGCCCCCGACCAACGCCCCGACGCTCCGACTTCGGATAGGCGGTCGAGAGTGAACGTAGACCGGTAGATGCTGCTACTGCGAACATGCTGCTTTGCGAAATCGATGCGCTGACGGCACTTGTGGCAGGTGCGCAATGCCCAACCTGCCGCGAACGGAAGCTCGGCGTGCGAGAGGCAGCTGGAAAGCGCAAAGGACTTTCGGCATTCCTCGAACTGTGCTGTCAAAATTCTGATTGCCCTGAATCTGCACTTTCGTTCACGCACACGTCGAGACGTACTGCTTCGGCCGGGGACCAAGGAACGAGCGCTCGTTTTGACAGCGGCAGCTCGCGTGACAGCTTTGCTGTAAACGTGAAGGCAGTTCTGGCAGCACGCGCTATAGGCGCAGGCCACGACCAACTTTCACGATTTTGTGCGATTCTCGGTCTTCCGAGCCCGATGCATCACAAGACATTCAACGGCATTTGCAGATGGTGCGGCGATGACGGCAGTGAGCAAAAACTTGCACCAGGCATGAAACATCACGAAGGACGCAGTCGGCGGCAGAGATGTGCCAGTCATGTTTGATGGCACCTGGCAGAAAAGAGGTCATAAAAGCCACAATGGAGTGGGCACAGTCGTGTCCCTGGACACGGGGCTCTGCCTCGATTTTGAAGTTCTTTCGAACTACTGCCATGCTTGCAGTATACACAGGGACCTTGGGGAGGATGAAGAGATATGGCAAGCTTTTCATCTTCCAGTTTGCCAAAAAAACACTGACTGCTCATCCCATGCAATGGAACCTGCGGCAGCTGTCAATATATGGCAGAGGACCTTGTCTTATGAAACTCCACTGCGATTCACCAGCTTCCTAAGTGATGGTGACAGCAAGGCCTACACTGCAGTCTGCGAGGCAAATGTATACTGTGACACCCCCATTGACAAAGAAGAGTGCACGAACCACGTTGCAAAGCGCTTGGGAACTGCCCTACGGAAATTGGCAACGCCACTGCCACGAGGCGAAAAACTGAAAGATGCGACAATAATAAAACTACAAACATATTACAAGATCGCCATCACGAGCAACAAGGACAGTGTCCGAAATATGTACACTGCCATATGGGCATCGTATTTTCATTGCTTCTCCAGTGATGGTGCCAGTAGCCACAACTTTTGCCCCGCGGAACCAAATTCGTGGTGCAAGCACAAGCGTGCGGAAGCACTGGGGGAGCCTGCACCACGCCACACCCTACTGTTGACGAAGGCTCAAGGATTGGCAATTATGCCTATCTACAAGCGCCTTACAGAGGAGAAACTCCTTATTCGGTGCCTTCATGGCAAGACACAGAATGCAGCCGAATCGCTGAACAGCAAGATATGGCTGCTATGTCCAAAAACAAAGTTCGCCTCCAGAACAACTGTGGAGACAGCCACCGCTCTTGCTGTACTCTGGTACAACAAAGGCCACAGGGGCTTTGAAGAAGTGCTCGAAGGCATTGGAATTCTCCCCTCACAAGATCTGGCCACACATGGTGACCACTGTGACGTCATGCGCATCAGGAAGATGAACCTGAAGCAAACTGCAGAAGCGAGGGCACACCGTCGCAACACAGCGAAGAGAGCTCGTGTTGAGGACACTGACCGCAAGAGCCGTGAAGGACCAAGCTATGGTGCAGGGGACTTCTAGACACTTGCAGTGCATTCAAGGCAAGGTACTTTTCATTGTGCCCCAATTTGATGCAAAAAGAATGATTTCCTAATAAATGCCAACTTTGCGAACTTTCAAACTTGTTTTTCTCATTTTCATTTTTTCTGACAGTTTCACGTTTTCCGGGCAGCCTTTTAGAAACTTATATTCATTGTATAGTAACGAAACTTGGCACACATATTCTTCAACACATGCAGAATGCAAATATATACTCTAAATTGCAATGCCTACCAGCATTAGTTGTGAAAATATTAGCTTATTGTTTCAAGGGAGATTGAAAATAATAAGTCATTCAATACAATTTTTTTTTCTTGGTTCTAATATTTCTGTGACATATCTATATAGATATTTGCACTTTTCAATCTACCAAGAGTCAAATAAGATCAGACACAGTGCTTTTACTGAAAGTTTAGTACATAAAAGAGTGCCCGCAAAAAATGTAACTTTTTGCTATTGTTTATAGCATAACTCAATAATTATAGCAGCTACACAAAAAATGATTGCATATTTGAAATCTGCATGAAAAACTATACTAATAACAAACTTTTCAAGTCTCTATTACTAGAAATAAAAAAAAAACTTTTTCGAGGAGCGTCTCCCCTTAAAGAAAATTTTTAGGGCAATAAAAAAATCTGGCACTGTCTTCGGGTACAAGCACATATACAAAGTTGTTCCAGCACTTTAGCAGGTTTCATCACTTCGCCAGACTGTCCACGAGGGAGGAGCTTGAAAATTTTTCATAAAATGGTAACTAGAAAACATATCTTCACAAAAATTTTCATTCATCTTGTTAATGTGATTTATAGTGTGCAGGCCAAATTTCACCAACTTAAATCAAAAAACTAAAAAGCTACAAACGATGACCCGTGTCCCCCCTAAAAAAAAACATTGATAGGAAGCCAGAATTTCATCCTTGGACACTACTTTCTGACACCCTGCCACAGCATGCATGCCGCAGGCGGCACATGGCAAGATAAAAGCAAAAAATGATGTAGTCTAAATACAGCGAAGCCAAATCCAGGCACCTGAGTAACAACAGTGAGTGGGGCAGACGGCCGAGTGTTCGAACTGGTTGTCGTCATGATGGTGAGCACCTTCTGAGCAGGGCTCACACCTGGCTTGGCCTGGATTGTGATGGCTCCCCCACTGGGCAACAATCCTTGCGCAGGCAATGCTACAATCTGCCCCCCACCAGCAGCTGCACCCCGGCCCCGACCAGCTGGCATGGTGATCGTGATGGGAGAACTGCTGCTCGTCAGCTGCGTCAAACCAGGCCCTGCAATAGAAGCGCACACGTGCATTAGTACAGCACACATTAGCTGTGACAGCAACAGCCCTTCAGTTTCAGTTCCATGACCGCACTCGCCTACTCAGTGAGGCGCGTCTGTCCAATGTATTCAAAGGTCCGAATCTGCCTCGTGCGCGCGTCGGAGAGTTGGCTCAGGAGGGTCAGGAAGAGCAAAATATGCGAGTATTTCCTTTTTTAGTAATGCTGGCTAAATATTAGGAGTGTACAAATTATGCAACTAAATGCGGTACTTAAATCTCGGTAACTCTGCTGCTAATAAACACATATTCATGAAATTTCACAGTTCCTCTTGTTCTCGTGTTTCATTCATGCCCTGAAAGTTTCATCTTAAAAAATAAAGAAGTTCTATCTGCAGTGTAACCTGCAGTGTAACCTCCTTTTTAAAGCGCCTGTGTTCTCTGCCTCAAGAGCTACATACAGCACACAAAAAAAAGAATACATAGACACTCGAATCTAACACATCACAACGATGCACTAGCCGAAATGTGATGTTTAATATTCGTAGAAATTGCGGAGACATGAATGCAGGTAAACCACAGTTGTTTTAAAAAAGTCTGCTAAAAAACACCTATACACACAACCCTTTTGACGGTAACAGATTTTTAGGCGAAGTATCCAGGAAGCAGAAACAGTGGCGACTGAAAATAGAGAGAACGCTCAAGACACTAGTCTGCTTCAGAATCATCATCATCACAAAGCAATCTCCGCTGTCACGTAACAGCAACGATTTGACTGGTTTTTTCACAAACACGAACTGTCCCGTTTCCCTTCTTGAATGCAACATTAGAGCACTGAAATCCCTTTTGTAAATGGTATACAGGGCACAAAATTTTTATAATTTGTTTTTAGAATCAAGGTATCCCTGTGAAAATTTTAGTCGAAAATTTCATTCACGATGCCATAGTCCCTGCACAAGCTCACTCAAAACACCTTAGAAGAGTTCTCAAGCTAGTCTTGAGGACTTTTGCAGATTGACTTGCAAAAGGCTCAAGCTCACAGCCCAGCACCGGGTGGCAGTAACGCAGAGAAACCGTGTTTGGCACTCACGAGAACCAGCAGCTGTAGTAAGCAATGTAAATGCTTGCTGGCCCGTCAGGCCTGCCGACGAGACCACGATCATCTTGACACCACTCGGCGAAGAGACGGAATTGAGCTGGCTGCCTGCCGACAACGGAAGCACATTCACTGACGTAGTCTTGGCACCTGCACACAATGACAACTTTATTAATGGCAATACCAATAACTAAAGAAAAAAAAAATAGCTCGGTGCGAAAGCAAACATTTTAGCCTTCCCGTGAGCTATCTAAAACTGCTAAACAGTTTCGGAATGCTCAAAAAGCTATTCTTTGTATTGCAAAGCAGTAGGCTTGTGCGAATATTCGAATGCTTCAAATATTCGAATGAATATTATAGTATTCGAATTTGCTTTGAATAGAATTTAAAATTTTGAAAACTTTGAAGTATTCGAGATGAACCAAAAGGAGTACAGTCGACGTCAGACTACTCAGACTAAAGTCAGAAATTCCAGACGTTTATAGCTTTCGCCATCAAATTTTGCAGACTTTATACCGCTAAACACAGACTCAAAGTCACTATCGACGCCGCCATTTCAGTTGTTTTCGTACCATCGAACCTACCGTGTCACAGCTGCCGTACCCTCGAAACCGCAAACGCCACGATCCAGCGCACGCCAATCCAATGCCAGTCGTAGCTTAGTCAAACCTGTGGCCACAGCCAAATGATGCTATACAGCCTGTGCTCCGGCAGCGTAAAAAGCTACGCTGTCCACCTATGATCTGCCTTCGGCATGCTTGCAGACTCGTGGAAGGTGGTTACGAAACAGACCTTTCGGAACTGTTTTCACCACGCAAGCTTCATACTGGATGCAGAGATGGCCGTCTCGCCTAGAGTGAACAGCTTGTGCGACGAACTTCCACACGCAGACGTTGCCTTTAAGGGGAGAAGCTACTCAAAGACACTTTTTTTTAAATATTCACCCTAGAGCAATGAAACTTGAGCTGTTTATGGAACTTTTTATGCTGATTTCAAATATATAATTAGTTTTCACAGTTAAAAAGTTTCACAGTAAAAAAAGCAGGAGCATCAGAAATGGCTAGCAAATCTTTCAATTTCTAATACTGGTAGAAAGGGAAAAACGTAAACATCTGCAGAATGGCGCAGATGCATTGAACGCATTGAACCTTATGATTTCAGAGATTAGGTGCTACCTGTGGCTGCATGTTACACATTACCAATTCGAGACAAGTACCAAACTACTAGCTCTGGACCATTGTCAAGACTACTTCAGTACTACATATTTTCTCACATATTATCCACCCGCTCAGTAATAACTCATGGTAATTTTATAAACATAATTCTTGCTTATAGCCCCAAAGCCAGCTTCCTGACATAGCTGCAAAGGTTTGCCATGAAGCCATTTCTGTCAAATATTTGTATACAGTTGCCAATAAAATTTTCAGACTTGAAAAATTCTGACCTGTTGGATATTCCAGAGTTCACTGATGCACCGTCAAGGTTCCCATTGCACTATTCATTTTGCGACCGATTTTTCGGACGAATTTATGTTTCGAAGTTCGCTTCTTCAGACTAAGTACCGTATTTACTCGATTCTACCGCGCCCTCGATTGTAACGCGCACCCGATTTCCACGACAAAAAAAAAAAAAGTAAGACATCGATTGCAACGCGCACCCATTTTTCTCGCTGGCCCGCGCGATCACACCACTCGAAAAAACGACTCCTTTCGGGAGCGTCTTCCATTTAAATATGAGGTACGGGCGAAACTTGTGCCCATCTGACGTGTAACAGAGCATTGCCGTCACTGTAGTTTTACCGTGGACCGATGTCAGCACGCAAACTTGCTTCGCCCCCTTCTTCTCGACGGTTGTGGTGCCAGGCATGTCGAAGTAAAGAGGCGTCTGATCGGCATTCCCGATTTGCCCAAGCAGGTAGCCGTTGTTGTGCCGCAAGTTTAGGACGAACCTCTGAAAACTGTGAAGCATTTCATCGTACTCCTCCGCAAAACTTTTCACATATGCCCATTCCCCTTCGGAGGGAAAAGCCTTTTCTCTTCATAAAGTTAGTTAGCCAGTACCTGCTCGCTTTAAACTGGCTCCGCATTCCTTAGACCTTGTTCTAATTAGCCGTAGACCTTGTACTAAGGCTAATTGCGTAGCCTGCGCTTGGAGTTCTGTCGTCACGAGCTGCTGCGCCGCTTGCTGCTCAAGCACATACTCGCCGAGCAGCTCTTTAATTTGCGGAAACCGACCCTGCTGTGGTTCACTGAAGCCTTTGTGTGAAGCTTTGCTGTCGACAATCTTCTGCTTTTGTTTCCGCCAGTCCCGCACGCACGTTTCGGGAACTCCGAACGACCAGGATGCGGCCCGATTTCCGTCCGTTTCTGCACACGCGATGACTGTTCTTTTAAAAGCAGCATCGTGGTGCACTCGAGTTTTTGGAGTCGGCCCTTCCATGCCGTCGATGCTAATGCACTACAAGATGACGAACTCCTCAGCACACGTACGAGTGCCGCACATGGGAAACACATAGGCAGAAATGGCCGACGCGCCATGCCGACGCACGTAGGGGGCGGCCATTTTGGAAATGCCGATGGCAATAGAATGACCATATTCATTTTTTTTTTTCGTACTCAATTCTAACGCGCATGCGATTTATGAACTCGCTTAACCGGAAAAAAAGGTGCGCGTTAGATTCGAGTAATTATGGTAATCGGTTTTGAGCTGTGCAGCTTGATTTCGAAAGCCACCATGTTAGACTTTTTGTTGGCTACGTCGTTTTGGAGGCCACACAACTAGCAATGGCTAGTTGTGTGGCCTCCAAAATTAGAAGCACACAATCTTCCAGTTTCAGAGGTATGTCTGATCTTTCTTGACAAGCAAACTTTCTACAGTCAACCCTTGTTATAACAAAGTCGAAGGGGGAGTCGTAATTACTTCATTATAACCATTAGTTCGTTATAGCCAATATCCATTTCTATTGACAATTAGCCAACAAAAGAGAACGTACATGCCAACGAATATTACAGCAACCCGCCGTGCAAAGAAAAACGGCCGTCAAAAAGTAATAAACAGCAAAATAACAAAGAACAATGCACTTTATTACCGCTTTATGTCTGCTTTTCCAGCTGCAGTAGCTATTTTGAGTTCGTCCTCGCCGTCATCGTAAGCACCAAAGAAGCAGCACAGCAGTTCTGTCGCATCTAGCACTCGCGTGGGTGTCGGTATGTCGGGTTCGTCAACATTAGGCTCAGGGTGTCAACACATTCGTCACTGTTGTCATGCAGGTTCGTCACCGCGGGCAAAATTTCCGCATCTGCCAAAACTTCGGTTGTCACCACGTCAGCATCGGCACCAACGTATATGCTGAAAGTGTCACAGTCAGGCACAACGCCGGCGTCAAGGAGAGCGTACGACGACGTCAGGGGCCTGGTCGCCCATGGCACCCAGCGACATCGCCGAAACCTTTGGCCACTTTTTTTTTTTTTTTTCTTGACGCCAGACTCGAGGGCTTTTAACATTGCCGACTTCTACTCGAATGTTTATTTTTGCGCTTAAGTTTGCCGCTGCCGTTGTCCAACTCGTGTCTAGCGGCAGAAACCGATAGAGGTGGTGTTGCTCTTCCACAGCAAATGACATGGAAGACACCCACAATCTTTACCGCCCGGGCGGCATGCGAGGCCCAAGCGCCGTGCTGAAGGGGAGGAGGAGGTCAGATGTGCGGACCGGTCAACGAGTTCTACAGGAGAGGGGAGGACAGCTGACGCGCACGCTCGCGTGAGTTGCTGCGCAGGCGAGTCCATTAGTTCCTGACGAAAGGGGAGGCAGAGAGACTCGCTCCCACAGGCGTGTTGGCAGGACGCAGGCGGCTCCAGGTCAGAGCAGGGCGCGAGTTTTGAACTACCGCAGCCACGATGAGAAGTAAATCGTCGCGTGCTATAAGATATTGAATTGACGTATACCAAAATGATCAGTAAATGTTCATTGCAGACGAAGAATGGTTCGTTATATCCATTGCAAAGAAATTTTTGCTTTGTTAAAACGAGGTTTTAAATACATGGGCGTCTATTAGAATTTCAAGAAGAATCGCAATTGCTTCGTTATATCTATTAGTTTGTTATATTCCCCTTTGTTAAAACAATGTTTTACTGTAATTCAGTCAGCCTTATATCCTCATTAATAGGCTAGTACATAGGTTGTTTTTATTTTCTGGGCATTTGTTTTTCTGGTCGTCATTGCGCATGCAGCTGTGTTAGTTGTGTGGCAAGTGTGGTTGAGCCGTTGTGCGCGTCACACATTCGCTGCTGTTCGCAGTTGCTCAGTAGCACTTTGTGGTGACGGTGCTCGGCTACTGACCTGGAACACGCAGGTTCAACCACAGCCATGACAGTTCGAGTTTTGATGGAGGCGAAATGATGGAAGCTCACGTGCTGTGCTGTGTCAGTAGAGGTAAAAGAAACCCAAACCGTGTAGTCAAATCCCACCAAACAGGCGAGAAGTTGGATACTTTTGCAATGGGCATCAAGTTTTGTTTGCTTGATTCCATGTTGCCACCACCTTTGCCACCCGCAACAGTTGGCAGCAGCGATTGCCAAAGCACCTGCCAGAGATGTTACTGTAGCCCGAATAGAACTAAATTTGCTCACCCCTGAGAACAGCAGGAAGCATGGCATCATTGAGGATATTGTTTAGGCTTCAGAATTCAAATAAACTTCATTTTCACGACTTGACAATATTTACAAACTATTCAGTGGCCCCTGCCAGGTCCAGAAAATAGGTCGGCAATTGTATTTGTTGTCTTGCGAGTTACATGCGAGAGAATATGATTTGACACATTGAGCACCAATTCAGCAGGAGTAAAACTTCGAGCTATAGGCCTTACGAAAGCATTTTGTGCATGCTAAGAACCAGCTTCTCCCTCACCCTTGCCAGCCTCAACGGTGGCTGAAGCGGTGCCTACCACAGTGGCCTTGCCCTGTGGATGAGTGGTAACAACGAGGATGCCACCAGGACCCGCCTTGGCACCTGCCTGCGTCAGCAGCTTGGCGGTTCCCGGCTGGCCACCAGCCTTCGGTGCAGCAATCACGATGGTCTGCTGTTGCTTGGGGCTGCTACCCACAGTGGCAACAGATGAGGGCGAGCCAGGTTTTGCCACTGTCACTATGTTACTAGGCAGCGTTCGCAAGATGGTCACCTTCGGGCTGGCCCCAGTTGCACCCTGTGCACCCAAGAAGAACTGTGTCTCAAGCATAGGTCATCATCATCAGCCTGGCTTCACCCATTTGCCAGTCAACTCGGTCCTGTGCTTGCTGCCATTTTATACCTGCAAACTTCTTTATCCCATCTGCCCACCTAACTTTCTGTCTCCCGCTCACCCACTTGCCTTCTCTTGGAATCCAATGTGTTATCCTTAATGAACAGTGGTTATCTTGCCTTCAGCTACATGCCCTGCCCATGATCACTTCTTTTTGATTTCGTCTACCGTTTGTTTCCCAATACACTCTGCTCTTTTCTTGTCCCTTAGGGTTACATCTATCATTTCCCTTTCCGATACTTGTTGCGTCTTCCAAGCACAGACAAAAAGACTAAAAAAGCCTAGCAAAAGTTACAGTGTACGACAACCCGATTGCTTTGTTGATCAGATTGACTGCATTCAGAGGGCAAGTGCAACAACCCTGACTGCACCACTAGTGCTTGCTACTTTGCCACAGTAATTTATGTGCTTGCTGCAAGTTTGGCATAGCTCCCCAAAGCAAGACGAGTACTACAGAAACAATAGAGAAAAGGGCTTCAAAATGTTGAACACCAAGAATTTACTGTGCACGTACGTAAACACACACAAACACACACAGACAGACAGAAAGAGAAAAGAGCTCATCTGTAGTGTGTGTTGTCAGCGATAAAACTTATATTTGCAAATGTTTTTCATTTAAATATGCCCTTAACCTTAAAAATTTGAAATCTGTTCAAATAGATTGGCAATTTGAACTCCTACCCCAAATGCTGTATGAAGCTTGGGCCAATTCCCGAAAACCCCACCATTTCATGTCATGTACAAGTTTTTTTCTTAACACTCTTTTAGCCTATGCCTTTAACTAGCTCTCAGCAACTGAAAACCAAGCGGATTGTTGCACACAACCCTATCAAGACTTACCGCCAAGCCAAGCAAAGTGGGCTGCTGCTGTGCTTGCGAAGTTGTGATCAATGTGGGCTTTGTTGCCGTGCCACCTGCTTGCGTGGTGACCAGCTTGACAATAGTGGCCCCCTGGGGAATCACTTTGCCTTGCGGCGACGCCTTGCCAGCTTGCTGGATCAGGCTCACTTTGGGCATCTGGAAAGAAAAGGGAGGGTCCTCGTCACAGCATGTCGAACTACTTTTCACTTACTATGCTTGAGGACAGCTCATCTCGGCAGTGGAGCAAAGGCTACGGCGGCACTGTTCTACACATTTGCCGTACTGCGCAAGCAGGACAGCAGCTTGCGGCTGATTCCAGTTCATAAAATCAGTCACAAGCTGCCTGTATGCTCTGTATGCTACGCTCGCGCGAATATTCAAATGCATTGAATATTCGAACAAGTAATGCAGTACTTGAATTTGCTTCAAATCGAATTTAAAAGTAGTGAACATTTCGAATAACAGTCGGTCCCGGATATATTAAACTCGAATGGGTTCGCGAAATAGTTCGATATACCGATAATTCAAAATACAAAGTATACATATTCAAGACCTAAGTTAAAGCATCTCAGGCCTCTAAAATCGTTACAAGCGCTAACATAAGGATTTGCTCACAGTATAATGACAAACAAGGTTAAAAGGGAGGAGCCAGCTGAGGCGGGAAGGTTAAACACGGAGAAATGCTCTTTCCGATTAGCCCAAGAAGCCAGCTCCCGGCCCAAGCATCTCGAAGCTATAATTCTTTGAAAATCGCTGTTTTCTCGCCGTTTCCAGAAAAAGTTTTGCTACCTAAGTGGGTGAAATAAATTTTACGAAGCACTTCTGCGCGGTTTTCAGTGTAGATATTTTGGAACCAGATAGAAAAAGGGTTCTAGAAACTGAAAACTTGAGTTTCAAAAAATCGTTTCTTTTTTTTTTTTCCACTTTTCGCGCACCCAAAGCTGCGTCCCCCCTTAATCATGCTCTTTTCTTTCGCTCTTCTTGTAAAGGAGGTTTTCATCTTGATTTCACACAATCATTCAAACCGGTGCGACAAAGATAATACGCAACGAGCGAGTGCGTTTCTGCGCTGCGGCGCCACGATAAGAACACTCGGATCGTACATGTCACCACTACTAGGGCATCATCACTCAGGATGGTATTTGTGGAATGTATCACACCGAACATGTAGCACTAATGTCAATGTTGCAGGGCAGTCTATCTTCCATTTTTTCTCTTTACCATTTCTACGCTGCTTGACATCGAATTAAAATAACTTCTACGCGACGGATGTCATTCAAATTTGGCCAACCAGACCTATGCATACCAAGCGATCGAATGATGGGCACATCTTAATCTTTAAATTTGATGTCAGTGCTCCTTTAAGGGGTGCTAAGCAGTGAAAGCATCTTGCCAGGTGTGCATTAGTTTGCATGTAACCTTTTGTAAAAGTAGTTTCACTGCAGTGAAATGCTGCTAAGCCTTCAAAACACATGTCCAGAAGAAATGCGCACTGCTGCGAAGCTCTACTTCAAGGTATGAAGGTATTTACCTCACATCAATTTATTTTTTTCTAGTTTAAAATCTCATTACACTGACTTATATGCTCCAAGTAAATGAAATTTTAATACACAACACATTTTACTGGCTACCAGATACATTCCACTAAATGTGCAAAAAGAAAAAAAATTGAATTTGCACACGCCTTTTTTAAACTTTCAAAAGATACAGTAGAATCTCGATGATACGAATTCGAAGGGAGCGCATCGAATATTCGTATCGGCTCGAATTCGTATGAACCAAAAACAACCTGAAGCTGATAAAAATTATGAACAAGAACTTCACTGGCAACTACACCTTGCTGAAAAAAGTCTGTGATGTTCTTTTGAACTTTCCTGCCTTCACCATCAATTAGGTGCCGCGGTTTTTTCACTTGCAGCGCGTTCACAGTTGATATCAGAGCGAGCGATAGCGGCCGAACTCATCGAAAATTCATTCACTTAAGCAGCCGGAAAACCGCACCGCAAAGTCAACACGAAAAAATAAAAAAGTCCTGAACAATTCTCATTGGAGAATTTAAGCGAAAATGCTAGTGCGACCGGTAAACCACGTCCGGGCCCGCCAAAAACGTTCACATTCGTTCTGCCCCTCGTATACATGCCACCCCCGCCATCGCTGCTTGAGAATTCAGTTCATTTTACCGATTTCTTGAGCAATGAACTTCGTACTGAGTTATATTCATGCATACAAGGCACTAAAAAGAAGCAGGTTAAACCTTTACTAATATTATTTTGGAAGACACGCCAGCTGAAATGACATGAGTGGACGCAGCGGCGGCGATGGATTCAGCCGGCAGTGCAAAAGCAAAAAGCAAGGCACGTTCGGGCAAGCCGGCTCGCTGCTGCTGCACCTTCTACTTCCGGTGTTATCAGCAATCGTAATCTAAGCCAGGCTCTCGACGACCGCGTCCGTGTCAAGGGTGTGAGCTGTGGTGTGCCGTGCCGGTAGTTCGCGATAGGGTCGACGCAACCCACCGCCGATGCCTTCGCCACCATGTTGATTTGCAGCTGGTTGTTGACATCATGTGGTTTGAAAGATAGAGCAGCCGGTGAAGCCAACGCCGTGAAGCAAAAAGGCGATATGCTACTGGCGGCGGGAAAATTATTCTCGGACCAATTTTTTCATCTCGGACCCAATGTATCATCTGCCAGCCATGGCAGATGATACATTGGTATCCTCTGCCGTGGCTGGGGAAGCCATTCGTATAACACTGAATCACAGTGTATTTTATACAATCTAGTCCATCTAAAACAACCTTTAAATTCGTATTATCGCGAAATTCGCATCAACCGTAATTGTATCATCGAGATTTTACTGTATTATGCAAATTAGTTTGGTTATGACAAATATGTCCATTTTTCTTTATAATATGTGGTATATCTTCTATTCAAACTCAATTTGAAATCATTCGACCAGAATCACTACAGTCTACTCTCGTTACAGTGAACCATTATTATCCGGCAAAGTAAGTCCATTTTATCGGAAGTCCGCAATATCAAGACTTTGCGTTGGGGGGGGGGGGGGGGGGGGGGGAGAGGTTACCTGATTGCATTGCACATGTGACGATCGTTTCGATTTCACTCAGCAGTATGGGGCAGGCTGGTTCGGCTGGAGAATGCCCCAGCATGTTTACAAAGAGACTTGATCACTAGCAGTAGTTATCAATAAAATCGCACCGCGGTGCTGTAACAGTAGACGCAAGGACGCTATGTGGCTCTTGCACAGCAACAAAGCTTAGCTCGATATCACAACGCTTCTAGTAGGCTTTTTCATACGCTCCTGTTGATTGGCTTCAAACAAATTATTATTTGTGAGGACGGGAAGGCATATCGCCCACTAATTGCCGGAAGCGCAGCCCCCCCCCCCTTCCAAGGATCGCTGAACGGTCCCAAGTTCGTCTGAGAGTTCTGAACTGAGCAGCACCAAAGCACCACTCACATTCATTAAATCATCTGACAGCAGAACTTACCTGCTCGGAGCACCGGAACGTCTTGCTTTTAAAACATAGGTCGCGATGCCTAACAATGTTACTGCAACGAGTGACGGACATTTAATGCAAAACACAAATTGATTGATTGATATGTGGGGTTTAACGTCCCAAAGCCACCATATGATTATGAGAGACGCCGTAGTGAAGGGCTCCGGAGATTTCGACCACATGGAATTCTTTAACGTCCATCCAAATCTGAGCACACGGGCCTACAACATTTCTGCCTCCATCGGAAATGCAGCCGCCGCAGCCGGGATTTGATCTCGCGACCTGTGGGTCAGCAGCCGAGCACCTTAGCCCCTAGACCACCGCGGCGGGACGCAAAACACAAACACCTTATTTACAGTTACATTGAAAAGAAGTTTGTGATCCGCAATTGGCGAGCACCTTTGAGCGATGCTGTTATCACTTTGCACCGCATTCCATTCGGCTGCAACACTTCGACAGTGCAGTCATCTTCCTGCTGTTGGAAGAACAGTCAAACACCGCTACAACAAATGCCGTTTCAACGAAATTCTTGATTCTCCATCAGCAGTCCATAGGTGTCAATGCATAAATATTGTCGCCACAAACACTTTTTCTTCGATCGTCCCACTACAACGAAATTTTACAATGCAATTTCAGGCTCAGACACTTATTTTTATGCAGTAAACTCAATCTTTAACATTTCGATGCATTTTCAGAGCCTGAAAATGCGTCAACGAAGTCTAAAACATGCATTGGCACCACCAGAAACCGCCACTATACCACTGATATTCAGCAAAAGGGCGCCACCATAGTTCGATAGCGATGGCAATGAGACTGCCCTGCTTTTGCCACTGGCTTGCTTTGAGCCGCAGATGATCCAAAGCTGAAGCTCAGTCGCTCGGTTCATAGTTTCCGTCACGCAGCTGCTGGGTTATGTTCGCGCTTGGCCAGTGTGGCTACTAATCAGAGCGACTGTTCGTCTGCGTTATCAACAAAATCAGCTAACTGCGAGTGATGGATGATAAGAATGGCATACCGTATAAACCCGAATATAAGTCGAGATATTTTCAATAAAATAATACGATAAAGTCACCTCTCGTCTTACATAGTGGTGTCTAGATAAAAGTGCGCCGCTGTCTGGCAACATGTGGCTTGCATGTGCTTGAGAAGCCGGATGCGGCCATATCCGCATCCAAATCCAATTGCAGGCTTTTTTTTTTTTTCCTCTGTCTGTTTTCTTTGAGTTCGTGATTTGCTTCCGATCTGTTCAGACTTTTTGCTCCACATGACATAGCGCTGCATCTTTAGTGGTCTTTTTTTTTTTTTTTCGTTCACTGAATATGAGTAGCGGTACGAAGAAGCAGTACTCAGCTGCATTTAAACTAGATGTTGTAGAGGTCGCAGAAGCGAACGGGAATATGGCTGCTCAGTGCCACTTTGGTGTATCAGAGCTCGTAGATTGCTATCGCGTCACCGCGACCACGGTTTTGTGCACTGCGGTTGCGGCAAACAGTAGTTCGCGCATGCCCCTTCAAAACTAAGTCATTTTATGCCATCTACGACAGCATCTGCCGCAGGTTTATCCGCAGAGTTTGCGGAAAGCAGCGTTGTTTTGATTGATCAGTGTCAAGAGCGACATGATCGTGTCAAGAGCGACCGCGGTTTTGTCTCCAGCAGTTGTGGCAACGACAATCATACGCACTGCAGTGCATCAATCGCACGCGTACTTCCGAAGCTTCGAGTACACTGCTCTCGGCCTTCATTCGGCGATTTCCATACTAAAGTTCGTATCACCCACCGCGATTAGGAAATGTGTTCATAACATTCAAATTTAGACCCAATAAACACAGTCAAATTTGGCTGGGGAATTTAACAATTTCTTATTTGCTGCGGTTTCGCGTCACTGAGATTCTACTGTACGTTACCATGAACTCATTTATGATAAGATGAGGTAGGTTCGAAAAGCCTGGAATGGATTTAGCTGCTTTTTTTGTCATTTCGGGCAGATCAGGCACAGAAATTTCGATTTCCGGGAGATTTTCATGACAACCGTACAACCGCAAAAAACGGTCAAAATCCGGGAGTCTCCCGGCCAATCCGGGAGACTTGGCAGGTATGCAGTTTTGTTGTAGCGGGGTTCGACTGTATTCGCATAAGGCTTTTGCATACAGTTTTCTCTCACCGTGGCCAAAGTGACACCCTGTGTAGTCTTGACGAGGGTGACAATCTGAGGTTGGGACGTCGCCGCAGCCCCCTTGTGCACAGTGATGATCTGCTTGCCACCGACGGTGGTGCCTGCCTTGAGCAGGGTACCAGGAGCAGCCAGCCTTACGGTTCCAGTTCCAGTAGGGCTCCCTGAACACACAAGCAGTTCCAGTGAACCAAGTCCTTCTACATGCCCGTACTTTTCCCTCGTTTTCCCTGCCAACATGAGAAAAATGTAGCCTCATATGCGAAACAGTCTTTTCCTACAAGCACTTTTGTGTAATGTGTTTTTACAATGCATAAACAAGTATCGTAACCAGGAACTGGTTTGTATACGGCATCTCATTTCGAAAAGTGGCCACAGCAGGCACAAGGGAATTCCTCGGGGCCTGCATGCCCTACTAGTTTTGAACAAAATACTTAAACATGTGCTTCCTCTTCCAACCTTCGAATGCTCAGGCAAAAGCTTCACATATGGTTTCGCTACGGGTTTGCTAACGCGACAGTGGGCGTTGTGGCAATCAGAAGCAGGATGCAGCAACAACCAGCCAAATGTAATACATTAAAACCTAGAGACATCAAATCTGAAGCGCATCACAGAAAAGTTCTGTGTGTAGGTAATTGAATATACAAAATATTTTATACAGTATAGACCACTTATAACGTAAGCCACGTATATTCACACAATAAGCGGTACAGCACTATAATCAAAACAAGTTTTTCCAAGGGCCGCAGTTGGGGAAAACGTGTTGAGCAGACATCCTCTATGCCCGAGAATTGAAGCATGCGATGGGTGGTGCTTACAACCATTTAAATTTCCAAATGCTGAAAAAAAAAAAAATGTCCAAAGAGCCACGTTGCCAACGAATTTAACATAAAAAGGGAGGGGAGTCGGGGGTTTAACAAAGAAAGCATCATCGTGAAAATTTACCGACTATACCTCAGACCGCATCGATTATGCGCATTACACAGAAACTATCTTAGAATCAAGTCCGAAACACAGAATAAAGTCCGAAGTTTCCCGGGCTGAAAGATGCCAATTGTTCAATTTCACAGGCGTGCACCCGATTTCAAGGTGTCGCAATGAGATTGCGTTCAAGCCCTACAGATGCCACCCTCAGTTTCATTAATATGTATCCCTTCCCGTCAAGTGCAGCCACCACAAAGTGATTCGTTGATTTCGTACCATACCGCAACTTAGACAGCATGCGACCTCTACCGAAGCCTAACCAATGCCGATTACGCCTAACTGTTGTACGCCTACCTACGATGTTGTAGCGAGAAGATTGTCCAAGACATGAAGATCCGGTATCGAAAAAATCGCACTCATGCACAGAACCAAGAACAGCATGTGTGATACAGTGAAACCTCGGTATAACGAACTTCAGGGGGTCGCGGCAATGTGTTTGTTATTTTGAAAGGTCGTTATAGTGAAAGCCCAAATATTAACCATATATATTTATTTTTCACCGACCAAAACGACTTACCTTTACAACGGTGAGTCCTCGAACTCGTTTTTCACAAGAAACAAATGCACAAGTGAACACCGAAAAATGCACCTTTAGTTTAAAAAAGTCTGTGTTTTTTGTGTGTGTGTTTGACACATGAAGCACAAACTGTAGCGCGAAGGCCTCCCGCAAATCCCCATTCCTGCGGTGCGATTCGGTTCTTTGGTCACAACAGCCTGCTTTTTGCCTTCCAGTTGCCGAAGAATATCCACTTTCTCGGTAAGCGAAAATTCATTCCGCTTCTTCGCCACAAGCAGAGATGAATTCATTTGTAGTAGTACCGCAGCGTGAATGCAGACTTGCTTCGCGGACTTGATAAGTAATCACCGAAAAGAGATGAACACGAATGACAATCAGGGCCTCCTAGAGCATGTGTAGAAGTGGCAAAAGAAGGAAAATACGATGCGTCGCGGCTGTCATCCCATCTTCCGAGGGAAAAAAGAGCTCGAAAAAAGAAAATTCCTCGCGTTTCATTTTCTGCTCCCTCACTGTCTCAGATTTTCCGCGCCCGTGCTTCCTGCTCTGCAACTCTCATTCTGCCTTGCTGACCTTGCCCTCGCGTGTTGCCTTCCCCCTCACTGTGCTTGTAAACTGGCAGCGTCGGTGTTTCAACAAAAAGAAAAAAGAAAGTCGCCATTTCGTTTTTTCACCGCTCCGCACTGTCGTGCGTCTTCCGAGAAGCAAAGCATCCGTTCGCTTTGTCGTCGTCGCGACGGATTTCAGAACATGAGTTCGTAGTACTGAGGCGTTAATATAACACGGAACTAAATTAACACTCGTTATTCTGAAAAGTTCGGTATTCTGAAGTACGTAGCAGTGAAATGATTTGTATTCAAACTACTAGCAGTCTGCGTGGGATTTTTAAAAGTTTGTTAATCTAAAAAGTTCGTTAATGTGTGGTTCGTTCTAAGGAGATTTCACTGTACGAAGTTCGCATTCGCAAGATACTGTAATTACTCGAATTTAACGTGCACCTTTTTTCCGGTTAAGCGAGTTCATAAATCGCATGCGCGTTAGAATCGAGCACGAACAAAAAAATTACGGCCAATCTATTGCCATCGGCAAATCTAAAATGGCCGCCCCCTACGTGCGTCGGCATGGCGCGTCGTCCATTTCTGCCTATGTGTTTCTCATGTGCGGCACTTCGTACGTGTGCTGAGGAGTTCGTCATCTAGTAGTGCATTAGCATCGACGACGTGGAATGGCCGACTCCAAAACCTCGAGTGCACCACGATGCCGCTTTTAAGGGGAGACGCTCCTCGAAAGCACTTTTTTTTTGTTATTCAACTTAGAGCTTCAGAAATTGGACCACTGATGCAGTTTTTCCTCCTGATTCCAAATCTGTAATCAGTTTTTACATAAGTGCAATAGTTTGGGAGTTGTGTTTCAAGTAATGGTGAAACTTGATAAGTTTTCCGGGAACTTTCGCGCATACTAAATGTTCATGCAGAGAGTTGTTCAATGGCTCCTTTTGCTCCCTATTAGCCATAGAGTGCCGATATCTAGCTAGAAATTGTGCTCCAACTTTGAAACTATGAAAAAAACATCTGTGTAGCAAACTACCCTTTTTTTTCCACTCGACCACCATTAAATTTATTAATAGATATTTACAGCTGATAGGTTGTGCTGATTCAAGTAGATATCGGCACCCTACGCACTCTCCTCAATGTGTGTGCCAAATTTCGTCGTCGTATGACCATTCTAAGTGCCCGAAACACTTCCCGCAAAAAATGCAAATTGGCCAAAATTGCGAAATGAGAAAAACGCGTTTGAAAGTTTGAAAGTCTGTATTTACAAAAATGAAAAACGCAGTAGCACGAAACTTGTGCTGAACACATACACACATGTCCAGAGGGAATATCAGTTGTCTAAAACTCTCCAGCACCGTAGGTTTTCCCTTCCCGGCTGGTGCGGCAGGACTCTTCCACCCGGGCCCTCTTGGCTGCACTGCGACGGTGTGCCCTCGCCTCAGCGGTCTGACGCACATTCATCTTGTGCATGCGCATGCTGTCTCGGCGGTCGCTGAGGGTAACCAGGGCCTCCGAAGGAAGCACCCCAAGCTCTTCCAGCACCTTTTCAAAGCTCGCGTGGCCCCGGTTGAACCACAGGACTGCAATGGCTGTGGCTGTTTCCACAGCAGTCCGGGAAGCAAACCGGGTCTTTGGACACAGCAGCCATATTTTGCTGTTCAGGGACTCGGCCGCGTTCTGTGTCTTGCCGTGGAGGCACCGGGCAAGCAGCTTCGCATCTGTGAGACGCTTGTAGATTGGGAGGACTGCCAAACCCTGGGCCTTGGTCAGGAGGGGGGTGTGGCACGGTGCAGGCTGGCCCTGCGCCTCAGCACGTCGGTGCTTGCACCACGAGTCTGGGCCTGCAGGACAGAACTTGTGACTTCCAGCACCGTCTGTTGAGCACGAGTGCAAACATGAGGCCCATATGGCAGTGTACATCTTGTGGACATTTCCCCGATTGTTCACAATGGCCACCTGAAAGTAAGTTTGAAGCTTCTGGATGGTGGTCTCCTTCAGCTTCTCCCCTCGTGGAAGTGGCGTTGGCAGCTTCCGCAGGCCGGTGCCCAGACGTTTCGCCACGTGGTTGGTGCACTCCTCTTTTTCAATTGGAGTGTCAGGGTACACGTTGGCATCACAGACCCCGTTGTAGGCCTTGCTGTCTCCATCGCTTAGGAAGATGGTGAACCGCAGGGGTGTCTCATAGTCCACAGTCCTCTGCCAAATGCGCACTGCAGCTTCGGCCTCCATGGCATGCGAAGAACAGTCGCAATTCTTCTCACAAACGGGATGATGAAACGCCTGCCATGTTTCTTCATCGCCTCCCATGTCGTTATGCAAACTGCACGCCAGGCAGAAGTTGGAAAGCACTTCATAGTCCAGGCACAAACCAGTGTCCAAGGACACTACAGTTCCCACACCATTGTGGCTTTTGTGGCCTCTTTTTTGCCATGTGCCGTCAAACATGACTGGCACGTCACTGTTACCAGCCACCTCTTTGGTGACGCTGCGTGCCCTTTGCATGTTTTCACAGACAGCCTTCACTGCCGCACTGTGAATCTTTTTGCCGATAGCATGGAAGGTCTTATGGTGCATAGGGTTTGGCAATCCAACTACTGCACAAAATCGTGAAAGTTGCTCATGCCCGATACCGACGGCACGCGCTGCAAGCACCACTTTCAGGTTCACGGCAAAGGCGTCACGCGAACTCCCGCTGTCGTAGCTTCTGCTTGCACCGCGGCCGCCATCTGACGCGACCCGCTTCGACGAGTACGCGGACGAAAGGATGCTCTCCGAGCACTCCGCATTCTCGCAGTGTAGCTCCAGAAACGCCGAAAGGCCTTTCCGCTTTTTATTCGGTGCCCGAACTGCGAGTTTACTCTCGTGACAAACGGGGCATGCCGCGCCTGCGACGACGGCCGTCAATGCACCCAACTCGCACAGCACTACGCTTTCGGCACGATCGGCATTCGGCCTGACGTCGTTTTCGAATAACGCGATCTTTTTCTGCGATGCACTCACAAAATTCACTGCAGCGTTGATCTCGTCGTCGCAGTTGCCATGGTCGACGTTGCCGTGGTCGATGTTAGGCCTACCGGCCGCTGGCCCGTCGCGGACATTTTCGTTGGCGGTGGCTTTCTTGTACGTCCTCCGCCGCTTCCCTCTGAACTTGTTCTTACTTCTGTATTTCCGATGGTCGGCAACGGCCTTTTTCGGGCTTGCCATCGCACGAAAACAGCGAAAAATAACTCCGGAAAACAGTGAAGCGAACTACGGCAAGAAAACACGGGTGCTGTCAGCCAATGGCGGCCCTGCGTTAGTGGCGCGCGGTTTGAAACGGCGGGAAAAGACTGTTTTTGTTGCTTTTTTTTTAGATTTTTCGTGAACGTACGAGACTTCAAGAACCGGGATCGTGGAGAGTAAGGACAACTCTACACGAGCCAGCGGCCGCAATATGGCGGACAGCTCTCTTCGCGGCCCCGCGAGCACGCGAACAGCAGCCCGTTTTGTGTAAATTTCGTGATGCCGTGCGTCACTGCCGCTCACTCAGACGCGTTTTTCACTGACTTCTGATGCTTATTTCGCTGTGATATTTTCAGATGTCAAAATATAATGTATAAAGATGATAAAGCAACAAAAAACAGAAAAGGTGAAATTTGGAAAAAAAACGCGACTTTTCGACCCGCGTCTCCCCTTAAAAGAACAGTCATCGCGTGTGCAGAAACGGACGGAAATCGGGCCGCATCGCGGTCGTTCGGAGTTCCCGAAACGTGCGTGCGGGACCGGCGGAAACAAAAGCAGAAGATTTTCGACAGAAAAGCTTTACGCAAAGGCTTCAGTGGACCACAGCAGGGTCGGTTTCCGCAAATTAAAGAGCTGCTCGGCGAGTATGTGCTTTAGCAGCGAGCAGCACAGCGGCCCGTGACGGCAGAACTGCTCCAAGTGCGGGCTATGCAATTAGTCTTAGAAAAAGATCTAATGCGGAGCCAGTTTAAGGGGAGACGCTCCTCGAAAAAGTTTTTTTTTATTTCTAGTAATAGAGACTTGAAAAGTTTGTTATTAGTATAGTTTTTCATGCAGATTTCATATATGCAATCATTTTTTGTGTAGCTGCTATAATTATTGAGTTATGCCATAAACAATAGCAAAAAGTTACATTTTTTGCGGGCACTCTTTTATGTACTAAACTTTCAGTAAAAGCACTGTGTCTGATCTTATTTGACTCTTGGTAGATTGAAAAGTGCAAATATCTATATAGATATGTCACAGAAATATTGGAACCAAGAAAAAAAAATTGTATTGAATGACTTATTATTTTCAATCTCCCTTGAAACAATAAGCTAATATTTTCACAACTAATGCTGGTAGGCATTGCAATTTAGAGTAGATATTTGCATTCTGCATGTGTTGAAGAATATGTGTGCCAAGTTTCGTTACTATACAATGAATATAAGTTTCTAAAAGGCTGCCCGGAAAACGTGAAACTGTCAGAAAAAATGAAAATGAGAAAAACAAGTTTGAAAGTTCGCAAAGTTGGCATTTATTAGGAAATCATTCTTTTTGCATCAAATTGGGGCACAATGAAAAGTACCTTGCCTTGAATGCACTGCAAGTGTCTAGAAGTCCCCTGCACCATAGCTTGGTCCTTCACGGCTCTTGCGGTCAGTGTCCTCAACACGAGCTCTCTTCGCTGAGTTGCGACGGTGTGCCCTCGCTTCTGCAGTTTGCTTCAGGTTCATCTTCCTGATGCGCATGACGTCACAGTGGTCACCATGTGTGGCCAGATCTTGTGAGGGGAGAATTCCAATGCCTTCGAGCACTTCTTCAAAGCCCCTGTGGACTTTGTTGTACCAGAGTACAGCAAGAGCGGTGGCTGTCTCCACAGTTGTTCTGGAGTCGAACTTTGTTTTTGGACATAGCAGCCATATCTTGCTGTTCAGCGATTCGGCTGCATTCTGTGTCTTGCCATGAAGGCACCGAATAAGGAGTTTCTCCTCTGTAAGGCGCTTGTAGATAGGCATAATTGCCAATCCTTGAGCCTTCGTCAACAGTGGGGTGTGGCGTGGTGCAGGCTCCCCCAGTGCTTCCGCACGCTTGTGCTTGCACCACGAATTTGGTCCCGCGGGGCAAAAGTTGTGGCTACTGGCACCATCACTGGAGCAGCAATGAAAATATGATGCCCATATGGCAGTGTACATATTTCGGACACTGTCCTTGTTGCTCGTGATGGCGATCTTGTAATATGTTTGTAGTTTTATTATTGTCGCATCTTTCAGTTTTTCGCCTCGTGGCAGTGGCGTTGCCAATTTCCGTAGGGCAGTTCCCAAGCGCTTTGCAACGTGGTTCGTGCACTCTTCTTTGTCAATGGGGGTGTCACAGTATACATTTGCCTCGCAGAGTGCAGTGTAGGCCTTGCTGTCACCATCACTTAGGAAGCTGGTGAATCGCAGTGGAGTTTCATAAGACAAGGTCCTCTGCCATATATTGACAGCTGCCGCAGGTTCCATTGCATGGGATGAGCAGTCAGTGTTTTTTTGGCAAACTGGAAGATGAAAAGCTCGCCATATCTCTTCATCCTCCCCAAGGTCCCTGTGTATACTGCAAGCATGGCAGTAGTTCGAAATAACTTCAAAATCGAGGCAGAGCCCCGTGTCCAGGGACACGACTGTGCCCACTCCATTGTGGCTTTTATGACCTCTTTTCTGCCAGGTGCCATCAAACATGACTGGCACATCTCTGCCGCCGACTGCGTCCTTCGTGATGTTTCGTGCCTGGTGCAAGTTTTTCTCACTGCCGTCACCGCCGCACCATGGAGATTCTTGCAAATGCCGTTGAATGTCTTATGATGCATCGGGCTTCCAAAAGACCGAGAATCGCACAAAATCGTGAAAGTTGGTCGTGGCCTGCGCCTATAGCGCGTGCTGCCAGAACTGCCTTCACGTTTACAGCAGAGCTGTCACGCGAGCTGCCGCTGTCAAAACGAGCGCTCGTTCCTTGGTCCCCGGCCGAAGCAGTACGTCTCGACGTGTGCGTGAACGAAAGTGCAGATTCAGGGCAATCAGAATTTTGACAGCACAGTTCGAGGAATGCCGAAAGTCCTTTGCGCTTTCCAGCTGCCTCTCACAAGCCGAGCTTCCGTTCGCGGCAGGTTGGGCATTGCGCACCCGCCACAAGTGCCGTCAGCGCATCGATTTCGCAAAGCAGCATGTTCGCAGTAGCAGCATCTACCGGTCTACGTTCACTCTCGAAGAATCCAATCTTCCTTTGGGATGCACTGACGAATTCCACGGCAGCGGCTATTTCACAACCACTGTCGCAGGGTTCGGTGACGGTGTTAGGCCTATCCGAAGTCGGAGCGTCGGGGCGTTGGTCGGGGGCGACATCGTCGTTCGCTGTCGCTTTGCGAAGCGTCCGATGCCGTTTCCCTCGATACTTGTGGCGAGTTCTGAACTTTCGATTATCTGAACTGCACTTCTTCGGGCTTGCCATGACGCAAAAATGCAGAGAAACGCAGAAAAACTCGGTCGCGACATCCGAGGCTTCGCTCTTTTGCCGGAGAGATAGGAAGGGGAGGAGCGTGGAGCGCACCGCCGTCCAATGGCGGCCTCGCGCTGTGTGCCGTGATATTCAAAACGCGTGACGTACGCGTTGTTTTTCTCGTTTTTTGTTTATTCTGCGTGAAGGCACGAGACTGGCTACTAGTGGATTATGAAGGATACGGCTTTCGCAGCATGCGTGCACGATTGCAAATGGCGGCCAACGCATCGTTTTCGCGACAGGACGACGCGAACTTCGCCGTTTTTCGCGACTTTCGCGCATTTCTCGCGTCACCGCTGCCCACTTGGAAGCATTTTTTGATAATTTCTCGTGCGAATTTCAGCTTGATATTTTCAGAAGTAATAGATTATAGTCCAAGGATGCCAATACAGGCGGAAAAAAAAAGCGAAAATTTTCCGGAAAACCGCGACTTTTCGACCCGCGTCTCCCCTTAAAGCGAGCAGGTGCTGGCTAACTAACTTTATGAAGAGGAAAGGCTTTTCCCTCCGAAGGGGAACATGCATATGCGAAAAGTTTTGCGGAGGAGTACGATGAAAAGCTTCACAGTTTTCAGAGGTTCGTCCTAAACTTGCGGCGCAACAACGACTACCTGCTTGGGCAAATCGGGAATGCCGATCAGACGCCTCTTTACTTCGACATGCCTGGCACCACAACCGTCGAGAAAAAGGGGGCGAAGCAAGTTCGCGTGCTGACATCGGTCCACGGTAAAACTACAGTGACGGCAATGCTCTGTTACACGTCAGATGGGCACAAGCTTCGCCCGTACCTCATATTTAAATGGAAGACACTCCCGAAAGGAGTCGTTTTTTCGAGTGGTGTGATCATGCAAGCCAGCGAGAAAAAATGGGTGCGCGTCGCAATCGATGTCACTTTTTTTTTTTTCGCGTTGGAAATCGGGTGCGCGTTACAATCGAGGGCGCGGTAGAATCGAGTAAATACGGTAAACAACGACAAAACCCATCAAACTTACGTGAAACAGTGCACTGGCAGCGAAGGCAAAAGCTTGCATCATAAAGTCGTAAAAGGTTTTGAATTGACGGATGAGGTAGCCAAAGCGATATTTGTGGCAACCTTGATAATTGTGATGCTTTCTCGACAGAAAACTGTTAAGTGGGGTTGATAAAGATGTGCCATGTTGACGCACATGACTGGAGCCATGCTAGCGACGCAAGTACACTGTAGTGGCGTCGGCGCCGAGGCGACCGCCCTCCTCTATCGGCGAGCCCGCGCAGCATGCAGTGTTTTTTTTGTTTCTTTTTTCTTCCCTCTGCCCTTCGTTTAATAATTCGGCTTCCCTTTCTCCTTCGTAACGAGCTCGTTCCTTGCTCCCCAGCACGCCTACTTTCAGATGTGCACTTGCTACCGCGTTAATCACGAAGATTTTTTGGCAACCGCATAATAACCAATATTTCATTTTGGGGGACTGAACAATAAGTGGTATGCATATACACGGGCACGGGAAGGTGAACAAGAGTCCAAAAAGACTGCATTGTAACCCCTTCTGCACTACAGACGGTCACGTTCTAAGAGGTCTACACTGTGTATTAAAATTATTTCAAGGCAATTTTAGGATTTTTTTATATACACAATAATTCATTGCAGGGTTTTGTAGATCCAAGTATTACTGCATAAGGCACAGTTTCTCAAAGCAATAGCGAATTTGGCTTTGTAACGTGTTTATAATTAAGCTACGGTTGCATACGGAGGTTGTACCTTGAATGGGCAGGGTACTAAGCTTAAGTCCCTGTTGAGCCAGAACTGACGGGGAGACCACTCGGATGGCCGGCGTTGGCGACGCAGCTGCAGTTGTGCTGGTCACAGTCGTCATCTTCTGAGTGGCAGCTGCCGCGGCTGCCAGTGCTGCCATGCCGGACATGGGTTGCTGTGCTTGTTGTGCCTGCCCTGCAGACCCAGCAGCAGCGGTGGTTGAAACCGAGGGTGACACGGCCACTTGCTGGACCTGCTGCACCTGATGCTGAGTCTGTTCAGGGGAACCACAGAGACACCGTTAGCCCATAAGGAAGTAATGCCAGTATAAGAGAACCATCACCCTCACAGACCTGTTGTCTGTGAGGGCGATGGTAATCTATAGTAATCTATACGTCTATAGTAATCTATATTCATTCTATGCTTTAATTCAATGCAATCACGAGCTATAGACTGTTTGAAGGTCGTAAGCCATGAACCCAAAAAAACTTCCGGTCACCTCATTTACCAGCTCTTAACATCGAAACTGAAAGCGTGTTTTCAATTTATTTTCAAGGGTAAGGAAAGTCTCTCTTTCGTTTTTCACATAAAAGGAGCATGTATAATGTACAGTTGAACCTCGTTATAACGAAATTGGAGGGCCGCCGCTATTTGCTCGTTATAACCAATATTTCTTTATAGCCGTAGCAGGCATTTACCGCAAATATTATGCACTGTACTTACCCAAAAAAAAATAGCGGCCGAAATAGTATCCCGCCGCACGGTGGTATGCAACAAAATAACCGCATTCCCAAATAAACAGGAAAAAGTCATGCACCTGTTTTAATGCACTTCAAAATACACAGCTTACGTTTCAGGCAGACTTAGCTGCACAGAAGTCTGTAATTGGACGTTGATGCATCTTCCTGATGCAAACCATGGCTCGCTCAGCTACGGCCACAATGTTCAAGTCATCTTCGCCGCCCCCAGGAGCGCCGAAGTAGCGGCGCAGTACGTCCACCGCGTCTAATGCCTCCGACGCCGTCGGCACGTTTGTCTCCTGTTCGTCGACAGAGTCATCGTCACTGGTTTCGTTACGATCACTGACAGCGCGCACAATATCGTCATCCAGGAGCTGCTCCGTTGCCACCACTTCCGAGTCCGCACTCACATAGTCGCAAAACGACTCGCTGTCAGGCACAACACCGGCGTCACAAAGTGCCGTCCATGATGCAGCGACTTCGTCTGATGTGGCAAAACCGTCCGGCACAGTGGGCTCGTCTGATGGCTCATCACTGGCATCTGGTGCGGCGGCAAATGAGGCGTGTCGAAAGCAGTTTGCGATCGTGGTCGCCGTCACACTCATCCACGCTGCCTGAAGCATTTCAAGCGCAGCGTACAAGTCAACATCGGTGTCTCGCTTCATCCTCATGTTGAGCAGGAGCTTGTCTATCACACGCTTGCGGTAACCTGCCTTCAGCGACATAATCACGCCTTGGTCAAGCGGCTGTATTTTTGCTGTACAGTTGGCAGGAAGGAACAGCTGCTCGATGTTTTGAAGCACGGCAGCGGTATGGTGGTGGAGTTATCTAAAACAAGGCACACCTTGCGGTTCGCCTTTGCCAGCTTCTCGTCCCATTCGCAAAGCCATTTTGAAAAAATCTCCCTGGTCATCCAGGCTTTACGATTGGCTACGTACTTGACTGGGAGCTGCCTCTTCCCCTTAAAGCAGCGAGGGGATGCACTTTCGCCAATTACGAAAATTGGCAGCTTCTCAGAGCCGGTATGTTTGCACAAAGTAGCGCAGTGATCCGCAGCTTACTTTGTTTGCCACCATGGCACGGCTCGCCTTTGAGGGCTAACGTCTTGTGCGGCAACATCTTGAAAAAGATAGCGGTTTCATCCGCGTTAAAAATATCCCCCGCGCTGTATTTTTCTAGCAACCGCACGATGTTTTCTTTACCCACTTGGTAGCCTCTGCTTCGTCGACAGATTGCGATTCGCCGCAGACCGCTCTCCCGACAATGTCGTGGCGCTCCTTGAAGCGTTGGAGCCAACCCGAACTTGCTACGAAGTTGTCATAGCCCATGATGCAGGCAAAGTCTCTCGCTTTTCTTTGCAGCAAGGCGCCGCTCACCGGCAGATTCACGGCCAGCATGTCCAAGAACCATTTAAAAACGGCCCTTTCGACTGCTTCAAAGGCAGGTGCCATCACCCTCTTAGCGCTCCCTTTTACGCCACGTGCAACAGCGTCGATGATGGACTCCTGCTTGCTCGAGATGGTTGACAGTGTGCTCGTCGATACGCCAAAGTCTCTTGCCACGTTGCCTTTCTTGGTCCCCGATTCGACGGCTTTTATCATAGCCGCCTTCTGATCTAGTGTTTTGTGTTCGCTACTGGTGACGGCAGCTGAAAGCCACTAAGACGCGTTGGGCCTGCCGTGTGCCTAAGACTGGGATTGATGGTAAACTTTATATCTTAAGATGAAAACTGCAGACGATTCTGTTAAATAGCCATCAGCCCAATACTGACATCCTATGCCTACCTTTTGAGGGCTCCTGTTGAGTGACGAACGCTACCACTATGCCCGCAACGCCCACAAGCTTTCCGTACAGTATTCCAATTCTCAACTATTTGCTTGCACTTTTTGTGTCTCAAATCAATCTTGCCTTGTGTTGAACCTCTGCTTTTATTGTCGAGGTAAATTTTAATCAGTACTTTTCAAAGCTGGCTGTTAGTTGCTGTAGTGAGAATCCCGATTTGCGACCACTTGTTTTCTTTTCGCTCTGTACCTTTTCGTGGAAAGTTTTCCCCCACGTGAATCTCGCACCCCCCCCAACTTTGCATCGGTTTTCCGCCGAAAAAAGTGCGAGGATTATGCGAGTGAATACCGTATTGCAACATGAGTGCTTTATTTCACCTCGATATGCAGGGCCGCAGAGTCCAGAAAGTCGGCACGCTATATTCTAAGTGGCGGGATTCGTTGGCGATGCACAATATATGCTGACATGCTTAGGCTCAGTGACGACAAATCAGCGCACAACATGTTCGGCCTTGCCTTTCGGCGGTAGACACGCGGCGAGCACGGCCGGTCGGTTCGCAGCCGATGCACAATATGTCCAACCGTTGTTTTAAAGCGCCATTGGGAGATTTCATTAGTTGCTTGCCACAAAGCACACTGTGGCTAGTCCACTGGCGTGATGTTTTTGTTCACAAAGTTTGCATTCCGCTTGTATCAGCATCGTGAGCGGAGCTAGCTAGGCTTAGCCAAGACTCCGAGCAGTAAACTCTGCCGCGACGCCCCCTTATAATAACGAAAACATGTCTCGTTCGATTGCGAGTACAAAGAGTGGTTCTGCAATGGTCTTCGTCAGGAAGTCCGAAATGCTGCACCTGTTCTGTCTGACGGGTCAGTCAGAGAAGAATGTGGCATTATCGCCTTCTTGTAATTGAGCTCTCGCTTGCACCAGTCTGACAGGTCTAACTACAACACAATTCTAAATGAGTGCCTCTGCAGTGCAGACAGAACAGGTGCGCACACATCACTAAATGGCGTAATTTTCCACTGCTGTGACCTCGTGACGCATCAAGACGCAAAATGCAGACGCATTGTTCCGGTTCGGCGAATGGCGAGGCGCGCTAAAACAACAAGGCATACACTGCCAATTGAAGGCTTCGAGACGACCTTCAGACATTTGCTGTTTGCGCACTTTTTTTTTCGAATGGAGGAGCCAGCTGAGGCGCGGAATTTGAATACAGAGAAACGCTCTTTCCAACGAGCCCTAAGCAACGAAGCCCGGTCGCGCCATTCCGGAGCTGAAATTTTCTGAGAATCAACGTTTTTTTTTTTTTCGTGACTTCTGCGATAATTCTCGCCACTTCGGCAAGTGCAACACATTTTTAAAAGCACTTCCAGATGGTTTTTAGTAGAATGGAATGGAATGAAAAAACTATTTCAGTGCTGCAGGACGTGCTTAGGACGCAGTGGGCGTCTCCCACGTAGGGACCGACAGAGAGTACCTGGCGGCCGTTTCGTGGGTCTGCTGGACGGCCCATTGCTGGTCGGCGAGAAGTGAGCTCCAGAGGGACCTCTCCCACTTGTTTGAGGTAGAGTCCGGAGGAGTTTTTCTACACTCCCAGAGCATGTGTGCGAGTGTCGCCATGTGTTAACATGATGGGCTGTGTCGCTGGGGTATGGTTCTTAGTGGAGATATTTTGGAATCTCGATAGAAGAATGGTTGCAAAAACTGAAAATGTGGTTTTAAAAAAATTATCTTTTTGGCCGCATTTTCCTATACAAACACCGCGTCCTCCCTTAAGCAGTGATACAAGAGCAGCGTGCATAATACAATGTTCAAGTTCGCTGCCAGGAAATCAACAGCGACAAAAGTCCACCAAGCTAGTGCAAGCCCGCGTAGTGGCAGATAAGGCGAAAGCTCGCATCAGAAAGCCATAAAGCCTTTAAATTTGCGGACAAGGTAGCAGACACAATAACGACGACACTTTTTCCAACAGGAAACTCAATGCGCACTTGACAAGGACGAGATCGCACGTTTCATGCAGAGTGCGCACGGCCAGAGCCGCGCCGGTGCGAAGGTAGTAAACTCAAGACACCCCCCGCAACAGGCCTATTTCCTCACTCTGCGAGCCGTGGAGCTGGCACGGCCTTTTTTCTTTTTCTTTGCTACAGTTAACGTAAGAGGGCATCCAAATGCAAACGTGCGAACACGGTGCAGAGCTACTGGTCACGGCTTGGTTCAGGGTGCGCCTATTATGCGAGTAAATACAGTATGTGCAGGCTTCCCTGCATTTTAACACAGCCTGGATAATTTTGACAGTTTAGGGAGTTTCATGGCCAGTTTCACGACTTTACAACATTGGTGATATTCAAATTTTACTGAGACCGATCGCAGAAAATGAAAAGTGCTCATAACTTCTATGTCCCCCCCCCCCCCCCCCCCCCCCGAAGCCAATACCAGTGTTTTGCAGGCTCACCGTAACTGTGGGTAGGTTTCCAGTGACCGTCTTGACCACTTGTTGGCCAGTCGGGGTTGTGGCTATGACCCTGATCTGTTGCTGACCAGACACGCCTGGCGTCCGAGTACGCACCAATGTCACCGTACCTGTACATTAGGCGCACAAGCAGAATGTCCAGAATTGATTATGGCAGTACACTGAAACACGGTGCATAAGAATTTTAGCCCAAAATATGTGCTAGGGGTAAATGACGGGCTAATGTACAATAAACACTTTTTAAATACCAGGCTCCGTGCCACTTTACTCCATACAGTTGAACTTCTTGTTAAGAGAAAGTGATGGTGTATTCAGTTAGGCGTTTATGAGCGCTCTGAAACGTAGCCAAGCGTTCAGGAGGTAGAATTCGAGTGCTCGGACTAAATTCGGTTGGTTCTTTCGGAGCACTTTTGTACGCTCAGACTTAGAAGTGAGAGCGTAGTGCGATCTGACCGGGAGGGCAGATCACATGACACAAACCAGCGGATCACGTGGCTGCCAGCAGGTGAATCAGATGAACAGCGCCAACAGCGCAAGCGCGTATTTGGGAAGAGGAATCACCAGGCGCATAATACTTCATGCACGTGCATTGTTAGCGGCGTTTACGAGCGCGTGTGGCGAATTCACATCTACAAAGCCATAAATGCACTATGTCAATAAGAAGGCAGCTAGAAAAGGCTGAGGAAACGTCAATGCAGTCATTACTGCAGCTCTCAGACAGCCACGTTTTGTCTTGAAGATAGCAGCTCGGACAATGAGAGCTGCCAGTTTTATGTGGCAAGCTCGAAAGTCTGTCGCTACATCCAGCTCTGTTGGAGATGTCCACTAAACAGATTGGCGCCGTTTGTCAATGCGGCGCAGGATGTTTACCCGGCAGCTTTCCGCACTGGCTGCACGGTGGCGCTACAGGCACGCTGCTCCGAGATCGCCAACGTATTCGGTTGGTATGCTGCCTCTGCACCGGCATCTGGCAACTACTCCTAGCCAGACGACCAAAGCGGTCAACCGAATATGCCATGATTCAAGAGACAACTGGGAATAGAAGTACACTGCACAAACAGTTAAACCCCTTTATGCTCCGGACAGCAGTTTTTCTTTCATATGAGATGTCTCTTATAACCAGGGTACCCCGTATGTACTTTCTTATGAACCCACATTTTACTGCAGGCACGCTGATGTCTCTTACACCCATTTGTCTCTTATAAAGGGGTTTGACTGTATATCAAAATAGGGCATTGACTACAGAAAACGATAACGTGGTACCCTGCTTAGAAGAGACGTTTCTTATAAGAGACAAGAACTACTCCCCTGCATGTGTCTCTTATAAAGGGGTACAGCTGTACAAACATGCCGAATATAACGAATTATCGATTATAACAAAGAAAATGAAAAACAGCTCTGTCACAGATGCAGCACTACAAATATATGTTTATAACAAATTTTCTCGTGCCAGATGTGATTTTGTTATAAGGTTTGAGTGTATGCAAATGTACACACAAAGATAACTGTACATTATGGGCAGAAACTTCTAGTCTAACTGTACACTCAATTTTAATTTTAGAAAAGCAGCACACCCACAGAGTGAATGAAAACTTATTTACACTATCATTCTGCTAGTCCTACAGTTCTTTATCAGTGGGCCCCAAGATGCCTGACTCAGCAACGTATCATATTCTGCATTTTCTTAATGGTTTGAAAACTAATGCAAACATGGTTATGGCCCTTGCTTGTCCCAGACACTTTGCCAGTTAGTACGAGGTTTCCAAAATTTCTGAATACCTTTGCATTCTGTTGTAGATGCATTTCACTGCATTGCATTCCATTTGCAACCACTGGTTTCGGCACATTCATAGTCGAATCTCATTAATTCGAACACACTTAAGTCAAACTCACGATGAGGTCCCGTCAAAGCTACGTGTATTCCAATTGGCAAAAACGCCCGGTGCAATGATTAATTCGAACATACCGTGCTACGAAAATGCCCTCAGCACCCCGCCCAATCCTGCGTGAGCACCTCGGACACAGCAACGCTGCGCGCAAAGGAAAGAAAGGGCTGCGGTGGAATGTTTGCTCTCTCTCAAATGCCGATCTACGACAAGTCTGTGCCAAGCTTCTGTCTTTTCCGTCCCTGCCACGTAAAGACCCTTCTCCTTTCAACGCCGCACATGGAGAGAGGGAAAAAAAAGGAAAAGCTGTCCTGGGGTTGCATGAATGTGTGGTTGAAGGAAAGGAATAAGACACTATGTTCTGCAGCCCTTGCCCTTTGTGGGAGCACGGCTCTGCGCCTTCAGGACAGGGGAGGGGGGTTCCTCAAGCGCCGGTGCCACGCTTCCCCCTTGTCCGTCCCTGCCACGTAACCCTTCTCCTTTCAACAATGCGCGCGAGAAGAAAAAAAAAAGCTGCCGTGGAGTGTTGGTTTTTTCCTTCCTCCATGGTTTTCTCTCAAATGCCGATCTGCTTCTCTCTGCCTGGATGCGCTCCTCCTTTCTGGTCACATGCTGGCCACGCTGCGGCTGTGTAGCTACGCAAAAGTTTTTGTCGTCTTTAGAGAGCGTCGGCGCTGGACACCGCACGCTACTTCTTTTGCTAGGAGAATGCTGAAGCCGAAGTAGAAATGCTTTGCCAGCTGCGTGCAAGATTGATTGACTCGCTGCAAGGCAAACGTTCGCAAACGCTTATCACCAATTACAGTTAAACTTGGATATAACGAAATTGATGAATTCCCCGGGAAAATTTGTTATAATGAGGATTTCGTTATATGCAGGTTCGGCCCGAAAATTCAAAAAATAAACAAAAGGAGGACTGAAGGCAGAGGTAACCAAGAACACTTATTTTACAGTAAAAAACTGCAATATTATTGCGACAGCAATTGTATGGACATTCTGGCAAGTTTTTGCAGTCACCGCCATGTTCCGTAACATGCCCCCACGCATCGCATCGTAACTTTCACGATGGGTAAAAGCACGCAAGCGCTGCTGAAGCAGAGATCAAAAGAGTCGGCACACCCCGTGTTGCCTGGAAACTGCATAGGATAACATTTCTCGGGTGTTAGAACTGCCATCGATTGCTCAAACAGAAAGTAAACCACCCGTCTTGAACGAGCACTTGTCCCTGGAGCGGCCGTATTTGCTCACACCAGCGTTTTTTACAAGTTCTGCGATATCGGATCCAAAAGAGTTGGCTGCCAGCCTGATTTCTTATAACATTACAATTTTTGTTATCACATTCATAGCATTGCATTCAAAGCACCGTCGTGTCACCAGAACTGATTGGCTATTCGTGAAAGCTGCCAGACTGTGAAATTGCGGCGCGACACAAGACAGAAGCGCGTTACGAGCTGACCTTCGAAGATATGTCGTCACTGTGGTCCCGGAGAGTTTCCATCAGCGCCTAATCTGACATCCCCGTGGTGGTGAGGACACGGTCGTCCGAAACTAGGAAGTCACAATTTCGCCGCAAGCGCGGAGCAATGAATGTGATAGCAACAACTTTGAATGTAATGTTGAAAACGGCAAGCAGATCGAAACGTGCAGCGCATGGCTCACGCATGAATGACACACACACAGGACGAGAACGAACTAACAACGCTTATGGCTCGACACTTAACACGCTGTTAAACAAAAACGAGGCACATCACAAGTGCAGATATGAGTGCCAACTAACAAGTGCCCCAGGTAATTTTGCTAATGTGCTGTCTTTGAAAAGCGCACTCTTTTCGCAGACAGCGCCTGCCCAGCGAGCGAAGGGATCTTTGTGCGCCGGGCAACTAAGCGCAACCGTTCTGGTCAAAGTCCAAGGTGCCCAACTTTCCCCACAGTGACTTTCCCCACCGAAAGATAAGCGCACCCATCCCAACTCATTCCCTGGGCAAAGTACATGTTGGAGATGAGCACAGGAAGGTGCCCACCGAAAGATAAGCGCACCCATCCCAACTCAATCATGGGGCAAGTTACGCTTTGGAGACAAGCGCACGTCATCGCATTGTGAGGAGCTCCAGGGTGCCCAGCGCCGGCAGCTTTTTTTTTTCTTTCTTGAGTTTCCATATATATATATATATATATATATATATATATATATATATATACACGTACACACAGTGGAACTTCGATTATACGACTTTCAGGGGACCACGCAAAATCGTCGTATAATCAGGGTGTGGTATAATCGAAAAAACAAGAATATAGGCAGTGATGGTCATTGTTGCCCCACAACAGTTGTCACATAATGCGTAAGAAAGTCCGCGGCACAAATCTACGCTGCTCCGATAAAGGTAGATTAAATTACTTGAAAAAAATGACGACCACACATTTTATCGGAGGTGTGAACAAATCTTTATTCTCACCTTTTAATAAAATCTCTGATTTTTTTTCTGCGAGTTTGCCCAGCCACGATGCATCAGCTTTCTTTCGAGAGCTGCAACATCTGGCAGCAAGTTGCCGATCTCGTTGCGTGCGCAAATAAACCGCCGAATGTTGTCGACGTAACGCAACAAGTCCGTGTACGTCGGAACGGACGCACTAGCCTCTGCAGTGTCATCCATCTCTTCCTCGTCGGAGTTCCCGCAGTGTCAGGACGCACATTCGATAATGTCATCCAGCGACACTGCACTGCACACTGCAACGTCGTCGTCGGCACCATCATAGTCCGCGAAGGATTCAGGCAGCTCGAGGTTGGCGAAGTCTGGTTCGTCGTCAACAGGCACTGCAGCTTCACTGGTAGAACAAGCACCACTTCTATTAAAACCGCAGTGCCTGAAGCAGTTGACAATGGTTTCTGGCGTGATAGCGTTCCGTGCACTAGCAATGTAGTGCATTGCATCAAGCACAGAAAGCTTCTTATCCAACTGCTTGCATTCCATGCCCGCCAGCCGACGCTGCACCAGAAACTTCAGATATTTCTGCGTCATGCACTTGATGACGCCGGCGTCAAGTGGCTGCAGCTGGCTAGTGAAGTTGGGGGGCAGAAATGTAACTTTCACATTTCTCAAATGCGATGTATCTAATGGATGGCATGGCACATTGCCAAGCAGAAGAAAATTCTGTTTTTAGCCCCCATTTTTGAGTCCAGCTGCTGCAGATATGTTGAAAACATAGCAGCCGTCATCCAGGCTTTCCTGTTGCATGTACTGGCACGGCAGCCTTTTCAAATTCTTGAAGCATCGCGGCTTCCCAAACTTGCCGATCACGAGGGCAGGAAGCTTTTCTGAGCAGTCTTCATAAGTGCAAAGCAATACAGTAAGACGCTCTTTGCTTCGCTTACCCCCGCGACGGCTCTCTCCTTTGAATGTTAATGTCTGCTCTGGCTGCATATTATAAAATAATCCAGTTTCGTCCGCGTTGAGCAAGTCGGACGGCTTGTATTGCCGTATCAGTTCCGGCAGCAATGCAGTCCGTTTTTCGACAGTGTCGGAGCTGACTGACGAACTTTCTCCACAGCAGCGGCTGTACACAACACTGCGTTTTTTAAAGCGATACAACCAGCCATTGGAGGCTTTAAAGTCATCAATGCCGCAGCGCAATGCAACTGTCTCCGCCTTCTTCAAAATTGCGCCATCCACGGCCATTCCTGAACTGCGGGCCTGACGCAACGACTCAACGAGGGCCGTCTCCATGGCAGCATATTTGCCATCTTTCGCGGCCTTCCTGTTCAGGCCGAACTTTGCCGCATTTAGTAGGATGCTGTCCTTCTTTGCGAGGATTGTTTTCAGCGACGACTCGGGAATGTTCAGGTCGCGGGAAATGCTGGCCTTTGTTGCTCCGCTCCGCTTCTACGCCTCCTCGATTATGCGAAGCTTTTCTGCAAGCGTCAGCGATTTTCGGTTCCGCGACGTTGCGAGATGCAGCACTCGCGACCAAGAATTCGAAAGATTCCTCGCACACCAATGTCCGAATACTGAAAATTGTGCGCGTAGACGCAGCAGCTGCGGCGCACAACCCACCGATGAGGCAAACGCGTGAAGGAATGGCTGAAAGGCAACAAGGCAGTGGGCCCATTCGATTCTTGCAAGCACGTACGTCTGCGCAAGCTCCAACCAGTCGCGAGGGGCTAAAACTCCCCTGCCCTCTGATAGCTAGACAGCAGCTAGTTCTGGTTCCCGCAGCTGTCCCAAACGTTGACAGGCTCAACAATCGCCGTTCAACACGTCCGGTACAATGATGCGAAATCTAGTGAAAGTTATCGCAGACTAGAAAGCGAGCTTGAAATTATCTGCCATGTTACCTGCTCACAGCTGTCACTACAAAACCACCCAAAAGAAGGCAGAAAACAAAACAAAAAGAAGGCCCCAACGAAAGTGCGCAGTGCAATGTGACTAAGCAAAACGAATGGGCTCCGGCTAGCTCTGGAGAACGTTGGCTCTGGCTAGCTATGGCCGACAGCGTGTCGGAAAATTGAAGAGGTCCTGTGGTGGCAGCGCGGTTAGTGTGCTAGAACATGCGGAGGAATGAACTCGGTTCCTCGGTTTTCCGACTTTTTTTTTTTCATCCGGCCGCAGTGTGCTTGCGTGGCAGCCTGCGTGCGTCATCGTAGTTTTTTTTTTTTTTTCTCGGACAGTCCAGCTAAGCGTCGTACGAGGCGGGGCCGGCATAAAGCTTCGTAGAATTGAGGTTTTCAATACATTAGTTCTATGGGGGCTTTGCCGGGACCAAGGCAATTCGTCGTAAAACGCAGGCCGTCTCAGGACCGGGGGACGTATAATCGACTGTATATATATATATATATATATATATATATATATATATATATATATATACCCGGTGAATAGTGGCGGTGGCGAAAAAAATTGTAAAAAAAAAAGCTGAACGTCGCCGGGGCCACCATGCGCGCAGTGAAACTGCACGCGCGCGCGGCGTCGAAAACCAAGAGCGAAGGACACGGACACCGCGGAAAACTATTCCGTAAAGCGCCCTCCACAGGCAACGCGGCCCACTAACTAAAAGCGTAGCACTGCTTTTTATTTGGGGTTGGAGTGTGTGCGTGTGTGGGGGGGGGGGGGGGTGCACACCAGCGCATGCGCCCACGGCGGTGAGAACGGCGGCCACGCTGGCTCGCGGTGTGCAGCCGCCTGCCCGCCTCGCGCGCATCTGCACGCAATGACAAGCGCTCACTCTCGTCTTGTGCACCGTGCGTGCCGCCGTCGCTTCGCAGTTGCGGAAAATGCACGCACGTACCAAAACGCGGAGCAAAGTTTCTAGATCTTCGTGGGGAAAATTCGTTATATCAAGGCTGTTTCGCGCTGTTACTTTGTTACATAGAGGTCGCAAATACATGTGCTTCTATGGAGCGACGACGAGGAATTGAAAAACTTCATTATATCGAGGAATTCATTATATGGAGGTTTCTTATAAGCAGGTTAAATTGTACTTCAATTAATGACGGGCGTCCTGTGATTTGTGAATAAATGTAAGTCTTCTGAAACTTCCCCTCGTGTGTTAGCTCAATGCGCAGGCGCCACTGCATGGAGAGCCCTCTGTTTACTTAGCTTTCATTAATTCAAACTTCTTTTAATTCAAACACATTTTCGGGCCCTTCCGAGTTCGAATTATCGAGATTCGAATGTAATTAGCTTCAGTTTACAAACCGATACATTCCAATCGGCAACCTGCACGAAAATGTACTCTGTCATCATCTCAGTGATAATAGTGGCAAAGGAGTTGACAACTCCACGAATTTGGTTTCACTTACCATACCATGCCTTTGACCTGCATTAATGGAAGGCACCCAGTAGAACAGAGGGAATACTGTACACAAAAGTTCCTACTGTAAGTGCTAAGTAGCCTTCTTTTCTACAGAATCTAAAACAAGACCACGCTTATTAAGAAATGTGAAGAGGAATGCCTCCAAAATAATTTTTTGATGCAATCTATAAACCTTGACAAGGCATACTTTTTTATAAGAAAATGATCACCTCGTAGGCCAGATGCTAATGACGCAGCTGCCGGTACGCGGATGGCTGAGCCCTGGGGAGGAGTCTGCGGCTGGGCCATACCTGCAACACAGTAAACACAACACCAAGTCTCCCACGCACATTCCCATAACAAGATGAAGCTGCAAAGAAAATGCATATCATTTTTTCAAAAACGAAAGCGCAGCAGCTTGAGAATATAAGGCTTGTGGACAAACTTAGCACCAGCCTTTATCACACACGCACAAAAAAGAAAAATGCGGTTGCCATCTTGCCATTGGTGGTGGAATAAAACTTTCTTCTGCTACTGGACAACATGTGAAGCTGACATGGAGAATTTTGTGCATCAGGAGTATTCTGGCTTTGTAAAAATTTGATGCTAAAGGTCCGTTTCCCAATTCCCTCTTTGTGGGGCTGCTCAAGATACTGACAAACACTAGAAAGAAGATGCAGAGCCCTTGCCGCCCAAAAGTTCTATCATTCCAGCGACTGTAGGTGGCGCAACAGTAGGTCAAAATGGCAGACAGGATGAGAATGAGGCGATCTCCAAGTGTGGGCATCTTGACTAGGAAAAGACGTCGGGCCCTCTAGGTTTTGCCACAGACCATACATTCCCTCGCTAAAGATACGCAGATATGTTTGAATGAAGGTAAAGCAATTGGTCACACCATTTGCCCGGCTGCTAAATAAAGAAGAAGGTGTGGCTTTTCGCATGCCGCCGCAGTGGCGCCTCGGACCTGTAGTTCACCTCGGGCCCACTCTGCATCACACAAACTTGCACACTCGGCAGGCATCAGGTACAATCCACAAAATCACTTGGAGGGTATTTAGAAGAACGGGAACGAACTTATCGTGCTACAAATGCAATCACATAAACACCAAGCCGGATATAATTAAATTTACAAATTCCAGGAGACATTCTTTATAAAGAGGGTTTTGTTCTATGCAGGTTCGGTGCAATAATTAAAAAATAAAAGCAGAATTTTAACAAAACCAGAACTGAAAGCAGAGCAAACCCAGAACAGTTATTTAGTGATAAAAAAACTGCATTACCGTATTTACTCGATTCTACCGCGCCCTCGATTGTAACGCGCACCCGATTTCCACCGCGAAAAAAAAAAAAAAAAAAACCTAAGACATCGATTGCAACGCGCACCCATTTTTTTTTGCTGGCCCGCACGATCACACCACTCGAGAAAACGATTCCTTTCGGGATTGTCTTCCATTTAAATATGAGGTACGGGCGAAGCTTGTGCCCATCTGACGTGTAACAGAGCATTGCCGTCACTGTAGTTTTACCGTGGACCGATGTCAGCACGCGAACTTGCTTCGCCCCCTTCTTCTCGACAGTTGTGGTGCCAGGCATGTCGAAGTAAAGAGGCGTCTGATCGGCATTCCAGATTTGCCCAAGCAGGTAGCCGTTGTTGCGCCGCAAGTTTAGGACGAACCTCTGAAAACTGTAAAGCTTTTCATCGTACTTCTCCGCAAAAGTTTTCGCATATGCATGTTCCCCTTCGGAGGGAAGAGCCTTTCCTCTTCATATAGTTAATTAGCCAGCACCTGCTCGCTTTAAACAGGCTCCACATTAGACTTTTTTCTAAGACTAATTGCATAGCCCGCACTTGGAGCAGTTCTGTCGTCATGGGCCGCTGTGCCACTCGCTCCTCGAGCACATACTCGCGGAGCAGCTCTTCAATTTGCGGAAACCGACCCTGCTGTGGTTCACTGAAGCCTTTGCGTGAAGCTTTGCTGTCGACAATCTTCTGCTTTTGTTTCCGCCGGTCCCGCACGCACGTTTCGAGAAGGACCGCGATGCAGCCCGATTTCCGTCCGTTTCTACACACTTTTAAAAGCGGCCTCGTGGTGCACTCGAGTTTTTGGAGTCGGCCCTTCCACGTCGTCGATGCTAATGCACTACTAGATGACGAACTCCTCAGCACACGTAAGTGCCGCACATGGTAAACACATAGGCAGAAATAGCCGACGCACCATGCCGACGCACGTAGGGAGCGGCCATTTTGGATTTGCGATGGCAATAGATTGACCGTAGTTTTTTTGTTCGTACTCGATTCTAACGCGCATGCGATTTATGAACTCGCTTAACCGGAAAAAAGGTGCGCGTTAGATTCGAGTAATTACGGTATTATTGTGATAGAAATTATATGGACGCTCTCTGCTGGTTTTTGCCTTCGCCGCCATGTTCCATGAAAAGTCCAAATTGATAGCATTACCCCGTGCATCGTAACTTTTACAAGCGGGTAAAAGGGCGCAAGCGCTGCCGAAGCAGAGAACAAATGAGCACGCCCATTTATCGCCTGGAGGGCGCATATAACAACATCCCCCCGCATGTTGAAACCAACGTCGAATGCTCAAACAGAAAGGAAACGACCCGCCTTGAACGAGCATAAAACAACGCAGGGGAGGGGAGGGGGGGTCATTTGAGTAGCATGTTATCTTGGCAAGCATTATCGCGCTTTCAGCGCTTCGCGACTGTGTGAAAAGAGCACCTTCCTTAAGCGGCCGTATTTGCTTACACCAGCATTTTCCGCGATATCGGATCTAAAAGAGTTGGCTGCCAGTCGTACTTCGTATAACATTACACTTTGTTGCTATCGCATCCACTGCACTGCATTCAATGCGCCGTCGTGTTGTTTCTCGAGCTAATCACGAAAACTATGGTCCCACAAACTCGCGGCGTGGCGCAAGATAGAAGCAACCGTGGTCTCTGTTTCTATCAGTGCGTAATCTGGCATCTCCTGGCTAGGGACAAAAGAAGAAAAACAAAGAGCAAAGCTGAACGTCGTCGGAGGCCACACTAAGCGCAGACCATGCTAGCACGGATGTATGGCGCCGAAAACGAAGAACAAGCGACACGGATACCGCAAAAAACCATTCGGTAAAGTGCCCTCCATATGAAGCGTGGCCCCACGTATGTGACGCTAACTAAAAGCGTGGCACTGCCAACTTTTTTGGTTTGGTGGGAGAAGGGGCACATCCGCGCATGCGTCCACGGTGACAATAACGATAACAGCGCCAGCTTGTGGGGCGCAGGCTTGCCTGCCCGCCTCATGCGCAATCACGAGTGCTCGCTCTCGCCTGCTGCTCCAAGCGCGCAGCCACCGCTTCGCGCTTCAGCGGCGAAGTGCCCGCGGAAGACGCATGCTCGTACCAAATCCGGGGCGAACTTCCTAGATTGTCCGTGGGGAAAATTTGTTATATCAAGGTTGTTTTCCACTGTTACTTTGTTACATAGAGGTCACAAATACATGTGCTTCTATGGAGTAACTGCTTGGAATAGAAAAATTTCGTTATATAGAGGAATTCATTACATGGAGGTGCGTTATAAGCCGGTTTAACTGTATATTACAGACTGTACAAGAACACTCCGAGGTCTTGAATATGCACCACTAGTGTGTAGCCACAATCCTTTGAACGTTTCTCAAATATTTCTGTTCCAGCAAACACTTGAACACCAGCGCTGATCGTCATCCCGGCAACTCTCAACAAAACAGTGCACGGATGGTGTCATCACTCGATTCTTTACGATCAACTGACCGCACTACGACTCGAACCATTCGACATCATAACTTCTTGGCCGAGTTCGCCACTCGCCCTGCCCTCTATCACCTCTGATTAAATCCTTCCAGGTTTCCCAAATATTTCAATATGATTGTTCGGCATGTAGCATGTACCACAGCGACAGTTAGGGTACAGTAGCTAGGGGAAAGGAACTCGTCTCGCTGGTTCGTCTACAGAAGTAGTCGACCCGCCCAACTACAATGTCCCGCATTCTCCCAATCTGCACGGGCGTTAGTCTGTGGCGTGTGTAGAGGGTAAGGGCATGCCCTGGACGCCTTCCGATACTTTTGGCGATGTACACCCGTTCAGGGGAACGGTCGCGCTAGCTTGATGTTTGCTGTCCTCTGGAAACAGCAGAGCTCGCGCGTTTAAGCGCTTGTTTGTGAGAGGAAAAAAAAGACGCTATTACAAATACAGTCGAAGCCGTTCATAATGAACTCGAAAGTGCCGCGATAAATCGCCGTAATATCAGTAATTTGTTGTATATTGACCCGCCCATAAAAACGTCCACTTAATGGCCAAACCATTTTTTTTTTTCTTGTGCATTTTTATTCAAAAGTGCGAAGAACAGTCCCTCCGCTGACAAGTTAGGCCTTTTCGTGTGTTAAACAACACCCGTTTGCTCCCGAGTGAATTCAACCCCGTTCGCAATGAACTCTCGCTATTCCACTGAAGACTGGTACGCTAAAGGCAGCATGACGCGCTTGACCGCCGTTACTATGCGGAGAAGCTATCTGCAGATGATTGAGATAAGATTGCCGGCGGTAAGTCAAAATGGCCCGTTCATCGCCACCGGCTACCGCGCAACCGCTCTTCTCTAAAGCTTATCCATTAACGCACTGCCACAACCGTGCCGAAGTCGTTATTACTAATCGTCCGATCCCCGCAATAGCTGAAATCTTTTGCAACTCATTGTGGTGTCGAAGAGTTGAGCGTCGCAGTGAAAGTTATCGCTTCTCCCATTTATGGCTTCTTGGTTCGAAGGCATTGTTGGTTAATCGGTGGTTGTAGATGCCAAGAACGCAAGTTTGCTGTGCGAAAGCTGACCACAAGTCCTTATGCTGCCTCCTATTTCTTTTTTTTTTCCCCTCACTTCCAGTCTACCGGCGAAGAAACAACTGGAAAGTGAGAAACCTAGCTCGCAAAGTCTGAAGTCTGCATGCGATGCTCGCTGCAATCTACGGTATCTTCGTCGCAAGTAAACAGCAGCGGGGCACACGCGATTAACCACCTATGTCGTGCTTCAAATGCCTGTAACATTTTTTTTTCGCATCCTACGCACCATATTTTTACCGCCAATGTTCGTTGTAAATGTATGAGGCTTTAAAAAATGTTTCCTGTATATAGACTCGGTTTCAAAGAGTAGCATAGGAAAATTGTTAGCGCACTGAAATATGGTCATTTTAACCGATGGATCGTTACATCTGGGATCATAACACCGTATTTACTCACGTAATCCACGCACTCGCATAATTCTCACCCCCCCCCCCCCATCGCCCAACAAAAACATGATTTTTTTTTCCTCGAGTAATTATCGCACCCCCGAAAATTGCCGCAATAACATTGTCTGCTCGTTCCAGCCGTTGATGATGATAGCGCACGCCATCTCTTAACCATCAGGGGTGCTACAATTGCACGGAAATTCAATCCAATCCAAGCCAAAGCGGCAATTACGTGCTGCAGCGTGTTTTGTATGTTGTGTCGGTAATCTTGTCACGTTACGGGGCAATACTGAAGCTACACGGCTGCTTGTTGAAAGTGATTGATCGTGCACTAAAAACGGCAACGGGGCCACCGGTAGGCCCTTCGGAGTCAACGAGTTTTGTGTTCGCTACTGGCGACGGCAGCTGAAAGCCACCAAGACGCGTTGGGCCCGCCGTGTGCTTAATACTGGGATTGATGGTAAACTTTATCTCTTCAGATGGAAACTGCGGACAATTCTGTTAAATAGCCATCAGCTACCAATAGCCATCAGAGCAATACTGACATCCTACGCTTACCTTTCGAGGGCTCCTGTTGAGCGACGAACGCTACCGCTCGCCCACAAGCTTTGCGTATGGCGTTCCAATTGCCGACTATTTGCTTGCACTTTTTTGTCTCAAATAAATCTTGCCTTGTGTTGAACCTCTGCTTTTATTGTTGAGGTCAATTTTAATTAGTACTTCTCAAAGCTTGCTGTTAGATGCTGGTGTGAGAATCTCGATTTGCAGCCACTTCGTTTTTTTTTTTCTTGCTCTACATTTTCGTGGAAAGCTTTCCCCGCGTAATTCTCGCACCCCCCCAACTCTGCGCCCGTTTTCCATCAAGAAAAGTGCAAGAATTATTCGAGTAAATACGGTAAGTGGGTTGGACTGTAATACACTTCCTGACAGCGTATGTCGCAGGGGAATACGTGGTCATGGGCCCGCCGCAGTTTTGATGCCTGAAGGTGCACCCATGACTACCACAAGACTGAACACCGAGCTGCGTCGCAGATTGTTATCACCGTGTGCCAGCTTCTGAGGCAGGCCTTGTGGTGCCACCTGCGTCACTGAAATAACCGAATAGCGTTAGATGGAAGGCTGATCAGACATGTTAGCCAGGAGGAGAGTTAATTTAATGTCCCAAAAACAAAACATTGTGGCTTAGAAGAGTCAGTGTAGCGCAGGACTTCAGATCTAGCTTGAGCACTCGGGTTTAACCTACACTCAAGTGTTCTTGCATTCTACTGTACATGAAATGAAACTCTAGACGGAATGTGATCAGCACAGCACCAAGACCCCATAACAAGTCCGTCTTTTTGGTGTAGTAGCTCTCCACCGATACGCAGATGGCAGTGTAAGAACCAAGTGGCAGCTCAGAATGACATCAAAGCAAACATGTTTTGCAAAAATTTTCCGAGGCGAGGAAGCTTTACAAAAAGAAATGGTCATGTTAAGGCCAATTGTTACCAAGACAGCTTCCCTGGTATATGCTACTCAATGACATAAATTTAGCGTCAAAGTTAAATTTTACTGCAGTTGATCATTAATCAAGTTGGTTGCGAATTTATATATTCACAAATTTTTTCTCAACTAGCTGCACTTTCAAATCCAAGTACACCAGTACACCCACCAGGGGCTCGAACTGGGCGCAACTGGGTTGGTGTGACTATCTTGGGGCTCGCAACGGGAGTCGCAGCGGGAGGCGTAGATGGGGCAGCTGTAGCAGCAGGAACAGCAGGTGGTGGTGTAGCCACCGGCTGCGCCGGTGGTGCCACGGGAGGTGGTGGCACCGTGTTGGTCGGTGGCACATCGTAACGCTGTAGCTGCAGCACGTAGGCGTCCGCTGCAAAGGAAGCAATGAAACCACTGTGGTCGGGCTGCCTATATCGAAAGGGTGTATACCACATTTACCCGAACGTAACACACATTTTTACAAGGACATGGTTTCTATCTTCCCATATGGAATATTGCAATGCTGCTTGTGCAATAAAATCAAATTAAGAATAAAACAAAATTATGTTGACAGTGTCATAACATACCACACAAAAGCCACATCATTACCACTGCAACACGACAAAGACACTCCATGAGCAAGTTTCGTAAATGTGGCCGTGGGTTCATATTCTGCTCAACTTCAACCTTCAACAGTATTCTCGGTCAGTTCGAAGATACTATCCCTTTCAAAAAATTGACTCAGCACAGGATGCTTTGGATATGCCAACACATCCAATTTTGTTGCACAAGATCATGCGAGATGGGTATCAAGCTGAGCATTGCAACAATATTGAAAACTAAATGGACAATAGATTTGAAAGCACATCTAGACTCCAGTGTTTACAGTATAAACTTGCCTTATCTATGTAATGCAGTCAGAGAAAAAAGCATTGGCACAAGAAAGGATTACAAAAACGGCCATCAGTGGGGCTAGTCATTTCTGACTAGCCCCACTGATGACCGTTCACTTTTCAGCACCTTCAAGCGATGTAACACACAAAAGAAGGCAGAACTGAATATTCCATTTCTCGGCCATTAGAGAATTAGGTGCCTAAAACAAAAATAATAAGCTCATTCTTGTGAACACAGGCTTGTCAGAGCAAAACACTAATAAAAAGTGGAAAGTGGGTGGCCAATGCCCCTTTTATCAACATCAACAAAGTGTGACACCGTGGGTCTTGAAAGCGCATCTCAAGTTGGGCCTTTAAAAGGTATAGTCTTGCATGCCAGATTATTCACTCATGCGAATAAGTTTGAGGACATTTCTTGAACTACAGCAACCAAAATATGAAAAAAAATGTATCTCATAATTTGCAACAGAATGAGAAATACTTATGCAACATTTTGGGAGATGAAACTGAGTAAAATGGAAGTAGGACCTTCCTTCTACAAGGGCTCTAAAAAATATACTAGTCTACATTACTCTGTACTCCACTTTGCCATTCTTTAAACTAACCTCACAACAAAGGAAACCTTCAAACAAGTCCAACCTGTGGGCACGGTTCCCCAGCAGACCTCCAGGGTAGCCGTGGAGGCGCGCACAAGCTGTACCCTAGTTGGCGGCGGCGGCTTTTCGGTCTCCAGGTACCAAAGGTCCTTACAACAGACCTGGTTGTTCCACGCCTTGCGGTACCCGTCCCGACCACTCCAGATGTACAGGCGAGAGTTGATGGCCACTGAGCAGTGGCCCGCTCGTGCGCGCGGCACGGCTTCCTCGAACACCTCCATGGCCAGCGGCTCCCATGCCATAGTGTCCAAATTGAGTGAGGCCAGGGTGTTGGTACACTTCCACTCCTTTTCGTGCGTCGACGCCTTGTTCTCGTCCATCACCAGCGGCACCCACCCGCCAAAAACGAACATGCGCTGGCCAATCAGTGTGGCAGAGTGGAGGCTCCGAGGCAGCGGAGCCACACCGCCTACCTGCGGTTTGCTCCAGCTCATCGAGTCCACATCCAGCTGCCAAAGGTCACCCAGGCGACAGCCGCTCATGCCACCATAAACGATGAGCCGCGGCTGTCGCCCCTCCCGACTTTGATAGGCTACCGCCGTGTGAGACTCTCGCGGGGGAGGGGGCTGCCCGAACACCTGTGGCACGTCCCACGCCATTGAGCTCGAAAACGGCCGAAGCTCCAACGTGTATAAGTCATTCAAGTACCTGCATGTAGAGTTGTAACATGGCCGCTTTCAGATAGGCATATGCACCCACCTACACAGATTGCAGCCACCACAATCTTGCGTGTGACAGGTATGATTGCATAAGATAAAACTTAGCCCCAACTGATCGACAAAGATGAGAGAAGGCCTGCATAAGAATAAAAATCCTTTAAGTGACCGCAGCTCTTGATGCAAGGTGCTTCACATAAATTATGGCGCAACTCACACTACTTGCAGCAGCCAAGCTATTTATACAAACCTTGACCGCTTGAGATGCTATGTACACAATTGTGTACACCACTTGTTCTTGCTATTTGCATCAAGAAGATGCTGAGAAAGAGCGAGATATATAGAGTTTTACATGAATTGACCCTGCTGCATAGTAAATTAGTGTTCATTATCTTGATTTTTCAGTGTACCGTTGCATATGGTATCTTTTTTTTTAAGGCAGTACCATGTTCTACGAGCCGTGCAACGTGTAGTATTCTGCAAGTAACGGGAAAAGCAGAATTTTTTTTTCTGCCCAAAATGGACATAAGCAAAAATGAATTTGCATTATATTCTTACCCCGCGATTTTGTTCTGTTTATGCTGAAAGCAAGCATCAATGACTTCAGGGTAAAGAGTTATTTAATTACAAATTTATTAGGATGAGTTACCATAACACACATACATTCAAAAGATTTTTCATTATTCTTGTTGCAACAAAATATTGAGTGCTTTGAAGTAACCGTGTAATGATTTCACACATTTACGGACAGTTCTTCATAGGTGGCATTTGAAAAGGATAAAAAATGCTTCAAGAACTTTCTTAGCAACAATCAAAGGCTTATTATTGTTATAATTTACTATAGTAATGATAAACCAATTTTCACCCTACTAGCACTGGCATAATTATTAAGCAAGTGAACCCGCTGTAACAATGTTTCACAACAGCCTCATAATCTCCCAATACTGGCTCCATCCATGAGTTCCGTTCAACATGAGGAGCATCCCTCACCGAGGGATGTTGTTCTTGGGGTCATCACTGTCATTGGCCAGCCCGCCAAAGAGGAAGGCTTTGTTGCCGATGAGTGTGAAGCTGTGTCCCAGGCGCGGGCACGGGGGCCCCGGGGCACCCCGGGGCGGCCGCGGTTTAAGCCGCTTCCACTCCCATCGGCTGGCCTGCAGCTCGTACAGCTCGTTGGAGTACTTGCCGTACTCCACCATGCCACCGAAAACCAGCAGTCGCGTTCCATCGCACACAAACCCATAGGCAGCACAGCCCGGAGGAATGTCTCCTTTGACCGGTGGCACAAACCACTGGTTAGTAGCTGCAAGCACAGACACAAAAGCCACCACAGTCAAAAACAATTTTCACTCGGGTATAAGACTGCCTTAGAAAAAAAAAAGAGAGAAAAGATTGAAAGGAGGGCGCATGAAGTCATAGAAGTGAAACTAGAAGAAGCACAGCACATGACGATGTCATGGAATGACTACACTCAGCCTAGCTTTCCAAAATATACAACTGGTGTGACGTTGATGCCCGAGGACCCCTACCAAACTTGAACGAGGCAATGAATGAATACCCCCTCGTACAAGATGATGTCTGTATCACAATAGGGAGCTTGCATGAACGGCGGCGACGCTATGCACGCTGGGTAGGCAGCCATTTTTTTGTCAGAGGCGGCTGGGGAGTGCAGCAGCGCAGTCGTGTTTCCAGGCGTTAGCGTAACTTACAAGCATGATCGAGTGCTTAGGCGAGGCAGATCTAACTCCAGGAAGCGTCGAGCACGATGTCAGCCTCACCAGAAGACTACACCGCAGCGCTACCTCTGGAAAGCCGACTGTGTAAGTGACGCGGAGTTGTGGCCATGCATCAACAGCTGCGATATTTATAAATTTCTCGTTCGAGAACGAGTTTGAAAACCCGGGAGCAGATCAAGTCCAGAAAGGCCCTGAAGGGTCACAACTTTTTGAAGAGTGGCCGAGTGCGGGAGCCGTGAGTGAAGAAAGTTGCCGCCGACACCGTGGTCGTCGTCGCTCAAGTAAGAAGTATTAAATTACTTGATTTTGCCATAGATGCTAATGTTTGTTTCTGTTCTGATTAAATTCTCAGTGTGTTCACAAGGCCCTCATCGACATTTAATGTACAGTAATTCCAGTATTTTTCTGTTGTGCTTGTGCACAATGCACAACAAAATGCAGTACACCACTGCAGCTCATGTCTCTGTAAAGTTGGCTTTCCCTTTCCAATTTTTTTTTTTTGTCGTGTATGAGGTCGCTCAACACATGACCATGTATTTTGCAACTTAATCCTTTCATTGACTCTCGAAAAATCCTAGAGGAGCAGCTGCTGTAACTTAGTGAGCGAGTGAATAAGTTTGTTGAGTTCCCGCAGGTTTCCAAGCTGGGTTCTCGCCTAGGAGCTGGCCGAGATATCGCATCTACCGGCGGTTTTCTTGTCCTGCTGGATCGCAGATTTCGTGGTCTAATCCCAGGCTGAGCAGGGTGACCTTCTAAAGCACCCGAAAGTAATTGGAAGCAGTGTCCCTAGTTCTGCCAATTAGTGATGGAAACTCCTAGAGAATATGCGCTAGTGTGGCCCTAAAATAGTGCAGCACTTGCAAAAGTCTGTCGTATACAAATCAAGGTGCAAGTGATTCATAATGATGGGATTAGTGTAGCAAGCTGTTTGTCGTTGCTGCCACTGAACAGAGCGGGCCCAGTTGAGATTGGGTTGGGTGATATTCCTGTGCCTGAATTTCGTAGTGCCCAGGAATATATCTGAATTTCTTCAATCTCCCCCCCCCCTCTCGCGTTGATCAACAGGGTGACATTCGAGACAGATGAAGCTTCAAACCTTGAGCCCCATTGTGCGGCACCTCGTCAATAATGGCCTCCATGTGGTTGATGGGTGTGCGGGCAAAAAACCAGGAACCACTGCATTTTTTCTGCTAAAACCTCAAAACGTAAGTGGTCAAGAGTAACACCAGTAACATAACAGCAGATGACCATTTAAAGTTACCCCAAGGCCGCTTCCTTATGCCACCCTAATATTACACCATTTAAACTGAAGCCAGAACTGTTCAACTGCTCATTCTGGCAATATTTCAAAAAATAAGCTCGATAACTAATCATGACGTATTTAACTTGTGAAAACTGAAAGAATTAAATGCACTAGTTCTTAATCATGCAAACATTTATCCATATATTGCTGTGGTGCAATTTGTGTGAGCCCTAATTTTTACATTCCACATTTTCCCATGCATAAAAACTTTTTTTACACGCACCCGAAGTTTCTGTAAGCAAATAATGATGCGCACCATTCAGATTGTCCGAATTTTGGCGTTCCACAGACCAGTTTCTTTCTCATCGTCAGTTTACAAATAACCTAAATTTTGGCGGATCTGAAACTGCCAGAAAGCAGTGTCCATGAAAGCGAAAGGGAATTGATGAAATTGAAACGCTTGAAGTCACCCTAGATCGTTCGAACACCATCGGAGATCAGCAACAGAGAGCGTCTTCAACGTGCACACCATGGTTTGCAGCTCAAGACTACCACATATCGCTGAACTTCAAAAATATAACGAAACTGTACGGCGGGATTACGCAATGGGCGACATAAACCCAGCGAACACATCAAATACGAACCACTGAAGAGCTCCGAGTAAAGTTATAACGGGCACTGCGATCGGAACGATCTTAAGCTATGCTTTGGCTTCTAAAGTTTCAGAAACCGAAAATAACTGCGGCACGTAGAAATGGCAACACTGTTGCTGCAAAAACAAAAAAGGCGCCGCAAAGAATCCGGCGGCAGCGCACCAGCCACCAGCAGAGGCGCCGCGTACGATCTGACGCGGCTTAGGCCTAACCGGCGCATAGGAGCGACGACTAGCACAGAGCAGGAACACATTCAGACGCCCCTACACTACCGCTTTCACTCAGCGTTTCACAGAAGTCGACGAAACTTAAAGGTGACGTACGCGTTCTTAACAGTACGCCGATGGTGCGAAAACAACGCTATATATTCCAAACTTCCGTCAACTAGCGCGCGCGCACTGCGCCCGCCATGGTAGCGAACATAGTACAAACAGACGCCATCTTGGGAGAAGTTCTCAGGACCGCCTAACACAATCGGCTCGCACTTTTGCTGTTCACCGCAGATCGCGAAGACAACGCAAAGCAACAACGCCCGGGGCATCGCGGCCAACATCGAGCCGGTCCGATAATTTTTTCTTCACAGCACTCGACGAAAACTGCACGAAACGTTTTCTCATGACACTCATAGGGCGCCGCCATGTTGGATATGACGCCGAAAGTGCGTTACGATCAGCGTCAGATCGTTCATTAGCGAGCAGTCAAGGATCGCAACGCGCGCAAAGCAACTTTATATGCTTCCCTGACCACTATGCAATAAAACGAAGGGTGCCGAGAACAATCACGGCTCGTGCGGTTCCAACTCCTGCACCCATAGACAATACACGGCGCCATGTTAGCAAGCTGCACGGAAGCCGAGCCCGCCAAAGTTCTTACATGTGTTGTAGACGTGAAGTTCATCCACTATCCCTTCGTTGCCACCGCCGAACACGATCATTAAATCTTTGATAGCAACAGCTCGGTGACCATGACGAGGCCTTGGCGCTGGTCCTGTTGTATTTGTAACGCGCTTCCACTTCAATATGGGTGCCGCCATCTTGAATCATACCCACAATGCTAGTGTAGAAACCGAAGATGCCCGGATGATAAACAACATTCAATATCAGGGTAGAAACACATAACCAACAAAATTTGTGCACCGGAACACTTACAAAAAATGTAAAACATTTTTCGTGATTATTTCATGCGATCTGCTTTGCAGTTACTTGAAGTTTTATTTCCCATTTTGGTGGGACGACATTTTCAGCCACTCCTGGCTCGACCAAACAGTTGGTGCGCTACCGCGCTGACAGCGGCAACTGGCACATGCAGGGAGTGTATGGAGAGAAGGGGAGAACACTGCAGGCATTCGCGCAGTTCAGAGAGCTCAGAAAAACTTTCACTCTCCTGGTCGTGGTTGCGCAAAGCAGCATTTAATTGATAGGTACAGCCGTTAAAGCTCTGCAGGCTACTCTAGGAAATACAGGCTGTGTCTGCATACTGCCAGGTTGCGTGTGTTGGCTGGTGGGAGTGGCCGATTGTTCTCGGATACCCTGCTCTGAAAACTTTTCTGTCCCGTGTCGGCATTCTGCATTCGCAACAGTGCATCCATTTCGCTCACATGTGCATTCGCACTGAATGAATGAGGGAAAAAAAAAAAAAAAGGCTTCTTCTTAACGAAACTGCGACGTAGGCTAAGATAGCGAATTCTAAGGATTTGCTGCATGAACCCATTGCGCCCGTTTGAAGTTTGTGGGCGTCACCCCCCCTCGCTATCGTCCCTCGAGCAAGAAAAAAAAAAGAAACAGTGCTTTTGCGGAGTTGCGCTTTGAACGTGAGCGATTAGATCGAAGCGCAACAGTTACATTATTAAGCACAAGGAATAAAAATGTGCACCAATTCGGACTTGGAGGATCTGTTACCAAAAGATTGCGGGCGTTTGACTCGGGTACGTGTTTGTTTCTATGGTTAAAGTTTATGCAACGAAAAAAGCGTCACCGCCGTTCGCAGCCTAATTCTTGCTACTCAGAATGCGAATGCACGAGGAGAACAGGAGGTTCTTTCATTTTCAAATCTTCATATACTGATGCGCATGTACGGGTAATAAAGCAACGCAAGTGCATAACTGGGAAACGAAACATATTCGTGGTGTAAGAAATTGGATATTTATTCCAAAAAAGTAGATAATAGGAACGTGCAAGGTTTGTACAAACTGGCTATACAGACGACGATTTAATTTATCAGGAAATTCTTTTTCATCTCTTGGAATACGGGATCGCTATAGACCATCCGCTCATCGAATCATCAGTCCTGTGTTCAGCTAGTACGCATGATTCAGCGTGTAAATCAGCAAAAAAAAAAAAAATCTGACAGCAATATATTTTCTTTGTCGACAATATTGCGTAAGACAAAGCATAAAATTGATTGTAGATGTTCTGTGGAAAAATGAGATTACCGCAGCCGCGTTCTGAGTCGTCGCGAGCTTCTAAAAGGTGCCCTTAATTTTCTCTCCGAAAATATTACTGGGAAACCGAACTCTTTCGTGGCATTTTTAAAATTGGTGAGGGTCAATTGATCGCTTCCTAGACGTCATTCAAAGTGCTGACGCGGAAAAAGAAAAAAAGAAGTATCTAAAGGTTAGATTCATTCGCTGTCACTGCATCATATGCAGTTTATATAATCAAAGTTCAGTGAATGGGCAACGTACGACTGCCACGTGCTGCGTTCCTCAGTCAGACGAACTTTTATTTACTGCGTTGCCCGTGACAATTTTTAGTTTCGATCTTGCTCCAAAATTTTGCGGTTGGTTTTCTTATTTGTGAGACAAATTTTCAGGTAGTGTTTCCTCACAAGGAAACAAAGCTGCCAGAATATTAATAGCAGAATGTTCAGAATGCTAAATAGCAGCGTGTTAAATAACGGCGACTTCATTAATGCAAGATTTCTCTTGCTTGCAAATGGTACGTACCGCGCATATTGTCAGTGGCCTCGGAAGTGACCAATGTGGAGAGGGGGAAGGTTTGACCTCACAAATAATATAGCGCAGAGGAACAAGAAATTTAACATAAACACAATATCTAAGAATAAGTCAGCTTCGTGCCTTAGTGCGTGAAACCTGCAGGATGCTGATGACCTCTGATGGATGGCGCTCACCCACAGAGGGGGATGGGCCAAGAACCGGGCGGCAGGATACTTAAATGAAACTATATTGAAAATGAAGCCAATCTGAAAAAGTAGTTTAAAAATAATACTACCAAAAAAAACAAAAATGTTTGCTGAGCAAGCGGTCAAACCATCTCTTGTTTTTGATAGACATAGCTACGAATTATAAACTATAGATCTGACAAGGTTAGGGTTAGGCTTCACTAGCTCGGTAATCTTTTAGTTGCGTTGATGTAATCAAACACAGTGGAGCACCTGCAGGAAGTGCGGAGCTGGACGTACTGCCTGGTTTCTTTCTTCTTTTTGTCTGTGTTTATTTCTATTTTTTTCTTCGGCCTTTTTTATTTCTCGCTGCAACTGTTTTTTTTTTCTTTAGCTCTGATTTTCTTTGTTCTCTGCCTGTCCTTGTTTTTCTTTCTCTCTTTCCCACAATCCATAATTGTTCTCTCACTCACCTGAGTTATCGCGTCCCGCGACGAACAAATCGGCGCACGTGTTCTTCTAGCCTCGAGCAGAACCGCTCTGTGAGCGGAACATCTAGATGTTCTGTGGCGGAACATGGTGCAGAAAGCACACGGAGGAAGCTCCGTGAGAAAACACGTGCACGTTTGTGATGATGATAGCTTCCGCTATTAAAATGATGATGACGATAGTCTTCCGCTAATAATACAACGCCGCAGAAGAGAAAGGGCAATCTTACTATACTGTTTCAGACCGCAGTGGTGAAAATGTAGTTACAACAGCTAAGATGCACCATTTCCCCCTTTCAATGTTTTGTCTCCGTGTCGTCGTTCTGTTCTCGCGCTATGACTCTCTTCGCATTTCGATCGAGCCGGCCGATCTTTGCGGTCAAATCAACATCAACAGTGTGCAGCACTTCCTGTGCTGTGTCCAGCACTGTGGTGTGCCGGGATATGCGTGTGGCTGCGCGAGCCAACGTTGCTAGAATTTTCTAGTAACGTTGGCGCGAGCTAGCTAACGCCTGCGCGATCGCAACTGCCCCATCGCACCCGCATCGACTCGGTGCCAGCTGTGGGGAAGCTTTACGATAGGGGCAGTGCGATGCGCTGATCACGCAAACCCTAAGCGCCCACTTCTATTTTGAGTTCACAGCTAGCGCTCGATGCAATTGCGTGTCCTGTAATATTTGTGCAGCATGCAAGTCTATCGTCGTGCGTGCTATTGTTTAGATGCCTACACAACGTAATGCTCGCGTTTTATTAGCCGCAAAAAGTTTTGTGTTAACGTTCGGTTACCGATTAAATCAAGACCGGCGACATCTCACCACAAAAAGGTGCTCAAGACAGCGCGGTGGTAAAACACCTGGACATGCGCAGCCTGGAAGAAGCTCTATTCCTTAGCCAGCATAACCACACTTACCCCCATATTCAAATACTTCCTTGACTTTAACTTGCCATCGCCTTCAATGCAGCACAAACACGTTTCGAACGCACTCCCGCATGCGGTGCCAAGGCGGAACAAATGCGTTTCAAACGCCCTGCATTGATGGCGGGGGCAAGTCAAGGAGCGTTTCTGAATACAGGGCTTAGGCTTTTCTCGGAACATCACGGCGACGGTGACAACCCACCTAGGATGCTCAAATAGTGGCTGCTGCAATGACTGGTGCTGTGCTACAAGCTGTTATGCACAAAATTGTCTATACCACCATACAAGAACTCCTATTGGGGCTGGTAGTATTGTAAATAATGAAAGTAACATAGGAACGTGTTACATCCGGTGTAACCTACACAGACATGGTCATAACAAAAAAAAAAATGATGAAATATGCTTTAATCAAAGTGTGAACACCAAATTTCTTTACATTTATGCATTTAGACATTTTTAATGTGATAGCGTTAAAGAGATCGTTCCACAGAAATTCCGGTGTCAGCATCGGTGGTTGTGAGCAAAAAATCATTATCCTATGCGTGACCGAAAAATCGAGAATGATGCAAATAAAAAAATTAATGAATTATAAAAAAATCCTGGAGCAGAGTGGGGACCAAACCAGGGTTGTACTGGTCCCAGTGGAGACCGAACCCGGTCATTTGCGTGGCAAACAGATGTTCTACCACATGGCCACGCCTCTGCTTGTGAAAAAAGTGAAAAGAACTTCCTCTGCTTGGAAACGCAGTGAAAGTAGCTTTCATGCTTGACAAACACACGCGTCTCTTATACATTCTTCACAATGGAACATGAAATATTTCTGTAATAATGCGTGGTACAAGCGTTCATTGCCAAGGGACGTCAGAATATGCGATTATCAATATAGTCCCATGGTTGAAAGCCAGTACCCCACTACAAAAGGCACACACGCTATCACGCCTATTCCCTTAAGGCCACGTAGTGGGCGCATAGCAAATTGGAAAAGGTTTCATGCATTAAGTGTTTGAAATACGCACTAGGAACACTATCGCATTCAACTCCTAAAGGTGCAGCTTTAGGGTCCCCTAATTTTATTATGAAATCAAACCAAAGTTCAGTGTAGATTTAAGCTTCTGGCAGTAAGTGATGATTCCACAACTTGTTATGCAATCCAGGGTTTTATGTGCACCTTAAATATCTCAGTCTTAAATGGAGTAGGATAATGTGGAAGCTTTATAGAGAGGCACTATAAATGCTAAAATTTCAGTGTTGCAGATTAGCAGCTTTGACATTGCAAATGGCCACATTCTGACATGCAACTTTTTGTATTGTCCCCTAACTGGTTAACTTTAGCTGCATTGTTTGGCCATGCAAATGAAGAATGAACCCGTAGCCTGATTCGAGCTCAGCAGCCTGAAAACATGTTTCATAATACAGTTAGCTAACACAAAACTTTTTATGACTAATTCGAATGAGCTGAGTTGAAGTTAACTGCTTGGAAGTAGACTAATATGGTAACAGAAATCGGCTGTTACATTATCAAAGACATAGAGAAGTCTGCAAGTGAAAAAAAAAACACACAGCTAAATGGTGACCAAAACAAGTGTTTAATACAAAAGTGACCAGGCTGTAACAAATCCTGATCACATATTTGTTGCAAGTGAGGTCTGCCTGTAAGGCAGAGGAACATGGTTTGTATTTGACTAGGTTTTGATGAGCGGCTTGGCTTCGGCTGGTGAAGGCAGCGCAGCTTTGGTGGTCTCCTTTAGCTGTGCAGCAACAAACAAGGACAAATGACACAACCACTCAGACAAGTGAAACAGACGTATGAAAAGCAGTAACTCATTCCTTATGGAAGAGCACATGCGTTAGCGTTGCCTGGTGTTAAGAATGACGAAGCTTGTCAATGCTCAACCTCTTCTGTTGAGTCATTTGTGTCTTTTCTGTCACGCTGCCAACTCCTTCCTGCTTAAATTCCAAACTGTCTTCATCGGAAATAGACATGTCATAACTTCACTGCCCCTCTTCTATACGTTGTACTTGCACACGTTATGGTTATTTCTGAAAAAGCCAGCGACCACCAAACTATCAGCCACCCAATCACCACCAACGCTGGTCCTCAGTTGAGTGATCTAGGAACAGACAGCTTGTACTAAAGAGTCTACGTACGGTAGGTGGGAACTAAAGCCACAACATGTGCATAGCATTGCATAATGGGAAAGCTCAGGCCACAGAATGAAGATGTAGACACACCTTTTTTCATTCTTTGCAATTAAAAAAGCAACCATGGAGTGAGAACATTGTGATGTTTTGAAGACCCCAAACTGGATTTTGAGCTACACATGTGCCAATGTGCCATGAATGCCACTGTTGTAAAAGGCTTTGAGTCAACAGCGCAGTTCAAGAAACATATGACGTTTCCAATTGAAGTGAGCTTATGGCCACAAAAGAATAATTGTTTTCAACCAAAGGGGCTCCATGAGAAGTTACGGCAAATGAGCACCTGGTTGGTTCACATACAACAAACATACTAAACTGGGACAGTGCAGCAGCTTCACAAAACAGTGGTCCCCGACCAAGAATATTGCTTGAATGCAGCCAATCACTGTCATTTTAAATTTCATTTTTTCATTTCTCATTCTTCTGTTTTGCCTTGTGCAAGTTCTGTTGCAATAGAGACATCACACAGGCTAATGAAACTGTATGGCTAGTGGAGTGCCCATGCTCCCTATCATTGCAAGGAAGCTTGTTAAGCCATAGTAGTTTGATACCAGCAGTGCAATTGGAAAGAGCCGGACATCACAGTTAGGCTAAAGCCAACTAACATATGCACAAGTGATGCAGCTCTTCATCTGTTTGAAAATCGTGCTGACAAAGTCAACATGCACATCAACCACGAAGAGTACACGATCTGAATCGATAGGCAAATCTGCCATTTGAGAATGTCGCGTGATTACGGAAGGGATACACGACTGTAATAAGACAGATGTTTATTAGGCGTTTCCATATGGTTCGTATATTACCATCTCGAAAGGGCAGTGATTAAGAGACGAGATTCCGGTGGGACTAAAGTCTGAGCCTGCCTTCATGCTAACCTGTTGCACCATTTGTTCTATTATATTTACCAGATCTTCCATATAAGCATTGCAGGTCATTTAAGAAGTAGTGCCCTCAGGCCAAGCCATCCACTTAATTACATAGTGGCTGGCATGGTAACGATTATGTTCACTGCAGTCCATATATGACAAAGAGCAGTGTCCTGAAGTCTGACTTTTAGATTGAAGGAAAATGCCAAAGGCACCACGTAAAGAGGTCAAAACAGTAAATAATAAAAGGAAATTGATTTTCAAAGAGCCAGAAAACAATGCTAAATCACAAAAATTGTTATGAAAATAAATATGCGCACTTTTGCTATGTGAACATGCTACTGCAAGAGTTTTGTCAATACATGCTATAATAAGGAAGTTATAGGGGTTGGAACATCTGATCCAGCTGGTTTCAAATTTTTGCGCGGCCTTGCCGCCCCTTTTCAATATTGGGAGGGGGAGGCATACCCACTGTCGTTACTCTGCCCACTTCGGCAACGTGACACAGCGTCATAGACATGTCATCGGTGCACATCCAACGACCTAGCACGATATTTCTAACATGGGCGCCGTTCGAGAAGCACCCCTCCCTTAGTGGAGATGCCTCTTTATCTCAGAGGCTTTGGCTCTGGCAATGCTGCTTCTCCTGGTAGTCTCAGAATCTACAAAACAACACAGGGTACCACAAGAAAATGACATTTCAGACTGCGTGATCAAAACTGCATCACTGCAGGGCCAAGGCCCAGTTTCATAGAGCAAAGAACCGATTGACAAGCTCAGACGTACGTAAAGTTTCCCATGGGCAAGCATGCATCACTGCACGCAGGAGGGAGATTGGTCAGGTGAAGGAAATAGGCGCGGAAATCGTTTCTGGAAATAGAAGGTCGGCACAACGTGCCTTACTGTAATATACGGAAAATGTGATTACCGCAGCCTACTGTATAAATTGACGAGAGCTCGTTTGAGGGGTGGAAAAAGAAAAAAAAGTCGGAGCGTGTTTACTGGCCCTGTTTCCTCCTGCTTGGAATGGTGAAACTTAAGTGTCAACGTAAGTCTTTGAAACAGTACACCATTTATGCCAATGACATAGATGTCTTGGCAAGACTAGTGGTACAATGAAGCAATTTTGAAGAGCTATGACGGCTTTCGCATGTGAAGAGTATTCAAAGGGGCCTTACGTATGAACACATTCAAAGCTCGTAAAAACCGGGGAGAGCTGTCACCAGCTTGACAATCCTGAAAAAGATCTTAGCTGCCAATTTCTGCCAGTATGCATAAATGCAGTAAGCGCCACCTTTGTAAATCAATATTTTCCTCTTTCTTATCACTAAATGCGAGGGGAAAGCCCAATTATAACAAACGTGTCTTGCGCAGAAAAGTTGATCATAATACTACAGGTGGGCTCGAGTGTATATACAGGGCACACCTCAACATAATCGAAAATCATGGCACAAAGTAAACTGTGGATTGAAAGGAGCACTGGTGTACGTGCACTCTAGGCAGGGAATTGAATCTGCAGCCTCGCTATTGGCAACATACTGTCAGTGCTATTCTCCGGCCTCCTGAAGCACGACTGATACGCCACCCTACTGGAGTGGCCCTCATCTAGGGCTGTGACATCACCTTTGCATTCACATAATGCAATCGAGGCTGGGAAATGAACCAGCAACCTCACTACCGGCAACAAAATGTTGGTGCTGCCAGCCACCGCAGCAGGTGCATCCTGTATGCTCTATGCTTGATCTTGTCGGAGTAGCTAGACTGAGACTGAGTGCAACTGCAAGGGCTATGCCATTGTGGCTTTGGCTCCCACCGGCCTCTCCTTCGCGCTTTGCTGCACCTTGATGTACGTGTACAGAAGCACGCCCGTCAGCGTGACCACAATGCCGATGGCCTGCTCGGTATGTACGGGGTCCTGGAAGACGACGAAGCCGCCCACGAGCACGAGCATCAGCTTCATGTGGCCCACCACGTTGTAGCTGTGGCCACATGGTCAAGGAGCATGATAATGATGCATCTTTCTAACTATTATATGCTACAATGAGGCATTACTGAAATAACCGGATTTCACAGGCAACAAAAGAGGGAAGGAATGAAGAAATGAATGAATGCCTGATACACGGCCCTTTCGCTTTTCCATTTTTGTCATTTCATCTTGATGGCACAAAGAACGCAGATATAACAAGTTAGAAAATGTAAAGAAAAGCTGCCATATTTTTCGCCGACATGTGTGTTATGACTATACACTCAAGATAAATTCAACATGGGATATAATAATAGTTTTAGGAGTTTTATGTCCCAGAACCACATTACGGTTATGAAGGGCTCAGGAAATTTTGACCATCCGGTGTTCTGTATCCTGCCCCTAAATCTAAGTAAACGGGCGTCTCGCATTTCGCTTCTATCATCATGCAGTCGCGGTGGCCGGAATTCGATCCCATGACTTTTGGGTCAGCAGCCGAAAACGCAAAATGTAACAAAGATGTTACACATGCTCAATGTGGCTGTGTTAAATATAAGTGTTTGCCCATAAAGCAAGGGATTAATTTATGCACAAGCGGCAAGCGGGCCCATGTTACATATGCAATATAATTGTAGAATTTTATTTTCGCCCTTTCTTAATGGTTCAGAAATGTTGTTTTCCACCTACGACCATAATCGGGCATTCAGTGTGACAGATAATAAGAAGTGAATAGCATTAAACCAAACTATCCCTACATAATATGGGCCTGGATAGCTAAGCATATAATGAGAGCATTTGCACAATTATCCAGTTGTAGTATGCTGTCTTGTGTTTCAATGCAGTATTTGTATTTTTTTTTATCTCAGAATTTGAATGAGAACTAAGTTCTATATGTTTGCACATACAATGCGCATGCATCGAATTCGTTGCTTGTGCTCTGCCTTTTTTAACTATGTTAACAACGGCAAGTCAATCACACTTCACTATACTCTTGAAGGAGATTATTAGGTTACCATCGAAAAAGCACAAGAGGTCCCTAAATGTGCTCATAAGTGGGTAAACCTCATCATTCAAGATGCAATATAACATGCTCCTCCTGTGTGCAAGTTTGCTGACGCAAAAGCACAACAGCCTACTCTTTCAAGTTTGTTATCAAATAGTCTCATCAGACTATGTGAACACTCAGGCATAAAAAACAGGTGCGATGGATCCAGAACACCTTGACTCGCACATTGTTCAAAAGTATGACAATGCCCATCTCTAGATTTTGGTGTATAATAGCATTTCTTTTGATGGTTAGCAAAGCAAAAAAAAGTGTGCAAGCCATACAACAGGCATTTACAAGTCACTTATGATAGAAAGACTTTTTTCTAGAGCTGTGCAATGAGCTAATAGCAAAATTTTGGGTGCGGAGCAAGTTCGAATATGGAAGTGTCAGCGCAAATCGAATATTTTTCAAATATTTTTCGTATGCCTCTAGAATATCTTTCGAATACTTTTAAGCAAAGTTGTAGAGGATTCCCAAGCATATTCTTGAGAGTTATAGTAACATGAAAACGTTTCTTATGGATAGGTCGATGAAGCACTAACGGGGTTCCATAGTTCTCTTAACAAGAATGAGGCAACGCAGAGGCCAAACTGTATTTCTGTCTATGTTTTAGCAACGGTAGTGTTGCCTACAGAGATGCAGAGATGCTATTCGCTCAGCCTCTCCTCCTCTTTCAACACTTGTGGAAGCCCAACTGATGTGACGGACAAAAGTGTGCTTCCTTCAAATCCGGAATTCCAAATCTGCTTCGTAGACATCAATATATAAAACATATAAAATTTTGGATATTAAAAATTTTCGGTGTTTAATTTTTTCGAACTTGCTGCCCGAATTTCATGTCAAAAACAGCATTAATTGAGTCCCTACTTAAGCCACATTTATCATCTCCATGTTAGAACTGGCGTTTTCTTGAGGCAATACATGTTCGATGATAACAGAGCTTGAAATGTGGCTTTGCCACAGTACAATAATGTAATGAGGTGAAGCATATCAAAACTCTGAGGGGGGGGGGGGTTTAGTTGTAATTCGATTGTCTTTGAGAAATTCGACTGTGGTGGACTATAAAAAGCAGCTTTGCAGCAATACGAGAGTATGATGAGGTGAAGCATTTAATAATTATGAACGGTCTTTTTCAATCGGACGTTGACTGTATTTGTCTTTGGGAAGTTTGAATAGCAAAACTCCAGTGGTGATTGAATCTAATAGCACACTATTTGAAAAATATTTGAAATATTGAATATTCACACACCCTTACATTTTCTACTTTTCCGTCAAGTCAACACTCAAATTGTACACATATTGTGGCGTTGGTTCGTTCAACGTGCTTCGGAAGATGCTTGAAGCGCATGATTATTGTGTATTGTAACAGGATACCGCAAATCATGACCGCTTCAGGAACAAGATGAGTAAGAATAGAGGGACTCGGCTCCACATGGTTGCAATTAACAATAAAAAGCACGCTTCCCTCTGACGAATTTCCGCCTCATATTGCAACATCAAGAAACAGAGGGAAAAAGAATGAATGTTTTTCTACAATAGTATACTTGTCTAGGCCTTCTCAAAGGAATCGATCCTAAGTTTCAGGTTACCAGGCAAACACAACTGGATCAGTTTTGCAGCCATCACCAGCAGATGGCAGTGAACATAAAGGATACGTGACTGCAGAAGTGTTCCCGATGATCCAGTATATAGACAGATTCACGAGGAAGGCCACCACACCCGTTGACAGCACCAGCATCTGCAACAGATGTCAGCATTGAGTCTCGGCCAAGAGATGTGTGTAAGCTGAGTGCCTCAGAGACACAGCAGAACCAGAGGGCCCAGAAAGGTCCAAATTGTACACCACTTAAGATATTCATAAAACAGGTGTGCACAGTAAAGGCATGTCATGAGTTAATTTGATGGAACTTCACTACTGCTGCACGCATTACACTACAGTATCAGGTCAGAAGCCCTGTAACACTGCCAGTCTCGTTACACTTTCATTATTGGCTTGTGGAGGATTCGAAAACAAGACAGTCTCATGCATTTATGTCAAAGTGGATTTAGTGCAAATGGTTTAAGCTAAGCTGAAGTGACACCTAATGCACAGCCGAGTGCTGTTTCGCGAAGAACTCTCTTAGTCCCTTGTGCATTCACCAAAAAAGCCATCTTTTTTTTTTCTCTCAGCCGATGTACTGATCCCTCCCCCCTCCACCTCCCACATTGTTCTGCATCTAATAAGGTAGTGCCCTGCTTCCACAATTGAAGGCCCTCAAAACTTACTGCACTTATAATGGTACTGCACTGCCTTCGTAATTAGACAACTGAACAATTGACAATGCCATGTGATGACATCATGTTATGATAAAGTCATGAGGTGGTGCCATAATATGACTATTTTTTGTATCAGTCATGTTGACGCTGACAATCATTTTTCACTCTTTATAAGGTATCTAGGGCTTTTTATTTTAACAAGCACCTTAGATGCTCGTAAATATAAAGTCCTTGTTAAGTGCACTAAACCACCAAAGAAACCAACAGGCAGTGACACAGAAGAAAGCTGAAAGCGAGCTACGTAACATCAAGTCCACCAGGGAACCCACCAAGTGCAGCCAGCTCCAGTGCTGATAGAGGAATCCTCCGGGCGCCCAGGGTGGCTCGACTATCGGCACCAGCACCACCAGCATGAGTGCTGAGAGGGGCGCTTGGTAGAAGAGCAGCTGCATGGAGTTCACCTGGAATTCCTTTTGCTTCTCACCCACCCACTGCACGAGATGAAAGAATCAACTATTTACGACCACAGTCAAAGATGCGTTTCTCCGACAAACTTGGTTCAAAGTTGCAAAGGTCAAAGGCAGCAAATACAGAACATCTCACACAAAAAGGACTTTGTTACAGCAATGATGTTGACGAGCAAAATAGATTAATGCTAAAGGAAAATGCATGCACACAGGACCAGTGCTAAACAGACAAGTGAGGTTATTGCTACCGTCGGTAACATGGTGAGCACGCAACTGTTAGCGTTCATAGAAATACACATGAATTCATATGTACAAATGCAGTTCATTTGTTTTCGATGATAATGGTTGTCAGATGTGCTGGGAGACATTATAAAAAGCTTGTTTCTGAATAAACCTTGGTTTACAGTGATGCACTGGTAATGTGTCTAAGTTTTCTACTAATGTTCATCTTCTACACTTGTTAAGCTTGCAGTATGTCACACTGACCTGCCCAAACCAACGAACACCTCAGCCTTTGTTGCATCGGATAACTGTGACAAGTCGCTACTGGTGAGAAACATTAAAGACCTACTTTGCTATAATAATTTAATTAATTTGTTATACCCATGCTTATCATTATTTAGGTTAGACTGTACTTGAAAGCCAGCACAAATACAGTGCACAAACACACTCTAAAAACCAATCTGAAGAACGCCTGCACTGATTTGGAGTAGTAGTTACTTGCTGCACTAGTCTACACATGTCGCAAAGCACGTCTTGCCAACAAGTCAGATGAGATGAGCTATAATATCAGGATCTGAATAATAATATTATTCTGGGTTTTAGGTGGCAAAAGCACGATATGATTATGAGGCATGTAGCAGTCGAGGGCCCCCAAAATTTTGCTCATCTTGTGTTCCTTCTTATACATGCAATGACATTTCACAGTACACCGGCCTCTTGCATTTTGCGTCCATGGGAATTTGACTGCAGCGGCCGGGATTGAGCCTGCCACTATTAGGTAAGCAGCCGCACACTATAATCGCTGTGCCACCGAGGCAAACAGAGCAAATTCTGCAATGAGCAATTATGCAACATGCAAACGAAATGCCCAAGTGTTACAAAGTACGCACCACTTGATAGAGGGACGTGACGACCACACCGGCCAGGGCGTAGCATGTGCCAAGGATGTTAAACCGGATGTCATAGTAGGTGCTGAGATACACGCCCAACGTCAGCGGCACCTGCGCAGACCTGTTTGCATCAGGTTCGTACACAAGTCTGCCATAAACATCAGCGTTCTCGGCATGAATACTAAACGCTCTTACATTCTTCTTCAGGCTTCTATAAAGAGTGGAATTATTGATGCAAGAAAGCTGCCACTTTCAAAAGGGTAGGAAACTAGAGCATCTCATTTGAGACTGTCAATTAGTGACAACGTGGAGTATCACGCACAGAAACATTATAAAGCCACCGTCGACCGTGCAGCCGAGTAAACTCGCAACTTATAAATGATGTTGCAGCCGGTGCTTACACTGCGTTCTTTTACCATTACGCGTGCGTTCTGAATAGTGTAGGTCTCAAATATATGCTCCCAAGACAAGCCTGCGTAACAACGCTGCCGAGTTTTTTCATGCGCTCACCAGCGTGAGTTTGATGCCCAGCGAGAAGCTCTTCTTGTACCAGTAGTGCTGGATGACCATGATGGTGGGCATGGTGAGCGTCTTGATGATCTGGTAGGTCCCCACCGTGTTGTGACCCAGGGAGAGGTTGGTGAAAACCACGAAGCCGCAGAAAGTCGTGGCGAGCGGCAACATATGACGCAGCGGCAGCTTCTTCACTTGGAACACGTTCAGCGCGCGGCACACTAGCAGGCCCGCGAAGGTCATCGCAAAGTGGTACATGGTCATGGTGATGTTCGGAAAGTTGACGTACACGTACACCCATTTGTTCAGGATCACAATGAGAATGGACAGTATCACGTTCCACGCCAGGCACAGTGCCGTGAAGCGGTTGTTGGTGATCACCGGCTCGTCTTTCCCGTCGGCCTTCATGGCGGTGATCGAAGGAGCGACCCTTGTGCAGCTCAATGCCCGGCTCAACCATCGAAAGCAATCACCGATCGCGTCGTTGCCATCCCTTCGAATACTTTCAGAAGTTCCGAATGCTCAGACAGGCTCAGAGAACGGAGGGCGCCGCTCGACTCGAACGGCAGATCATGGGAAGCCACTAGGAAGCCGATGGCGGGTGCTGAAGCCAACAGCGGCCGTAACCGTTGCCGTAGAGAAATACAAACTTCGAAACAAAAACCGCTCTATAGTTTGTATTGTTTTGTAAAAATAAAAAAATTGTACCTAAAAAAGTAGCTGCGACATTGTAACATTGCAAATTAGGTAAAAAAATTGCACGCAACTGCGGAAGAGCGGCTTTGCTCAAACTAGACACCCACCTCATTTCGCTCAAATGGCGCGAATCTGTGCGAAGTTTGCGTTTGCAAAACGTTGTTGAATAACGTGCTCTCTAGTGTGTGTACTGGAAACAAAGCTCACCGAATGCACTAAAAATTTAAGTTTACTTCATTCTCATTGCTGTGATGGCAACTCCGAGGGAGCGGGCGCTGGTGGCGAAGTCGTTGGTGTTGATGTTACAGTCACTGCGAGGCCGACAGACTACGATTGAACTGCGCAACGAACTAAGCGTCTGGGGCACCGTTGAAAGTGTGGACGCGTAAGACCATCAGCATACTCCACGCAGGTCACGCAGCGAAAACGCGAACAATTAATGAGAATTAATTGAACCTGCACTCGCACGAGGTAGCAACACAGATGCGAGGAACAATGCCGAAAGCGCTGCCTTTCGCTTGTTATGTAGCGTAATCATGTGGCAGGTTCAAATGCGCACCGGCTTTTCTGAGTGGAAATGAATTGAAGCGGTTAATTATTCTTCGCCCGCTTCAGGGCCTCTGGTGAGAGTCCACACTGGCTATGTTGTTGTCACTCAGTGTACGACATCCATGCACAGTTTTTTTTTTTTTTTTTACGTGTATCTAACAATACGATGTGGTCGGAAGCTTGCGAAAAATGTGTTCAGTGAGGCTTGCCAATACGTCCGCATTTTCTTATTTTGTGGAAACTGCTGAACCGGAAGCGTTAAAAAAAAAAACGGTGTTCCTGGGCAGCGACGTTTGAAGTCCGAAGGCTGTGAAATGCGACGAAAGGAAAAAAAAAAAAAAAGAGAAAGTCGAATTTCGCTAGTCCCGTTTGCATATATCATACAAATACATTTGCAGCAAATAATAGGAAATACAAAGTGGTGAATTATCAGCAGAATTCCAAGCAGACTGGCACAGTGACTCAAGTGTTGCTCAAGGGCCTAAGTAACGTGGAAAAGTTCACAGAAATATGGAAGCTTTAAGCGATAAAATATCCTTGGAACACGAGGCATTGCTACAGCCAACATTTCGACTAGAGAAGTCTTTTTCAAGGCTGCAGCTGTGTACATTGGCTAACTAATAAATATGATGTGAATTGAAATTAATTTAAAATCACGTAATCCTACTGACAGGTTGGATTTTCAGCCACCTTAATTCACTTCAATTTACACCATGATTACCACAGTACAGTTAAAGGCAGCAAATAATTTCCTTGGCATGTTTGTCGGATTCATTTCATTGTGTCTAACAAAAAAATTTCTGCCACTCAAAAAAATTCCCCTTTTTTTGCTCAAAGGCCTAGACATTACTTACATATGCAGAGATTTTGAAAGTGCCTCAGGGTTTATGGAATGTGCCATTCAGTACCTTTTAGAAATAGCAGCTTTCACAAGTCCATTGTCAACTCGGTGCAGGTTCATGAATGTGGACCTGAGCGATGCGACTGTGGTTGGCCCCAGCGGTGAGAAGAACTACGCAAGCTTTTTTGTTCAGGGACGCCAAGTACGCTACATCCACATACCAGATGACATAGACATGGCAGCTTCACTCCAGTTGCAGGACACGCGGGCACGACAGGATCAAAAAAAACCCGTACCTCTAATTGTCATGCGGACACGACTACTGCGAGAGAAGATTCGGCGCCAAAAGCAGGACAGGCTTCTGCGGAGCACCGAGTCCTCCAAAGGACCTCGCTAGAATGCCCAGCAAACTTTGCCTGTTGACTTTTGCCCGATTCGTTGGAAGAATAGTATTCCTCTCTAACTTTCTTGGGTGCTTCCGACTGCTGTGTGCCTTGAAATCAAATGCCAGAAATCGAAACTGCTGAGTAAAGAGTTTTGATGTGTTTACTTCATTCATTCAGTGATGTTCTACTTGAATAGGTATGCATCAGTTCCTCTTAATGATGTGTTAGAACAGAATGCTCTAATTTAGAAGTATAGAGCATTAGGCAAGTTCGTAATTCACAGCGATTACGATTTGCGTGAATAAACAGGGACATTATAGAAAGAAAATGCGAAACAAGCACAGAATATCTGCTCTGTGACATTTCAATTCACAGTCCGGGCTTGTTTCCTGTTTTTTTTCTTTGATTGATGTTCCTGGTTTCTTGCCCAATCGCTCTTCAGAATGATGAAAAACATTGATAATCTTTTTAAACTACGTTTATTAGAAACCAAATGTATCACATGTTGCCATTACATTGATGCCACATCAGCATGCACTGGTACACTCCTTTAGACATGTTGCAAGAGAACGTACTTTTTTTGTAAAATTCAACCTCTGAAATTGTTCTGAGAGCAGCCATATCTTTGTTACGAGTGTTGGATTGGCACATAAAGAGAGTCATGTTCACCTATACTGTACCACACAAATATAGGCAGTTTTTATCTTTTGTTTATATGCGCAATAGGATCCCATATTTTATTTTCAATGCAAGTGCAATAGGCAATGCTTGTCTGTTACATTTTGGAACAAAGTTATTCCTAGCTATTGCGGTAGTTAGCGCCAAACATCTTGTGAGAAAAGCAATGGCTAAGACTAAGAAATGGTCGGTAATGCAATGATTTTTCAGAGATGTTTTATAAGCACGTGGCAGTAATCTGATCAGGTGGAAGGCCAAGATAGATGGAGACACAGTGAGAGCTGCGCAGCAAATTGAAAGGGCAGAAGCGGTGGCTTTGCGGGTGAAAAAGAATTGGTGAATTCACGATAATCTACAAAACTGGAACAGAAAATTATTTTGTTTTTTGCATACATCTTACAAGGTACCTATATACAAACATAGGTTATAAGTGCACGCACATAAAAAAACACTTTCAATGAGACTTCAGTGATGCCTCGCAAATACTGTAAAATCTTGAGTAAGCGCCACCCCCTACGGTAAAGAAAGATTTGACAAAAATCAGAGGGGAGGCCCTTGCTCGGTCACGGATCAAAATTAATGATGGCGGAAGAAGAGTTGCTAAGAATAAAGAATGCACACCCACACCCTAATTCGCTTGACTCTAGTAAACGAAAAAATTTGGATGACTTGGACTCGCCCACTAGGCTAAGCAAGCATATGCATTGTTTCAAAATACCAAACTCTCATCAGTGAGGACGTATTTGGCCAAACTCGGCTTGTTTTAAAAATCTTGTTTTTTTAAAAAAAAGCTTGTTTTAAGAATCTTTATTAGCAACGTACAGCACATTTTGTAAAGTAATTGCTGTTGGTATATATTTTCAGCAATAAGTTATCATTAAGTCATAAAATTTGCGTCCTCGAGAGTCAGCACTAATGTACCCCTCCAGAAGAGAAATTAAAGCGCTGCATGTCATACTAAAATTAAAAGCAGTTCTCCCATTTTCGCTGCTTAAAAGCAAACCTCTTGAATCTCAAAGTAAAATTTCGGGTCTTCTCAAAAAAGCCTCCGTACCGTTGCTTATCTGCCACGCCCACCAACGCACACAGTCCGTGCAACTGCTGTGCCATGTTTGCCAGCCGCGCCAGCCAAGTACAAGCAACAAAAGGCCCGCGCTTCTACTGGCGGTGCCACAGCTAGCCAACTTCTCGTGTTGTCACACCAGAGTTTGGGCATCCTTGCAAAGTCTGGGACAGGCTGTGGTTCGACTCTACTGTGTCTATGCCAAGGAAAGACCTAGAATCAGCCAAGAAGGCCATACTAAGAACCTAAGATTTAATAGCTTCGCTGTTAATAGCTTCGCTGTTAGGTACTAAAGCGAAACAATGAATTAACTTAGTTTGATAACTTTGGTTTGCTCGCTTGACAAATGTCTTCTCGCGGTACGAGTAATGTTATCGGCATTATAAAATTGTAACTTAATAGTTGTGGGGAAGCACACGTGCCCATGCTTCCTTTCCCTTTTGTGGCAGCCTAGTTGCGAGGACACGTCAGTCCTGTTGAGATAAGAGACATTGAAGCCTCTTTTGAAGGGTCGTTGTTAGTGGTTCGTGAGGAAAAGGAAGAAGGCACCTAATTTCTGTCTGCCTACAGGCGACACGGCGCAGTGCCTTGTTAGAAGGGCCGTTCACCCCGCGACGGGCGTGCGCTATCCCCTCCTCACTGAGCTCCCGAAAACGGGTTACTCTCCCTCGGCGAGAGAAAGCAACCCTCGTTAGAGAGAGGGAAACCAGGAGGCTGGAGAAAACGAGCGTGCCGACAGGGAGACGCTCTCTCTGGCACCAGCTACCAGACAGGGACGACGAACTCCAGATTTCTCTGCGAGCCAAAGCGATCAACAACCAAGGGTGTAAGCCTACCCTTTGTTACCTTCGTAGAGCGCACCTAGCATGTTGCCTTATTTCCCCGAACCAATCGTAGCTATTATGACTCGAGGTATGGGAAGGGGATGTTAATTGTGCATGGTACGACTGTGAACGGCTGGAACATTAGCTAGGCTTCTGCACCAGCCGTGAGTAGGGCGGACCCCTTAATAGTACAAAAAACATTATTTTTCGCTTAAGTATTCCCTTAGCTTTATGCAACTAGTGTAAACTCAATTTTTTGTCACACATAAGTAACAAAATTGCTGAAGCACATTCATAAGTTCTACTATTTGTTCTAGTGAGCAAAAGTGCCTTGCTAAAACTGAACCAGTTTTGTTAAAATTCATTTTAATACTCAGTCATTGGCAAATGTCCTATGCTGGCATGCCTCGCTTCGCGAACTGCTGTTTCAAAGGAAGTGATCGCAGAAAAAAAATCCAGCAGTCATTTGTTTCAAGCATTAAGGCGGAAAAGCTATTGCCTAAAAGTTGACCCAAATGTTGGCACATAAAAAGGCCAAGAATCAAGTGGACACGAACGGTGTTCTAATGCTTAGCACCTTGGAGTGAAGCCGCTGTCACTACTGAAAGTACTTTGGTCCATCAAAGGGGACAAAGTGCCAAGGAGAAAGAATTTGAAGCGAGGGAAAGATAACACACTGTTAACTCTCGTTAATGGAATTGCTCTATCTTTAAAAGACCTTTAGTTCAACGCCTTTCCTCCGCCCACCCTCTGAAAAATGTGACATTTTCTACACACTCATGCGTGTATCCATACAAACATGCATGAGCATAATTAAAGCGCGGGTTCGAAATGACCACACCACAAAAATCTAGGAGCTTATTTTTTGGCATGAGACCTAGTATAGCTAAACAAAAGGCTAACGTGTGAGTGCTGCTGCCAAACGATCGACTTTTTGCAACTAACCTGGAGCTTTGTTTTCGCCCATTAATGTGTAAACATAATCATATCGTGATTATTCTTTATTTGAAGTATACCTGCAGCGCCCGAAGGCGTTATAGCAGGGGGGTTACAGATTCGAAAGAAACAAATTTTCATTTACAGCAGACACTTGTGAGCCCATTCCACTCATGTATTGTTCTGACAAAAAAAGAATTTGCAAAAATTCCAGTCCTGGGACGGTATTCCCCCAGTTTAAAAAAATGATCAATTCGATTTTACAAATAATACGGCGTCTGTAAATACATATCCTTATTGATTCCAGATTTATTATTAAATATTAGATATAAAAGTTTTAATCGCAATTTTCTTCTACGCGATGAAAGCAGCTCCCAATTCAATTCTTGTTTCATAGCAGTAGAGCTTTCCCGCCATTGATACCGTCCCAGGACGAACCTTGCCGCCCTATTCTGTATTTTTTCTATCTAATCACTAAGATATACCTGCGCCGGATCCCACACAGCGCAGGCGTACTCTAAGACTGGTCATACACACGTCAAATACGCACATTCTTTAAGTCGCTGATGCGAACATCGTAAGTTACGCTGAATAAAATTTAACACTCTCGCAGCTTTCGCGACACACATTTAACATAAAATTATAATACGATTATAACATAATATACGATATATACGAACATAATATACGATATTATGTTGTAACATATAATACGATTATAACATAAAACCCTAGAAAATATCATTATCAATTGTGTCACAGACAAAGCCCGATTACAGATAGAATTGGGAGATGATTTAGAATCCAACCAAAAGTTTTGAAGAAACCCGACATTTCGAAACCGACTTGGTTCCTTCCTCGGGGGTGATTGCGGAGACTACGTAGCAGCGGCGTCTTCAAAGCACTCACGGGGCGGATAACGACCCCCCTCTCCCTTGTTTTGCCGTGGAGCGCAGTCCATGTGTATACAGTGGGGAAAGGGTTCCGAGAGAGCAGTTGATGTTATGGGCTGTCCACTGTATATGCCATGACACGAGTAATAACCTTCTCCTCCAGTTCGGCTCGCTTTCAAAGATGGCTGGCGCTTCGAAATTTACCCGGTGATCCAACGTCTCAGCATGTTCGGCAACTGCGCTACGCTCTTTGTAGAGCTTCCACATATCGTTGTGCGGAAGCTCTACAAAGAGCGCAGCCCAGCGCAGCGCAAATGAGCAAAGCTGAGTTCATATCATTTATGATGTCCGACGTGCCCAGTCATTCTCCGTCCTTCTAAAAGAGGACAAAGCGTGACTGCATATGTACGGTTGTGCTACCACAGAAACAGCGTAAACATATTACACACCAAAGAGCAACAATACTGCATAATACAGTGCTGCCAAGCCAGTTTTGAGTGAACTGGACTGCCATGCAAACCCATGGTCATGCTGCGGATGATCTTCCCTCCGACAGTGGCCGATTTTTAACCTGGGCCACACAACTCTGCCGAAATGCTTTTTTGTGTAACAACATTCGGTAGCATTCTGTTGCTATGGAAGTGTTTTCTAACGTTCAACAAGGCTCCAGTGATGTTTAGTGTCATTAGTATAGGGAAACTTATAGCTGTTTAAGGTGATGCCGTTAAATAGCGAGCTGGGTGTTTTGTATCTGTCTTAAACCAATTGCTTTGACTGTCACAGTGTGAGTACTTTAAAAGAGCGCTCTTGTTCAGTTGGCACTATAGTCTTCTTTCGGTTTCACCTTCCCTTATTAGCAGTGCTTTTACTCTCAGTATACTCGAGCTGCAAGGCCCGGAAAGCGAAATGAGCACGGAATATAAATATTCCGTGCGACATGAGGTAATGCATTTGGATGCAGCCAGTGATGTTCCGTGCAGGTAATTTTTTCTCTTATGGATAATTTCCACCTGTAATTTTGAGCCAGAGGGAAAAAAGGAATCCTTGTGATATCGCAGTGAATTTCAGGAATATCCTATGACGACCGATAAGTAACGGTCACAGTGCGCCTTCATCCGCTGTAATCGGTTTTGGCGCATGCGCCACGCTAGCATAGCCCTTGATATATATTAATTATAATTACGGGGAGCGATTTCTAGTTCACTAAAGGTGTTAGACTTGAAGCCCACAATGTGCGGTGTACTAACAGTATATGAATTAGTAAAGTCATGCTTTTGTTGTGCGGCAGTGGAGGAGTTAATCACGATTTCAAAAGTCGCCAGTACGTTTGACACGTGTAATTATGGACTCTGTGAGCGTGGATGGGGGCGGAAATCAGTACTGTTGTGCAGGAAAATATGCAGGGAATTTGGACAACGTTTGCAGGAAAAAATCTCTGAAATAGAGAATTTTCATGTCTCTGAATGGGAATTCTTCAGCGTATTACAGAACATAACTGGATGCAGCGACAACTCTCTTGATTCGTTTATTTCTTGATTCGTTTATTTTTGATTTCTTGATTCGTTTATTTTTTAAAAGTGTTTGTAAGTGATCACTTGTTCCCATTGGCTTGTTAATGTGCACCATTTACTAAGCAGCTTTGTCACAGCCCCATATGAGTAAGAAAATTTCGACGCTCGAAACGTTGTTACAAGCAGGAATGCTTTACTAATAAAAGAATGAAGCTAAAGGTAAGACACGATTTGTGCCACAACTTCGACATTATGCGACGAGAACCCCAAATGCAGAAAATCCTCTGTACGGTGAACCACTACTACTCAAACTATGATACAAAAAATGCGGGAAGTTACAGCTATATTTTACACATTGCCATGATACAAAAGAATAAGCAGCGTACTGTTTCACTAACTACATATTAGAAATCAACACAAAAACCTTGTAAACAGCAAGAAATACACTGTCCTAGGCTAAAAAATAAACATTTTTTCAAGCAGCATCTCCCCTTCAACCATAGACAGTCAGTGACACGGCACAAATATTCAAACTCTGGAGACTGGAAATGTTTTGAAACCAAGCGCTCACCCCTCCCACAGATCTACAGGCACATCATTGTACGTGTAAGGCTTCCATTGCTTTGGAGGTCTCGTAGCAGTCACTGTTGTCTTTCTCGTTCCTAATGCTCTCTGGTGCAGATATGCCGAAGCACTCTGTACAGATGCTTCTGCCACACTGAAACGAGCGGGCACAGTTTTATTGCTGGGTTATTCCAAACGGTTTACGAATGCCTGTCAGTTGCTTTTTTTTTCTCTTTTTTTTTAGTGAACCAGGGTTGAGTAGTAATATTCTCCCAATTTCTGAGGCCCATACTCATTATGATGATTACAGCTTTTGGGTCACGATGGAGATTTTACACCAAGCTATGATAACTTCGCTATTAAACAAAAACTACCCACGACAAAAGGAGCAACGTACAATAAAACAAATTGCTTGTGCATGACTTAGGCATCTCCTGAAGGAGCTCCTTTGTAAATTTTTGTTCATGATCCTTTTAGTGAATGAATAAACAAATAAAATATTAAATGTTCATTCGGACGAGGCGGGGAAAAGAGGAAATTAACCCCTGTGCCATCATACCGACTGTTGATGGTCTGGTGGTGCCTCAGGCGATGGGTCCATTTAATGAAAAAAAATATTGTGCTATCAGAGGTGTTGATTGGCTGAATTGGAACACTAGCTGGTGTTCTTTCAGCTCATGTGATCATACAAAGCAGGTCTGGAGGGTTTACACGAATATGAAGCTTTCTTTATTTGCTTTAAGAAGGCTTGCCATGAATAGCTTGGTCTGCTTCCACAATGTTGAGTGCTTGTCGCACACTGGGCATGTCGATCATGCTGCCTTCGAACACAAATGCTCCCTGCAAGATGACATGATAGAAAACGTGTGCTATTTGAACATTCTGCATGTCACATTTGAACACTTTACTTAATTTTGTACAAGCTGTACTCGCACTGCTATATCTTGATTACAAATATGCTTAGACCACCAATGAATGTAGCATGATTAGTAACTAACTTATAGACAACACAATGCAGGGGGAAAAATAGAGAAAAAAAAGGGGGGGAGGACATTTCTGTAAAACGGATTTACGTACGCCATCACAACAGCACAGTCAACTGTTACAGAATTGTCATATGGCAATGCCAGCAGAAGATACGTATAGTTTTCTCTCTTAAACAAAAAAATTCTATATTTAGAGAGGTGATTAAAGAAAAACACCAATTAGGTATATACTAACAAACTAATGTTTAAAAAATTATTAAGCAGAAGTTGTCCACTGCATGCTTTAGCTCAAAAAATGCTGTCTGAACATAAATAGTGGTCCTTTTTTGAGTAGGATCATTTGGAATGGCATGCACATTACTCCCCAATGAATCTAAGAGAAATGCTGGCATTTTTTATATTTGGATACAGTCAAGTTGTGGTAGTACAACGACAATAAATGGATTTCACAGAAAAATTGCTTGCACCAATATCTTGAAAGTTTAAGGTTTACCTCATTGATTTGACACTGTAAATTAAGCAAACTAGATTATTTGGGCACTTCCTCGTGACTGAGCAAGCCTACGCTTTTTTTTTTTTCAAGGTACTGCAAAACTCTTGTCAACGTGGACAAATCTGGACACACTCCTTTTGCTTGTTTGAAAGGTTTTGTTTTAAGAAACATGTTATGAAAAATTGGTTCAGGAACACATATATTTTCAACAATAAAATTTCATTAGGCTACAGAAATTGTGTTTTAGAAAGTCCCATTAATGGTCCCATTTAGACTAGATGTCCTGACAAGATCATTATCCTGCAAAAATAAAATTGCACATGTCGTACTAGAATTAAAAGCGGTTTGCCAATCTCAGTTTCTTTTCCCCATATCAGGAACACAGAGGTTCCTTCAGCACACTCAGAAGTTTCACCGTCTGTATGTAGATGAGCGCAAGCAGCTAGGTGATTTGGTGGTTCCTAACCTTTCCTTGTCGTTGGTGCTGGTGAAATTCCTCGACGAGGCGCCGTGCCCTGTCGAGTTGAGCAGGAGTTGGGGCAAAGGCCTCCTGGGTTGGTGCAATCTGCGATGGGTGGATAACCTGCTTGCCCGTAAACCCCATGGCCGCCCCCTCTGCACACTGCCGTAGCAGCAACTCTTCATCTGCACACGCACACACACACACACACACTTAAGCAGCGTTTTACACAAGGCTGAAACAGTAGCTTGTCAGCAGAGTCTGGTGAACTCAACGCTCGCATGTAACGCTGTGCCGTCTCCTTAACTATTGACGTCGTCACAGAAGCCAACCAATCAGCAAGTCTACGTATCTCTCCTCCTGCCTTCCACCTGACTGTCGGCAGCTCCATGGTTCAACCACTGCTACCAAGACTGGCCACAAGATTCAAATTTGTTCAGCTCCCAGAAAAGTCTTACCAGGGACGCTATATTCAGCCAATGTGTTAGTTTAAGACTGATGAATTATTCTCTACAAATTCTACAGTAAACGCCTAGTAAGACGAGCTCTGTTAAGATGAATTCTCGCTTAGGACTAACAACACAGGAGTGTTTGTTTGGTTGCCCATAATCTCAATGCAAAAAAACAAAAAAAATGCTTAAGACGAATTACGTAACAGGCCTCTTCTGATAACAAGGTGTGAGAGCGGGCTACTTGGCTGCGATTCCATACCTGCATGGAATTTCACATAATTTAAAGAAGATTGATCATAGGGCAGGGGTCTCAGTAGTATTTTCTGCGCCGAATAAGTTGTCGCAGTTATGTGCAAGAACTAATCCTGTAAGAAGGCCTCTTAACGAGTGTAACACTAAGCACCGGAATGAATTTGTTCAATGTGTGAAGAATGCAGTATGTGACGCACCTTCGAGCTGTGGTCTAAGTTACGTCGGACAAACAGGCAGATGCCTCAATGTGAGATGACTTGAACCTTGAACATAACCAGAAAGTGAAAAAGGGATCTGATGATTTCCTGGTGACTCATTGCGCAGAGCAAGTGCAAACCAATGTATGATAAAACAACTGTGTTGGCTGCTCACTCCAACAATAAAGTAAGGCTCACCATTGAGGTGGCGGCGATAGCAAATCGAAGCTGCGTCACCAAGCCATCTATACATAGTAATAACAAAAAAAACAACTATAGTACTTGAATTCACTGGCATGTGGTTTTTCCATGTAAATTCACTGCTGTTTGAGTTTTATTTTTATTTTTGTTCATTCATTGATTTGACTGTGATGTCATGTGACAGGTATAGATTCTTGGTGGTTTGCAATAAAATTTTAATGGAAGTTGGTGCTTGTCCTCGTTGCTCTCTTAGTTTGTTGTTACCCTTTTTTGCGCTTCAGCTGTGTAAGACTCTTCTGATAAGACTACCTCTCTCAGCGACCAACAACAACGGGAATTCTGTGCAAAGAACATTACAGTCTTGATGAGGACATTCAGGTGAACAAAAGAAAGCAAACTGAAAAAAAAAAAAAAAAAAAACCTTCCAGGCCCAAAAACTCGAAGCAAATCTAAAGCAGATTGGGACATGGAAGGAGAAAGCGAGATAAGTGGAATAGAAAGGTCAACAGATAAAGCCGGTGCTTCCCTAAGCCCTAGCCTGCAGGTGGAGAAAGGGCCAGCATTATCAGTGAACAAAGCAACAAAAAGCATTCCTCCTTTCCTATTCTCCTCACGTTCTTTAGTTTGCCGACAGGAGTACAGTAGAGAACAAAAGAGCACAAGAGCTTGGCTAGAGGGGAAAATGCAAGGGAAGGGGTGCCAAGAAAAGCCAAATGAAAGTGAAAATGGGAACAAAGATTGTCTGTGCATTGTAATCACATGAAACGAAAACCACATATGCGGCACTAGCACTCCCATCAGAGGGGCAGTCACACAATGGCATCTGAGTATGTGCTGTGGTCAGCTTGTGTTGTTTTGCATAGGGCCTGTGCGTGTCGTATGTGTTCCCAATGACATATGCTAATTTTGATGCTCCATTTTTGATTATGAAAGTGCACAACGGAAGGTCATTTTGCTCACAAAATGTAGCTGCACCGTGCCTTTTGTGTGTGCTCGAGGCTTGTGATCAAGAAAAGTGTCAACAGAGATTTTCAGCTGCATGTCGTTCAGGAAAAGTTACTGCTAAAAATAAGAAAATATCCGAAGCTCAAAGGAAAGCTCGCAGACTGTCATAAGCAACTTGGTATATACTGACTTTGTCAAGGTAGCGGTACACAATGCAGGCGTATTCAAAAGTGATATCAAAGCCAGTAAAAAATAACTTCTTAGAAAGTGAACAGCCACAAGAATGAATTCTCCATTCTTTGAAGGAACATTCTGCTTGTATCTACTTCTTTAGCTTTTTTTCTGATCGTCAAAATAGGGTCGTACTACAGTTCTGTTGTTAAAATGTGATAGCAATTTATTCAGGAGAATATTTATTATGAACTCACCAAATCGAGTACTCATTAAATTAGTCAAAATAATCTACTTGAAAGCATAGTTTTTATTAAGCTCAGCCAAATAAATGCTTTTTCTCGTTCCTTTCCGCCCCATTACAAGTATACGTCATTCAGTTTTTCAAGCAACCTATTTGGGTTTACTTGGCATGTCAGCATTTGGTTTTTCGGGACACTTATAATAAAACGAACAAATTATTGTGTCCCTCGAGTTAGTCTTGAAGAAAAGTCTACTGTAGTGTCGCTATTTTTGCCACCACAGGTTTATGCACAGTTATCAATGTCAAAAGTATCTCTTCTAAATTCCGTGCTCAAACCTCTGATGAGGACATCACAGACTTCATAGTGTTTTTTCAGCATTTTGGCACACTGGGTAAATGAAGCTTCCTGAAACTTGGTCATTAAATCCCTGGCTCCCTCAAAAAAAAAAAGTCCTCATTTTTATTGATTAGCAACAGACTTGCATATGCTACAGAAAATAAGTAGGTGATTCAAAAGTTTATTTCACCAGAAAATTCTGCTACATTCTGTTACGTTGCTACACTGAAATAAATTACAAAAACATTTGGCAGTGCTACTCTCATACACAAACAATAAAACACCTCAAAGCTGCGAAACATGGCAGCTGTCCCGATTCACACCTACAGAAGGCACCTTACACACTTACTTTTCAAGTCTATTGTGACCATGTCAACAGCCTGGAGACCGTATGCCTTCGCCAACACCACCAGCTGCTGACGCGCCATTAGAACTTCTGTAGCTTCCGGTGTGCGACGAGCTCCTGCACGTAGGAGTACGCTTTTGATTTAAGACACAGAGCGACTTGACCTACTTTAAAGCCATGTTACTTAGCCACGACCTCTTCACTAAGTGGCAATATTCATGGCCCATCATTTCAATTGTGTATACCATAAGTTCCAGTGAACAAGCTATAGTGACGTACTGTTGCTGCAGGCCACTTTTGAACTGTACAACGGTGCAACTGCATCCATTTGTTCTAAGCACTGCTCTTTCCCAGAACAGCTAACGGCGCGGGCTTTTCACATGCGATATCACATGCCACCCAAACCTCTAACTTGTCACAAGCTTTGCTTTATATTTGCCTTAACAAGCGCCTACCTATACTGGCCGTGAAGTCATCCGAACCAAACAGCAGGCCAGCCAACTGCAGGCGGCTGTGAGTCATGGAAGAGGCATGCTGGAGCACCTGGTGGCAGTTGAGTAGGCCCAGTGCTGTCTCGATGCACACGATGAGCTCGAGTCGATGTTGCCGCTCGCCTAGAGCCCGTTCCACCTGGTCCCTCACCTGGCATGAGGTGAGGACAGTTCAGCCTCCGAGCACAATGTGGCTCCGATTCTAGCCCCCTGTGCCTGAAGTCATAGGCATGTGCGAATTATCAGATAGCTCAAAGGCCAGACAGAAGCATCATTACCCACACCCCCAACCCCTGCTTTTCAAATGAGGCATTCTATTACAGACCTTCTGTTTGTAGAGCTTAGCTACAAAACTGCCATGCATTCTTAGGTCAAGTTACTTTAATGATTACACAACCACAAATGAATAAAAATGAGAGCCTTTTAATTATAAAAAAGAAAGGAGAAAATGATATTACACTTGTCAATGAACACAACCTTGCTAACAAAACACTGCTTTTTGCCGAGTTATGTCATCCTGTATTTTTAAAACAATAGTAAAATGTTACTTTCCTATTGCTAACTCTTTGTCTGACTTGGAAACTGTAAAAATATATTATTGTGCAAAGACGGACAACATAAGCAAGCGCATGAACAAGAAACCTATAATGTTGAAAAATGACACTCATATTTGAAAAAAATCTTTCCTTACAGCTGTTCATTTACAAAAATGCAGTGCATTCAAATTCATGGAAGCGATACATCGGCCTGACTGGTTGAAAGTATTTAGTGCCACAGTTCATTGTTGTTGTTTTTTTCAGGCTCATTCATGCCAGCAACTCGCAGCATATGTGTGACAGAGTTGGTCACGAAACAACCAGTCGCAAGAAGACGTGAATGATCACTTTTGTCATAAGGTGACTGTTCCAGACCCTCAGTACTTGCTTTCTCAGCTGTTTCAAAACTTGGGAATCAATCAGACGTGAGAATCACAAAGTCACAAGATGGTCATGGCGTGATCAAACAGCCATGGCCCCATCTGTGTCTGGTGATAGGCATGTTGCGCTAGCTATTGTGGATGTCAGTTGCCGTAAGTCACTTCTCGATCAGCAGTCACGGTCAGTCATGCGACCTCTGCCGACCACTAGCGTGAATAAACCTTTACAGTTTAAAATGCCTGGCCTTGATGGCGCCTTAATGCTAATGGCTTACCCAGTCTAGTTGCTTGATCTCTTCCACTTTAGGCACCAGCATCGTGTTGGGTAGATGAGAAGCGCCCAGGAGGCATCGAATGTCATCCTCTGCAAGGCCCGTGCTTACAGCATTGATGCGCACCGCCAGGTCTCTGCATCCCTGTGGCCTCTCCCCTTTGTCCAGCACACGAGCCACTGTCTCACGTGCTTCTTTCTGAAATGGGACATCGTCAGCTGGTTGTAATCAGCCTATAACTGCAGAGAAAAAGTAACACCGATTGGTGCCTGGACAACTTGTTATGCTAAAGAATGCCAGGACGTGTAAACATTGTCAACTTGGCTATCATTCTGCTGTTAAAGGTAGTCAGAATAGCATTTTACTGTAACAGAAACATAGCTATTATTAAGGAATGACAGACACTTGAAGCCTACATGCTCATGCAACGATTTGTTTTCATTAGCATAACAAGACATCTAAAGTCCTTGTAGAACAGGGCTTTAAGCAGGTCTTTTTTTTTTTTTTTAGGTTGCTGTACTGACAATAATAATAATTTTTCACGAGCGTAAGCATTTCATTTTCTTGGTGCACTCATCAAGTGCACTTCCCTCTGGTTCATTATGTCAACCTTACTCTCATTGATCTTGTAGTAGTGCCGAGCTTGCTGCAGACAAACACTTGAAATGTACGCATACGACACAAATGTATATCCTTTCAATGCAGTCATCGTACGGATGGAGTCCACACCTTCTTATTGGCTGCCACGCCATCCTCACAGTCCAGCACCATGCAGTCAGCATCTAGGCCGAACGCCTTCGTTATCTTTCTCTCATCGCTGCCTGGCACATAAAGGACGGCACGTCGGGGCGTGTAATGCCGCAGCGTTGGACTACCACATGGAACTCGAGACTTCTGCAGAAGCTTACGAAGACCACTTGCCCTGCATGATTAAAGAAAAGAAACAACGATGACGAACCGACGACAGGATTATATGATGCTACACGAGACACCGGGACCACCAAAGTTAAAGCTAGCTTTTAACAGCTGACAGCAGAAGCTTACTAAGACCATGCGTCTTGCATGGTAAAAAAAAAAAAAGAAACGATGTGAAACGGATGACGCGAACATGATATGCTACAAAAAACAATGTGGAATGCACAATTTTACCATTTAAGTTCAAGCTTGCTTTCAAGAAACAGCTTACATGAGACTTTTGTTTGTGAAATCCCGACTTAATACGCATGCACGAATGGGTGTGAATGAGCGCATTCAGGTATTCTTCCTGAAAGCACCTTGTGTTCTCCGCTGAGTACGAACGATACCCAAGACTGAAACCATCGAGCACGTTGTTTTCGTTTTTTAGTTGGCGCGTCAGGAAAAGCTTGCTTCAAGGTCACTGTCGACCAGCCATTAAGCCGTTCTGCTTGGGTATGTGCGTGGCGCTCGCTGCTGCAGACAGTTGCCCGTGATCACACTACGAAGCAAAACTAAACGAAGCTTCACTTCTCGTAGGATTACCTCCGTAGCGCAGCCCAGGTGGTCAAGGAAGACGACATGTGGCTTGTACTCACGATCCTTGCTTTCACAAGCGCGTAAGGTGTGACCAAATCCACGAAAATTGCTATCTATTATGACAAAAGTCGGGATAGCGTAATCATAAACGAAGCTGCTACAACCGCCCGCCTGTTACAGCAACCTGTGACCAGCCGACATGCCAGCCGAACAACAGCCGCGGCACGTTAAAACAAACCTATTATTGCAAGTTATTGCATATAAGACAGACACAGTTATAATGTAAACATTTATAACGTGAAAAAAAAACGAATTAATATATTGTAGGTTTTTTACGCGTCTTTTGTCAAGTAGGTCGCTGTCTACTACACAACAATCCCAATCGCAGCATACTTGAAATGGCGGGTAGTTCGATTTTTACTAAAGCGCGTCTCGCACGAAACGCAAAGTTACAAGGTATGCTGCTCGTAACGATGAGATAACTGTAGGCTAGATGGGTCGATTCGAGCCGCCGCGTCATACGTGTATGCTTGCATGTTTAAACCGATCAACCGCGTTTCAGTTGAGTTCGGCACCGCAGTGGATGGCGCATGCTCACACACGTACGGCTCCCACCCCTGTCCTACCCTAACTCCCGGCGGCTTCGTGTGTACCGCTCCCCTTGCTGCGTCATTCTTTAAAACAATGTTTTCAGAAGTACTCAAGCCTAATGCGCTTTTAAAGTGTCACGCGTGGCAACACACACACACACACTGCATGCGTAAGTGCATGCGCAAAAAGCTGACGCTTCTGCGCAGCTTTCAGCTATCGCGGTGCGAGATTTTCGGCACGCTCCAGAAAGCACGCGTACTTTGCACAATGGGGGATGTGTGTGACGCGCGAAATGATGACGATAAGCGAAATTACGCCTTCCTTTCCACTCCGCTGGGAACTAAACAGCAGCTTGTCTGGGGATTTCTTCGGCCCTCTCTGAAGGACAGCAGCGAGTACATTTGAAGGTTTCTTGTGGAGCCATTGGCGCGCTTTAAAAAGGAGCTGCAACAGGCTTCCCGTGTCTAATCTCCAAGGGCAGGTATGAAGAAAGCCGTTAAAACGTGCAAATATGGAAGGGGGAACTGTTTCTATTTCGATGTTTTAGTGGTTTTCTTCGAGTGCAAGCATTATTCCGTAAGGGCAAGACTGAATCGCGATAATAAAGAAAAGAGCACTTGTTCGCTATATGTGTGGGCTAAACATACAACAAGAAATGTTCGACGACAGCATAAACGTAAATGGCATCGATCTTTATTTTGCTCTTGGAGAAATGCGTGCCGAGACGACAGGCTAAAGTAACGGCGGCGCTCAATTGAGGAGCTGCTCGTCGAGAGCGAGGTTGGCGAGTCCCGGCTCCTCGTCGTCAGGTCCCAGCAGGCGCAGCAGTAGTCCTAGCTCGGCCACGCCCGTGCTTGGTGGAGTCGTTGGCGACGACACCGACGGTGCCCCAGAATACCTGCCGACACAGCGTGCATGCGTGTATGTATGTACGCTGAAGAGGTGCATCTCGTGCGCGCAACTCGCGAGTGCGGACTCTTCCGGGAACTGACAGACGTTAGCGCGCGGCGTTTGGGCAATGAAAACCTACTGTCGATCAACAGAAAACGCAGAATGGAGCATGGGAACGGGGCAATGTAATCTAGAAACGTTGGGTGGGGGTAAAGGTGGAGCCTCAAGTGAACCTAGCTTTATATATCTTTACTCAGTCAGGCCTGCGCGCCATTGTTTGACGTGCAAGGCTATCGTGCAAGCTTTCGACCACAATGGCAGTTGAAGACCTCTGATGTCGCGAGTGCTGGAAGAACGGTCTGAAGCGAAACTCGGTGTAGCGTTTACCAGAGTAAACGTTTGTTCAAACTAGCAAAGACACGCGAGGTGGTTTGGGTTTCGTGTAAGTTTCATCGCAGATAGAGACTGTTCGGTCGATGTGCGCTCGAACGTTGCGAGCGTTGGAGAGGGTGAAGCGAGGGAGATGACACGCGGCGACAGACTAGGGAGAGAGTGGCGTCATTGTGCTTGCACTGCGAGGGAAGGCGCGACCTGCTTGGCACCGCCCCAACACCTTCGGCCAGGGAAGCGCGGTGCGGACGGAGGGACAACGTTAAACAGGCTAGTCAAAAAGCTGCTTCGCATCTAATATACTTCTCAGTGCGTAGAACGTTTCAGAAAGAAGTCAGATATGACAACGCGTAGCCACTCTTAATTTTTTTCTTGCCGCCTCTACTCCCCGGAAAGCGGAGGAACAAAGTCGTGAGCAGCACATACTTGATTTTTTTTCGTATTTAGTTCGCTGCGGTGTATCAGTGGCTACGATGCTCTGCTGCTGGCCCGAAAGTCGCATGTTCAATTCCGGCATCGGCGGTCGCATCGAGGTGGAGGCAAAATGATTGATGCCCGTGTACTGTGATGCCCGTGTGTTGCTCGTCAATGTACTCGTTGACGAGCAACAGTCGAAACGAGATGTCGCGATCGAGGCGCTGCCGAGGAATATTTTAAGGATTCATTTTACGTGTGTTACTTATAAAGTAAAGGATAGCTTCAAGTAAAACCGCAGCCTGACATATGCTTTCGAGCTTGGTAGCAGGAACCAAATATAGCAACAAATTACGTCATCTGTAATTCAGTCCAGTGGAAGACCACGACAGTACCTTACCGGCTGCGGCGTCACGTACTGAATGACTGCGAGCGGCGCAGTGAAGGATGTGAACGGGTAAACACTTGCATGTTTGTGCCCAGAGCGGGCCGAGTGCCGGCGGCCTCTCCGTTGTCGCCGACCACGAAGCTCCTCTCGGACAGCAGGAAGCCTCCCGGAGCCCATTCCCTGCAACAACCGGGTCAGGTGTATGCATGTAAAGGCAGCTTGTGTCTCGTTCACGAAGAGCGTGCGCACTTGATGGTTCCTGGGCGCGGGCCTCCCGCTGGCGGAGTTGCAACTACGGCAAGCTGGCCATTCGGACGCTGTGCGCCACTTCGAAGCAGCACCGACACCTGCGTCAGGCAGGCATGTGCTAAGCTTCATACACTATATACACATGTGATGCCAGATAGTAGCCAGCTAAGCAAGCAAAGAAAAAAAAAACTGTGATTGCCAATTCAAACTACATATCACGCTCCGGAAAAGACCGAATGAAAACAGCTAAACATGCACGCTTTCAATTTACAGGGATGGATGTCCATGCACTGATCAATGAAAAAAAGCACTGACTCGCACATTATGGTTTGGCATCAGGTACGGCACATCAGCAACGGTGTCATAACGTGACCCGTTTCCTTCCTGGATCGCTGAAAAGCCGCAGGCTCGCAGGAATCGCCACAAACCTTATACCCAAACCACGAACGCTACAGCTCTCATGCTCACGGTAGGGAAAAACTGTGGGTCCGGGGAAACGAGAAAGTTGATAAACGCCAAGTTCGAATACATTCATGCGTGCGTGTGTTCTGAAACCGGCCCCAAAAACGCGATACGCACCCGAACACGCAGGTCCTGGTAGAAGCGGAGCAGGGAGTAGCGCGCCCTCTGCAGGCTAGCCAAGTCCAGGGGCTCAAGATGCTGCGCAGTGAAACGACACTTGTAAGCCTGACGATGACGTCTGTTGCAACCAGACACCCAAGTTAGCCGTTCTACACATAAACACCCCCCGAAAGAAATTTCTGGGTACGGTAGTGCCTCGGGCAATGAAGATAGCGGTTCACGCGTGCTCTAATGATGTTAGCCTGAGCGGGCCATCATCGAGCAGCTAATTAACTCGAGAAGGTACTCATGAGTTGTCATTTTCAGGCCTGGTCAATGAAGCGCGACGATTTGATTGAGCATTACACGTCAATGTGCATTCGTCGATAACATACGTATGCTGATATTATATGGTGTATGCACGAACTGATTGCGCGTATGAACTTATTATAACAGACTTTATAATAAGCCAGCCAGGTGGTGGCAAACCTGGCCCGTGCCTCTTCCCTCCCCCATTTTTCGAGATTGCATACAGACCCCAATATGACACTCGACTCGACCACATCTGCCTGTCCGGCCTCCTTTTCAGACGAAGGGGGTGCTCCGTACCCCCTTCTGCCTACACCCCTGTATACTGAACCGTTCTTCACACATACCACGCTGCTCCTTGCGAATACTGCAGGTTCATGCAGTTGCGCCCAAAAAAACATGAAGCAAATAACTGCCAGTATTGCTACCAAATCGATTGAAACAGACGAATTGCGATCAGCGCCACACTGTCCGGTTGAGAACGATTGAACCAAAACGCGGCGGTGCATGATGTCATTCGCGGCGTAACACAGGCCACAACTCACGGCACAGCGCACCTCCGTCGCACGATGGTTTCGCAAATATGACGTCTTTGACTAAAGCCGCGGACATGAATGACAGTTCGGCGTCGAGGGGCGTCATCATCCAATTATCGCCGCCGAAGCGCGTTCGTCAGTGCGTGACGTGACTGACAACGCTGACCTTCTGGACGGCTGCAGCCACGTGACTGGCTGGTCCGCCTGGTCCAGCCGCCTCGAGGTGCTTGAGCGTGAGAGGCAGCAGGTCGCGGGGACTGGAGCACGCCCACAGCTGGTACTTGACCACCATGCACATCAGGTCGTACAGCTGCGCGCGAGGAACGCAAAGCCCCCGTCGACGTGAATGCCACGCATGACAGTTGTTATTGTCTTTACTTCAGACTCGGATACAAGGGCAAAAGGCAGATGTCATCTGCCTGACGGGACCCAAGTACCCGAAAGCACCACTCAGAGCATGATCAAAGAAATACAATACAACACACTAATAATCCATCAAAGCCTCGAAGTGCGACTAAGAGAATACGTCGCGATGCCTTAACTATAAATTATTCTTATTCCCTAATCGGATAGACGGAAACGCAGTAACCACGTACGATTTGTTACCCATTGAAAAGTGCACAATATTATATATGCACTTTTTGCCGCAAACACGCTACCGTCGCGTTACACTCAATAACGTCTGCTGACGGGCTGTAGTTGGTGCACAGCTTGGACAGTAATCGTAGGCGCAAAACGAAGACGATGGACGAAGAAGGGACACGGACAAGCGCGCAGACGCAACTGACTTTTACTAAATCGATGCTTAGCTTACGAAACCCCCTCGCATGCGTACAATTACATAAACGACGCAACAAAAAAAATGCACCAGACCCATCACAACCTATCAGCTAAGAAATCAAACTCATTTTCAAACAGACAAAGACGAGACGATGATGCATTGGTCTTCAGTTTGCTTAATATACATCGCCTCCGCTAGTTCACGTGTCCCCTTATCTTTGCTTGGACGTAAAATGCACGAGCTGTTCATCAGAGGTTCGTGCAAGCGATCTTTGCAATGATGTGGCAGATGCGAACCTGAATCGTTTCTAAGTAACAGCGCATGCTTTCTTATTAATACAACGGCCCGACATGCCGATATACTCCTTGCCGCAACTTGTGGGAATCTTATGTACAACGGCTACATCATTGTAAAGGTTCCCCGTGTGAACATCCGCTAAGAAGGGTTTGCGTTCAGCGCAAAAGACGTTATGACATAGACTATACACGAGCGCTGACTGACAACTGGTTACTTTATTCAAGCGAAACAGATAAAGAAAGGGAAGAACAAAACATGCGAATCGCAACATATGCACATGACGAACGACTCGCAATCATGTAACGCAATCAACTAACACACATGTCACCATGATTCAGCTATCGCTCTTATGCCAGAGTCTGTGTGTCTATAAACGGCGGTCGTGCGGATGAATTCTGGGGTATACAACCCCAGGCGGTTCAGTGAACACTAGGCAGACACCTTTTAATAGGCAAGAAGACGTAATAATGTTACAAGTGTAGTATACCCTTATGTGAATAAATTGCGTGCGCATGTTTTGCTCTTCGTTCTTTTTCTGTTTCGCTTGAATAAAGCAATCAGCTGTCAGTCAGCCCTCGTGTTAAGACTTTTTGAGCCTTTCGCCTTTTGCACTGTTTTAATAAGGACCAATAAAGTACTATCATATTACATAATTACTGCTGCATGCGTTGTTTAAACATTCTGTCTTTCAACGTTATATATAAGCTAAACCGCTGCGTGCAATGCTTGTGGGATACGTTCGCTTCCATTACTCGGCGTGCTCATTGTCGAAAGCGTCATAACATCGGCGCGTTCCTTCCAATAAAAAACAGGGGAAAAGAATGTGGGCTGCTTGCACTATAGTGATGCGAAGCTGCACTAACTACAGAACTTAAGACTGACTTATATTGTAAGCTATGTCTTAATTAGCAAGGTCTTAACTAACAACGTGCTATCTCTCGCATTACGATGGATACAAAATGGGAGAGGCATGTACTTTGCGGTGTTAGTGCGCGTTAATAAAAAAAACACCGGATAATCGAAACTTCCGGAGCACTCCATTACGGCGTACGTCATAATCATATCGCAGTTTTGAAACGTGAAATATTATTATTAGACGTTGATATTATTATTAGTGTAAGCGACAATTAACGGAAGGAGTGACCGTGCACACAATATGTGTGTATCCCGATCTACCCTTTTTGCCCAACGATTAATAATGCCACAAGGCCCTCTGCATGCGCGATATGAACTTCTCTCTTAATATTTAGTACAAATATGATCAGTGTTTAAACATTTCTTACAATTGTGTCGTGAATCGCATGCTGTGTGTAGTGGCCCTGTTATTGTCTTCAGATTTTTTTTTCTTTTCGTTGCTATCACTTGTGTAAATTGTTTTGCGATGCAAGAGTCTTGCACTGTACGTTTTTTTTCTTCTTGAATTGTTAGTATTTTCGTGAATGCCTTGTCATTGTATTATTGTATTTGCCCCCTCCTGCATGGGCCAGCATATTGGCCTGCAGTATCGATAAATAATTAAATAAATAAATAAATAAATAAATATGGGTTAAACTACAGGTCGGAATCACTCACCTTGTCCATGCTGGCGGGGCTAAGTCGCATGACAGACGTGTGCGTCAGCTTCTCGAAGAGCGATCGCAGCGCCCGAGCAGAGTAGAGCGGCTGAGGTCGAAACAGCTCGTCGAGCAGCCGTCCTCCGAACATGGCCGCCACGATGTCGGACATCACTGCAGCGTCCGCGGTTGTTCATTGCTATACAGACCGAATGCGCGATCGATGCGATCACTGCCGTTTTGAATTCGAGGCGACGTGACCTGCGCGTTCCAGTTCGTGTGGTACCTCGGACAAGAATTCCAAGGACAAGAGCGCAACGCCAGAGACCGTCTTCATGCGTGCCGTTCGAGTTGTTGGGCTCGTGTACGCTCCAAGAAAAAAAAATTTACGCCTAGTGGAGCTTGTTTCGTCTCAAAAGAATAACTATTTGTTTTGCGAATACACTCTTGGCATTTCTTGTGCATTTTCGATGGTGGAGAAAATGTATGAGGCCCGTGTATCTATAGGTTTAGGTGCAAGTTAAAATCCAAAGTGGTCGAAATTACAGGAGCCCTTCACTACGGCGTCTATCATAATCATTTCACTGTTTTGGGACGCTAAACCACTATTATTATTATTATTATTATTATTATTATTATTATTATTATTATTATTATTAAATTTCTTGCCACGATGCACTATATACTGTATCTGTGCTATGTCGTAATGGGACACTTAAGCGCGAGAAACGATGATTGCGTATGGTTACTTGAGAAAAAAAAAAGCCCATCCTGGACAAAATGTCTGCGAAGGTTGCCACTTGAAAGGGGGTCCTTCCCGCATCTCTTGCACCCATCATTTATGAAAACGATTTAACGTCAGGATTCGAAAAACATCGATCAGCAACAGTGACTAATAGGTACTCAAGCATAGAGTTATCGGTCCGCGGTTAGGTTTCAACACAAGGTGATCGCATGAAATTTCACATAAAACAAATAAGCAAACACAAAACTACACATGTGTTTAGATTAACCGAACAAAGCGTTAGTAATCACGACAGACAAGAAAATATTTCGAGCCCCGTTAAGCAATGTCACAAACAGCTAGTCATAAAAAAAAAAAAGACCGTCACATGTGGGACGCTTTCGGAAGGTCGGCGGGCAGCGTTTTTGGGACCCCTCATCTAACATCTTACAAGCATGACGCAGAGCCCGTTTGTGGCTTCTTTGCCGGGGGTAGTGATGGACGGCTCCCAAGAGCTTTCGTTCTATCAAATCCGAATGACCAAGTCTACACAGGAAATGCTGCAGTCTGGTATATTGAGGCGGGAACAATGGCACAGATGATTGATGGTCTCCTCACATGTACTCTTAGCGCGCACGGGTGTGAATAGGCAATTCCACTGCGACAGCTATGGGTACATAGGTGTCAAAAGGTCGGAGATCGATTTTTGGACGCGTGCTCCGAATTCGCACACGAGCTTTTCTCATTGCCCACTAGGATCGCAATGTGGGCTTGTTGATATCCCGTATTAAAAAAAAAAAACCGTAGCGCGAGTAAAAGACAGGAAGACAGGACAGAGGAAGACACCCGGGTAACACCGTATGTCTCCTTCTGTCTCCCTTTGCCCTGTCTTTCGCTAGAACTAACTAAAAAAAACCTATCAAACTAGGTGTCTGATCGCAGCTACAATTATATACATCTGAAAAAAAAAGGGGTGGGGTAAAATCGGGCTACGGCATGAACGGGTACCTTTAGGCCACAAATTGCACGCGTTTGTCAGCCTACACTGCAGAGCTAGGGACAGCATACGTGGTCCCTTGTCCTCAAATTGCATCAAATCTACTTAGGCGTATATACAGGAGGCATCTGCTGAAAATACAAATGCAGTTGGCGAATGGCAGCAAGTGCGCATACGGGTGTCGGCAGGAAGGGGCAAAAGGGACCACCCCCCCTCCCGCTTACCAGGGCGATGCAACACTGGTTTGCACCCCCCTCAAGACAAAATCCTGCCGACACACATAGGCTCATCACACCTTCTGCACTGCAGGGCCGCAACAAACAAAATTTTTATGCTTCAAATTTAACCGCCTTCAAAGCAACCACCAGTTGCCAAAGTATCCCCCTCACCCTACCCCCCACAGGAAAAATATTCCTAGACACACCCTGACCTGCTGTGCCAGAGTCCACAGACAAATACTATAGTGGTAATACTACAATACTCCTCAGACACTTCAGTCATTCTATATATAAATGTAGTAAGCACGCAGGAGCCCACAATAAGACAGGGCGGTGAGCAAAAGCCAAAAAACGCGAGAACTTGTGTTAAGGTACAGATGAAGATCGATGAAAATTATACGAGCCAGCTCTGGACCACGACTCTGAAACGACATATCTTTAATGATATTTTGAAATTTGAAAAGTGAAGGGTATATATCGTAATATTTTCCTATAAGTTTAGAGGCCACGTTGTTTAGCGTGAGGGAATACTATTCACGAAATTTGGCGTCAGCATTGGTACCATGTAAGAGTAAGGGGACTCGATTTTTTTTTCAACGACTACGAAGCTGCATTTGGATTGTGCATGAAGAACAGCTGAATATCTATTCTTGGGATTGAAACCATCGATCATCGTGGTGCATATTAATTCACTCCTAGGTTTGCACTTCAAAAACGCTTTTGACGAAGCCAGCCACTGTAACAGAAAAAAGTTCCTGCGGTATCACTACAGTTTTAAGTCTATGTCAGCATCAATCTCTGTCGTGCATGAAACTGTTATAGGCGAGTAACAAAGAGATTAGAGGGAAGTGGGACACGTGATCCGTGGATATAGTTACATTTAAGGTCACTTAAATGTGACAACAATCACCCCAGAACATAACTCTTTTCTTAGTGTGGATGTCATATAAAAAGCAGCAAGGGAACCAACTAAGTAGATAAGCAGCGCATGAGTATGCCTACGAAATAAACGTGCAGCAATTAGAGGAAGAGTCAGATACATATATAAATGGCTTTACTGTGTATTTCCTTTTGCAAACAGGAAAACGCGGTCCAAACAAATCCGAGCTCGAAATATGCAACATCCCTTCCACGCGACCACTGTTCAATTCTGCAAGTCGCATCAGCGTCCTTACTGACCACAACCACACGAACACATCGCTTCGTTCGTGCACAGAAGCAACGGCAATGGGTAAATGCTAGCCGTTCACGAAGGTTCCAAAGCACAAGTAAACTCCATAGTTTGTACAGTCGCTTATCAGCAGGTCAATCGAAGACTCACTACCCTGATTCGTTCCTTTGTCGCTAAGTCTGATTACTCCACTAATTGTCTACGGCAGACTGCGTCGGCGAGAGTAGCCGGGTTTTGTGCAACGAGGCTGCGGAACAGCGACCGCACGAGCGATATGTGAAGTCCCTGTCCAGCAGTGGCGGGCCGTTGCGGTCTGTTTGGGGGGCGCTGCCTGGGAAACACGCGACGGAGCGTGCGCTCAGCGAGCCGAGCCGCGTCGAGCCACCGCCGGGAAAGCGGCACGTACCTCGCTGCGCCTTGTCCGCGTCTATCCGCTGCGCCTTGAGTCTCTGGCTCAGGATGTAGAGCATCTCGCCGCCCATGTTCACGTAGAGCAGCGGCAGCGCGCGGAGCGCCATGTTTCTAGTCGCCGAAATAAGTAGGTATACACACCGCGTCGCGTGCCTGTGGCAACGGCGGCACGATCGATGGCGACCCGCGTCACACGAGGCGCTCGTCGTTGGACGTCCAGCACACGGGCATCGACCACTCGGCGGCTGCGGCCACGCAGGTGCACCTGGGAGGCGGCACACACGTCGAACACTCGCTGGGTGGCGGGCCCGCTCCGCCGCCCCGAAGGCTGGACGCCGCGCCAAACGGAAGCCTGCAGCGGCCGAACGTGCCGCCGACGTTGCGAGGGCCCAGCGACCAGCTGGGGTCCAGAAGGTGCGTTGCGGCCCGCGCAGCGGCCGCGGCAGTGTGCCGTCGACGCCGGCAGCGGTGGAAGCTGCAGCCGGCCACGGCCGCCAGGCAGAGCACGCTGAGTGCCGTGCAGGATCCGATGAGTACGTACGCCAACTGGGCCGTGGTTAGCTTCGCCGAGGAAGGCGTGGCGGCCTCAGGCCGAAGAGGCGGATAGCCCGGGTACTGCGCCGAAGGTCGGGGCCTGTACACGAACGATCCGTGGCGGAACACGCTGGGCTCGGTGATGTACTGCGGTGAACGGGGCCTGTTCTGAAGCGCGGGCGGCGCGGGCCACGTCGGTGGCGGGGGCCAGGTGGCCGCGGACGACGAAGCGGCGACGAGCAGCAGCAGAGCCGCCTGCATGGACGGCGACGCACAACCCACTGGCCGGCCGTCGGCGCGCCGTTACGGTCCACGGCGCCCGCAGATGGATGGACGGCAACCGGAAACCAAAGCCGCTCCTCGGCAGCGCACCTTTTCACCGGCCGCCAGAGCGGACCGTTCTGGGGATGCGCGTTCATGGTTCGGCGATCCTGACTTGCATTCGCCGCGGCCTCGCGACGCGCCCGGTTCGGATTCTCCCGTTCTCTTTCCTCCCACCTGGGCGGGCGTAAAAATCAAGCCGCGCGTCGTTCCCCCCTCCCTCCGGCCGCTCCTACCCCATCGTATACACATTCGCCGTAAAGTCGGTGGCCCGTTGTAGGTGCATTTGGGCCTAATACCGCGCGCTGGAGCGCACGTCGAGGGGCTTTCAGACGCGCCTCGGTGTTAAGCACGTGGCACTTATTATAGTGCGAGGTTGCTTCTGACCTATCTTTATGGCGCCTTACAGAGTTTTGTAGTTTGGCTATTGGGCCGACGCTTTTACAGTCACCGCCTTGTCATGGAAGACGAACGCTTGCCGCGTGATTGCATTATCACCGCCCAGTTCGAGGAAACGCTTGCTCGAAAGCGCAGAGACTTGACTTTCCCGTGTAGAGCCTGACACGCAGTAATCCCACAGGCGGCTTTAAAAAGTCTGCGGTCGTGTAAGAAGGGCGTCAGGCAACGGCCGAAGAAGGGTGTGCGGCGCCCCTTCAAATCATACCGAGGTTCCTGAACTGCGACTTGTCTGTCTGGACTTCTGAGCCGCACAGGAGTACGAGGAGGGAGGAAAAAAACCTCTTAAAGCGCCGAACACTGATGACATCACGCTGTCCTCGTTTTCTGTTGCATTACGGTGGAATTCAGTGTTTGTTTTTTGTTCTCCATAATTGTACCTAAACGGTTCCACAACGAAGTCAAACCAGCCTTTCCATTTTACTGCGAATCGAGGGTCACCTTTGAAGCAACTAATCATGTCAAAAAACACAACTTGACCAAATTCGTTGCTGGGCAAGTTGGTTTTAAGGATAATACGCGCGGATTCAACACAGGACACAAGAGCTGGTGTCACCCGTCTTTATTGTGAGGTAAAGAAAAACAAATCCTCGGCTCACACCACTAACATATAGCAAGTACACCAATATTCCTTCGCTGCCGTTGGTTGAATCCGCGATGACTACTATTTCATATTAAGACGTCAACGAATGAGGCTTACGGATAACGCGCCGGCTGCTTCCAATGTAATTCGCCAATTCGCCGTTAAAATGACGCTTCAAGAAGGTTTTGCTCATATATATATATATATATATATATATATATATATATATATATATATATATATATATATATATATATATATATATATATATATAAATAAATAAATAAATAAATAAATAAATAAATAAATATATATATATATATATATATATATATATATATATATATATATATATATATATATATATATATATATATATATATATATATATATATATATATATATATATATATATATATATATATATATATATATATATAGTGGCTGTGCGCGGTACCCGTTTTGCCACCGTATATAACTTGTGTTCGTCGTATCTTCAGGGGCAAATGCGAGAATATATGTGCAATTTTATAAATACGTTTGTTGTAACATGCCTTAACAAGCTAATCAAGGCGCTTTCGACTGTAAAGGACGCGAAAGGAAACAAAGCGTGTCTGCAAATGTACACACAAATAATGTACTATATACAAGCACCCGGCAAAGCTCTGTGCAAGATGGACGTCGATGTGACGCAGAACACAACCTGCCGACAAAGCTTGCTCATGATTGCTTGCTCATGACGATTCGGATCGACAGCCTGAGTGTTTGTTTCAATAACAAAATACATGCAAATAAGTAAGACACATCTTCATTGATTATATATACTCTCAGAAGATGGCACATCACTATATAAAGATGCACTAAAGCTTTTTAGAAGTATTACCGTGAACGTATACACCAAAAGGAATAGGTCATTTGTTGAGCGTAACAATTAATCAGAACAGTAAGTTGGGCAAGGATGGTGTGCTTCTATCTTGAACGAATATTAGCGCGACAAAAACGAGGACGAGAATGGAATAGACAGACTACAGCGCTGTCTAATTGCAGAATATACAGACAGTCTACAGAATATACAGACTTTGTCTTTTGTATTGTCGTCCCCGTTTTTCCCGCGCTTATATTCGTTAAAGATGGAAACATAAGTATTCGTTATACTCTGCGCGCGTATCACTGCGCCGAGGTTGTTGTTGTTGTTCTCCTATTGTTAGTGGCGCATACCCACTGTGGGGGATCGGCCAAGAATCGAGTGGTTTCAACATTTACTGTTCATATTTGGAATGATGGAGGTTTAACAGAAAGATTACCGATAGCCTAGGAAAGTGTGGTGCTAAATGTAATGCATACAAATACTTACATAAACGAATGTATCAGCTACAAGGGCGGTGCCGAGGGCCACCCACCCCACTACGCCATAAAAAAATCTTGACACGGCAATCGCCGTGGAATCATCTCAAAACGTGCAATATTTTAGCCGACTCTTCACAGTGGGTGCATGCCACATTTCACTATGCAATTATCATCATCACCAGTGCGACGCAATTACTGTCCGTATAGGGCATACAACGCAGCGCGCCAGGCCCAACACGTCGAGGACTGCTAGTGCCCAGGTACGCCATGACTGAAAGCTGAGGGCTTGATTTGCGAAAGTGGAAAAGCACATGGCCTTACTCGCCGTAGACGAGGATGAAGTTGGCTGACGCCGCTAAGCGGGCAGATGCCATCTGCAGAGCCCAGACATGCCTCCGGCCGCAGTCCTCGCTCAAGCTTCGCCGGACGATCAACTTCCCTGGGCAAAAGTCAGCAGACATCTTCGTCGCAGAAGTCTCCCAAAGGTCGCGCGCATCGCTCCTTGCCACTGCCCGGAGGTCCGTCAAGCTCGAGCCCCGCTCCGGTCAAGCAGCCGCCGTGCCTGCGCCAATGCTGCGTCCCGAGCACGTCCAGGTGCCGCCGACCTCGCGATGACCCGCGGCAGGTCGACCGGTGGCCAGATGAGGCCACTCCTTCGGCGGCCACGGCAAATGGTGGAGGCATGTTCAGCGACAGCTCCCTCGTACGCAAAAGCGCCGGACCCAAGTTGGCCTCCACGTCGAAACGGCGCCAGTCCGAGCCCAGTCCCAGCAGACCGCCGCCGCCACCACCAGTACAGCAGCCCCGTCCCCAACGTCGCCAACAGCCCGCGGTACACCAACAGCCACCGCGGCATGTTCCGGCACCGCGACAAGCACCGCCTCCGCCGCCGACGGCTCAAACAATACAGCCTTCACCACATAGCCGGTCGGGCACCATATTCGGCTTCATCATCGCAGCTTTCGTGCTGCTCTGCAGCGGCGCCGTCAGCGTTTACTACGTGTGGTACAGCCACGGAGAGTTTGTCAGGCAGCGCACGACGGAACTCAACAGGTTCGACGCTCAAGGGCCGCGAACGGAGACGCCCGTGGAAGCGGAACCACCCTTTCTCGCAGGACTACCCGCGCGACCCAACGGCGAGCAGCCTCCGGCGTCCCAGCTGCACCCCGAGACGACCACCGCGACGTCGACGAAGCGCGAGATGTATTTCGGCACACCATTGGGTCGTCGGCGTGCTCTCAAGTTGCGCCCCGAAGATGACACGGCGTCGGAGTTGGCGAGCCGGCGCCATCGCTGTATGACGCGCTTCTGCCAGGAACGCACCGACGCGGTGCTCTCGGCACTCAACTGGACCATCGACCCGTGCACGGACTTTGAGGCGTTCACTTGTTCTAGATGGCAGGCGCCGGCGCCAGCCGAGGCCCTACTGGCCGAACAATTAGAACGCGAGCTGTACTTGTCGCTCTCGAGCAAACTGAAGCCGGAAGTGTGGCGCGTCGAAGGCCTGCTCGAAGAGTGCCTTCGCAGTCCTCTGCCGCAGGCGTCGCGGCTTCAGCTGAGATCTCTGTTGCGCGACATGGGTCTCTACGGCTGGCCCTTTCGCGCCGACGCCCACAGTCGTGGCGACGTGTGGAAGGCCGCTGCTCTGCTTTTCCGCCACCTGTCCCTGACGCCGTTGCTCGGACTCGCTGTGGCGCCGCACCCGCGCAACGCAACGCAGCCGCTCGTGACGCTAGACGAGCCGGACATGCTGACGGACCCAGCGCACGCGCTGGACACTGCTTTCAAACAATACACGCCGGGCCGCTACGTCGAGCTCGCCGAACGCGTCAGCGACTTCTCGTCGCGGCTGTCGCAGATCGTGACGGGACGGCGCGCGGCGCGCCTGAGCACGCTGCGGAGTCACGCGTCTTTCGCGCCTTTCCTGGCGCTCGCTCTGGGCGACTTGGTGAAGCTGCAGGAGCGCACACCGTTGCTGCTGCGTTGCGAGCGCTTCGTGCGAGCCCTGAAGGCGCTGCTGCACGCGACGCGCAACCGGGACCTGCTAAACTACCTGGGCTACCGGGCGCTCGTCTTCGTCTCGCCGTTGCTCGCCGAGGATTCGCGACCGCTGGCGTCGGCGCGAATGCTCCAGATCACGGGGCGTCGCCGCTACGCCTGGCCACGCTGGCGCCGCTGCGTGCGACTCGCCGAGCGCGCCGCGCCCGAGCTCATGGCGTACGCCCTGGCCCGAGCCATTCAGCTGGACCGAATAGCCGGCCTGCGGTTCGCCCGAGACCTGGCCGCGGCCGTGAACGAATCGCTGGGTGCCTTCGAATGGCTCGCGGAAGCTGACCGCCGCAACGCGCGGACTCTGCTCGGTGCACTGGATGTACAGGTATCGCATATACACCCGCCTAACGTTCTCTTTTAAGGTATACCAAGTTTCGGGAAACTTGGCGCGTGTGCTGCCGAATGTGCTGTGTATCTATCTTCCCTCTCTGCTTTATATCTTTCATCACCCCCATCTCCCTCCCATGCGCAGGGTAGCAAACCGGCTGCCTATAGACTGGTTAACCTCCCTGCCATTCTTTTCCTCCTATTTTTCTTCCTTCCTGGTAGGGTACAATGTTTTAGGAAATAGTGTTAAGCCAATGCAGCTGATAAACGAAAAGAATAGTTTGTGAACCGTGGCATCACGCTGACATTCATGTAAGATTCCGGCGCGAAATTCAAGAAATGAAACTATGACCTGCGTTTTCTATTCCAATAAAGGACCCGATCTCGTAATGAACGACAATAATGGGCCCAAATAATAGCGTATCGGTTCAAACTGTTTAATAGTGTCACTTTATTGTCGCTGTAAGTGACTAAACGCCGCAGCGATGTCACGCGCAGTATTTGGCCGCGACACGACCTTTGTCTAAGACATCACATGACGAAAATAGGACGAAGGTGCACGTGCCAAACAAGTTAGTTTATTACTCGCGAACACAATATCGTCATTGAAAAATCATGCCATCGAGTCGCCGAATAAGATGGCGAGTTCCACTTAAGCTGAAGTTCTCCGACTTCCCCAGTACCTCTGGTAATTGTTTTGCAAATGGCAACAGCAGCCATCCGAGACATCTGTAAACGGGACAAGGCTAATCATGTGCAGGTACCGCGTACACGCATATTTTAAATAAGATACGGAAGCAACCGAAAATTTGCTCTAAGAGGTCCTGCCATCAGTGACAACCAGTGAAAACGAAAGACAATTAAGCCAATGGGAGCGCGGGGACATTATTTTTTTATTTTTAACCGTATAATGTAATAATTGTGACATATATTCAATGGAAATAGTGGACGAAAAAGCGCACTATATTCGTCAGTAATTCCAAACCCTGTCTTTTATTCACGCCTTAGGTATATCATGCAAGGGTTTATTGGTCAGCTGCCAATCGTGCAAAGGTGGCGCACGCTGAATAGCACTCGCATGCATTAAACGACATAACATCCCCAAATAGGCGTGGACGAGGGAACACCATTTGTCGCAGCTCAAGAGCATCGGACGCATAAAGTCGAAAGTTGTCGGTTCAGATGCCACCGACGGAAAGAGTGCGTTTTTGATCGCTCTAATACCTTTCAACTCAGGTTACAATCATTACGACAAGGTTAAAAAAAACACGGTGTGTATATGATTCTTTTGGCTTATCTGTTGGTTTGATTGATTGTTTAAACAGAAAAAAAAAACTGGCCCCTCCAAAAATTCTCCTTTTTTTTGCACTTACTAGCAGAAAAAGACTACTCTGCAAGCGTGTCATGCGACTCAGAACACGACTAAGTCTTCATTTTTTCCCCCAAAACATGCTGACGTCCACCACACGAATGTCTGCACCGAGCCTTCGGTGATTGATTCATGGTGCAAGTTGAACTCCCCAGATGTTTCTCTCTTTGGTGCGAGTGCCTCACTGACGTATCTATATCTAATCTGAGTATCCCTTCAAGAACAATGTTTTTGGCCACTCTTTTTTTTCCGCGAGCCATACGCGCTTGGAATGCCCTGCACCCCACCGTCTTGACACAGCCGACAGTTGATGAATTTGTTAATCGAGCGAGTGAATGTGTGCTGTCTTTTATTTAGCCGTGATTTCCTGAATCGATGATGTCGCAAGTTTTAACTCTGTCTCAACAATTACGCTTTGTATTTGTTTTTTGCTTGCCCCAGCAATTCATCTGATGGTTATATTCATAAAGACTCTTTGCCTATCACTATATACGGCGAATTTTGCACTATATTTGAGATATTCGCTTCAAATTTCAAGTGCTTGCAACATGTATTTTTAGTCTGTGTATTGCTCGTTTTTACAACGCACAATGTGACACCACTCCTGTAATAATCCCATCACGGGATTGACAGTATTCTGAATAAAGCGTGCAGTGCCAGTCCGTTTTCGTTGGTGCAGGTCTTCTACCCGGCCTGGATGAGCAACACGACCTTACGCGAGGCCTACGACTCGATGTTTCCAGAGGTGACGCGAGGAAATGTGCTCCAGACCTACAGGGACTTCATGCGCAAGTACGGCTTTCGCAATTGAAGCTCACGGTGCAATATCGTGCCGCGATCAAACGAAACGCAGCGCTATTACGGCAACAAAAGTTTATTGCGACACGTACGCGCCGTATATGTAAATGGGCAGATATCAGCTTCGGCGTGCAGCGCCTCGAACGTCTCTTACCACCGAGATCCGTTGATCTTCGTAGGGTCTCGTTCTTCTGCAGAGAGAAAAAGAGAGAGAGATAGACATAATTAGACACGAGGAAATCCCAAATTCGTGTTGCAGAAAGCGCAAAAGATCAACTAGCAGAGGAAGGTGCCTTGACATTACTCGGCCTCGAAGACTGTCGGCAATGAATACCAACGTGCGGTGACAACATGTGGCGACTGTCAACTTTCTATGGGCAAAGAAGATGAAAAGCACCGCTACTTTCTGCAGCCCATAAGAAAGTAAGCCTCTATGTCCGGGGGAAAATAGAGTGAGGCACGCAGTTTCTCGCGCGAAGAAAGGTATCCAGTACAACGCCTCCCACATCGTATAGTTTCGATTTACCGACGCTGCCATCCTTGGCATGCTCACTTATCCCCCCCGCCTGGTTGATGCGTTTCTTACATGCGCCTGCACATGGAATTCGACGCCTAAAGTCATACGCGGCAGACAGAGAGCGGGCGATTTGGGACCTGGTCCGGCGTATACTGCGCGCCTATAGATGTCGCGACAACCGCCGCGGTGGTCTATAGTGGTTATAGTGCCCGACAACACTTCTAGTACGCTCTAGCTCGACTGCCGACTGAAAGGTAGCGGTACCGAATCCCGGTCGTGGCGGCCGCATTTCGATGGACGCTAGAGAACTGCGTGCTTAGATTGAAGTGCACGTTAAGGGACTCCCGGATGGTCGAAATTTCCGGAGCCTTCCACTATGGCATCCCTTATTACCGTGTCGGGGTTCGAGATGTCAAACACGCCAGTCGCAGCAAAAGATGTGAGGCAGACTTTTCTTATTCTTCTGGCGCACAACTTGGGACGAAATCTGGCAGTGAGGAACTGCTTAGAAGGAGAAAGAAGTAGTTCTATAAGATGGTGTGCAATTAAGCATGAATAAACCACTCCGCGTTTTAGGAGCGAAGCTCCTTAAGGCGTGGGCTGTGCGTCCCCTGTATGTAGCCACCTCTCGTTCAGTTCTAAGTATTACGCTAGCCACCGCCCGATCTAAAGGGTACAGCCATATCCATCCGTCCATCCGTCCGTCCGTCCGTCCGTCCGTCCGTCCATCCATCCATCCATCCATCCATCCATCCATCCATCCATCCATCCATCCATCCATCCATCCATCTGTCCGTCCGTCCGTCCGTCCAAAAGATGCAAGATGTTATAAACTAGACGGCGGTACGTGTAGTTGATTATGAAAGATGCGAGGTGTTATAAAATAGGAATGATGCCACATACGGCGCGTGTTATCGTTCGATATAGTGCGGCGACGTACGCTAGGGGGAGCGTTGCAATAAAATCGAGTGGGCAAAATGTACCGAGGATTCATGGTTTACCAGGTTTACCTCCGGAGCTTCGCCCACTCATCATCATTCACTTCGTGGATATGGCGGCATTTTTTTTCCTAAAGCGTGCTTCAGGTGTATCTAACGAGCAGGTCCGCACCACGCAAACGGCTGTTTCGCGCAACGCAGGTCGACGGAACGTCGGCTAGCGGCACAGCTGGGCGCCGGAGACGCCACCGACGGTTCCTCCGGAAAAAGCGGCGGCAACAGAGACGGAGCCGCTGCGCTGATAGACGCTCCGCTGAGCGCCCCGTGGCCCTGGTCGGCACTGGACGTGCGCGCAGGTCTGGACGCGGACGCGCTGAGGGTGTTCGTGCCGCCCGCCCTCGTCAACGGCAGCACGCACGGCGGAGATGCCTGGTTGGCGGCGCAGTTACCCGCGCAGGGTCCCAGGCTGGCACAGGCCCTACTGGAGGCCCTGCACGAACGGGCGCACCCTGCGGCGCGCTACCACTGGTCGCTCAACACCAGCGTCCAGGTCAGTAGATTGCACCAAGGCGAGTTGCAGGGTTCGTCCTTATGATCAAAAGCTAGTTTGTATCATCATGCATGGGTCGGGGAACTCGGACTCAGATCTCACTCGGACTCAGATCGAGGCGTGAGTCTGAGTGAGTAACATTTTCGTGAGCACGAGTACCAGTAAGTGCGGTTGAAGAAAACTTTCGTGAGTGCGAGTCCGAGTGAGTCCAAAGCTCAAAATATGTTTCATAAGTGAGTGCTCGACTGCACCTTAAATGTATGTTCGTGTGTGCCTTTGTATGTGAGCGTCTATATATGCAAAACTACAAATAATTGTGTACATGTTTTTTGCATGAATGCATACACATACAAAACTGATACCTTTCGAAGGAAATTGACCCCCCGACCCCCATCCGTCTTTCTGGATACGCCAGTGCAATATATAATGACATGTAGCTTGCCAAAAAAAATATATGAAACTGTATATTATAGATAATCAAATGAAATATAAATGATCAGTATCATTTTCATGTTATACTGTCATTGAGTTTTCTTTTTGTAATTGAATAATGCAATTCACTCTCGTTTACTATGCTATATTTAATGAAGACAGGAAATTCATTCTACAGATTCCTAGTCATCTGTGTTTATAACTATTGTATTATGCAAGTACTTCTGTTTTATTCGGGGCTACTTATCCGGGTTAATTTGATTGAAGCTACACGTTTTTTTCACATCTGTTATTCATCATATGATTTGTATACTGCTCACGTGACATTTAATTTGACATGAATTAAGAGTATTACGTATTGTCATTTGTGCCGCTGATGCTGAGTGCCAGCAGGAGCGGGAACCCTCTGTCAGGCGGCCCTTGTAGCCTTTTGCTCCTGCTCCTCGTTTCTGTAATGGAGGCAAAAATAAAACTTCCCGCTTCCGCTAGCAGTACGCCAAACCTCCCCGACAGAAATGACTTGACCGCTCATTTTCACAACGCGCGTCGTCTCAGGCGGCCCAGCTGGAGCGGTGCTTGCAGCCCGCCGGCGGCCTGGTGGCGCGACTGTCTCTGGAGCCCTCGCGCGCGCTGTTCACCCGCTACGTGTCCACGGTGCGCGCCCAGGGCATCCAGGACGCCGCCTTCCTGTCGCCGGGCAACGTCACCTCGGAGAGGCTGTTCTACGTGCTGTTCGCCATGGGCGGATGCGGAGACGCCACGGGCGACGCCAAGAAGGGACGCGTCAACGCGGCGCTGCGCGAGACGCCGCAGTTCGCGGCCGCCTGGGACTGCCGCGTGCGGAGCCCCATGGCACCCCGACAGCAGTGCCTGCCGCCCCGCGAGACGTCGTCTTCTCCGTGAACAGCAGCGCGACGTCGAAGAAGCACGCGAGCTGCAGGTTATACTGTGCATGACCCGTCGATACCACCATACATACCTTTCTTTCAACGCAATGGCCTTCGGATTGCTCGCCTTTCATTTTGTCGCCTGCCGACTGTTGGGACGTATACGACCAGGATACGCCAGTCTTTAGCAAGAGTCCCAAGGAAGAGTTTCATTTTTTTAGCAAGCGCTTTGCGTTCGACGCCGTTCATTCCAACACGGAAAAAAGATATATAAGCCTCCCTATACCGTCACCAACGTAGACAGGTTCATGTTTCATGCCGTTGTCATACATGCATCGGTTATAGACGTCAACTATGCCGCACGCAACGAAACTCGTATCAGAAACGTGTTGTGGACTTCGTCCCCGCGATACACTGATAGCCACATCTGGGGCGAGTCACTGCGTCGCTTCGGTCCCATTCCGTGCATGCAAGCGGCTTGAGCGGCAGCGTACGAGTCATTTATATGCAGTCGAGCGGTCACGACGCGAATCGCGAGTGATCCTGCTAAACAGACATGCGGATCCATCGTGAACTTACTTACAGCGCAACACCAGAAAAAATACAAGACAAGGAAGGAGCAAACGAGAAAGAAAAGACGGCGCTGGTGTTGCGCTGTAAGTAAGTTCACGATGGATCCTAACCAACTGGCCCAACTTACCGCCTTACTACAAGACATGCGGATGATAGATACAGAGCACGCGCTGCATTCAGAAAAAAACAACAAAAAAAACATCAGACATGCCATTGAGACAGCCTGGCCTCGAGCCACGCCGCTTGAGGAGCACCCACGCTGCTGCTGCTCTTGCAGGCGGCATCTTCGGGCCGGAAGCCGTGCAGTTGCCATATCCTGCGGGCAGCCTCGGTCTTTCCGGCGGCGACAAGCAGGAGGCTCAGGTTGTACGCTGCGTCGACGTTATCTGCCGAGAAAGAGAACTCGGATTACACATCGGGGCGCGCGTGCTGGCAACCACGGCCTCCTCACCGGGACAGATGGCCAGAGCTCGAGCCAGCTGCCGCCGCGACGTCTCCTCTTCGCGGGGAGCCCGGAGCACCGCGATGTTGACGAGCAACTGCGAACGCAACCAGTCGCCGCCTGCGGACGGGCCGCCTCACGGTTAATTGCGCTGGCCACACTGACACGCGCCAGTGAAAAACGGGAGCCACTTTTCTACACAACTGTGGAGACGAGCCCCTTCAGTGCCACCTTCGCTCACGTTGAGCGATCGTAAAGGAGTAAAAAAATAAAAAAATAAATTCTCAAACCATGCCACGTGTGCGCCTAATCTTTCAATGTGCTAACGCAAAGTGCAAAGTGTTGATGTGCTAGTACTTTTGAAGAATAAAACCATGACACAAACGAGAGATCAAACCTAAATGTTGTAGGCCCGTGTGCTCAGATCTGTGTGCACGTTAAAGAACCCCAGGTGGTCGAAATTTCCAGAGCCCTCCACTACGGCGTCTCTCATAATCATATGGTGGTTTTGGGACGTTAAACCCCACACATCAAGCCGAAACGGCACGCTGAAAGTAAAAGAGAGATACCGCGGTGTGCACGATAATATACATTTAGCAGATATGGCGCGGCGGTGATAACGGTCATGCGTGGTCGGCGGTTGCGAATTACGCGAATCCTTCACGCACATCCAGTGCCACGACCTCCCGTTGAATATTACCAACACCACGTTTTCCTGCCTGAGCCATTACAGTGAAACCGATATCTCAATTTTTACACACCCCTCGTGCATAATTTTAGATGGCACCCCTATTAACGCAGACAGTTATATAAAAGTACCCGCAACCATATGCGTAAGGACCCGGGGGGGGGGGGGGGGCAAGGGAAAAGGGGCTAGTCAACTACGAAGGAACGAGAGGGCAGTACAGTGAATCGGGGGAGGCGCAAAGACAGTCCCATGCATTCACATGAGAGAGAGGGGGCGCTGTGTGGCGAAGCTTTGCCCCCCCCTCCCCCGCTGTAGGGGAAACCTGCGCACGCTTATGCCCACCACGATGGTTCAGTGGTTATGCAGAGTGCTTGGCTACTGACCCTAAAGTCACAGCGGCCACGTTTCAGTGGAGGCGAAAAAGAACACCAGGTGGTCAAACGTTTCGGAGCTCTTTCACTACGGTGCCCCTCACAATCATATCTATAGTTTGGTGACGTAAAAACCCAAGTAAGCAAGCTTTTATAAAAGTAGAGAAAGCACTTGCACGCAATACACGCCGAGGTCAGAGATAAAAAAAAACAAGTAAACAAACTTGACTGGTTTCCAACGAAATGTCACTAGCCGCGGAGCACCCGTCAGAGCTTTAGTTCCATCCTTTCAAACTATACGCCATTTCATGTCGACGAAAGCATATATAAGGTCCGTTCGATTCACCTGCACCAGTCGGAATCAGTTCACGGCTGTGCACGCGAAGTTCAGAAATTGTGCAGCGCGAGTTCAGCGGTGCAGGCACAGCGCGACCCCCGAAACGAATGACGATGTGCCAACAAGGTGCAGGCCTTATTTCTGTTCGCTTAATTTACACCGTTCAGTGAACACTGAACGATGGCGAACCGCACATGTGGACAGTTCATGAGGCGCAAACATCTTGGCAAAACACACCGCGTTAGTAGAGGCGGGTACGGCGCCTACGTCTAAGTGCTGCGTCGTCTGCTCAGCTGCACGCGTGCCTGCACCAAGCCGGCACCGTCAGCGAAGGAGGTGCAGGAAAATTGTGAACCGGTGCTGCACCTCTTCTGCACCTTTCGAAACGAATGGCAGGGTTCAACGGTCGTCAATGCTGCACCGCTGAAACGAATGGCAAGGTGCAGCACCTCGTGAACTGGTTCACGTGGTGCAGGCGAATCGAACGGACCTATAGTGTGCTGTTCCTTTACCACAGGAGAGAACAATATGATTTTGGCGGCTCTGCAAAAAGGCACCTCCACTCACCTTCCTCGCCAGCAGCAGCAGCCAGGGCAAGGCCCCTGCGCAAAGGCAACGAGGGCACGGTGCTATCAAAACTTAGAGGAAGAAAAAAAAACGTCGTTGTGCACGCGAAAGCAATGCTATTTTGTTAATTTCTATCTAGCAACACATCGCACAATTCACACGTATTTTGCATGAATTCTAGCCTTTATCATTTTTTTCTTTTTTCTCTCGAACGCAATTGTGATGGATGTATTCACTTCGATAATTTGTCTTTCTCTGAAACCCCGTAGTCGAGAGACATGAAAGTACTTCCAGTCGGGGCGGCATGCACAGCGCGGCGCACCATGCAGCTATCGCTAATCAATGTCAGCATGGCATACCTCGATAGTATTACACGACATGCAGGAATCGCGCATGATATCCGTAGTAAAGGGGCAAAATAAAAAAAGAGAGAAAAGGGTGCACGATGTTCGCACGCAAGAACGAAAGGGTCGAGGCAGAAAGTTGGACTACGGCGAAAAGGAGACGCGGGGAAAAGAAGAAACACAGGGCTACACGCTAAACTTCACTAAACTTTATTACATACAATGCACGAGTATATATCGACACAGATTAGTGATTGCATGCGCGCTGGAGTCCCGTTAAACTAAGAGGCAGATTGCAATGCCTGCGCTATCGACTTGTTCTAAGAACGAAACTTTGCGCGCATGCGCACGGGGCGCGGTGAAAAACCGTAGATAACACGGTTATTCCCTCACCTTCGGAACTCCTGCAGCGCTGGCTCGACGTCTCCCAGCGCCGCCATCGCCGATCCCCTGCAGAAGGCGAGTCGGGGGTCATCCTCGTCCACACCGCCCGTCCCGACTGCCCCGCACGCTTGCAAACACGCTCGTGGCCGTCCCCCGCGCAGCAGACACAGCGCCCAGTCCACGCGCAGCGAGCGCCGCCCGCCATGGCAGCCGCGCTGTACCAGGCCGCCGTAGGCCCTGGCCGCTTCCGCGTTCATGTTAAGCCCATCCAAAGCCCGCGCCGCAGCCACAGCCAGTTGCGCGTCTCTGCCGGGCTCACCGCATCGGGATGCCAGGAGTTCCAGAGCGCGTCCCTGGGCCTCCCGCTGTCCCAGAGCGCCCAGACACGTCGCCAGGTTCCAGAGGGCCAGGCCCCGTTCTCCGTTCTGTTCGGAGCGCGCTGCATGGACGGACTCTTCTTCGAGTCGCAAGGCGCGCATGAACAGCTGCAGCGCGGAGCGCCAGCGCCCTCGCGACGCCAACCGGCAGCCGGCCAGCGTCCACAGCGGAGCGTCCCTCGGCCAGCGCTGCAGGGCAGTCCACAGTTGCCTCTCGTCGGTTACCGCCAACGCTGCGACGTTAGCCAGACGGCGGAAACATTGAATCTCACCCGGCAACGGAGCGTTTATATATTGCGGCGTGTTGACTGCATGATCTACCAATGATTCCAGACGTCATCTGCTCTTCAATGGCAACCATTTGAAACGATGACCGCAATTTGATAACGGCATTTACGCCAACCTCAAAAAATAACGTCCTCGCGCTTTATATATAGACGCATCGCAAAAACATCGCAAACGTATACTGCTTGCACTTTAGGCTTTGGAACGTAAGTTCCCGACAGAAACCAAATATGACACATCAATATTGATCATCCAGATCCGCGAATTTCGGTGTCATAAGAAGGCGCACGAAAAGATAGTAGAGAGATGAGAAAGGCTCTCACAACGGGAATTCCCACGAACGTCACCAGTGAGTGCACATGCAACCACAAAAACAAGTACCTAGAAACAAATACTTAAAAAAATAAGTACCTAAAAATATGCACCGCATGCAGTTAAATATATATTTTACCTCACTCAGTTACACCAAGAAAATTATGGTGACAGAGTAACGAGTCAACGGTATATAAACGCCGGCAAAAATTCCCATTTTTCGAACAAGGAATCTGTCTCTATTACACAGTTTGCACAACCCGACTCATATGAATATCCCCCAAACATAGGCTGCAGCACGCATGCAGAGAGTGAAGTAGTACGTATATACACAGCAGACAGGAATAAAGGTGCCGCTTCCGTTCCCGTACAGGTGCTATAGTTTGTGCTGGCCGTACGCTACGGAAACCAAAGCACACACTCGCTGAACAAGTTTGTAAAGCGTGTCATCTACATATGTGAAGAACGGTAGGTAATCCGTTTACATAGCCACGTGCTATATTTACAGGTTTTATCTAACGCACACGTGTACAGGGCTGTTAGAAGGTTGTCAGGCCGCAGTCCAACACATTCGAATGGCACCGTGCCTGGGCACTTCTGATAACTCGGGTACATCTGATACATGATCACAGACTATACCGCAGGCATGTAAATGGCTCACGCGCGAGATTTAAAGGGCGCTCAGGCTTACCTCTGAAGTAAGCTAGCCTCGGCCCCAGCATTGGGCAGCGCACCTGGTCAAGCAGCGCTGGGCAGCAGCTTCCCTTGAGCGTGTAGTCGGCCTGCGCCGCCAGCAGGTAGGCCAGCGAGCGCAAAGAGACGTGGTCACCAGCGCGCAGCCACCGGAGGCGACCGCTGCATGACCAAACGGTTGATGAGATTGATTGATTGATATGTGGGGTTTAACGTCCCAAAACCACCGTATGATTATGAGAGACGCCGTAGTGGAGGGCTCCGGAAATTTCGACCACCTGGGGTTGTTTTACGTGCACCCAAATCTGAGCACACGGGCCTACAATATTTCCGTCTTCATCAAAAATGCAGCCGGGATTCGATCCCGCGACCTGCGGGTTAGCAGCCGAGTACCTTAGCCACCAGACCACCGCGGCGGGGCACGGTTGATGAGAGGCGCCACTCGCACACAGGATTTCGGGACGTTAACCGACACGACTGCGAAATCAACCCTGTTCAAACCAAGGGAGCAGGCAGAATCTTTTTTTTTTTTTTGGTGGGGTGAGGGAGAAGGGAATACTTATTTGATCTGAAGTGGGGGCCGGGAGGTAATTGGTCATTTGACGCTCTGTATGCCATGACGAAGAAGAAAAAAATTCGGGGCCGGCACTGGCCCGGTGTGCCACCCCCTATAGCTAAGTCACTCATTCAAACCAAAACGCACCGTTTGCGTCTAAATCTAACAAAGTAGCGCAATTTCGTGGGGCTTCTGGAGCTCCACGGCAGTTTTGACAACAGTGGCTGCATGGTCCAAACACATAATGTTTGTTTGATAACAATGCGTTCGGCCGTAAGTTGCTGGTTCAGACCACGGAAGCGACAGTCGCCATCGTAACTTGGTTGTGCTACACAATAGAGAGTTATAGTATACCGGGGTTACCGGGTGTACCGTGATACCGGAATCGAAGTGCGCATGCGCAGATACCTACGTCACTCGTACAGCTTCCCGTACGCGCGGTATTTTTCAGATTTCACGTCACCGTGGTAGCGTTGGTGAACGTAGTGTACGTAAACATGGCGGTGCTCTCGGACGCCCTCTTCGAAGTGATTTTGGCGCAGTTGTTGAAAGATTCATTTTGTCCGCCGCAAACGACTGTTCAAAGTGGCTTCGCTTGCCTTCAGTCAGCTTCAATGACGGGATATTACGGATGAGTTGACGTTGTTTTTGAGATAGCTTCCCATTTCGAACGCGCTTAGGCCTAACTACAAGATCAATGTAAACAAATCGGCAACGTAGATGTTTTTGCGTTTGGTGCGTGGTTCATATTTATTTACTTTTATTATCACAAAAATAAACTTCTAACAATGCTTCGCGCGGTGGCATAGGCAAACATTCTCGTTTTCTTTTCATTTTTACTGTTTAGCTTATTAACCATCTAATAGGTGGCGCCACCATCTTAGCTGGGGCACGTAAACGCTATTCCGCTAAACTATAAGAAGCTGCCCATAACGAACGTTTGCTGCCCGGTAACGCCATTCCCTTAAACTACGCTATCGCGCTAACGCTAAACTATAACTGTCTAATATTTAAACTTCACGTGCGAAACGAAAAACGTCGTTGAATCAGGCTTCACCTCACATGAACTCTCAATGCGGGAAAGCGCACTTTAGCAAAACAAAATTGAACAGCCGAACGGACAACTATTCGGAGGAACCGAAAGGACGATATTCTACCGCCAACAATAGGCGTCATACGTTACTAATACATAACGAACATTACGGTCATATGTCACGTGAGCTTAGTATCGTGAGCATTTCAATATTTACTTTTTTCCCCTTTTGCTTTAGCGGACCTCAAGCTAGCGTTGTAACTTTTCACTCGAGGACGAGAACCTTGTCTGTTTCACTGGCATAAAAATTCATTCGTTCAAATGAATCATTTCTTCAATAGCTCATGAAACAACCATTTATTGAAATGAACACGTTGGCGTCGGACCCTAACGTAGTAGGGAAGCTGAGTAGGGCGGTGTATTGCGATTAATACGGGGGTGATTTTAATCATCTGGCACTTAATTGCGTGCGTCTGGAAGCGTTGTAGACGAACAATGTTGAACGTTGTACACATGCGTCTACCTATACTGTACTCAAACTTTTTTTCTTTGCATTGAAATGCATGTCAAATCGTTTACACGTGCACCTATCTCAACCTACATTTCGTGGGCTGCACCGGCTTTGTGCACTTATGCTATTCTCTGGTTGGCTACCCAGTGTAGGGTAGCCAACCGGATGTCTTTCTGGTTAACCTCCCTGCCTTCTCACTTTTGTTGCTTCCTCCCTGTTATGCTATTCTCTGCGACTGAATGTTTTCTTTTGTATAGTCTGCACGCCTTTAGAGTTTTTGTGCGTAAGCTGTGGCAGAACATTTGTAGCGAAAACCGCTCACGTACCCGGTCCAGTCGAGAGCCCGGTTTCCGGGACGGTGCAGCCAGCGCATCAGGGGTGCCAGCATCCGCTGACAGCCGCGCGGATCGCCTTCGGCCAGCAGCCGCTGCGCGAGCGAACAGCGAACGCGGCCCAGATCGGCTGCCAGCCATCCGGGACCCGACCGCATGCCAGCCACTGCGCATGACGATGGATATATTGTTACGCGACAACACAGCGGGAGTTCCGCAATATACGCCGTCATATCTAAACACAGTGGTGGCAGTGTTGAGCCACTGGCTGAGCAGAGGAGTAACTGACTAGTATAGTCGAACCAGACTATATCGAAGTCGGGCGAATCAAACTGTCCTTTATATCGAACTATATTCCACCACGGCATAGCTTTAAAGCGAATACACAAGACAACCAACGGCTACATCGAACAACAACAAAAAAAAAAAACACCGAAACACTTGATATATTGAACATCGAGGCAGCGGGAAACACCCCAAGAAGTTGGCTTTCTCTCACAAACTATTGCCTTTTCTTCTTCTTTTTTTTTTCTCACAAAAAGGCAACTTTCCCGCATGCGTTGGGGAGTCCGAGATCTGATTAGGAAGAAAATTGGTGGAACTACCACTTGCCATCACGTGCTTTGAGCCACCACGATCCCTCGTCGTTGAGCCACCGTTCCATCTAGCGGGATCACAGTTCCCATCTCACAACAACGGCATTTATCTAGTTCGTTAACGCGACAGATACCGTGCCACAGAAAAAAAAAAACCTGCTAGTCTCCGCAAAGCTGGCGATAATTATTACAGTCGAACGTGGTGCAACGACGTCGAATAGTGTGCACAGCTTCTCAAGAAGCCCTGCGCATTCCAGCGAAAGCGTCATCATATGATTATGAGGAAGCGAGGTGACGCAAACTTAAGCACCGAAATACGCACAGCGAATAAAATTGCAATAACCCTTCGACGGTCAAAGGCGTATATGCGTTCCAAACAGGCACAGCTGGGTCAAAGATGTACAGTGTCAATTTTCATGAAAGGAAACACGGTGACGCGTGGCCTGCGCGCTCCGGCGGCTGCTGGCAACGGATGGATGGATGGATGGATGGATGTGGCCGTACCCTTTAGATCGGGCGGCGGCTAACGCCACCTAGCCGTGATACTTAGTGAACTAACCATTACATTTATCTTTTTTTTCCTTTAAATAATGAAGTTGAGGATTCGTACTTCGCAGTGAAGGGTTTAATTTTCACTCGTGCCTTGACTTTAGCCACCAATCAGATAACCTCCTTCTAGTTAAGTCTACCCGCTTAAAGTCTATTTTGCCCTCGCTGTCCCTAAATCCCAGTGCTTTGAAAAACTCTGCGCCATCATCCTGAACTATAGGGTGAAGCCCTTTACAGAACATTATCAAGTGTTCGGCAGTTTCTTCTTCCTCTCCACACGCACTGCATACTGTGTCGACCCCTTCGTATTTGGCCCGATATGTCTTGGTTCGCAGTACTCCCGTCCTGGCCTCAAACAGTAGAGAACTACCCCGAGTATTATCATAGATCCTTTCCTTGGCAATTTCCTGCTTAAAAGTTCGATAGATCTCTAGTGCGGACTTCTTAATCATGCCCATTCTCCACATGTCAGTCTCCGTTTCCTTCACTTTTTTCTTAACCGATAGTTCCTTTTGGTTTGGCCACCTGCTGTTTTCTAAGTATTTACCAGTCAACTTCCTGGTTCGCTTCTTCCATTTTGTATTGACATTCTTCATGTACAAGTAGCTGAAAACCTTCCTAGCCCAACGCTCTTCCCCCATTTCTCTCAATCGCTTCTCAAATTTTATCTTGCTGCTAGCTTCCCTGCCCTCAAATGATGTCCATCCCATATCACCTTGTACTCCCTGATTTGGTGTATTCCCGTGAGATCCTAAAGCAAGCCTACCTATTCCACGTTGCTTAATTTCTAATCTTGCTTGAACTTCTGATCTCATGCACAATACCGCATTGCTGAACGTCAGCCCAGGAACCATGACCCCTTTCCATATTCCTCTCACAACATCATACCTATTGTAATTCCACAGTGCCCTATTTTTCATGACTGCTGCATTCCTGTTACCTTTAGTCGTCACGTATATTTCGTGTTCCCTCAGATACTCGGTCCCATTGCTTATCCATACGCCCAAATATTTGTATTTATCTGTTATCTCTAGCGTGACCTCCTGTATTCTAAGCTCACTACCTTCGTTGTCATTGAAAATCATGACTGCTGATTTTTCCCTACTGAATCTAAAATCTAACCTATCTCCCTCATTACCGCAGATGTCCACCAATCTCTGCAAATCTTCCTTGTTGTTGGCCATTAGCACTATATCATCTGCGTACATTAATGCTGGTAGTGCCTGATCAATAAGTTTTCCTTGTTTGACTAAAGAGAGGTTGAAGCCCAGTCCACTTCCCTCTAATTTTGCCTCTAATCCTTGTAGGTACATCATGAATAATAAAGGTGACAGGGGGCACCCCTGCCTAAGCCCCCGTTTTACCTCTGCAGGCTTGGATACCTGTTTTTCCCACTTTATAACTACCTTGTTACCTTTATAGACACCCTTTAAAAGATTAGTGACTACATGTTCCACGCCTAGTGTGTCCAGTATTCCCCACAATTCCTCTTGAACCACGCTATCATACGCTCCCTTGATATCCAAAAATGCTAGCCACAGGGGCCTGTGTTCTTTTTCTGCTATTTCGATGCACTGCGTCAGTGAGAACAGATTGTCTTCCAACCTCCTGTGTTTCCGAAACCCATTCTGCAGTTCCCCCAGCACCCCCTCATCCTCTATCCACGCCTGCAGTCTTTCCTTTATAACCACATTCTCTTCTCACGCCATCTCGCGGCGAGCAAAACAAGATGTCTGTGCTGATGTGGAACCGCTGGCAAGATTGCAACCCCCCCCCCCCTTCATGGCGATTACAGGCTCTCGCGTTATCGCCTTCAGGGGGGAGGGGGTTGCAATCTTGCCGCTGGTTTCATATCAGCAACGAATAGTTATTTTGCTCGCCGCGAGATGACGCGACAAGAGACTGTGGTTGCTCTCGCTCCCACTTGAATGCGCTGCCAGCAGCCGCCGAAGCGCGCAGGCCACGCGCTCCCGTGTTCCCTTTCATAAAATTAGACACTGCACAAGTACGTCATTGCATGCATGTTTAAAAGCCGCGCCTATGGCGATCATTCCTCTTGTTAGTATGCACTTCAACATTTCGAGAATACGTGATTTTTTTTTTCTTCATGCAGCGGTGTCTATCCGTTGTTTCTCCGTTTTCTTTCCACAGCGGCGCGCCGGTTTTCACTGGCGCATCCAAACGTGCGCGGTGCGGTTGGTTTCAATGTCGTTCTTTGAGCGGTTACCGCTTTTCGTGCCCGCAAGGCTGCATGAAGGCTGTCTGTTTTCTAATCCCTCAAAGGGTGACCGCTTATAACCCTCCCGCATACTGTTCGCCGGGGTAACGCAAACGATGCCGCCATAGTTGCCCTTCCTGTTTTGGTGACACGGAAACATTAAATCTGTCTCGTTGGAGATAAGACGAATGATTATTATAACTTTTTCACAAATTTTCCTTTTCGGACGGGAGCTCAACCATACGGCCTTCTTCCGCGCGCTCAGTCGAGCAGTTAGCTTACGTTATGGAATTTCGCGTCGGGTATTTTATAGAGACGTTGCAGCTCATCGATGCTACCATTGTGTGTGGAGCCAGCTTAAAAGACGGAAAAGTTTTTAGAGTTAGAGCAAGAACGTTTTTTTTTTACCGGAAAAGCACTTCATTTTTGTACGTTTGTAAGCGATGTTTATTATAACAGATAATGTTTATTTTTTAAAATATTACGAGCACTTTTTTTAAGTGTTTTGCTTGCTTTTACCCATGAATAAGGCATTGATATGTAATGACACAAATTATTTTTCTGTCAATTTATGATCACCCAAAACATTTCAGATAATCTTTTTCTTAGATTCATCTGAAGAAGCTAAATCAGCAATAAAATATACATTTTGGGACATATTTAACGAAAAAATAGATTGTCAAAGGGTTATGGATTGTACATCGAAATATCTTATTCCCGTTGTTTTCTTTCTTTTTTTTTCTAGGTTCGATATATGCGCGTTCGTCAGTAGACGTAAAAGGAACGATAACTCTGGAGCAGTAACTATTTGTGCCACTATGGCCAACCCATGTGTTTGTGCCACTATGGCCAACCACTGTTTTCATGTTACGGGATTCACCGCTAAAAAAATAATAAAGATAAGTATGATAAGTAGACACTTCTGTGGTGGTCAAAACAGCTTTCAGGCTCAGGTCTGTTGTACGAGGTAGCATGCATCTAGTGCAGTGGCATTAGTAACGCCTACTAGTTAATTACAGCACCATGCCTTTGGCAAATGTGCGGCACACCATGCCTTTGGAAAATGTGCGGCACACCATGCCATTGGCAAATGTGCGGCAGTGACGAAGGTGGAAATAATTTTCTGCAAGTGTTATAAGCCGCCTGTAGAGAAAATTAGAAGAACGTGAGCCTACGTCCAAACAATATCTGCCATTTTTAGGCTTTAGAAATCGCCAGTGGTTAAATCGTTACAATCACTGTAATGTCTACAAAAAAATATGAGCATAAAGGAAGGGGAGGGGGAAGAATGCATCGCCTAGCAGATTTCGGGGGGTTTTCTGACACCGAAGCACACATAGAACGATGTACTTCAATATATATGCAATCATATAATATATTGATACGATATACTGCGATATGATGCGCCGTGACATACTGTGATTATGCCTTGCAACTTTCTATCTACCAAACGAACAGTGAACCATTGGTCGGCATTGTCTGAGCAGGCCCTGAACGTCGACGCATTGCTGCAGGCAAAAATTGTAAAAGTGACCCTATAACACTTTTTCAGCATGGTCAAAAAACGCTGCCGATGGGTAGTCGAGGCTGCGGAGAACACACGAGTCAAACATTATAGCGCATCACAAGGCCTAAAATTTACAATCAATTTTCAAAGTGAACTATAGAAATCGCTTCTTCTTCTCTTTACAAATGATGATATATGTACCCAAATTACTGAGTCACGTACCCAATGGTCACGGCCGATCAACGTTTATAAAACTTGTTGCGGCCGATGACTGACCTGAGCATCATGAACATGACCTCCGAGATTGCGATAGCGCGCGCAATCTCGGAGGCCATGATTGTGGGTTGCATAGTTGCTAGGATCGCCACGGGATGCCGCCACTTGCCCGCGCATGCGCTCACACTGAAAGTAAGCCGCGCCTACGAAGAAGGATAGAAAAGAAAGTGCTCAAGGTCAGAGCGTGTTGGCTGACGAAGGGACGCATATTCGAGGCCCCTTGCCATTCCCCTTCCCTGCGTAGCTTTCAGCGCGCTCAATAACACGAAAAAAGAAAGAGAGCGTTTAAAGCGTGCGTTATATCCCTGCAAATTCGCTCGTACTTGACGGATTTTAAACATTTTTGCGGCACTCTTCTCCTGAGGCAGAAAGCTCTTGTAATAAAGTCATATTAGACGATTACTTGGGAAAGTGTTTCAAGGCCACCTAAGGGGGAATGCCTTTGATGACTCAGCGGACGAAAATGTGACCATCGGCGTCAACACGAGCAGTACCGAAGCTCACGTGACTACCTGGTTAAAGTGGCGTTTTGGTACACCTGATCAAATAACTGCAGCACTCGACCTGGAGCACACTTATGCAATCAAGGAAAAATTAGGGCTGCTACGCAATGCTGCTGTGCGAATACAGGAAATAGCGGAGCACTTCTCTCTTTCCGTACTTGTCCCCTCTCCAGGCAGAGTTATTGCATCCCCCCCCCCCACACACACACACACGCAAACCCTGGGAGCGAAGCAGAAAAGTACCAAGAGCTGTGCATGCTGGTGCATGATGCCAGCAATTTCTGTTTGTGAATAAAAGTGATTGTTTGCGCTTAAACGGATTCGCTGTTAAAAACAGATTGCGTGGGACGTGAGAAAATTTTGGAGATGAGCACATTTCTACTCTAGGGAAGGTTTGTGTAAGTGCTGCCCAGGGCCATAACTGGGGAGAGGGGGGGGGGAGTTTAGGGGTTCTGACATCCCCAAAATTTTTTTATGCTTTTACTTTTTGAATGATACTAAAGTATTTGCACGCCTTCACATCGACCACGAGTTGCCCAAGTTAGCCATCCTACACATTAACACCCCCCAAAAGATGTTATTGGGCATGGCCCTGGTGTTGCCCACATAACACTTTCCTGTTTAAGAGCTGGCATTTTTACACATGCACAAGGGGTGAGGTTCAGTGACGGATAGAATACATACATGTGCAAGTTAGAAATATAGGTTACTAGAAATCAGCGCTCGTGCGTATAGCTTTGTTTTATTCATGTCTGTTTTCTTTTTCCCCTGCACTGCAGTTTTGAAAAGATCTCGTGACCAAGCTAAAATCGTATTGTCGCAGTGAAACATAAACAAAAGATGGGAACACCTTGAGACAACGTAACAGCGTGTTCTAATCAGTTGAATAGAAAGAATGTTTTCCTCAAGCCTCGAATATCCGCAGGCCCACTACGTGATGTTCGTTAAATCCTCCCATCATCATCTTCATCGAACATATAGTATACACGCGTTAGTATGTAGAGATTAGCCGAAAGAATTAAGAATATGCAACAACATCACATGGCATCACAGACTGTCAAAATGTTTAGTGATGCCACGATGGAATCACATAAGTGCACCATGTACCAAATCACGGCCATTGGCTGAGTTACAAGGAATCTGATACTTCTTTTTTGATGACAATAAATGTTTTTTTTATGTATGATACAACAAAGGTTTATCCCTGAAAGAACAACCATCAACAAATAATGGAATGTCATTAACAAGCTCATTAGGTTCAGTCACAATTAAAAGTTGCTATACAGACTGATTGTGCAGGCAGTACCTCCTTTTCGTTGCGTCACTGGAAAGGACTCTCGAATAAGTGTGAATACACAGGAGTGGTCAAATTTCCCATGCTGTGCTGCTACAGGATTAGATGGTATAGCGGCTTGAAACTTTTGATTGCCCCTGTACATTTGTTAGGTGTGGCTCGAACGAGGAAGTTCAGACATATATCAAATTGGTTGCATGCCAATATTTATTAAGGCAAGTGTAACAGAGTTGGCTTAGATGTGCCAGGAACGTGCTGTACTTACTATTATAACAATTTATCACTTCAGGTGAAAACAAGCCTTAACACATTTCATACTGTATTTATTATCTTTGGCACAAATAGTCAGTATGAACGTCAAATTATAACTCAACTCTGCACTACTGTTCACAGTTGACAAGATTGCAAAACAACACATATAAACTTGGAATAGTGAATGATGAAAGTAGGTGCTGCTGAATGTGATCTCATTGCTCTACAAGTAGATGCTCTGTTATCCTTTTTTTTGCCTATGCTATTCTGCACTGTAGATGGGTTTTAAAATACATCACCCGCTCATTTGCCTAAGGAATTACTGTTCTCTACATAATTATGACAGGAAAGTTACTACAGGGACAGACATTTGTTGTACATTTCACAAATTTTTGTCCTCTAAACTGTCTGACATGATATGGACAATGTTACAACAGTCAGCACGGTGACTTGCCTTTTTCAAGCAGTACCCTGTGATGCGATAAAAGAACTGGTAGTCCCAGGCGAGTGCATTTTGAAGCATTGTGCAAAACAGCGCAGGCCAGGGATAGGTAGTTGCTCTCTGTAGGCAGCAGCATAGGGTCTCCTGAAGGACAAGAGTAAACAAAGTGATGACATAGAGCATACAGAAACCAATGTATTACAGTAGACTCCACAAGCAGAATGCTGAAGACACACATACTACAGTCGTCACACTATCAAATAATTATTAATATATGAGTGCAAAAGTGCTCCATGCAAGTTTGCTGATTGAATCGGAAGATGTAGCATGAACTGTAAGGCTCTTGTAAGTACAGGTTCCAGATTAACTATGGTTCAGATTCTTCAGTGCACATCCAAATCCTGGGGCATATCCATCTTTTATTTTGCCCTCCAACCAGGATATAGCCACAACCTTTGAGTTATTAAATACAATACAATGCTCCTGTTATTATAAGTAGATACTTACATTTCAAACACATTAATTGAAGGAAACACAATCAAAGTACAATAAAATGATTTGTTTGGGGGGGGGGGGCAATGCACACATTTTATAAAGCCCTCTGTGAGTTTTGATTATTTATTCCACGCCTAAAACGGCTATATTTTATGTTCTTTCAACGAAAACACCAGAAATACTTTACGGATAAAGTTAAAAAAAAAACATTGCGCTGCAGAAATACACTGCAGTGGTAAAGGTGCGGTAACGCGTACGTCAAAAATAAGCGCATTACCAAGATAAGCCATCTAGAGCCTAAAACGGTCTTGTAGTAGTAATTTGTTCCGCATAAATGTTGTTAGCAAGCCAGAATGTCACTGCAAACGTCGCCTGAGAGTAGTTGCAGCATGCAGTCGTGGAATGACGTGCTTGCCACGAAGTCAGAACTGCCCGGCCCGCTTCCTCATTTGCGCATTCAGTGAGAAAGAAAGTAATCACCTGTAAGTACATCCATCATGGCTTTGTACTCGTGCAACTCTTCCGCGGGATCGAGCTGTGCCTCTGGATTCTCTAGGGACTTCACTTCCGATTGGCACACGATGTTGTTGAGACGCCGCACCAAGCGTGCGAACGTCTCGTCCTCGCGATTACCGGACTCGTTCCCATCTGGATCTTCGTCTGGCCTTTTAGGGTCGAAAAGCTCACCAAATCCGAAGTGACCAGCCATTCTGTATTGGACAAGCTATTAAGCACTGCCATACACGCACGTAGACTGCGTCGACGCGAGGAATTCACGGGTAAACTACAGTGCACTGCAGAGTAAACAGAAACTCCAAATAACGCGCGTTGCGGCCTCGGTGGCTTTCGCGCGCTCCACGCAGCCCCGCATTCGCGCACTTTTTTCTGCGGTGGCACTACTGTGCGCTACATACGATTGCATGTTGCCAAGTTTGCTCCCTCTTTTGGAAATACAAATAAATTAACTGAGTTGATTGGCTGGTGTGACTACTGCAACTTGCTTTTCGTTTAATGAGGCCGTTGTTGGCCGAGTATTACGAATTGCGGCCAACGCTGGTTGCGACAGCTGCACCGCCCCGTGGTTCCCGTTTTCGTCTTCTGCTGGGTGGTTTATAGGTGCTTATAAGTGATGTTTAATATAAACAAACTGCTCACTAAGATTTCCGATGCGAAGGTAATTACACGCGTTCACTCGCCGCGTCTCAGTAATCTCTACCGCAATCGTCCCGGTGATGTGCATGTGCTTTTTTTTTTTCTTTCAGAATCAGAGTCCGACGAAACCGCCAAGCCCGTCGGAGACATCGGAATCTAATGGAGCTAACGAAGCAAGCGCCGAGGTAATTAATTGCGGTATCCGCCTCGCCATTAGTCTGGTCACACGGTCAACCGTCTCGATTCTGAGCTGTGTTGTTCCCATCGGCAGGATCGGTACACGCGCGGATCACGGCAGTTGCACGTCGGCATCTCAACAGGCCGCGCACGGAACATGTGCGTTCAAAATCAGTTTGTTATTACGGCCGAAGTCTGTGGAATGTTTCGGGGGCAGGGTTAGCCTCGTTTGCGCATGTCGGATCGGTTTTCCATGAATCGGAATGAGGCTCTGTCTCTGCGCGCTTAAAATGATCCCTGTTTCGATGCCACTAAATGGCTTCCTGTCGCTGATGCGCTCGTCATCGGCTCGTTACGATTATGACTTCCGATCGCGCCCGCTGCCTGAGGAGCCACAACCGCTGTTTGGTTTTTCTTGACGATGTATATTATTTACGATTAGACAACATAGGTATGTTTTCGATACACAGCTGTGTCTACAGTTAAGGCAGCTGCGGTTTCTGATCAATAATTAGTGTATGAGTACCCCCCCCCCCCCCTCCCAAACTACACTATAACGTGGTGTTATTTCGATGGGGAACTTGAAGTCTCCATGAATTTATGTGCGCTTTCTGTGATGTTCTGTGTGGTGTGTTTTGTTGTCTCTCTTCATATTTAGGTCGTTACTTATAGTAAAAAATCATCTAAATCAGTAATTGTTCTCTGAAGTCAAGTCTGAAAGCTGCCAAACGTTTCATATGCGAACAAATTGGACTTACATGCCTCTCTATAGAGCTAGATAAGCCAGTTTCTTCAATAAAGTTACGAATCGTTCGAGTGTCCTGCGTTTACTTTCTTGTGGCTGTCTAGGGTCACCACTAGCAGCCCGTGTACAGTATAGTATGCTGTGCAAGCAGCAAACAGAGTAGTGATTATTGAGTACCTTCTATTCTAGTATCATCCACCAAGACTGCTTAGCTGCACAGCATTTGTGTGAAAAACTAGCTTGTTTTATTTATAATATATAGTGCTGTAGTGCTTACATGGGGCTATAAAAAGTGAATAAATATTGAAATCTAGCAGAAAATAAATTTAACTTAATAAATATGCTAGTACTAGCACTGTCTGCTTCATGTTAGGTAGAAGCAAACTGAATTGAAAAAGAAGTGGCATAAATGGAATCTCACTGTGTGTTTTTGTTTACCTCTTTAAATATGGTTGCACTCAAATTTGACAAAAGTGCAATTTGTTCACTACTGGACATGCATCATTCATCTTGTGTGGTGAAAGCTGTGCTGTTAATCTACCAAATTAGGTGCAGACACGTGCACACGCAAGCTTTTAAACATGCATAGAAGAAAAGCAATCTGAACCATTTCAAGCACAACCCATGGAAATTTTCTTTAAAATGTGTTACGTTATTTCGAGCCGCTCATTATTCTGTTACAAAAATAAAATAATGCAATATGTTGATTCATGTGTGCTATAGAAAACTTTGAATGAATTGTAATTAATATCTGTTTATTCTAAATATATTCGTGTTCTGTTTTTGTGTAATTAAAATGAAATCTCAGGCTACAATTGTGCGATTTCGCTTTTGATTATATTCATTTCAAGCAAAGAAAAATACTTTTGGCATGGCTCGAGGAAAGCGACTTGTTGATTGACTCATTGAACATGGTGGTTCCTTCAGCAATCTAATCTTGTGCAACAGTACACTGCAAAGGAATATAATTGAAGGCATGCTTATTATGCAGGAGGTTAATTTAATCCGCACCTCACTGTATCTTTATCTTTTTTTAGTCCAAACACGGCGTAACTTGCGAAAACAAATTGTGTGCAGGGCTAAGAAAGCTGTGCACGTTACAAGATGTAACAAGTGGCGCATGTTGGGCTGCAGGGGTTCCTGTGCCCATCCTGCCTGCGGGCTTTCCCGTCGGCTGACGCACTGCAGGATCACTACGAAACGAGCCACGGTAGTGGTCTGGAGGTCGTGTGCCCAGCCTGTCGCATGCGGCTCGGCTCCGAGGTCGAGCTCGAGAGCCACCACGCCCGCCACCATGCGGCAGCACCGCCTGACACCGATTCGGCAGCCGTGGAGCAACTTCAGCGCGAACTGTCGGCACTGCACGCGTCCCTCCGTGTGAGAGTCCTCTCCGCAGCGCTGCCATTTACTCCTCACTCTTGCGAATCAATGCCCCAGCACTAGTGCTCTCGCATGACATTAGTATTCTGTCATTCAGATCCCCAAAGACCTTTACACTTTGAATATGTCTGCTGACAGGAGGAGCGTTCCTGTTCCGAGGAGCTGCGAACGGAGGTATCAAGGTTACACGGTGCCATTGTCAGTAAGGGAGACTCGGTAAGCCTTCTTCTTTCTTTTTCTGTCTCTCTCTCTTATTTGTTGGTTAAACCGGTACCACTACGCTTCTCTGCAAAACTTGGGCTGCAACTCTCTTAGCAAGTTTCATCTATACGCCTGCTCGTACACGAGAAAGGAAACAAAAGAGTGCTTAGCGCTTGCTAAAATAAAGTTGAAACGTGCTTCATTAAAACTGCAATTGATGGCAGTGGAAATTTCAAAATTTCTGACAGAGTGCATGCTCGAACTGGTGGGGAAGCTTGGCCTTGCTGTGACCGACGAAAGTTCACTCGTTTTTGACAGGTCGAAGCGGAGATGCTGAGGTCCCAAGTGCGAGCCCTGGAAGAGGGAAAGGCGCTCTGTGCGTAGTTTTGATGACTACTTGTATGACATCATGAAATGGCGATTATTTTACTTAACGTTCTTTCGTCGCGTGCAGTGACTTCAGAGTTGGTGCTAGCGAGGCAGCAGTTGGGGAATGACTTGCAGCAAGCACGTGGGGTGAGTACACACCAACACTGTGGAGCGGTTATTTGTGTTTGTGTTATTGATTGTGTTATTCGATTGCCTCTCGTATTTGAGAAAATTCCACAGCATACTCCACCCGACTCTCTTGTGATTTGGGAACAAAGAGCAGCGACTGGATGGTTATGAATAATAGATAATGCTAGGTATTGTTTGATAACGATGGGGCTAAGTGGTATTAACTAATAACTAATGTTGTTTGTTTGCTGTTTTCAATGTAAGATTTAATGAGGCCCCGATAGGAAAAGTTGTATGAAGTGCATATGTGCTTCTGGCATTTACATATACAGCACCCGAGCTGTTTCTATTAATTTTTTTTTTTTTTGCCTTTCTGCTGCACCCTAATATGCAGGGAGTGCTGCACTGTGGTGTTGTTTTTTTTTTATAGGAAGCTACCCAGCTGAGGGCACAGTTGGAACAGCTGCTACAGTCACAGCCGGTAAGCAAAATATTGAAGTAGTGCCATTAAGTGAAATCATATTCAACACTGAGTACTACACTGTCCACAGACACGTGCAGCTGCTTTCTACACTGCAAAGCCTTGTCTTAGAGTGAATTTTTTTTTTTTCAGCCACTTGTGGAGAAACTGTCACAATGGTATGTGCCCTGAACCTATTTCTTCTTTTTCCCATTGTTTTAATCTAAATTAGTGTCAGCGTAGCAGTAGTGTTACAGGGTAAGCCATCTGGCTGAGATTAATTGTGTGCGTTTCGTTTTTCTGTGAAGCAGTCATTTGTATGCTCAACTTATACATTCAAGTAGGAACGAGATAAAACTGGCATGCTCTGTTGCATTTGCAGCTTTGCCTGTACTTGTAACACTGGCTATGTTCTGAAATGCATTTTTTGGGAAAGCTTTACATTTTTAGGAACTGGTCATAGAAAGACTTTACATTGCATACCAATGTAAATTATACACAACAGGTGCTCTGAATAAGTTTTTTTCATGCTCACATTGATGGTACACCTTTGTGTAATTAATGAAACTGGCAAACCTTCTATTAGATTCTTAAAATGATTTTGCACATACTTGTGGCACAGTTGGCTGTCATTGCTTAGTGTTCTCTATCATGTAGCCATGTGACAGAATGATATCTTCAATATGAAATCGAGAGCAACAGGATTGCAAGGTGGAGTGAAAATTATCTTCAGGTGGAGAGCTTAGAGCTTTCTAATTTCATACAAAGAAACGCACGCATGGAAATGGCTACAGTAGGGAACTACTTGCGCATGCTGTTCAGCTGTGTTTTACCTAAAATGCACTTTCTCTCTCTATCTATTTTTTTTTCATTGTGCTGCAGCATACAGACCGAAGCTGAAAGTCCTCCAGAGCCAATACCTGTAAGCTCGCCTTCTTTTATTTCTCCTGGCTTATTTACGGTTCCTTGCGCTGTGTTATTACTTGGGTTTGGCAATCCAAAGATGGCCGAATATTACTGCTAATTTTCTCAGTGGCTCACATTGTATCTTCCTGAAACTTGGAGTTCCCTAAGAGTTACTGTACCTGCCACTGCAAGTTAGCCACTCTGGTGTTGCATTGCCAAGTGCTAGGATTTGGGTTCTACCATTGCCGTAGTGGTTGCGATTTGATTGGGGCAAAATGTGGATGGGGTCAAAATGCAAGAGTGCTTGTGTACTTAGAATTATATACGCATAAAGAACCCTAGCTAGTCAAAATTAACTTTACTACGGCATGTGTTGTGGTTCTGACAAGTAAAACCTCAAAATAAAATTTTTTTCATTGCAGGATCAGCATGCTGATGAAATAATAAAATGAATAAATTAAATTGCCCAGAAATTGTGCTAAATTTGACATTTAGGCTACTTTCGATCCCTAGGTTTGTTTTGTGCCTTATGGGTTTTTTTTCATTTAAGGAGGTAGGACCTAAACGGTAGGAAGGATTGGCAGAGCGCTTTCTAATTGCTGTTTTACACCTGTGTGCAATGTTATAATCTTGCCCCTCCTACTGAGGCCCTTAAATGAGCCTGCAGTATTTTGTAAATAAAAAAAAAAATAAATACTGAGCACTTCAATCTGTGCTTTGCCATGGAGAGAAGCAGATAAAGCAAAAACTATGGGATGGTGTGGTTACTCCCAGCTACAGTTGACTGAAAAAATTCTCAATATGAACATTTCAAAGAAGGTACTTAGCGAAGGGGTATCGTGAACTGCGCAGCTAGCCACGAAGAAGAAAGAGTAACAGTGATGTTCGTCGTGCAGGAGGTGTGCCGACGAGACGCCCAGGTGCAGGCATTCATTGCAGAAACCTCAGTCCCGACTGAGGTCAGCAAAGAGAATGACAGCCGTGCAGCAGCCCTGGCTGCTCTAACAGCTGAGAAGCAGACGCTTCAGCTGAAGCTGGAAGAAGCCGACAGGCGCCTTGCCGAAACTCGAGCACGTGCGGAAAAGGCATGTGTCCCGTATGTGTGTGCCCTCTGTGTGGTATATTTCACTGATAGGTCTTCATGTTTTCATCACCATGTTTTCATCAGCTATGTTTAGCGCTGCATTATAGTGGAGCTTTTAGGGTTTTAGCAGCGTTCTCTTTATCACATCTAGCACAGTGTTTATCGACCACCGTGTTATTTGATGAAGTTATTGTGTATCAGCCAGAACCACTCAATTTCTGTGAGCAAGTATTTGTCGTGTACTTGCAAAACTGGAAAGCATATATTGTGTATTTGAATAAAGAAGGCGCATAATGTATACACATAGGCAGGCACGTTTGTTATGGCTTTTTTGTCTGTGTCTGGTTCATACATTATAAATAAGCTTACTGAATGCAAGTGTTCGTGGTTGTTTGTCTGTTAAGCGAGAGTAGACTTGGATGTCACAAGGGTCTGTGAATTCGCCTCGTCGTGAGACGGGGCCAGTGCCCGTGACACAGGGGTGTGTGTGCAATGGGTCTGCGCAGAGGGAGATGCAACAGCGAGAGGCCCTGGAGAGGAGCGATGCTGAGCGGCAACGGCTGCTACAGGAGGTCAGTAGTGTGGCCAGGGCTACCACCCAATATGGTCCTTGGCACTAACACCTAAACAGCAGCATACACTTCCCTCAATAATGCTGCGCTTACTAAACATTGCTGAAGCCTGTATAAAAGTTCAGCCTGCCATGATGCGTTGGTTATCAACTGAACTGAGGCATGCAAAATATGGTTAGTAGCTTTTCATAGGGTGATAACACTATGTACTATGCAGCTACGATTTGAAAAGTTTTAGCTTGATGGACATGCACCAACACTACGTTCACTTTTCCAGCAATACACTGCAAGGTTCTGAAATTGTCTGTCCCTCTCAGAACTAGTAGTTCTGACTAACATTTTGAGGTTTAAATGAAGTATATGCCTGATAAAGTGGACAGGAAGGATGACCATCACTGTAGCTTATTTGGTAGAGCATTGTACACATTATTCAAAGGTTGCAGGTTCGGTCCGTGCCAGCAGCAAGTTATCTTCTGTCTACTTTACTTTATGTACGTTTATATCACAGTTACTACGCATAACATCTCCTATAGTTTCTTTGACACCATCGTCTGTTGCTTCTCATTAAGTTTGCATATTGAGGACTTGTGGGCTGCCCTAGTTTACCTCGTTTTTCAAAGGTGCTCTGTGTGTAGGTTGAAGCTGGTCGATCTGAGCGAGAATCACTGGCAACATCCCTGGAGGTGGCCAAGCAGGGCCTGGCTGCTGCATCGACACGTACTGTAAGTTATATTGCACAATTTTACGAGTGTTAGCTTATGCGTAAACTTTCTTGAGGGATGAATGGTTGCCCCTTTTGTTGCCTCGAGTATTCTCTTCAAAAAGCCAAGTTTAATGCAAAAGAATGGGTGCCGTTTCTCACCTTTGGTTATTGCTGGTTGTTACTTACGTTTGGTTATGACTGTATAATATGCTTTTTATTTGTTTATTCATTGTTCTTCAATGCTGTTGCGCACTTTCCAATCAATTTGTAGCTGCAGACTGGTCGTGCTACCTATTGCCAGCTTTTTTTCGTAGTTCTGCATCTGCGTATCTGCACCTAGCAGAAATAAATAAATATATATGTGTGTGTGTTTGTGTGTGTGTGTGTGCACTAACACATAAAATCGGCAACAAAAAAATAATAAAAAGATTGGCCACAGCTGATGCACCAAGAGAGCACAGATTTGGTCTGACAGAAGCTAAGGTGATGCCAAGTTCTCTGTTGTTTTGAGTTACCTGCCCCGTCAGGTTGTACTGGTGTGTGTGTGGATGCAGCCTACTTGTTGGGCATTTCCAGGAGGAATTGGAGTCTGAACTGGAGGTGGAGCGTCGGCGTGGGGATACCGAACTACAAGCCTGCCAGGTAATTTAGTGATATGCTCCGTACACATATCGCCTGGCCTCTCTTTGATTTCATACTACATAACAAAATTTCTTGCCCTGCATTTTCGTACAACCGTCGTTTTACTATAGGGAAACGCAGCAAAACTTCGCTTGAGATCAGCAGTGTAGGTGCAGAGACTGAACCTGCTGCTGTTCAAATTGAGTTTGCCTTCGGCGCATGTGAAAATGAAACTAACACTTGAAGCCAGTTCGACCAGCTGCTTTCGTAGGAGGTGACCTTTCAGTGGTTTGAGTCATTGCGTTAGCTTTCTTGTTAAAAAAAAAAAAATTTTGAACCTCGACAGTGTAGTGTCTCCGAAAAGCGCTTTCGTGGACTGTGCGTGTGGCTTTGTAGGCAGAGGTGGATGAACTGCGGACCCAGGTGACTCAACTGGCGGCAGTTGAGGCAGCTCTGCGTGACTCGGCCCAGGCAGCTCAAGCACAGCTTGCCGACTATCGCGCCCAAGCCGAGAGCAATGCAGAGCAGGCTGCACGGCTAGCTGCTCAGCTCAGAGTGAGTACTGGACCTCGGTGTGGTCATATTTGTACTGAACCTCATGGATGTGTGTGGAGAAAAGAGCTGCGAGATAAAAGTAGAAAAATTTACTATTTGAATTGCCCAATACAAGTAACATGTCTAAAGGTTTTAGTCATGAGTATATGCAGATGAAGGACAGAAGCTAGAAATATGCCAAGAGGTTTGTGTCTTTGTTTAGCCAGTGTCATGTTCATAGCTATAGTATTTCTGTTTATAGACGTATACATGTACAAACCTCTATATTCACTTGACGTTGGTGGCCCTATCACTGTAGCAGCTTTTAAGAGTGTGCAACGTAAATCTGCTAGTGTTCTTCATTCAATCAGCTTCAACTTCAATAGTTTAAATAGCTGAAACAAAGCCCTGAAGCTAGTTTCAGGTGTAATTGAAGATCTCCAATAGCTGTCTTTGCAGCATAGTTAATTCTTGTAGGCTAATAAAGGAAACCTGGTATGAATAATTAGTGACACCCTCGGAGGGGAGATGACTTGCTTCAGTTTCCTGAGGCCTCGTAATGGTTGAGCACCCAGCTGACGGATAACTGCCTGTCCCAATATGTATACTGGCTGGTTTCATGTCTTTCTAGTTGCCCTTTATGAGTGTAGGCAAAGAGCTGATGTTATCATTTGATGTTGAAGTACTGTGCGGGTGATGACTTGGAGCTCATCGAGACACTTAATTTATTTCTCTATGCAGAAGAGGTTCATTGGTGTAGTTTCTTGCCCTAGCCTTGCTGAAACACTTAGAAGGTGCAGGAACCGATTTGCACAATGCATTGTAGTCATTTTCACTTGGCAGATCAACAAAAAACTTACATATTTGTGGAGAAAGTTTCCGAAGTTTTCAGGGTATTCCAGGTGGCCCTTTAGTTCTCAAAGTGGTGTTTGGTCGGTTGGTTGACGCTGGCACAGGAGCGCGAGTCTGAGCTGGCGGCGTGTCGGGAACAGCTGGTCACCTGTCAGCGGGAGGCTCAGGCCAGCCACGAAGAACTCGTGGCCGGACGTGCCGAGAAGGTTGAGCTAGCGCAGGCCGTGCAGGCGCTGCACCAAGCCAAGAGTCACCTGGCCGACCAGCTGTCTGCGCTCGAGCTCGAGGTGGGAAATCTCCGCAACAACCAAGTGGCACTCGAGGCCGACAGGGCCGCGTTTGAAGCAGAGGTTGAAAACCTGCGCAAGACCCATGCAGAAGTGGAGGCCAGCCGTGCCGGGCTCGAGACCGTGGTAGCCGAGCTTAAACGGCAGCGCGACCAGCAGGTCGCCGAGCATCAGCAGGCGCTTCAGGGTATCCAGGCAGAGCTGGCACGGGCACAGAGCAAGGCGCAGCAGGCGTGCTCTGAACTGGTGGGTGCTGACGGTGTGGTGCCGAAGACACGGAATTGCATTTCGCCCACTTTGCTCTGTGCTATCCAACTCAAAGACGCTGATACGAATTTATTTACATGCCTTTCATACATCTGAAGCTGGCCAAGAAGGATAAACTTAGGTTTCATACAGTGTTCAAAAGCATGGTATGCTGTGTGATGTCAGGAGGCAGAGAAGTGTTTATTCACCAATTCAAAGAAAAAGTTGTGGCTAGTTCTTGGTGACAGCATGTGCGTGGCCTAGCAAATTTGAAACTTTAGAGCGATGCACTAATTTGGCGTTTGACGAGCTGATCAGCAGATACATGTGCCCAGTATGTGTGGAGCCTCATTCGCACAGACGTATTCTTCATTTTCTATATTGTTATTGTCATGGCTCTGGCTTATGTTTATGCAAAGGGTTTTTTTAGTAGAGCTGTGCGAATACTACCAGGAATTTGGGTGCGAAGCAAATTCATATATTGAAGTGTGAATGAAATTGAATATTGTTAGAATATTTCTTGAATATTCTTTGAACGTTTTTTGCATACTTCAAAGTGCAGTTGCAGAAAAAAGTTGTAGAAGATTTCTAAGCATGTTTTTAAGAGATAGCAACATAAAAGTGTTCCTTTTGGCTAGGTTGATAAAGCGCTGGTGGGGTGGCGTTTCGTAATTGTCTTGTAAATTATGAGGCAATGCCAAGGCCAAATTGTATTTATGTGCATGATTTGGTGCAACTAAAATGTCATCGACAACACAGTACACGTATTACACATAAAAGGCAAAGATGCTATTGAATTTCCTCAGCCTCTCAGCCGCTTTCAACTACTGTTGAAAGCCGACTGAATCTGGAGTTCCAAATCTGCCTTGTAGATGTCGGTATATTATTAGAACATCAAAAATTAAATCTTAAGAATGTTTTTTCAAATGTCCTGACGAAATTCCAGGTCCCAAACAGTGTTACTTGAGTTAAGCACCCCTTTCGCTCACATCTATCACCTCCATGTTGGGATTAGCATTTTGTTGAGTCAATAGATTTTCGACCGTTGCAGAGCCTGGAAAACCGCTTTGCCGCAATGTGTGATGGGGTGAAGCATATTAAAATTTTGAAGGTGCCATCGTTATTTGGACGTTGACTGTATTCGTGTTCGGGGAGTTCAAATAGTGAAATTCCCGTGTGAACTGAATTAAACAGCAAACACTGTTCAAAAAATATTCAGAAGTTCAAATATTTGCACACGCCTAGTTTTCAGACAAATTTCTCAGAAGGAAAATGAAAGTAAGGAAATTTTGGCTGCAACTGATATGTGCCGACAGTACATCTTTGTGTTGACTTGCCAATGAAGCCACAGAGTTGAAATTTCACCTACCTCAAATCATAGAAGTGGTGTCGAATGACACCCTGGTGCTGAAATTCCAAAGTTCTTGCACTTGCCAATGTGCATACCTGTTTTTCCTTGTTTTAGAAATGCACGTTCTAGCTCTTGTGCTTATTCAGACATATTTATTTTGTAAGAAGCAGCATCTTGGCACTTTAGCAAAACAAGCTGGAATCACGCTGCTATCACCTGTTTTTCGATTGATTCGATTTTTGTTTTAATATCGCTGTAACAAAACCTACCAGACAAGCATATGTTTCCCTTACCACTGCCTGGCGATTTGATACTGTCACATTGTCTTGAGTGGACGAAATGTGTGAAAAAAAACAAAACAAATTACGATCGCTGCTAAGAAAAAGCATGCCATCGCGGTCATTGGGATGTGTTGGTTGTCAACAAGATTTTGCCATGCAAGATGAAGGGAAGGACCTTGTTGTGTGTCTTTGTGTTGACTTGCCAACGAAGCCACAGAGTTGAAATTTCACCTACCTCAAATCATAGAAGTGGTGTCGAATGACACCCTGGTGCTAACATTCCAAAGTTCTTGCACTTGCCAATGTGCATACCTGTTTTTCCTTGTTTTAGAAATGCACGTTCTAGCTCTTGTGCTTATTCAGACATATTTATTTTGTAGGAAGCAGCATCTTGGCACTTTAGCAAAACAAGCTGGAATCACGCTGCTATCACCTGTTTTTCGATTGATTCGATTTTTGTTTGAATATCGCTGTGACAAAACCTACCAGACAAGCATATGTTTCCCTTACCACTGCCTGGCGATTTTATACTCTCACACTGTCTTGAGTGGACGAAATGTGTCAAAAAAACTAAACAAATTACGATCACTGCTAAGGGAAAGCCTGCCATCGTGGTCATTGGGATGTGTTAGTTGTCAACGAGATTTTGCCATGCAAGATGAAGGGAAGGACCCCGTTGTGTGTTGTCTGCTCAATACATTCAAACTGTCAACATATCTGCTTTCCATATGGCCTGATTGCACTTATGTGCAGAAGTTTGAATCTAACTGCGAGTTCCCTTTGGCTTTTTTTTTTGGTCCGGTCTATTCGCTTAGTGAAACTCTGTGACAGCCTGACTTTCCTTTCTTCTTCCTTCTCTAGACTCTTAATTGCTCAGACAGTGAGTGCATGCTGTGCCTATGAATATAAATTATCTAAACAATACCTCGTTGCATTTTTTAAAAGGCTGGCAACATCTCCAACTGTGCCCCTTTTTTACTGTGTTTTAGTTGCAACATTAGTTGCAAGTTAGCGCTGTGTGTGTGTGCATCTCTCCTTTGTATGTGTCCTTGTCGTGGTGCACTATACCACTGAAAATGATGAATCTCAACCAACTAGCCCGGCAACGTGCCTTAGTTTTCATAGCACTATCCAGAACGAGGCCACGATTCTGCCTTTGCATCGTAGCAAAACAATTTGTGCCTTTCTTTTTACAAATAGATAATCTCTTGCGCAAACTGTCCTCATCACGACAACACTGTTGGTATACCCAGTTGCACCTTATGAAAAAATGTCAGATCCACTCACAGCCAACACTTTCTCCCTCTCAGAATTTGCATAAATGCTCCATCAAAGAGCATGCGTAAATGCTCCATTTAATAACACTTATTCGTTTTCGTGATGTCATCGTACATTTCACATAGTTGACCTTCTCATACAGACAGGTGTTTGTGTCACTAGCTTTAGGTTGGGTACTTGCGTCTCCTGGTTAATTTAATTTTGTTGGGGATTCTAACATCACTGCTTAGCCAACTATAATGTTTTAGTTAATGGCAACGAACTTTCAACTCTTTTATACGTAGTATTTACATGAGCTGAGAAAAAGCACTGGCGGTTTGAGTGGAAGCCAGGTAGGATGACTATCTTTCGCAAGTGAAGGACAGGTATTCCGTGGTTCTGTGGCCAGAGCTGACATTTTTTGCTGGGTTGTAACAGAGTAGTGTAATAGATAAAAAATGGAAGTGAGTGAAGGAGAATAGCTGTAGAAAACGTTTAGAGTGTATTGTTTGTCTGTGTTTGTATGTCCTCAGCTGTGCCAGCTAAGAAGTGTGTGGAAGCATGCACTTACTGTGTGTGGACACTCAGTAAGCATAGGCCTTCACGAAATCATATTGCTAGTGTTTTTGAACGTAAATCCCTTGCAGGAAGTGGAGCAGCAGCGCAGTGCCCGACAAGAGGCAGCTCTGGAGGCCTTACGGGAGCAGCTAGCATCCGAGCAAGCCAGTCGTCAAACTGCCCAGACTCAGCTTGACTCAGCCCAAGGAGACAAGCTAGGTGTGTGTAGCGACACTTTGGCCACTTCGTGTAGAGGCTTTGTGGTTGAGCTGTTGCCGAAGGTAAACATTCGATTCTTGGCCATGGCAGCTGCATTTCAACGGGAGTGAAATACAAAAACACCTTTCTGCTTGTACACTCAAACCTCGATATAACAAAATATTGGTTATAATGGAGTAAATTAAAAAGTCTTTCTAGAGATGTAGTGCCACCGCGTGTAGAGGCTTAGTGGCTGAGCTGTTGCCGATCGTACACATACAATTCTCGGCCGCGGCGGCCGGATTTCAATAAGGTGAATTATAAAAATGCCTGTATGCTTCTACACTCAAACCTCGATATAATGAAATAATGGCTATAATGAAGTAAATGAAAAACAGTCTTGCATTAAATATAGTGTTAGGAATATACCTTTCTAAGGCATTTCTGATTATAACGAACTTATTTTTGTGCAAGATGCAACATTGTGATAAAGCGGTGTGAGTGTATTTAGGGGCACGTCGAAGAGCACCACACTCATTTTTATATATCAAGTTAAATACTATGAATGCTAACTAAACTTCTTGTAGATGTGTGCAAACGAAAAACTAGCTCAATAGATTTAACATCTGTGATGTGATTTTTTGTTTGTTTTTAGGCTGAGTGAAAAATGATGATGCTTTGTGCCCTAGAAACATAGAAGCACCGTCATTTATGCAGTTTTAAGTAGGTTGTTTTGGATTTCATAGCACCTCTTTTCGTTTTTGGATAATGGCCTCTGTGACTAGCTCTGGTAGCACAAAACTAGAGCCACTTTCAAAGGCCACATTTTCATTGATGAAATCTGAACGCGAGATGCGCAGAAGTACATATTTTTCTGGCCGAACTTCCTGCATACCTTCCACAGTGTTTTGCACCTGATGTAGGAAATGGGATATTGGTTGTCAGGGTAAATCTTGTACTACAGTATGCCTCACGATCATTCTGTGTTTTTGGCATGTGAAGTTCACTATTTCAGTTTTTTAATATTGTTTCCAGGCTTTTTACTGGCTATACCTAGTACTCATAAGTGTAATGGAATTCACTAAAAAACAGATAATGACAAGTTTGTTACTAAAAGTGGTAACTACAGTAGTGTATTAGGCATTCGTGTTTTTTTCCCTCAGTCCCATGCTCATGACCTTCTACTCATGTCACTGTGCAGAGCTAGAGGCAAAGTTGGAAAATGCACTGGATGAACGGAGGGCCCTGCTGGATCGATGTCTGCGTAGTGAGGGTGAAGCTGAAACGTTGAGAACCAATGCTGCAGACTTAAGACGTCGACTGGACGACTCTTTGGCCGCTTTGCACGAGCTGGGACGAGAGAACCAGCTGCTGCAGGTGCGTTGAAGCAGCCATGCTTTGACAGCAATCATCAGAGTTTCACTTGTTTCACTGCTTGACAAACTATTCATCCTAATCTGTTAATTTCATGTTAAGTAGTGCTAATTGTACTGCGGCGGCTGCATTTCCGATGGAGGCGGAAATGTCGAGGCCCGTGTGCTCAGATTTGGGTGCACGTTAAAGAACCCCAGGTGGTCAAAATTTCCGGAGCCCTCCACTACGGCGTCTCTCATAATCATATGGTGGTTTTGGGACGTTAAACCCCACAAATCAATCAATCAGTGCTAATTGTACCTATGCAGTACAACTTATTCTGCTTATACGAAACCAAGGTATATCATATCGTACATATATGTAAAAAAAGGCATAGCACCTCCTCGAAGTTCTCATGCAAAAGCATAGCATTGTGTTAAACATGTATTGCAAATCTTCATAGCCACTTTTGATACATCGAATGCCGTGTTGCAACTTTGTCAGTGCACAAGGTTGGTACTGTGATGACTTTGCATGTCTTTGGAAATGAGCTCGCCCATGAAACAACTATTTAAACAGATGCTGCAAAAGAAGCCATTAAATCTGAAGGGAATGATATCCACTGAAGTAAAAATGAACGAAGTGGTAGCCTCAAAATATGGATGGGTTGCGAGTGGAGGGTCTACGATGTCTGTTATAATTGGTTTGTTTTAATAGGCATCATTATACCCCTGTTACTTAACACTGTTTTTAGTGTACAGAGAGTTTTTTCGATGTACCGACATTAGTGTGCCATCACGGTCACAAAAAGTTGGGTCCAAATCCATTGGCACATATCGTGATTGTGTTTCTGGCAGCATGCTAAGATTGCTATCTCTGCAGGATGCCAGGGTATGCTGTCAGCTGTTCTGCGGCACATCTGTTGCCAAGTTGTATGAAATCTCGCGAATGTTGTAATGTCACTGCAAGTAGTTGTCTGAGAATACTGCCTAGATTGTCTTTATACTGAAAAGGCTTGTGTTGAACACACATCTGTTATGTCACTCTCAGATGGACAATGCCAAGCACCAAGGCAGGAAGTGGGCCGATGACTCGCAAGTTACTCACTGCACTGGGTGCGAGAAGCTGTTCACTGTCACTATTCGTAAGGTGTGTGGTTATTGATTACTACCTTGTTATGGTATTTGTTATGTCCCCTGGGAACAAATTATGAGGATGACACCAGATTTATATATGCATTCCCCAGAGTGTTAAATTAGATGCATTGGTTTTTCAGTTATACGTAGTTGGACTATCATGCATGAAATGACATGTCGATCAAAAAGTGCAAGAAATCAAGTTTTTTTCTATAGATTGACTTATCAAGTGATGGTAGTTTCAGAATTATGTCAAAGTGAATGCTCCTTGCAAAAATCACCAGCTCTTGTTAGTAAATTGCAATATGTATGTTGAAGTAATAGTTGAAAGCCTAATTAAGAAACCTTTGTTAGATAGTGCATTCAAAAGTGCTAGTAACATCCACTTTTACCAGTAATTCAATCTGTTAGTACATCTTGTTAGTAGTTTTTAACAAGAACTCTAGCTGTAGGCTAATAAAGCTTTGTTAATTAGTCAGTGCATATCAAAGTGCTAGTAATGTCCACTTTTTCAAGTAATGAGATTTACTAGTTATATGCTTGCGTGACTAACCTTTAACAAAAACACTAGCTATAGGCTAATAGGATTGCACTGCACTTGTTCGGTATTATAGACAGACAAGTGTACTGCGTCCCGATGACTGGTCACTGCATATCACGTGCTCTGTATCTTGCAGCACCACTGCCGAAACTGCGGCAACATTTTCTGCAACGAGTGCTCGGCAAAAAGTGCAGCCACCGCGTCGTCCAGGAAGCCCGTCAGAGTGTGTGATAACTGTTACAGCGAACTGACCAAATGAACGACGCCCACCGCAACCTTGAAAAAAACTTATTCGTCACTTGCGTGCCTGTCAAAGAGGTGTGGCAACAACGTGCTCGGGTTTACATGTAGTGCAATCTCTTTTGCGGCCAACTTCTGCGCAGCTGTGTTTCGTGGAACTGCTAAACATCCATGTACATCCACACTCGTCGTCGGGAACGCCATGCATAGTGTGTGCCTGTCAGTGCATTTCACATCAGGTGCCATCTTGAGTTCCGAGCTTGCCATCTTCTAATATGACGGGGACTTTGTGCGCGTAGAATCAAACCACGCTGCGATAGCCTGCTTGCAATAGGTTACGGGTGCAGTTTTACGAATCTTTTTCAGAGACAAATTATCTATTGAACCAAAATGTAGATAGTATCACATTTGTGCTTGTCTGTATGTACTTTGTTATATGATTTGTCGTAGTGAACATTTTTTTTTCTTTAGCCATAGAGCAAATGAGTAGTAAATAACCGTGGATGTTATGGAGTGTTTGAAAAATTTCAACACTGTAGGTAGTACGCATGCAAATTATTCACTTTTCTAGACTAACTGAAAAAGATTACTTCACCCTGTGGGCTCTTCAAGATAATTTGTATTGCCCAATTCTTTCTTAAAATTCCGAGTTGAAGCCTCCATCAGAAAATGAGCAGTCTATTTTGGGGATAATTTGTTGAGCATAAAAAATGCCAGGGAAATGTACAACTGTTGGCGATGCACGCCGTTCATTTTTATGCTCCAGTGTTATTTGTCACTGATGTAATCATCTCATTAAGGCAACTTGTGGACCTTTGTTAATTATGCTGATTTCAGTAGATTTACAGTGCTCTACAAAAGTGGAAACTGGAGGAGCGGTTCATGGCAAGAGGATAGTTAACTCATTGATCTGTGCCCAGCACTGAAAATAAAAAAAAATCTCATGCAAATTTTTTATTGATTACTCCAAATAAAATGTAACAAATTGAAAGTGTTGCTTTTACTTTCAATATTTAGGTGCATGTTAATGAATTTGCTTTAGCAAGGTACATATAACAAAGGAGCTTGCTAGTTTCACACTAGCATACCTCTGTAAGGGTCTTCCTTAGTGTGATGTTTCCATTGGAATTGAATCTGATATCTTTTGTTCAAGAGCATACAACCGGGTGGGTTAAAATGACCGCAAACGAAAGATAGTCAAATGTCTTCTATGAATAAAAAGTACTAGTGCCAGGACCACAAGTAAATCATATTAAGCATATCAAATCCAATTTTGTCTAGGACTGGGAGAATATTAAAGGGCCCTTCACTATACATTTTTATTCAACACTGCAAGTTGTGAGACACTGTTCTACTATGAAGGATCTCAAAGGATTTTTTTAAAATCAGTTTCATATTACAGCGGTGTGCTACAAATTTTGAATGTCTCCAAGATACTTTCTTGATGATTGACGATTGATTCGATTAATATGTGGGGTTCAACATCCCAAGAACACCATATGATTATGAGAAACGCTGTAGTGGAGGGCTCCGGAAATTTCAACCATCTGGGATTCTTTAATGTGCGTCCAAATCTAAGCCCACGGGCCTACAGCATTTCTGCCTCCATCTAAAATGCAGCCGCCACAGCCGGGATGCGATCCCGCGACCTGTCGGTCAGCAGCCGAGTACCTTAGGTACCAGACCACCGCAGCGGGGCCTGAGTTACTTTTTGGTGTAATACATTCATAGGTCGGCCAACTCACCAAGTCGACTCAGTCCGATTCGGATTGGGGCAGGAGTCCGGCCGAGTTATACTTAGGCAAGTACGAGCGAGTCTGCTTGAGGTAAGTTTTGGTGAGTCCGGGGCCAAGTGAGTCCGGCAGAGTTATACTTTGACGAGTGATTCTGAGTGGGGCCAGTGGACTTACACTTCGGTGATAGTCATAGTAAGTTCGCTTGAGAAAAATTTTGTTTGGCGAGTACGAGTCTGAGAGAGTCCGGTTGACGAAAATGTTTATAATTCCGAGTCCGAGCGAGTCCAGCCAAGTTATATCTTCACGAGTGCAAGTCCACGTGAGCCCGCTTGCAAAAAATTTTGGCGAGTGCATTTCCTAGCCATTCTGGTTGATGAAAGTATTCATGAATTTGAGTTAGAGCGAGTTTGCACCAGCAAAATTTCTGTTAGTCTAGGCTCTTGTGAGTACTAAGCGAAAAACAAATTTATTGAGCGAGTCTGTGTGGGCTCCATTTATTTTGCCGACCTACGATTACAAATATTTAAATTTAAAAAAATTACAAAAAGTGGGCTGTGCAGCATGTTTCGACACAGGCAAATTCCAGGCCACCTTTATTACGAGACATCTTGATCCACATTGAGTTTGATCTACAATTATGTACCTAATCAACGGAGAATGAGTGTAATTTTCTGGCTTCATCATTCATGTGGCTTCAAAGATGACAAAGAGCAGCACGATTCGCTTGCATAGAGCACCCCTTCCCTTTCTGCTGCATTGAATTGCTTATCCCTTCAGATACTGACTCAGTTTTTTCATGAATGAATGTGGCGATCAGGGATTTCATGAGCACCAAACATATTCACAAAAATGAGAGATACAGGACGGGCGCTTGTGAACTCTTTGCGAAGGCACTGAATTTCGCTCAAAGTTTCCAGATAGCTATGCACCATGTCATCAAATTTGAAGTTTGGTTAAAATGTAGCAATGACACAGACCATCGGCTTTTGTAATGTTATTCGCTACTAATTAAACAGTGGCTGCGTGATTTTGGCTGCCTTTAAAGTTGTCACGGCCAGATTTTAAAGGAATGGGGTAGAAACTTGCTGTTCATGCAAGATCAAATTTCCTCAAGCTGTAATGTGGTTGAAGAAATCTGTTACCCTTCGGCGATTCGAGGGACTTGCAAAATTTAATGACCTCCTCAAATTCGAGTCTTTCAAAATATTGCTGCCATATTTTCTAAACAGGCCTGCAGTTCAGTCATACCAACACAACACAGCAGCGCTCGTTTTTTTTTTTTAACTTTTCATTCCTTTTTAAACACCTTTCCATTCATAGTCATCTTCGAAGTACGGAAGGACTTTTGCTGGTCCCTCAGCCTTCATCGTGTTCGTCTAGTCCACACTGCAAAAAGCTTCATAGCATGGGCGTTTCCCACGCTCAAGTTTCTCGTAGGTAAGCTTTTGTGCTTTTTGTGCACCTCAAGAAATGCAGAGAGACCACAATCCAAAGCAACAAGCTTGACACTGCAGTGTCAGGATAGGTATGGTGCTCAAACCGCACGCAGCATTGTGCCATTGCGCTCCGTTAGCTGTACGATTGACAGAGGCGATTCTTGTGCTTCCGCTATCTTTCGTGGAAGTTGTTGCTTGCACAAAAAGCGGGGCAGTTGGTGCATGCAATCTGGCACACTATGTCCTATGCTTTGGGTTGATGCATGGCGTTGCGGCATCATTGGTGTCACGTCCTCCCCAGTCTTATCTCTTAAGGGTAGCTCTGCGAATGAACACCCTTTTATAGCTGTTGGTTCCAAAGTCACGGATTATATTCTCCCTTCCTTCCGCCACTGTGGTGATGATCGGTGGCTGAATGATTTTTTTTTTGGGGGTGGGGGTCTCTTTTTGCCAATTCTCTGTATTCTTGCCGAAGAAAGGTGATTTTGAACATTTTTGCTCATGGGAATGACTATGGATATGTACATACATATGGGGTTGCTTTTCAGGAGACACTTGCAGTAACCGATTTCAAAGGCTGGTGGGGTTTGCTGAAACTCGCCGCACACAGAGCTGCTGAGCACATCCTTCGGCCCCAATGGGGCATTGCTAAAGTAATTGCCACAACCCTTTCCTTTACAACCATCACCACCACTTCCAATCGTACATTACAACTCGCCCCTCTAACATCCGCTCTCGAAACATCACAAGGGACAACAGGTGCACAGTTATAAAGAGCCCCCCTTCTTGACACTCGTAGTTCCTTGGAGGGCACGGGTGGACTGGAGCGCTCCAAAATTCTCACCTTCCCTTCTTTTGCCCTCATCTCCCTCCAGAGCAAGCATAGTCAAATCACAACGCACAAGTTCTGTGCCTCCCAGACAAAACACAATTATCGGTGCCCACCCAGAAGAATAATCCAGCCGCCACCCGCGGAGGAGAATTAAAGAAGCACCAATGCAAAAATTTTTGCTTTTTTTGTTGCAACAGGTAGCTAATGACTCACTTTTTCTCTGATGAAGCAGAGCACAAAAGAACACAATCATGCCCACATAAAAAGAAACAAATACAACCACTCTACTGCGACAGATTTATTGTCGGAAGACCCTGCTTATGTAGGATAACGCACACACGTACAGACACCAGTGAATACAATAAAGACCAGTTTTTCTCGCTGCTTTTTGCAAGGAAACTTAACCTTTCAACTATGAATGACCCTTGCCCGACTCAAAACTCGAGACAGGTAATGGTCTTTTTAAAGAACGCGATGCTGCCAAGGCATAATTTTCAGCTTTTTTCGTCGACATTTATATTAGATTTATATTGCAACATTCCGGCTAACGACCGAAAGACAAGCATTGGTATGTATTGACCAGCACGGTGTCACCAAATTTCAAAATAGCACCAGTATTCACAGCAGCCAATTCACGTGGTCACCATTGTATTCAATGCTGTTATTGTGCACATACCTGTTGCAAAAATTGCATGTAATGTTTAATTTTTCTTTACTACCGATATTAAGATGCACGGCAAATAACTTTTTGTATGTTGAAATAAATCATTTTTTATATTGCTTGGCACTTTCAAATCTTACGCGTTATTCTTTATAAGCATTCTTTTATGGTGTTCCTTCGATGTTTAATTGTATGAGCCAGGCCAAATCGTGTATTGCCAATTTTCAGTCCGACTAAGTTCAGGTATTCAAGAAAACGTTTCGAGTGTCCCCGAGTTTGAGAGAGTCCACTTCATAAAAATTTTGGAGAATGAGAGTCTGGCAGTGTTGAATTTGTTATATACTCTAGAGTCTGAGCGCATCTGGCTGAGCAATATTTTGGGGAGTCCGAAAGAGTCCAACCAAGTTTTACTTTGGAAAGTCCAGAGTCCAAGCAAGTCCACTTGAACATTTTGGCGAGCCTGAGCGAGTTTCTTTGAGAAGTTTAGAGAGCAAGACTGAGCAAGTTTGGTCGGAGAGATTTCGCACGCGATTTCAAGAGAGTCTGCTTCAGCAAAGTTCTGGTTAGTTAGTCTGAGCGAATTCTATTCATTTTGCAGATGTAGGGGTACAGTACATGCTGCATTTATGCCCATAATGGAAACTGGGGCATGGAAGTCAAACCCACAACCTCCTGCTTACCAGAAAATTACACATGCACTGAGCTTCAGTGGCATAATGGAAACATTCTGGCGTGCACAGAACCAACAGCAAGGAATTCGCATATGATGAAAGTACGACACTACCACGTTTGCCATAGTAGTCCGCCCAGCCCAGTCTGTTAGAATAGGAAATACGTGGCCCTGACAACAGACATCATTAGATATTTGCCCAGGGTGGGATGTGTGGTGTAGCCAGTGTGATCAAAGCAAATGAATGAATTCACCTCTCGACACAGTATGATGTTCAACAGCTCGAGTCTTTATTAGGCACTCAAAAGTTCTAAGCTATTAACAAAACAGCTAGGCATAAATGCTGGCAGCCTGCCCACAACAATGCACAGTCTATCATTAAGGGGACACTATACGCAAACATTGAATCAATCTAGAATCAAACATCCTGAAAATTTCACGACAATTGTCTCAAGAGATTCACTCACACAAAAAATTGCGAACAAAGGAGTCACAGACAACTTTCACAATCGAACGAGTCATTCACAATTATAGTCCATGACAGAATGAATCGCTTGCATAGGCGCACTGGTGATTTCCATGGTCATTCGCTGCCCGGTACTCTTGCTGCGTTGAGTCATATGCACAGAGCATGCACCAAAAGAACAGTAAAAAAACAGCAGAAAAAATTTCTGTAAAATGTTCTAATTTATGTGGAAGAACTACATTTATTTGAAGTTTTAAAGACAATTTGCCATTTGTTCGCAGTGGTCGACTACAATTCATATATTGCAAAGAGGATGCGATTAAAGAATTTTGTGCTTCATGTCTGCAAAGGCAGCGCCAATGCTGTTCTTTGCTAGAGCCATTTTGTCACTTGTGAATGGTGTTTCCAGTAAGCGACGCCTTTGTGCACTTGGGAACTGTTATCACCTTAGCTTGACTCAATATTTGCCTTTGGTATCCCTTTAAAAAGACACTTGTGACCCTCTCGTGTGCTGTGAGAGGGGGCGGTGCAGACTGCGGAGGCAATTTTTTTTTTTTTCGTTTTTCCAGCGCACGTCACTGAGTGACTGCAACCAAGGAAGGATGAGCCTGGTGCTGTAATAAGGCAACAAATTTATTTTGGCATGCTCCACAAGTACATCACAGCAGGGGGGTGGCCTAGCTTGCTAAACAGCCGGAGGGGAGGACTCCTAAAGCCGGGCTGCTCCACGGGTCCAGGGAGAGCAACACTGTGGAATGTGTCATCTCTGGCCAGCACGGGGGGCATGTGCAGAAAAACAAAATGTACAGCATGCACAAACACTCCGCAGCCTCCTGCGCAAACACGCGCCCTCTCTCACACATAAATAACCTCTGGGGGAGGGAATACTGCGGGGACTAGCCGTCTGTCGCTCCTCTCGGGCCGGACGGTCCGCACCTGCACGCAAGGCAGCCCTCCATCAACTACCAAACGAAGAATTAATCTCTACGCAAGTTGAGAAGGTTAGGTTCTTGTTTAAAATGTTGCAGCTAAAGTGCCACCAACTTGAAGAACAAATGGTGCCATGCATGCCAAAATGAACAATTTAACGGCGAACTAGACTGTGCACGAGAATGATGGCAGTGATTGAAAGATTGAACTGAATGAAGGAGTTATTTTGGGAATGAGACACTAAATGATACAGGGAGGCTTCACCGTGCACTCGCTTAGTTGATGGATCAATAACTCAATCCTGCACTTAAAACCTGAAATATTGACAGAAATGTAACGCCAATTGATCATCGACGATGTTTCAGGGGTTTAAGTGGGCTTCAGTCATTGGCAGCAGCTCGGGGAGCAGGCATAATGCAGTTTTGGAGCAACTCTTTGGAGCAATGAAATTTAGTTTTTGAGCATATTTCTAGGGTGAGACCTCACTGTTAATTAAAATTTTTTCTTTCTGGTAAACACAAGATTTTAGTGGTTTTTTAAAACTGAACATTCAACGCTGATGAAGCGACAAGACTTACGGCGAAGTGTGTGTGTGCACGTGTGTGCATGCATGCGTAACGTTTACAACAACAAAACTGAAAGCACAGCAATTCAAAAAAAGAGAGAAGTGATGCTTTAGACTAGACCTCAGAAAAATAAAAACCTTAATGGTAAAATATTGCATCGTTAAAAATGTGACAAAAATGCCGTATCCAATATGAGCCGCAGCTCAAGACTAGAGATGAGCTAATAACATTTATCTTCATTTTGAACCCGATAAACCTAAAAAATAAATTTTAGATATAGAAACTCGAGTAGTTTTTGTCATTGAAGCACCAGAACAGACATGAGAATCGCAAGGAAGATTAGTTCGCGCTCGCTGCACCACTACTAGGCGATCGTGCGAAAAGCTTTTTTTAATAGACACTAGACAGGTTTTTAGCCATTGCCGCCATGTTCTGCGTAAACTCCGAGTTGGTAACATCCTCCGTTCGTCGTATGTTCTTGGCGGGTAAAATAGCGCAAGCAGGGGTGATGAGTTCTGCTCAGAGATTAAACGAAGCAGCCGATATCCACCACTCAAAAGGCACACACGATAGCATCCCACCACGTGTCAGTCTTGCTATCGAGTGATCAAGCAAAGAGAAAACACCACCAGTCTTGAATGAGCATAAAAAAATGCGAAGGGGGGGGGGGGGGGGAGAGGAGAGGAGAAGCAGGGGTCACTCGAGCAGCAGCTGTAAAAAGATTCCAAGGGTACAGTCGCGAGTGCTATCTCGGCAAACACTAGCGCATGGTTTTTACACCCTTCTACGTGGCGCGCTTTCAACGGAGAGATATTGTGCGATAACAGCATACACCATGCGTTTCCTTAAGTTACGCGATTCCAAAAGAGTTGGCCATCAGTTTTATTTCATGTTTTAACGATGTAGTGATGCTGATGAAGGCAGCAGTCACAGTTTTGATGACTGGACTGTTTTTTATCTGGGCGAACGTGAGCCTGGAAGTTGAAACGTCACTCTACAAGCAGGAAACAGAGTCGGCCGTCAATCGTCCAAGCAGTGAAGCGCATTGGCGCGCCATTGAAGATTGCAGCGTTATCGCTAGTGACCACGTCAAGTTCCAGAACGAACTAGTGTACACGTGCGTGTACTCAGACAGGAAGATTATCTAGATGGTTCCCAATCATTTCCACATGGTTTTGCGCTAGCCAGTGTTACACATATATTGGGGCAATAAAAATAGAAAGAAAGAAGCGTGTATGGCATTACCATTGCATCTATCACTTTGTCGGGGAAACAGTTTTATTTTTTTCAGTTTTTATGATTTGACGGTACAGGGAGTTTTTTGCAACACCACTGCTATCTAATAGCTTCGTTGTTAAAAGAAACTAGCATAATGAGGTCTGCACACAAACGCCACCTTAACAAGGTTCGTGCATTTCGTTCACGTGGCGCAAGATTCATGCGTAGTGTTAAGTTCACACATAGTGCGAGCATCATACATGAACCAAAATAAGATGCGACCGAACTACACGAAATATGGTTTCACCTGCATCCTTTGTGTATCTAACATGATTTGCTCGGTCAATCATAAGACTATGCTAAATTTGGCATCGCACACGCTAATTGCCGTTTAGGCCCAGCAGGTCAGCTTGGCACAGAATGGTGCAGGACTTCCACCCCTGCGTTTTAACACCCCAATGAGTGTTTACGCATGACAATTGAGGCATCTATGGACAGTGCATTGAGGAGCTTTGAATAACTGACGAGTAGGGACAGGAAACGAACCCATGGCATGGCTTCCATGGACAATATCAGTAAGCAATAACAAGTGCAAACTGAGTTGGTTTAGTTGCTGTGATTCATGGAACAAAACTTGTATACGAACATCTACAACAAGGAATATCACCTGTCCAACGAATGAGATAATGGCAACAGCAGATGCCCGCATCTAATGGGGAGATACCATAGCACAGTAAAAAAAAGCCTAACTTATTAGTAAAGCATTTTGGTTAGACAGCCTTACCATTGCTGCCTTGAAAATGTGGCTTACCAGTATGTTCTGTGATCTGCAAATGTTTTCAACAAAAAAGATGATCGGGTTTACATACACCATACTGCATCTCCAGCAAAATAGAACAATTTGAAGGAGTGCTGACAATATTTGCACCTTGTGCTTTCATAGACTAGCTTAGTAAAAGTGGTCTGAAGCCTCATTTCTGAATATTTAACAGGCTCTTTAATCCACATTTATACTGCTGGTTGTAGAAATTATCTCTGCTTGGCTGGGGGTATTATGTCTAATGTCTACAACTTTGGTGTTAGAATGCTATAGCATCTTGAAATAGAAGAGTTAAGATGCAGGTCACTGCAGAGGAAAGTAAGAAATGCACACAAAGAAAACTCTATACCCAAGTACAGCTCAAGAAAAAAAGCGGCCCGTCAAAGGATTCCCCGCACCAACCAACGGCGACGCTATGTCATTGTGGCCCCGTGCCAGACCGCTGCGCGGACTCTGCGTGTTAAAGCATGTTACATAGTGGACGCGACACCAATGCCTGTAGGCAGGTCCTTGAATGGCGAAAAGCACATATCTCTTGTTCTGTATCTTATCTGTTATCCTCTCTCCCTTGCCCCACGTGTAGGGTAGCCAACAAAGCCATAGCTTTGCTAACCTCCCCACCTTTTCCTTTGTTTTTCTTTCTAGTTATTATAAGGCTTTATTAAAATATATGCGACAGTGCTGATCAAAAGTGGAAAAAAAAAAGAAGGCATTCCATGTTTTAAACAGTGCAATACACTCTTCAGCAAAAAAAAAAAAAAAAGTGGGGGGAGGGTGTGCTATGCATGAAAGCTGAGGTAAACTGAATTTTAAAAGCCAGGAACACCACGGCTGGAACTTCCATGCAGCTGTGAGATGCTGACAGGTTCCGAGGAGACATCCGTCTGAACGACGTTCTGCCACATACCTGAAGCTTCAGAGGGCGCCAAAAGGGTCGTTGACAGCTGGCTGGCTGCTCGGTGCAGGTGCTGGGGCACCAAACATGCCAGGTGCCGCCGCAGCCATCATGGGGGGCTGTGCTCCCATCTGTGGTGGCCGGAATGGCACCAGAGGAGTGGACCCAAAAACGCCCCCCATGGGTCCCCACTGTGCACCTGCCACGGGGGCCGCCGGTACCGTAGGACCCACACACTACAAGGATAGGTCAGGAGGCTTGCAGTTACTGAAGGTGCTTCGTGAAGGGCCAGGGCACAGTTACAATTACCTATTGGGAAATTGCCTGGAACTGCATGATGCTGTATACATAGCAATACCGACTATGCTGACCTTGGATAGAAGTCTTTCTCGAAGAGCCAAAACAACCTTGTAGATGTGCTTGGCAAACAGTGTTTCATTTCTAATAAAACAGCACACAGTGTTCAAGTCCAACAAAGGAGCGCATATTTAGTTATGACGATTATCACTTGCATGCCCAACAAAAATAAACTAAAAAAGTGCGGCCAGCTCCACTTTCCTAACATTGTCGAAACAGCGAAGCTCACGTCCCCCTTCAACAGGCTCCCCCATACAGTAAAAGCTCATTAATTTGAACTTGAAGGGGACTAGAAAACTCTTCTAGTGGAGTTCGAATCAGCAGGCAGGCGTGAAAATGAATAGACATCGCACCACACTGCACGGGCCGAACCCAAAGAAGCCACCCCTGGAATCGCCAACTGTGCGATACTACATGCTCGTGGTAAGTGATTTCGTAGATTATGTTCATAGAGCTCTAATGGCGAACACAATTAGTGGTATGCCAGTAACAAGTACCAACACGCTTTCGTGTGACCTGCAAGCCTTTTAGTTTGAAATATATGACACTATTTATGCTCCAAAAGACATTCGGTCACATGGCAGGGTTAATGTAATGAAAACTAAATGTAATCAGTAATTTGCATTTGGTTGCATTTTTTTTCTGTTGTGACTCCATGAGCATCGTTTGCAGCTTGCTTAAGAACTCCAGTGTAGTGTCCAAATTCTCATCTACTGAGAAACGCTGCTATATCATTGTTTTGCCTTTAGTGAATTTGGTTCGGTTGGTTTCTGCAACAACTTGTGATCACCTCTCGTCAACTTCTGCGAGAGGCGATAAAAATCAGGGGCTCCCAGTTCAAGTTAATCATTGTGCATACTAACGCACTCAAATTAAAGGGAGTTCTCCCCCTAAGTGATAAAAAAATTCTCAAATTATCATACCCTATAGTCTTCTTCCGAGTAAAGATCAATACCACTTGCAGCTTCCTGGTATGTTTTGTTACAGCTCTAGCCTTTCCATGAGCAGACCATACGAATCGAACCACGCAGCATGATGTAACTTCAGAACTACTCAAGGTATCACAATGAAACTGCACATTTCCCTATTCAATACACTTACGAGTATGTATTGCCAAATTTCATTGCTCTAGGTCAACAAACAAAAAAGTTTTTTTCAACGCCACCTCCCCCCTTAGGAAGTAAACTACCAACAAGGCAAATGATGTGCACATGAAGCTTTTATTTCTATTGCTTAACACTCTTCTCCCCTAAATGCTCTCTATGGTTTCGCATTTGCAGCCCTTTCATGGTGGCTGCCACATCCCATTTCACTGCTGCAAGCAGCTGGTCTTCAGAAGTTCCTTGAACTAGTGGACTATGTTCAGCCTCAGAGTTTTGAACAGCCAATATTGACCAGTAACATGACTAATGATCTCAAACTGCACTCGAAAAAAAAAAGAAAAGAAAAACTTGGTCTAGTAGTGCTCATACAGGTACTAATTTTGAAAATAGGTATTGACAGGCACTTATCGAGACTTCTATGCATTTAGGCACAAATGCTGAAAATAGGCATTTATAGGCACTATAAAAACACTATAAAGGCCCTCCTGAACCTCTTATTCATGCTCATAACTCAAAATGGCACAATAATGCAACGAACAAAATAGGCATCTGCTCATAATCCAGTCTCTGCTAACAACCACTAGAGCTAAAACACTGGTTTTAACATTTTCTTTCCGAGCAAAGTATTTCTCAACAGTGGCCTCACCGGTTGTGGTTGTGGCTGGAAGAGGTGCTGCGGGGATCCACTACCAGCCCATGCTGCACCAACAGGAGTCCAGTTAGTGCCACCGGTCTTGCCAGCTGGCTTAGGTGACCCCCACTGGTGGCCTCCACCGGATGTCCTGCACGTGCATGGAAATTTAGTGCGCATGTCCCTACTATGATAGCGAATTCCGGAACTCCGGTGAACCCCTCAACACAATAGAGTGACATGATCAATACTGAAATTCTGTGCAGCATAAACTGTCTCAACGGCACTGTAGAGGAGCTCTAATGCGAAAAGCAGTTTTTGAGCCAAGAGTGATATGTTTGAAAGTTACTGCCCCAACGAATACAAGTTATTTTGCCGAAACGTTGGCCCCAGAGCCATTCCTTGTTTGTTGCCTTCTCATCTTTCGCTGAGGAGCACCAGAGATTTGCAAACCAGCAATCAGTTCAAAAAAGGTAACATCTCTTCAACATATTCGAGCCAGGCATTTAAAAAATGCATTTATGCGTCCACGTGCTTTGCCTCATTTTATTTTTTTTATGTAGCATTATTTAGCATAGCGAAGGTCTTTGGTAAGAAAGCACATTCTCATCTATGCAAAGCACTAGTGACAGCAAGGAACATTTAGCAAGGCAGACTAAGGCACAAAAGTTGTGAACACTATTGTAAAGAGATGTTGGGAATGGTCTTCTTACCAAAGCTGATTATTAAAAAATCAGAAGAGAAAGACCATCTACAGACTTACTTGCGTGCCACAGCCTGCTTGGGACCATTGATGTCTAGGTTTTGTGCAAGACTAGCTAGTGTAGCGTCTAAGTCTCCCTTCAGCAGGCCACCCCCCGTCGTAGCTGGAGGCTTTGAGGCGGTCAGTGGCGCTTCTGAAGCTGTGGGCACACTGGTTGCAGGGCTGGACAGTCCACTCATGAGTGGCCGAGGCTGCAGTACGTCTCCAAATGAGTCAAGACCTGCAGTCGGGAGCACAGGAAGAGCTGTCAAGGTGCCTACAAGCTTAATGTTTCAATACCGATTAACTTCACGTGCAAACTCAACAAAAGAGAACCAAAAGAAACGTAACCAAGGCTTTCATGCCAACGAAGGGTACAAGCGCAACACTGCGCCACCTGATGGAGCTGCACTGTGAGCAGGCGAAGGGACGCCGCCCATGGCTTGCTGAATGGCAAAGTTGAGGTCGTCCAGAGCCGAAGCTGGTCTGGCCGGTGGCTTGGACATGGCTGTGCCAGGTATGGGCGCACCCACTGCCGCAGAGGGCACCACTGGACTAGCCATTGCAGCCCCGGGCATCACCATAGAACTGGGAATCGCTGTGCCAGGCATCGCCACCGAACTGGGAATCGCCACACCAGGCATCGCTGCGCCAGGCATTGTCGAAGTGGCCATCGCCGTGCCAGGCATCACTGTACCGGGCATTGTCGAACTGGCCATCGCTGTGCCGGGCATCGCCGAAACGGGCATCGTTGCACCAGGCATCGCTGGTCCAGATACCACCGTCTTCGCCATCGCTGGCTTGGACACTGCGGTGGACGTGGTCTCCTGTGGCCGGCCCTGGTCGAAGCCCACCCAGCCAGACGAAGCAGCGCTGCTGGTCATCGCTCCAGTCTTAGCTGACTCGAAGGGCTCACTAGGCCAGGGCTCCTCCGAGGTGTCCAGATCGCCAAAGCCAGGCTCTGGCATATGCGCCAGGATGGGAGTGGTGCCGGCACCTCGCATCAACTCTGCCGTGGGTGATGGTGATGAGGAACGTGGTGGTGGAGGCTCAAGAGTGGGCAGCGTCAGCCCACCCGCAGCAGGGCGCACCTCCTCCTCCTCATCTGGAGAGATGAAGGCTCTAGCAAGGCCCTCAGCTCCCTAACTTCGCCATCTGAGAGCTAATGTCTGGTTTGAGCTGCTAGTGTCATTATTGGAGAGCATGCACTCAATACAGTGATACAAAGATGAATGAATGCAATGCAAGCATTTGTGCTGTGTTCTTTCCTGCACTACCATCATGAGCATGTTCTCTACAGTGATGATGAATCTGTACCAACATGGCTAGTTTTCTGTTTTGTTGCTGCAGTTAAACCTGGATATAACAAAAGTGACAAATTCTTGAAAAAATTAATTTTGAAGAGGATTTCGTTTTGTGCAGGTTTGGCACGAAAATTCGAACAAGAAACGCACAAACTAAACAAAAGGGAAACTGAAGGCAGAGCTGACCCAAAACACCTATTCAGCAGTAAAAGACTGCATTATTATTGTGTAGACACCTTCGGTGGGTTTTTGCCGCCGCTGCACGCCATGTTCCATAACAAGTACAAATTGATAACATGCCCCCACACACCGTAACTTTTACAAGCAGGTAAAAAGTGCGCCAGCGCTGCCAAAGCAGAGATCAAATGAGCCGTCCCATCTCTATCGCCTGGAGGGCGCATACGATAACATCCCCCCGCGTATTAAGACAGATGTTGAATGCTCAAACAGAAAGGAAACAGCGCCCCTTGAATGAGCATGAAAAAACGCAGGGGAGATGGGGGGGGGGGGGTCATTTGAGTAGCAAAAGGGCATGGTCGCGATCGCTGGCACACACTATCTTGGCAAGCATCAGTGCGCTTTCGAAGTGACTGTGTGAAAAGAGCACTTTCCCTGAGCGGCCGTATTCGCTTACACCAGCGTTTTGTTCGAGATCCGCGATATCCGATCCAAATGAGTTGGCTACCAGCGTTACTTCATATAACATTACAATTTGTTGCTATCGCATTTCTCGCATTGCATTTAAAGCACGGTCGTGTTGTTGCCAGAGCTAACTGGCTAATCGCGAAGACTACGTTCCCACGAACTCATGGCGCAAGACTGAAATGCACGACGCGTCAAGCTCCGAAGATCCGTTGTTGTCAACATTGCCTCTGAGAGTTTCCATGAGCGCCTAATCTGACATCACCTCAGTAGTGATGACTTGGCTGTTTGCAGCAAAAATGAACTTCGTCGGGGGCCACTCCATTTGCACACATTGAAACCATGCACACGTGCGCAGCGTCAAAAACGAAGAGCGGACACGGATACCGCTGAAAACTGTTCAGTAAAGCACCCTCCATATGCAGTGCACCCCCACATGTGGCGCTAACTAAAAGCACGGCACTGCCAATGCAAAATTAGTTTTCTTTTATGTTTTTGGTTTGGAGCAGGACACATCTGCACATGCGGTACCCATGAAAGACACATGCTTGTGCCAAAATGACAAAATCCAGGGCAAAATTTCAGATTGTCAGTGGCAAAAATTTGTTATATCAACGTTGTCTTCTGCTGTTACTTTGTTGCGTAGAGGTCACAAATACATGTGCTTCTACAGAGTAATGGCAGGGAATAGAAAAACTTTGTATCGAGAAATTCGTTGTATGGAGGTTCGTTATCAGCAGGTTTAACTGTATTATCAAACTGCCTGCTTGCAGACTTGAGTAAAATGTCGAGCAGTGCACATTTTTGCAAAATATGACTGCAAACTCACACCCATGCTGAATGGCCTCTAACTACCCAGAGCTAGTTACATAGTAACAACAGCTGTGTGCATGTCTGCAAACCAACATGACTGAATAAAAAATTGAAAAAAAATACATGATCATAATATCATAATAGCAAACCAACAGGTGTGACGGTTGACAACAAAACCACTGCTTGCTTATTTATTTATTTTTTTCCTCACTTCATCTGAAGTATGCACTTCAATTTTTAGGCATGCAAAAGGTTAATATTGCAGCTCCGTCAAAACTGACGTCCCAGAGTCTCTTACCAAAACTCTTACCAGAGGCAGCCGCAGGCGGGACTGAACCAAAGGCTGCGGCGAATGAGGCATCTGATGCAAAGGTGGTCGAGGGTGTAGAGACTGGTTGGGACATGAAACCTGCAAAAGAGAAGTTGAGAATCCAATTCAATTCAGCTTGTTTCATTCTGCAATGACATGAAAGGGCGAGAAAAATGCATCCACACTAGGCTGCTTGATAATCAGCTGTAAACAGGCCAATGGAAACCAAATAAAGAGAAAGCACGATATCTGACAAAAAGAAGTGCTGCCTTAGTACTCAATGGAAATCGCATTGCCACAAACGACCATAACTTTCAACTTTTTAAGCTATCACTATGGTACGACATGCATGAATCTAGATCATAGCACCATGGATGGAACTAAAGGTCTGACATTATAGATTATCCAATAGACATTAGAGAGCAGTTGCTCTTCCCTGGCATTAGGGAGAGGAGGGGAGGGGGAGCAAAGACTACCGAGCTCTGCTACACTGCTCAATAAGCAAGTGGTAATTCAAACATAGATTTACAATAGACTGGGACAGATGACAGAGTTGCCAGAGAACCCTTATGGGCGCGCTTCCTGTGTGCCTCATGGATTAATACAGGCCAATGTCTTAAAGCAACACAGGCTGTGGGGACGCTAACACCCCCTTGTAAAGTCATTTGCACCTTATGGCGCATGTGTCTCATACTTAGGCCGCATTTAGGGTTCACAACTATCGAGCGGTAGGTGGCAATGATGGTGGCAAGCATTTATCACCACCATCATCACGGTTAGCGTGATAGTGCAGGCTGTCATACGTGGCATCACACGAGAGATGAGTGGTCCTCTTTGGCGTGTGGAGCAAGCAGTCGTCTCTCGCAGTGGGCCCGTGAGGACGGCCCCGTGGGTTGTTGCTTGCGGGCCCTCGTGGAGAGGCGAGAGTCAGCGCCGCCGCCTAGCGTTATGTTGTTGAGTGTTTTGGAATATTGTGTACGGTTGCTTTAGAGTGTTGATGACAACTGATGTATTTTGATTTGACTGAAAATTTCACCGTTGGAAAAAGTAATTCAACAAATGTGTGTTTGGTTAGCTCCGACCGCGTCTACTGTGTCCATTCGCTCAGAGAAAGTTGTCTCATTTCGACATCCCACAAAGTGCAATGATAAGCTACAGCAGAGAATTCAAAGTTAATTTTGTCTAGCCCCCTTACCCCCCTTGTTCAATACTAAGGAAACATTCTCAGCAGATTACTTCGAATGACTAACCATTAGCAGTGAAATGTGCAAAGGCTAGTTGCTGCTGCTGTTGCTGCTGCTGTGGGCTCTGCACCGTAGGTGGTGGTGGCGCTGGGCTGGGCTCGGCAAACGGGTTCCCGAGGCAGAGCAGGTCATCACTGGCCGGGGCGGCAGAGAACAGGTCCAGCACAGGCTCGCCACTGCTGGCGGTAGCCGAAGCTGCAGGAGGCTCAGGCGACGCCGACAGGAACGGATTGGTGCTGGCCTCTGTCTCCTTCAAGTGCCGCTCCTGCAGTCGCACACACCATGCCCCCAGCTGCTAACACCAGCATGGAACCGTGACCGTGGCATGCACTCGACACAGCCATGCTTCTCACCTCAGCACTGCCCAAAGCTGGCTGAAACGAGACATGCACACGTCAGACACACACAAGTGTAGGCTGATGTGCCTCAGTTGACACTCCGTGCCGACGTGCTGCACGCTCTTTTTCCTCACGAGTGTTGTGTAACAGCCTATGTATGTGGAGATGTGTGCATTTGCTCTAACAGCACTTTTAGTCCATGCTGTGTACCCGATTCATGGGTAGAAACTGCATTTCACAGTCCATTTTGGCTCACACCACATTTAACGCAAGTGCTTGCGTTCGTAAACTTAACCTCAAACACCATTCGGATATGACAAATTTTTAGTACCAGCTGTCTTTGTAAGCAGCAATTTTCATGACATTTGCATTTCAATACTGCACGGCTATGAAGAAGTGTAGCCCACACTCTAGTCAGGTGTTCATGCTACCTATGCCGGCATGTTTACACACTGCATGTTCGTATGCTGCTTGGAACGAGAGTGGTTTCATTAATACCTAGCAGCGAGACACCGATGTTACGTAGTGATCAAATTCACGAAACCAGGAAAGCTTACTGCGACGGATAGTACTAGTTTTGCCTTGCATTCACATAATGCTCTTACAATAGATGTTCAGGCACACCTCGGAAATAAGTGCTAGCAAGTTTTTTCTTCATAAGTGCATTTGCAACGCTATAAAAACCGTAAATTGAAAAGGCATGTGGCAACAGTTAGATGAAAACTACATTTCCCAGACTTCGGCATGGCTTGTCCAGTGTGAACTAGTATTTTTACAGATTCATTATTATTGCAGATGATGGGGGCTGTAATGATAATAACATAACTTGCAAAATGCAAAATCAGTGTTCAACTCTGTGCCTGACATTCAGAACAATTAGCACTTAACTGATTAATTATTCAAACAACCTTATCTTGATGTTCATAGGGTTTGAAAAAAAAAACACACACTGAAACAACTTCACAGACTACTTTTTTAAACATGCAAGTTCCTCGACACTGTGTGATATAAAAATTTTGGCATGGTCCTAAAAAATTAATATATAACAGCTCTGACTACTGCTGACACCATAAGATGGCTGAATAATTAGAGCTGGGGCATGAGCAAATGACTAAGTGTCAAAACAATTTAGCTTTTGAGCTTTAGTAAGTACACTTGTGCATTGTTAGCAGACTGACAACAGCAATAATCAAAAGGATGTTTTAGGGAGTCTTCCGTGATAGGGTTTTATGCTTTTTCCAAGTATGAATCGATGGTAAAGCGTCCTTCACCTATCCAATTTTCTAATGTAGCTCGATCTATAGCGATAGAATGCTCAAGCCAGCATAGTGCATGCCATTCCAGACAAAGAGAAATAGATGCACATCTATGTCTGGCAGCATTATACTGATATGCCCCTCTGATAAGTACGCATCAGATAAGGAACAAAGAAGCAAAGCGTTCCTGTTTTATGCCGAAGATAAATCAATGTGTCAAGCACATTTCAGCAGCAACAATAGAAGTGCCCATTAGTTTTAAGTCGATGATAAAGGGTCCATTAAACATCTAAAATTTTTCAAATGGTATGCCACTGTTGCATGTTTCGAGATTTCTGCAAGCAGCATCCACATAATGACTTTACACTAAATGTCTTCATAATCGCAGGCAGTGGCACTAAACTGCATCCCAGACTACCCAAGTTAGCCATGCAAATCTCAGGAACACGTAATACACCCACTGGAACACCTAAATCAACAATAAAAGGGGCCCAGGACCACTTTTCTAGCATGGTCAGAAAATGCTGCGTATCGGCAGTAAAGGCTCCTGAGAACATGTGAGCCAAATAATACAGCCCATGGCCTGGAACTTATAGTTTGCTTAAAGTCTGCTGAAAACTGCACCCTCGTGGCTCTAGAAATTATGCCGTAAGCCCCAAGTACACGGTCATAAGATTTGAGAATCATGAGCAGAACAGTATAATGAGGCTACCACAGGATATCAGAACATGCTAATGTGCTTACATCACATTGAAAGTAAGCCACACGTTCGAAGAAAAAGAAAAACGAAGTACTCAAGGTTGTGAAGCGCACCAGCAAACAGATAAGCTTCTAGCCCCATTGTTCCGAATCCAACTAATCGAATAAGACGTGGCAAGCGAGACCGAGCACCAACCTTGAGCTGATTCATGGCTGCTGCTTCTTCCTCGAGGGCCCTGCGCACGCTGGCCTCGTCCACGCGCACACCGTTGATCTCGGCGCCTGTGCCTCCGGCCGAACCAAAGGCACTGCTCGTGCAAGAGAGCGCCGACACCGCACTCTGCACGTTGCTGCTCACCCTGTTCGATCCGCGTAGCGAGGGGGCAAGGGTGGAGGGAAGGAGGAGGAGAAGAGGCATGCATGCAGCCACGACAAAACACAAGCCATGCCGCGTGCACTGCGCTGGCAGCAGCATGCACTGCTGTTGCAGTAACCCCTTCAGCTGCTCATTACTTCCGAACACTAAAGTCTTGAAATTATTGTCTTCAATCACCATAAATGTGAAATTCGCGTAACACTACTGCACATAGGTGCTGCTGCATCTAAGTGTGCAAGTGTACTTTCAAGGACGTTTAAGAGGTTAAAGAACAACAGACAGTGCAGTCACCTTTTATGCACCATTTCACGCAGTGTTATGCCACCCATCCAACATAAAAACAACTTGCAAAGCATTTCAGTGTGAAAAACTAAAGCCACTGACAAGCTTTCTCATTTTTGAAATCGAGTGCACCGACAGATCATCTGGCGCAGGTCTGATCAGAAGACTTGACATGAATTCAAAACACTGACATTCTTCAAAAGTATAATTTTAAGGTTACTTTTCTTTGTGTAACTGCAGATGGCACCTGACAATGTTAAAAACTGGAATTTTAAGGTTGATTTCTTTTGTGTAACTGCAGATGGCACCTGAAGGGGCTTCAATGGGCCTTTGCAAAACAAGCAAAAATATAACCAGAGGCTCAGACTAACTCGCAACAGAAGGTCAAACAGGCAGACTTGCGGCAGTCCTTGAAACACCTATGGTGCACTTCTGACTAGTGGGCTAACAGAAGGCAAGATTTCCACGAGACGAAAATAAATCAGTGGTTCAAAAACCAGCAACAATGCGAAGGCGATACCGCTGCATAAATAAAGGAATGGGCATTCTCGTGCAGCTCTCAAAAATAAAAGTGCTCCATGTATCAAAATTTTGAACAAAAGGCAAAATATAAAGCAGCAAGACTGAAGGCCGTTACGGAGCTTTCAAAGGCTTGTTGCAGGTAAAACAAGAGGGTGAACAAAAACTGCACGACTGGTGGAGAGGGGAGTGTCACCCTAAGCCACAAGACTCCCGAGAGCAGAGGTTCCCAGAATTGAAGTGAGCGAACACTGCATTCTGCTGTGCTCGCACGAAGCTTATGTACGACACGAGTGATGAAAGCTCAGGGCACCTCAGTGCCATGCAACATTTACAAGCTGAGAGGTCACACTTATGCTGCTGAGGACGTACAATGCATTTACACTCAAACCACGGCATAACTACATATCAGTTATAACGAAGTAAATGACAGATAGTCTTGTAATAAATACAGCATTAGCATATACATTTATGAGAAACTTTTGCATATAAGGAACTTATTTTCGTGTAAGACGCAACTTTGTTTTGACAAGGTTTGAGTGTAGTTCATTCCTACAAAAAGCTGATATCTGGTTACAACTAAACTTGAGGCAAGTCTCAAGTATAATTGCACTTTGGCACAGCCAACGGACTTTCTGAAGCAACAAAGTATTCACCCTGACACTGTAGAACAGTGGCTAGTGCCACTTTGTTTAAGTGTCAAAATGATCAATGAGGTATGGGTATAATTTTCGAAGCGGAATTATGCAAGCCCAGTACTTAATCCCTCAACTTAAGCGCACGTCTATAGGCTCGCTGCCAAGTTGGCCGCACTATGCTCAGCGAGCATGGATGCAGAACCATTTTGCCACCTCCTCTCGGGAGGAAGTAATGAACAGCGGCGAGATATCCATTTTCCAGGCCGTGTCACTTTACTTTTGTTGTAGAAGACGAGGTAGTAAAGCTGGCTCAAGCACCTGACTACTTGGGCATGGGAACTCTTGCATATAGTGTAAACTTTGCCAACCTACCAAACACGGGTGAAGAAAAAAGGCAGAGATCAGGCACAAAGCGAAAAAAATGCTGCACAGTTCGAGCTAAGTGACAACCCTGATCCAATCATGTTTTGAAAGTTTGACAGACTGGCAGCGAACCATGCTTTAACATTTATCACTCCAGCACGAGCAGAGGTGAAAATGAGTGCAACAAGAACTAATTTTTTTTCTTGTTTGTCTGGCAAAGGAACTTTTTTGGTTTGATAAAAATTATGAAGATGAAAGAACACACCACGTGGTTCTTGTTGGTAGTACAATTTCCCAGAAGAGGGGTTGGACGATTCAAGACGGTGCACGCAACTATGCAAGCGCTAAACACAAAAGCACTGCTAATACGAAGCTGAAATGCCTAAAGAATTCATGTTGGGAATCCCTGCTCAAGTACTTAAGCAGAAAAAGGGCAGGTGCCATGACTGACCTGGTCGCAGAGGCGGCCGAAGTAGCTCCTTTACGCCCCTCCAAAGCAGCCAGGTGCTGCTCCAGGGCATCCAGCAAACTGCTTGGAGCCTGAAAGAAAATCAGAGACACGCCAAATAGAAAATCACGTGAACCAAAGCTCCGTGCAGAACAAAACGCGGGAACCCACAGCACACGGGAAAACAGCGTCCTTACTTTTTGCCCCTTACCTCTGACGTCCTATTGGCAAAGCTTATTAGGAACACTTCAAAGTACTGTAAAAAGAGCAGAGACGTGCCGCGGCCCGCGACCTGACCCCACTGTCTACTGAAGTCTTTGGGCATGCTTACCTTGGTGAGGTCGGGGATGTCACCTTTGTCAATACCAACCGTCTGAAAATAGTGAGGGGGGGGGGGGGGGGCGCGAGGAGAAAATTAGACAACCTTTCAATACACTGATCACTTTTAAGGGTGATAGTATTGACGGATTCTGCTTGGCTGAGCAACGGACAGATGCAGAAATGAAAGTACCCATACAAAAATGTATCATTGGAAAATGCATACAATATAGAATAAAATAGTGACAAATACAACAAAATAATAAAAACAGACATATGTATATTAGTACAGTTTTACGTCCCAAAACCACGATGATTATGAGACCGTAGTGGAGGACTCCGGAAATTTCAATCAACTGGGGTCCTTAACGTGCACTTAAATCTAAGCACATGGGCTTCGAGCGTATTGCTTCCATTTAAATCAATCGATCAAGAGAACTTTATTTTGCTATGAAATAAATAAAAGTACAAAGAATCTTTGGACCGATAGCCGTAAGTGGCTAGTGACCGGTTGAATACAATTTGTATAAAAAACGTACAGAACAGCTCTGAATAAAAAAAGAAAAAAGAAACAGCTGTGGCAGCCGAAATTCAATTGCACAACCTTCTGATCAGCAACCAGGCAGCATAACGACTAGACCACAGTGGCAGCTCAGTGCAGAGATGAACAAGCAGGTCTGGTAAACTGCAATGGTATATACGAACCAAACATACTGCAATTACGTACAGCTTAAGAAACTGGGGCAGGTACTTCCCTAATGAGTGAAAAGCGGCCACCGGTGGCATACATGACTGAAATACTCCAACTCTTACCCAATGCAATATTCTCCGAACAAGGGCGCCACTGACCATCTTGCTTATGACATCAGTCATACGACTATCAGTGCTTTCATTTGGAACGCACACACACAGACACACCCATAAACTCGCACTTATTGGTGCGTGCCTCCGAGCGGGAAATGCCGCAGGCTTGTCAATTTGCCCTACTGTAACTGTCTTGGGACATTAAAAAAGAGAAAATTAAGGTGCCATTCAACTGTGCATAAGCACAACACAGATTGCACATGATTTTCAACAGAGGTATGCACTCGTTGTTTGGAACTTGTGGGTGCATATGCACACTGCCAGCATCGGTTTCACATTGTGCGGTTCAGTGATTACAGGTCCAGTGGGGTCCTAAGGCACTGTGTCCTACGGATGGGTGTCCACGAATATGTATCATGCAAAACAAAAAATAGTTCTAGAGCCCAGACGAAGGGCAACTCACCTCGGCAACCTTGAGGAACTCCGCTACCCGATCCATACGGATGAGGAACTTTTTGTAGATGTCCAAGGCCTCGCGGCAGTGCTTCTTATTCATGTCGAAATATTTTTCTGCACAATTTTGACACAGCGTGCAACGAGCTTTAAAATAGATTCAGGGCAATGAAAGTTCATAGCATGCAGCAAGTATGCGTACGACTATCTCAAAACAGAGTGGGCTTTACCACCCCATTATCACTTCAGAATGTTTCGAATCTCTTGGCATGCAGAAATGACGAACAGTAAAGAAATCCGTAAGTGTTCCTATTAAAGACTCCGGCACTTAGGCTGACCTAAATGACACTAGGGCAACTTAAAATTGACAAAGTTTCCATACTTTCACACAAATCCAAACAGCAAAGGTGCACACAAATTTACGCAGAAGCAACCCTCAAGACATATACAACAAACAAAACGTCGCATGGCCAACTTGTAATGTGTAATGGAGATTATTCACCAATTTCGGTACAGGGGTTTAGGATCAATCTTTATGTGCTACCATAACGCCATATACTAGGAAAAAAAAAGAGACTTGAATTAACACTTTCTGCTTCTGTACTTGTGTTCCTATGCTAGTTCGCAAATTGTGAAGCCTTACCGTAAGTATCAGTTTCTAGCTTTCAAATTTCTGTGGTGTAATCCTGTTACGAGGCCATGCAGCAATTGAAAAGCCAGACTAGTCAGTAATCATTGCATCTAACAAGGACCGATAAACATACAGAAACAGGGACAGTTTTATTAACAATGCGTGCTATAGGGGGATTCTTTCTGCCTCTTTCAAGTGACGTGTCTTTGCATTAATATTCTAATGGCAGTACAGATGCAGCAGTAACCACTAAATTCTGCTATCATCCTTTAAAGTAAAGCTTCTACAAATTAGATTTCGGTGGCAGCGACGGCATAATTGGTAAAAAAAAAGACTGGTGCTGGCGAGTGTACTGGAATGTGGGTGTACACAAATAGTCCCTCGAAGTCGCGCTGTGCACATGTACATTTTGTATGTGCTGTGTTGCAAAAACTGATGCTCTCGCCATCTTAGGCTTTACCTTGATTCCTTGGGGTCATACAAAGCTGTGAACTGTGGTCACAAGCAATACAGTCAAAATGCAAAGTATACCCGCACACACCGAGCAGATTAATGATCCCGTCGTTGTAGCAGGCAAAAAGACGAATCAGGTCTCGAAACAGAAGCATGAAGGCAGAGCTGATCACCCCGTTGGTCAGATCGTTCGCTGTGCACTGAAAAAAAAAAAAAAGAACTTGCTCGGCTCCCTGTCGGCCCAACAATGCCTTCACCAGAAAGTTTAACGCACTCACATCAAACTCGAGCAGGGCATCCAGTTGACTTTGCAGCGCAGGCACTGTCTTCAGCAGCTGTGTGCAAGAGAACGAGAAATATAATGAACACTTCTCCAGGTATTTCCAAAGAAGGTATGCTAATGAGTTTGGTCATAAACGGTAATTTTTCGAAACCCTAAATATTCCTAGTCATGATGTTGAAAAGTATAGGTGCTGCAATCTGTTCACTATCAATACTAAGTTGAATTCAGTTTAGTTTTTATTTCTATGCACGCCTTTCTCGAAACCTTTGAAAAATCTCTCAAATTTCACTGAATAGGGTATCAACAAACACATCAATCTTACTGCTCTGAGTACCGTAAAGTAAGAGGTCAGCTTAAAAATTCTGCACAAGTTTGAAGGACAAGCTGCACAATGCACCTAAATAAAAATTAACCACACATTTAAAATAAGTACACAATTTAGACATGCTCACTAGTTTTCAGCCCCACACAGAAGATGAATAGTGACGTTTAAAAAAACTCTTGACCTAAGACACTTAACCTCTCTTTTAACATTAGCGTCCAGCCATATTTAATGAAACAATGTTTTGCAGTTGACACCATTTCGTTGCAACTAAAGCTGTTGTGGTAAGAATGCACACATTTCTGTCTGTCATTCAACGAAAGTTGTCTCGCTTGGTTAATCCAAACATTTTCCTGTTCCTTAATAGCCAAACTATATTTGGCTACAACTTTGCAAAGGAGCTGCATTTACTTCTCAAAGACTGATGAATGTGCGCCTTCACCTATGGGTGTGCACTCTAGACCAAGGTCACGAATCCAATGGTCGGTGAGTCAGTGGTCTGGCCGATGTACGAAGCTGTTCATTTTGTCAAAGAGGCAATTTGGTGGTCAATCGGGCGACGCCACGCATAAGTGAACAGGACAAGTGTTCCTTTTACACAATGCTAACTTAAAAATGCAATGCCATTAGGAAATTTTATCAAGAAAACAGTGACAGGTGCAATTTTTTTTTTTCCAGCTGGTACAACCAACTATAAGCATGACCATTCTCCCTACAATTAACCAAACATCAACCCCACTAATAAGCATACAGAGGTAAAAATTTTTTTTACCTAAGATACATTGTACAGTCGAGAGTTTTTTTACTTATCAGTAGTCCTTAATGAAGAGCTGGAAATGCAGCCCAAGCTCACCTTGTCAGTCGGCATGGTGCGCAGGGTTCCGTCTTCTTTGCTACAAAATAAAAGTTGCCAAGAATCATGCAAGAGGACGCTAGACAAATCTCTTTTCACCAGCTGTCAAGTTTTGTTTACTTGCCAAAACCACGAAATGGTTAAGAGGCACACAGAAGTGGCGGGGGGGGGCGGGGGGCTTCCAAAAGAAGCAGTTTAGTAAGTAAAAGTTGCTAGGATAAAAAATCGAGTCACGATGACATAGCTCTCCAGGCAGTTCCAAACAAAAGGTGACAGTGTTCTTAAAAATTCTAACTGTATATTGCTATGGAAACTGCCTAAAGTGCAACTACATGGGACTTTTATGTTTTTGTTTGAAATTACTCCACTGTTTCTCTTCCCATATACGAAAATAGAGGGCCAAGAAAAAAAAACTTGAACGGCTAACTCACCCCCTTTTCACCTTGCAGAAGTCAAACGCCACAGTGCGGTAGGAGACCGCCTTCTCTGTCAGGTACTTGGCATAGCGTCTGATGAATGTTGACATGTCAAAGCCAGCTGGGAACAGACAAATGGGTATAACACATATAAATGCAAAAGTTCATTCAGCACCCAGTTTTTAAAAATGTGTGAGAAATGTGTGCAACAACAAACCCATATCGCCAGATGCTGTAGGAAATGAAAGGAAAGCACACCGTTAGGCAAATGCGATGCCACTTAAAAAAGACTGGGCAACATTTGCGCCAACTTTGACGTTGGGCCTGTGCGTAACACTGGCAGTGTGACGCCCACTGCAAGGCATCAATACCTTACCGGGGTAAGAAGCTGGACCAATTGCTGCCAGAGAAGCAAGAGGTGATCTGTGATCAGGCCTCTTTTACTAAACACTGGTCATAGCAATCTACATGCACCGACAGTAAGCAATAGCAAAATTTCCAAGCAAGCTATAAACTCTGAGCAGTCTCCAATTTTCACTAAGAACATACAGGTAGTATCAGGCCATAAAGTGCAACAATGGCCTAGGCATCTGCCCACGACGACTGCGGCCACTAACAATGAGAGCATCGCTTAGATAAATCCTCTCCAGTGTTGCCAAAGGGTGCTGCGCAACGTTAACTTCCTGCGTGTCATGCTACTATGCCAAACCCCCAAGAAGAATAGCCAAATGGTTTTACGACTGCAGCTGCAGATGTTTGTTATTACTTCCTTCAGTGGAATAAACTCGCTCCTGCTACCTTTGTCCAATTTATTGTACTGTGCCAGTTACCAAAAGTATAGAGGTGAAAACTCATCCCATGGCATGACTAGGAGTTCAAGAATATAGTCAACATACTTAGCTATATCTACCAGAAATGCATAAACAGGCTACGCATCTATTTCATTGAATTCAGTGTGCTTCATGCGGCTCAAGCTGCACGATACACTACTAATACCAATAATGCAGAATCAGGAGTGAATTTCTCAAATCACAATTGGTTTCCTGCTGCAAGCGACAGAATGCAGGCAGCTACGACCAAGAAGTCAGATACGAATGTGGTGTGATTAACTATGTGATAAATAGAAGATGTACGGCTAGAAATACACTATCCAGGCAGAGTACATACGACAAGTTACATGTAACTTGGTAAGGGGCAGCTTTCAAACAATTACATGATGAAGTGTGAACCACTTCTCAGGAAGCTCCATCCAGTCAGTTGCACTTGTCGCTACAACAAGCTCACTATATGCAAATTGATTGATATGCGAGGTTTAACTACCCAAAACCACCATATGATTATGAGAGACACCATAATGAAGGGCTCCGGAAATTTCAACCAATTGGGGTTAACGTGCACCCAAATCCGAGCACACGGGCCTACAGATTTTTCGCCTCCATAGAAAATTCAGCCGCTGCAGCCGAGATTCGATCCCACGACCTGCGGGTCAGCATCCGAGTACCTTAGCCACTAGACCACCGCAGCAGGGCAACTACTATGTGCAATGCAGAGCAGAAAACTCACCCTGGACGCCAGTCTTGTCCACAAAGGTACCCAGCTGGAACGTACAGTTGCTCGATGCCAAGTATTGGGTGAACCTCTGCAAAGAAAGCAGCGATCAAGGCAAATTCCCACTAACATCAGCCCAGGCACAACGCACCTCGTTGCCATAACACATCAGGTGGTGCACAGTGACCAGGGATTTGAAGACAACAACCCAGTTGGTGTTCTGGGCACGTTCAATCAATAGGTTGGCCAGTTGGGGGATTGAGACATTGGGCTCGTTCGTGCAGTGTAGCAGGTCTGAAAACCATGAACAATGGATGACTTGTTACTCTACGTAGCACAGCAGAAATAAAGAAACTTCTCTACACTGAAACGAGAGCACAACAGTAATAGAATATTTAGAGTATAAAAACACCTCATAAGTAAAAGAGAATGTGCCTGCAACTACCCACTACCACTTTCCCACGTTGCACTACAAGCTACGAAAGGTTTACAGTGCAAAGTATTTGCAAAATATTTGAATACTCATGCAGTGGAGTACTTATGCTTGCTATCGGCGAGCGGTGTTGCTAACTGCTGCCACTGACTGCAAGAAAATTCAGGTTTTTCTCAAAATACCCACTATAAATTTCGATTCTATGTTAAAATAAATAGCATGAGATCTCACAAAAATGTGGACGAGAATTCTTTATCAGCTTCGTGATTAAACTTGAACTCTAATAAGAAATAAGCAAGAATATTTTGGCAAACTTTAAGAACCGCTGTTAAACTGCAGTTAGAATGAGAAGCCAGTGAGGTTGATGGTTTATGGCCAAGCTGAAGTCTGCTGCAGTCGGCCCAAGAGATTGCAACGTATGCCTGTGACCATTACAGAGCATGCCACTGTGCCTTGTGCGCTATCAACAATGCATGTTCGCATGCCAGGGAACCTAAGCAAGTCTGTCAGAAACGGAAACACTAAGAGTTATCACAGACACGGGCCACAGGGACTTTACAGCTGTCTGCCGGAGGAGCAGTTGAGCTTGTTGGAAATGGGGCGAAACTTGCGACCAGCAGGTAGCAAAAAGTGCATACAAAGCAATGGGATAACAGTGCAAGGGTGAAGGGGCCTTCCGAAAGCCGCTGCACAAGCGGGCGACGACCAGCGAGAGATTTTCGGGGGTGCTCAGGAGAAAACACCCTCTGCCGATGTGTACCGGCGGCGGCGGCGGAGGGAGGCGGTAGCGCACACGCGACATTTGAGCCTGCAGTGGCAGGCTGCAAGCAGGAGGGTGTCATGCAGCAGTACGCAGCTGGGACCGGGAGCCGAGTAACGGGGGCGGTGACAGCGCGGCGGTGGCCCCTCGGCGGAGCGCACTGTTAGGCTTACAGCTCGGGGCCCACGTTTGGGCGAGCGCCGACCGGCCAACAAGCGTGAGCGACAGGCAGAGGTGCAAGGCGGCCCACTTACAGTCGAGGTGTTTCTTCTTGGGACCGATCACTTCCTCGGTGGTCGCTTTGCAGACCACCCGGGCGAGGCCTTGACCCGCTATGGTGTGCCGGGCTGCCATCAGCCGATCGTTGAGGCTCTGGCCGGACATCTTCGACATCGGCGCTGGCGAACCGGGCTACGGAGACGGACCCGCAAGACAGCCCTGCGACACAAGAGTGTTGCCCCTGCTGCTGGCACAGCTCTCCTCCTAGGTCCCAAACACACTCACGCACACACACACACCAAGCGGTGGGCAACGAGAGAAAAACCGTTCACGTCACCACATGACGTCACTACAGCCTCATGGTCTGCGCTGACCAATGGTGGTGTTCACAGTCGCCTGTGCAACGTTTTGCTTGCTCAGGCCGCAAGTCGCAAACACGGCGAACAACACAAAACAAGAGTGCTTACCGAAGTATCTGGCCACCAACTCCACGCCGCAATAAATGCACAAGTGCGATGAGGTTTGAGGCGCACCAGGTAAGTGCGAGCTGAAGCACAAAGTACCGCAACTCACCGACAGAAAGGGCGCCACAATTTGAAAACCAAAACAAGGCGACCAGGTTCTGGCTTCGCGGATGTCAACCGCACATACGCGCTCAGCGAAATTATTTCAACAACTGTTATGCTCGTCGGCTACGTGGCTCGGGGAAAGCAAATATGATCTCGAGAAACGGTTGTTGCTTCGGCCAGAAGCGCGCCCGATGCCCGCACGAAATTTTTAGCTTCGATCAATACATCCACAAAGCATCTGCGGAGCTGCACACAAGCGATACGCGTTCTTTCGCAGGCTTTTGCTTGTTGTGTTGTTTGTCTGGCGCAAGGGGCGCTGCGGTGGCGCGCGGTGGACCACGCGCTACATGTTAAGCTTGTGCACCGGGTACTACGAAGGATCGCTACAACATATTCCTCGTGATTCGACATCTTGAACTTGTCCTTGCCGGCGTCCCGCCCTGTAAAGGTCATTTGCGAACAGGATTCCCGATTTTTGACAGAATGCTTACGCAATCAGCAATTAGGACGCAACAGTTAGGGCACACCAAATTGCTTGTACAATTAAGGCTGCCAAAAATAAATTTCTGCCTATTAATTTTCGCCCCGTCATTTCGACTTTTGCAGTAAATAGTGTATACGATGCATAACTAATATACCTCTGGTTAAGACCAATTGATGCTTCATGCATTCGATTTTCGGGGCTGGATAGCACAATCCATGAATTCATACATTCTAGTCAAAAATATTAAGAATCAGAAAATGTCTTTGATGACCGCTCTCCAACTTTTTGTCAAAACTGTCCGCGAAGGTGTGTACACAGAATGAGGGGGGGGGGGGGCGAAGCCAGCCCCGTACATTAACATTATAGAGAGGGGGTTTAAAGTCGGCCCAATACGTTATGATAGGAAGAGGTGGTGCTGGGACGAACCTTTGCCCCCCCCCCCCCCTCCTAAGGAGAACCCCCGAGTACACTCATGGGTGTCCATTTTGCATAGCTGCAGTTTGTTGCATCTCATGAATTATAACAGTAATATTTTTGTTGAAAAATTATGGCACTTGCTCTGCATATTAATACTATGAAAGCTTGTTAGCTTTAATGAAGCTGTGCTTTAACAATACTCTAAAAGTGCTAATTGCTTTGTAAGTGTTTATTTTTAGGATTTCTTCATGTGTCCCAAGCACACTGCACAGCACTTACATCACTAAAACTGTCTAAAACTATGCATAGTGTGACTTGTCATCCAGTTGCTGTCCTAGCACATTAGCCAAGCATGCCAGATTTCACAGCAGGGGCAGCCCAGCGGGGGTTTGGAGGTGCAGTAGCCCCTCTCCAACTCTCCCCAAATTCTCTCCCACCTATTCTTTGCGCCCCGCCAAGATGAAACGTAAAACACAATGGATAAGTTCCCCGCCCCTTTCATCAAATTATCTTTTTCACAGAGACAAAAAAGTGTGCTGTAAAAGCTGCGGTAGTCTTCTAACACACGAGCATCCTCGGTGGTTGTTTTAGACATAACAAAAATTCACATGCGTTAGATTCTTTTCATGTTTATGGGAATTTTGTACGTTTCTTTTCGCAATATACACCACAATGAAGTCTCAAAAGTCACACCGAGCTGCCGTGAGTTGAACATGTGAACTTTATTAAAATATCTACATGGCTTTTAGTGGCTCAACACCTAGAAGCCGCATCCCTTGTGCAAGTGTCACTCTTGCAGCGTGGAAAAGTAGAAGCCTCGCCTGCAAGAGAAGTCTGCTATAACCAAGAAGGTGCAAGCACACAATTATTCATATTCCAATATAACAGTGCACTAGACGAGCAGACTGATAGGAAAAGAAATGGCACACACAACTTTTGATATTCAATATTCAATAATGAAGAAGCAGCATGCTTTTTGAGTAGGCAAGTGTATGGTTGATTCCTCTAAAACAGGCTATTTTTACTCCATATCGAAACTACACTCAGACCTCATTATAACAAAGCTGCACCTTACAGCAAAGTAAGTTTGTCACATACAAAAATTCGTTATAAAGATAGACTCCTAGCACTATATTTATTGCAAGACTATTCTTAAATTATTTCAATATAACCAATATTTCGTTACATCCAGCTTCATTATATTGAGCTTTGAGTGCACCTCTGTCGTGCAAATGAATAAACTGTTGTGATTAGTTACTTGTGCAAATATCTAAATGAATAGTGCAGTATTCACTTTGACTCGACTTTAAATTATTTCAATTATGAGGTATTCAAAATGAATGAATAAGTGTATATAATCCGCATGGGACCCATTGTAAAGGTGGTTTCACTGCAGTAGAGCAGCTACGCCGTGAAAGCACCTATCCAAAAGAAGCCCACACTGCCTTAAAGGCCAACTTCTAAGTTGAATGAACATAGTCCCCTCACATCGATTCATCATTTTTCAAGTTTAAAAGCCTGTTATACTGGCGCATATTCTCCAAGTAAACTTTAAAACATACGGTAAATTTTAAAACAACATATTTTGAAGGTTATCACTCACATTTTACCAAAAGTCAGATCTTGCTTCATCGTTTCCACTTCCTTAGTACTATTGAAAACTGGACAAGTTGGTAATAATTCATAGCTGGTCGAGGTAAACAGCGCAAAAGAAAAAGAAGACAGAGCGCTCATCTTGTGTCCTTCCTTTACCCTGTCTTTATTTTTTGCACTGTTTACCTCGACCAGCTATGAATTCCCCTTCTTTTTGAACAACAAAAAGAAGTTTGCACTAATATTAATTTTTAAAATATATTGTTCAGGCTAGATGGGTTAAAAATGCGATATATATACCACTCTACTCAAAATTATTTGAACCAAATCACTATTCACTTTGAATTCGCTTAGAACCTAAACTTCACTATTCACACAAGTCTAGTAATTAGTCATGACAAGAACAACATTTACGTCATCATGTATTTAATTCGACATGCAAAACAGTTTAATATGCCAGTTACGTTGTGATGATACAAATTTGTTAAAATGCAAAAACACAAGGAAGAGTGAAAAATCATCAAACTTTTGGCTGAAAGCAAAAGTGAGAACATCACTATACAGAGTTGGCAGTCATCGAAATTAACCGATACCCTAAGTCCATTCATTACTTACACATGCCACATCATACATTCCTAAGTAAACACCAGTACTCATTATGTTTAAGATAGTATGTAACTATCTGCATAATGTGTGCAATCTGACTAGACACTTCTGACTTGCTAATGGAATTGGGATCCTGTTCAGGAATTTAGACATACAGGACATGCAAGTTGCATCCAAGTGACGGCGTCACAACGGGAACAATTAGGTGAAAGAGACGTGCAAGAAAAGGTGAAACAATGAGGAGTGGCAATACTATAGCAATGCAGGCATTGTGGGGATGCCACTGGGCCTTCCCAAACCACTGCAAAGCAGTCCAACTTTTTGCAAACTGTGTTCTAATATACAGTGTTTGCTTAAACTTTAGCACAGAATACTTTTTCTTTTACCTAATCAGCACGAAAAGTATGATAAGCTTGTGACCCTTTTTACAAAACTGGTAATTTTGTCATGTACACATGCGAGGAAGCCAAGGTTCGTGATGTGCTACTGCAGCTCCATGCTGATTCTAAAACGACAATTCTGTTGTTACAAGCTCTTATTCTGGATACATGAAAGTGCTGTCTAACAGTTGATAGGTGCATCACCTGTGCCAAAGGCAATACTTGATTCTTGACAGGAAGCTCCTTGGCGGCTCGTCCAATGGCATGACTGCACAATAGCAAGAAGGCAACAATAGTTTTTGACGAGGGTCTATGGCTTAGCGCATAAAGAAAATGAACATTACATTTGCATGTAAGTTTGAAAGCCCCACCACAGTGGTACATTGTAGCTGAAAAGAGAGGACAAAGCCTTTCGTGCACCTGTATATACACCATCCTTACTCAAATATAATGCGACTTTTCTTCCAGATTTTTGCAGCCTAAAGTTGACTCTGGCATTACAATCAAATACTAAAATACTGTAGTGGACTGCCACCCATGGAGATGCCGTGCGGCAGGCACGCAGAGAGCCATGTGTGCGGTGAAAGGCAACACTGTGACTGTGCGCGCGGACACAAGCGTGTATCATTTCATGGCCAGCACTTTGCTGGAATAAATGGTTTGAAGTTATGTTGGCTCCTTGTCTCACATCGTGTAGCAATGCTCGGCTATGACAAATACTATTTTTTCTTCCTGGATGCAATGAAAGGTCGCCCGCAACGTTACAATTGTAGTCGCGTTACGATCAAGTGAATACGGTAGTGGAAGAGGTGTAATGTATAAGCACACACGCGACACAGACCTTTTCTGTTATCACAGCAAGTACAAATAAAGAATGTAGGCTCATTCTTCTGTCCTTAGTATGGTCTTAGCGGCCATTAACAAACAAAGGTGAACGAATCAATTTTTTCGCTAGACATGACTATGCGAAGCCAAGGAAAGCATAGGGGGCGTAACTTGTAGTTTTTAGCTGGAGCGTAGCCATCACAAGATAATCAATGGGCATGGAAAAAAAGGACGTGAATGCTGGTGGTGTTCAAGCCCACAACCACTGAATTCGTGATTTGGAATTCCTATATCTAGTAGTTCTCATAAAATTGACAAAAAAAAAAAATAGCCCTGTAACAAAAGCGCTGACTTTGGCCTTCATTTAAGCTGCATCAGAAAAGGTACAGTAGCCCTGTGCTGTAATTGCTACAAATGCAAAAAATAAAAATAAGAAAAAGATCATTGATGTAAAAGATATTATATATGCCTCATCTAAATTATTTTTGCCCGAAATTATACTCAGCTGGGCAATGCAAATCCGTGAAAAGTTATATTTACTACATTAATATAATACAGAGAGATCAAACTTACAAGAATGGCCTGTCAAATTTTTAAAGTGTGTTTTAATGAGGCTCCATTGCAAATATAGTGGATTGTATTCAGACAGCAAAATGTCTAAGCCAGGCAACAATTATTTCCGATATGATTGAAATTGCTGACTGAACTGAAATGCATGCTGCAAACAGACATGGCTGATACCATTAGCTGGAAGAGCTGCAAAATCTAAGTGTTCCTTTGAACTTGCACTGTTGCCCTTAATTTGAGACGTGACAGTTGACTTAGTTCATCCGATGTCATGTTCATCCGCAAAAGAACATTAAGAGACAAAAATACAGAATGGAATACCGACCTAAGGACAAACAGGTACTGCGTCACAATGCAGGGCTCCAGCTGGTGAACTGCACTGCACACCACTTCTTCAAACCTGCAGAAAAGTCATGAGATATTAGAGCTGTGCACGAGTTCAATTATAGAGTCCCAGCCTTCCTGGCCTGCTGACTGCGCCGAAGGTCCACCCAGGCTAGCCCAACGTACAAAAACAAAAGGATGAGCCTGGCACGGTCAGGCCTGACATTATGAACCTTTACTGCAGAGACAAGATGCCGTTTTTTGATAATGGGGCTTATTCAACATATCAAAGTGATACATAAGTAAATGACACATGCCGGTCACTATATGCAACGATTAGAAGTTGTGTCTAGCGATTTCAAGAGAAGTGAAGTACAGCACTCCTGCATTACACGTCTCGCCCAACCGAAGGCCCATTCGCTACTTGCACTGGTTGCTGGAATGACCAACATCTTTTTTGACAGCATAACAAGCTTGCAATATTTAAGCTGTTTGTTATTCGAGAAGTTCAGAACCTCAGAGGTAGAAGAGGGAATTACTCTGAGCATAGATAATCTCAAAGCTCATCTTGTCTGACTTCACCCATTTTCCCCTCACCTTTAAAGCGGCTAAAGAGGTGGGCAGCGGTCGCAGAGAAGGTGCCATGCAGTGAGAAAGAGTTCCGGCACGTATATTTTTCAGGCTTGATTCGGGCTTTTCATCTGGCCCAGCCTGCCCGACGGAAAAGAATGTAGCTGCAGCTCGAGATTAGAAGACGTCGGCCCACCTTAGTCCGGCCTGTGGGCCGGGCTTGGCTCAAAGTTTCAAACTACCCAAAGCTCCTGCCCACTTTTATCAGGTATTTCCAATTAGAACAGTGGTGATGGTGGTGGTACAAGAACCCTACACAATTCTCCAGAATTTTATCACAACGTTAAATGCAACATTGGGTCCCACCCACACAGAGCACTTTTATGGCGCTTTGTGGTATTGCCTTCCTTTGAACCACTCGGCACCAACACTCGTTGTCAATGATGTGATGAAACGGTGAGCTTTGGACATTCCAGAGAACCACGGCACCGCTGAAAGTAGCTGGATTAGCGAGTATACCAATCAACATGCTGCTCTCAGTGATTTTCGCAAGCACATTGCTGTTCGCCTCGAATCTATTAAGACATTGTTAAGCACAGCATGGTCCACAAATTCTTAATTTACACCGATGTTTGCTTTAAATTTGTGACTGGGCACTTTGACAGCAAAGTACTTGTGACCATTTTTCACTGTTTTTGAGAACCATTCTCAAGTTTTTTACAATTTAGACTTAGCAAGAGTGGCTGCATTAGCTGCATGTAACGTCAGAATATGTTACAGTGGTAAGTGCAGCAGGCAATGTGTCCTGCTAGAATTTTAGCGGCCACAGATTACTAATTAGCTGGTTCTTTTTAATTTGCACAGATAATACCAGAAGTGAAAGAAATATACGCTGATCAGGTCTTTTGCAGTACCTTGAATATCTTATCCACCGAAGAAGAAATAAGGCACAAAAGTTATACAAACAGTAGAGCTGTCTGAATAGCAAAACTTTAGATGCGACGTGAATTCGAATATTGAAATGTGAGTGCAAATTTAATTGAATATTTTATGAATATTCCTTCAATACTTCTCGAATGTTTTTCTAATACTTTGAAGCGATATTGCAGAAAAAAATGAAAGTTCGACAAGATTCTTAAGCATATTCTTATGAGATAGCAACATGACAGTGTTTCTTTTGGCTAGGTTGATTTAAGCGATGGTGGGTTGGCGTTACATAGTTGTCTTATCAAGAATGAGGCAATGCAGAAGCCGAATTGTACTGATGTACGTGATTTGGTGAAATCAAAGTGTTGGCCACATTAAAGATTTAAAACAGCATTAATTTAGCTTCCACCTCTGCCAAATCTATCATCTCCATGTTAGAACCAGCATTTTCTCAGTCAATACATTTGAGACCATAGCAGAACCTGGAAGGCAGCTTTGCCACAATATTTGAAGGGGCAAAACTGAAGGGGCTACTGCCAATTGGCGTTGACTGTATGTGTCTTTGGGAAGTTCGAGTGGTTTGAATAATAAAAACTCCAGTGTGAATCGAATCGAATAGCAAAAACTATTTAAAAAATATTCGAAATTTTTAATATTTGTACACCTCTAATAAACAATAATACATCTTATTGCTCTACAGATTCATATTACACACAGCTTTAGAAGGTTTCAGGTTTAATCTATCTGGTCACGTTGTGCGACCCAGGGCAGATGCTGGTCTGAGCACTTCTAGTGCGGTTAGTAGCCCTTTTGGGTCACCTTTGTGTCATGATGCCGCGAGATGCCGGTAAAAGCACTCCATATGGGTCAGGCTTTAGATGCACCTGACGTACAGTCACTATCAGGCTTGCATATACACAGAAGATGCATTTCTAACAGGCTCCATTCAGATATCTGCAGCTGGAAGACTACAGTGAGCAAAGAAGGCACTCTTGTAATCATCTCAAAGATATCTATTGCTAAGCATAATGTGATGTGCACGTGACATTACGAATATATATTTTGGCCACATTGGTTCAACAAACTTTCCTGCAACTTGATTTGCAAAGTCTCTGGTCCCTTCAAAGGACAATGTACTTTGTATTAATCGATTAGGAACTAAGTAGGCACTGAAATTAGTAGATGCCGTCAAAAGCTGTAACATCAAGGCGATTAGTGCCAAAACTTCAAGGTGGCATCACCATCTAAATTTTCCTTTCGCATGTGTTTTTTGCTGACCGAGTGTCTTTTTGCGACAAGCGTTATAATTTTGGTAGTGTAAAAGAGTAATATTTTAATAGGAGAAACACGGTTTTTCTCTTGAGCGTCCCTTTAAAATATTTTCTATGTCACACACCAAAGAAGAAGTTCACCGTCAATATACCAGGTGAACTGCAGGTACCTCGCTACAAGCTGATGCCTTATGTGTAGTAGGCATTGCAGAAAGCACTCTTGTAATGTTTCAACATAGTATGGCCCAAGAAGCTAATGTCTAAAGCATGTATTGCAACCTTGACAAATTCATGGATGAAGAGGTGCAGACCTTACCTGGCTACTTGGACAGCCAGAGCAAGTGCGCAAGGCTCTTGCAAGAGATCCACTGCAACTTCCCTCTCCACGGACAAACCAGCTTTCTCCTCGAGGCTGGAAAAATGGGCGTATTTGTCAGGTTGCTACAGTTGTATAGTACAGCACTTCATGGACTCCATTGAATGTACAGATATATTGCGAAATAATTGGATAGCTTTTAGCTGCTATTACTGCTAATATTACTGCTGATAGCTGCTGCACTTGCATAACGATGCATTGTCACTTTGATTAGACATGTATTAAGTTCAGAAAGGTAACATGCCTTCTCTAATGATGGTTTCCAGCTTTTAAGAGGAAACAAATGTATGGTTTATCAGTAGGGTAGTGCAGATGTTCCACGAATCACATTACAAAGGACCCGGTCTGGCTGCGTAAACTTCCAGGAAGCATACCGTGTGAATTTACAGCCCTTGTGTCAGTCAAATGTGCACACTATCAAACAAGATGCACAGAACTTGCCGGCCCAGCGGATGCTGTGCTACACTGCAAAGAAGCCTTTCACTCAGAATATGGCATCAATCAGCTACCTCATTGTGGGCAGCTTGAGCTATACAAGGGAGAAAGAGAGAGAGAGAAAGGTTATAGTATACCGTAATTACATGGGTACAAGGAGCGAACAATCGACAATGCGCTGACTAGCATAGCATGAACAGTGACTTTTCTCAGCCCAGGAAATTAAACAAGACATTATGATTATTTTTACAATTGCAGAAGTGAATATGGCCCAGTACAGCATGATGTGTGGCTAGGAAGCAGGGCTGTATGCAGAAATTATTTTGAAGAGTGGATGGGGGCTGGGGGCACCTTCTTGATCTAAAGTGGGGGCCAGACAGGCAAATGATAATTTTGCGCTATGTATGCATGCCGAGAAAACTTCGAATGGAGGGGGAAGGGGGGGGCACAGGCCTGGTGTGCCACCCCATTGCTATGCCACTGGCTAGAAAGCTAGGTGTGTCAGTGAGAATCGGCCGGTGCATTCGCTTGGGCATTTGTAATGATAACAAATAGTCTGCTAATGCATTGCTTTTTTTTGTTACCGTATTTATTCAAATGAAATAAAAGAAAGAGGTTTAGTCCCCTGCAATGGTAACAGCAACTACTTTTCATATGAAAGTGATAACAAGAATAGTACAATAAAAGAACAATTTTAACAGGTCGGCAAAATCTAAAGCACTGTTAAAAGAGTAAATGAAGTCTGCAAATATGTAGTCCAAGAGAGATTGAAGCATTTAGCAAAAAAAGTCACAGCACTGCCACAAAGGCGAAGCAATGAACGCGACAGCAACAAATTGGAAGGTCACGTGCAAAATCGAAAGCAGATGAAAACGTGCCCCACATTTCTCACGCACGAAACGTACTCACAGGTACGGATGCACGCGAATGAGCGTCTCAGTTGTTACTTCGCTGTGTCTGAAAAGCACGTGCTTTTCGCAAACGGAGACTGCAATGATTGCAGTGACCTTTGTGCGCCCGATAACAAGAGAATTGTTCCAAAAATGAAGCGGCTTCCCCGCAGCACCTAGCTGCTCAGCAGCTAAGCTTGCAGCATGTTAAAATGCAAAATTGAGAAAATTTCGCTTTTAGGGTTGAGATATCCCCTTTTAAGATTTTCAGTTTGTTTGTATCTACACCTACAAATATATGCATGCACGCGCATAAAGAAGGTTCAGACAGCCCAGTGATAAGGTACTGGCTACACCCTGTAACATGACGAATGCAAGGCAGAAGGCCTGGTGTAAATGGCAATTGAACTACAGTAAATAAAAAGGAAGTAAAACTTGCATAAGCTAGCAGCAACTAGTGAAGACAATGGTTTTGACTTAGGCCTGACATTCCGCAGACGTTCTTCCAGGTTGTAACATGTACTAAACTGTAACATGTCTTACCTGCACAGCCTGGCATGTGCATACTGAAGCGAGATGCCCGAATCGCCGGCTACGTGCAGCGCCTGATGCCAGTCAAAAGTGATGTCCCGGTTTCGCCGACCACGAAGAAAGTTTACCACAACGGCTGCCAGCCCAAGCTGCTCAGCCACAAGTTGGGCAGATGTCTCGTCTTGCACTCGTGTTGCTGCGCAAAACACCATAACGAACCTTTCACTTTGACTTGGCAGTGATTGCCAATCTGCCAAGTGGTTCATGTTGCGGTAAAAAGAAGCACACAATTCTAAAGTGCAAAGGCACAACATTGTATGGCTGTTTCTTGAGCTCTGTTGTTTTGCTCAAACAATCACCTCTTTATTGGAAGCATGAATATATACGAAATCCGGTGTTATTAAGATAAAAATTTTGACAATGCAGTCAGCATTTCGCACATAGAATATGAAGAAAACGAAGGCAAACAGTTTGGTTCAGTAATAATTTAAGCTCACTGGACAGAACTTCATCAAGTGTTATCATTATGTCTCGCAGCAATGCTAACCACAACCTTGCACATAACTGGGCCCCCGTGCCGACTGATCATTTGAAAAAGCTACCTACTGGGTGCCTGATCCATGGAATGACGTGCACGATGCACAGCTTCATTCAGCAAGTCGTCCAGCAACATTCCCTCACCAACCCCTTTGCGACTGCTGACGCCCCGTATGCGACCAAAAGACACATGCTGCACTCGGTCAGACCACTCTACACCCAGCTGCTTCAGCACAAGTGCCAGCCGTCGGAAGTGCTCTGCCTGCGAGCGATCCACCTGCACACACAATCCATCATGAGGACACACACTAGCAACCAATTACATGAAATCTTCGCAAGCTTCAAAAGGCAGTTATTTTACAATAGAAGCTGTTATGAGATTACAACAGTTAATTTTGGTGAATTAGTCGTCTGCCATCACTGCCGGTGTCCCTAACTGCTACTGTGCGCAATGAGAAAAAAAAAATCCTCGATAAAGCAAAGCTTGAACCTGGGCACTCCCTATGGCAGTCGAGTATTCTGCCATAGATTCATGCCAATACTAGAAACTCTTTTGCAAAAAGACCTCACGCACGCATCATGTCGAATTCAGTGTCACATTAGCAGATATAATACTTTGCAGTAGAGGAGTAAAATATCACCAGGTGTCACACAATCCGAATTGCGTAACGAGTTGGTGGCTTAAAGCCGTCATCCACTTCACGAAATCCTTCATCGTCATCACCGATAGTGTCAAAGAGTATCAAGCAATTGCAGATAATGCCTTAGAGGATGCATCGCTTCTTCACAGAATGATGATCAATGGCATTGTGGGTGTTCCCTTACTTTAAAAAATTATGATAACTTACGATGTGTTGGGTACTGTAACTCATAACTGTTTTTGATGTAGCCACCTCAAGAAAGTTCACAAGAGGCTCTAGAAAGGCCACTTCTCCAGCCTTCGCTATAACTGTGCTGGGTGCTCCACGCAAGTCTGGGATTTTCAGAAGTTCGTGGATCCGTTGTGTCTATGGCTAAGTTTAAATTCAGCAAGCCTGGATTCCCAGCCTGTAAATCGAGCAGCAGTCTCCACTAAAGTGTACAGCTACAATACTACGTCCGAGGCATAACGAGGACATATTAATCTTGAGTTGTATATAACAACATTGGTCTTTTATTGAGACAAGCATTTGTACTAACAGGGCAGCCACCTTCGTGCTATCAGCACCACTGGTGTTGTCAAGCTGTGTCACCGATAGCCTATGCACAGCTCACAGATGTAGTGTTAAAGACAGTGCTCTGTCTACTGCCGTCAAAACGAGAGTTGCACGTGCATAATGTAAACACAGTTGCTTTCCTGCTGAGCTCCTGTGAGTATTAGCTCGTCTAAGCAGTACATGCCAAGTTTATGTAATGTAATATGTAACTGATTACTGACTGACGAGTTACTTTTGTTAACCTATTATGTTCTACCTACCCTGCATGGACTTCATGGCGTCCGCAGTATGTATTAAATAAAACAAATTTTTCTTCAGTCTCATTTCACCCACAATTGATGTTTCACATCTGCAGGGCCACTGGCAGTGTCACACAAATGGTGGTAGCTGCAAGGGCACAGCTCTTCTAGTCCAGCGAGAATCGCCTTGAGTGAAGTGGCACAATATAGCTTTTTTAACACTAAACAAAGCATTCAATGTACGAAACAATGACTTACAAGCCAAAGCTGCCAACCACATTTAGTGCTCCTATCACACTGCCACACCAGTTTTTCAACACATACTGAAACCTTTACTCATATTGCGTACACCATCAGGTGTAGGTTTAGAAGTAAATTGCGAATGTCCTACTGCTTGGTGTTGCTCACAGTCCACCGAACACTGAGCCCATATGGTATGCATACAAGAATCCTCACAGCATTCCCAGGTACTTACCACATAATAAGCCCAGTCAAAGTTGTACCTCTCCTTTCTTTCTAAGGCAGCCACCACATCCCTGGATAAAAAAAATACAAGCACTGTATGATGCTATCTCATGACTAATGGAAGAAGTACATGCAAGAATTTTCAAGAATGCTTGAAAAATGCTTGAGACTGCATTTATGAATCCCTGTACCACAAAAGTGTGGAAGAAGCAGAAGCAACAGCGCAATTAAAGTTAAGATAAAAACAAGCAGTACAGTAGTTATACAATTTTATTGCCATACTAAACCATGGCATGTCTCAATAGAACCTTCTTTTTTTTTCTTTTATTTATGATATGATATAGTATAATGATCCAAAGCAACGTCCATGCTGTAAGAAACCGGGGTTCTATTTTAACACAACTCAACTCGGTTTCTGTAATGCCCACTTAGATCCAAGTACACGTGCATTCTTGCATTTCAGTTCCACTAAAGGATTTCAAAGACGGCTTTACTGAGCCGCAGCCTCTAAAAACATTTCGACACTACATTCTTCGAGTGGCATTTAAATAAAGGCAGCAACTATTTAGCGACAGAATGCCGTGGCCCTCAACACTCGCGGACCTTGACTGCCTTCTTTCTATCAAGACTTGTGTAAGAGACTGCAGATGCTTTACGCTCAAGGAAAAATGTCTGAAAAGAATGGATGCTAAAGGTGGGCCACTGGTTACAAGAAGGGTGCAGAATTTTAGCTTTTTAGATGCGGAGCATCTTATACTCGCGCCTTGTAGTGCGCCGTCCGCACCGCTTCTCAAACATTCGACAGCTGACGCGCGCGCATGCGCCGTCGCGCCGTCGCCCACTCTTCCACCATCTGTGCATCCCTTCCTCCTCTACACACCGCGCGCGCTTCACTCCTCCACCATCTGTGCACCCTTCCTCCTCTACACACCGCGTTCGACATCTACGATTCTCCTGATTCTCCAGTGGACGCGCATGTGGCGTCGCGCTTCGAGAACATTCAACAGCTGACAGTGCATGCGCCGTCGTGCTGTATATATACTCAAGGTCGGCGCTCGCTCGCTCAGTTGCCGCTCGTCGGTTGGTTTGTACGGCGCGTCGACGTCCAAGGTCGCGGTGAAATGAATTCCAACGAATCCACGAACACAATGATCGACGTCCCTTCGACCAGCGCCGCCCTTTCGCATACGTGTGTACGTGTTCACTCATTTAACACCCCCTCCTACAACCACGTTAACCAATTTAGCCATCGACCCAAGTAAGTCGCAATTTAACACCCCATTTCACAACCACGTTAACCAATTTAGCCATCGACCCAAGTAAGTCGCACTTTAACACCCCGTTAACCAATTATATGGTCCGCATCCTCCTCAGTGTTCCCCCGAGGGAAGCTGCGGACAATTTTTTTTTTATTGTAGGTTCCCCGAAACAATCATTATGCATTGTTTTGATGTAACACCATGTTGTAAAAGATCATGCAAAATTCATCGGAAATTCAATGTCCAGGACTGCCGTGCATTAACTGATCACAGAAGCCACAATAAGTACTGCTGTTCCTGACATCAACTGGGTTCATGCTTTCCCTCACAATCTAACTTACTCATCTGTTTCTACTCTTACCTGCCCACAGTGCAGTCCTTTGAAATAGTCTCTGCTGATGTTTATATGCAGAACACAACTTTAAAGCTGTTATAAAAGGGTTTGTTATAAATAATTTCATAATGCTGAGGTTGCTAAGCGCTACAGGAGGTTTATTTTACATATTTTCAGCTGGGTTAGGGAGCTGAGGGTCTTTTGTCCTTCGTTGTGCGAATGGCTCTTGTCTCTGCTCAGGCGCCGAGTGTCCTGCGCCGGTCATTTTTTCGACCTCTCTCGTTCTTGTTAACTACACTGCTTGAGTGAGCAAGGGGCAGTACGAGCCTGTCCATCATCTCGTTTCCAGAACATACACACAGGTATTTTAACCACCAAACTTTTTCTGGGGGGAACGCAAGTGTCGGCCAGAGACCCCACAACAGTTCGGGTGAGAGAAAAGACATAATAACTTGACTGCGATGTTGCACAGCATGAATAACAAAGGCTAATGCATAACTCTAACAATATTCATAAGACAACATTAGGTTACATCGCTGTTACAAGACCATACATGCTTACTATACTGATGTGAACAGCTTTTAACTTCTAACATGTTTTGCAAGTACAATAAAGATTGTCGTAGCAAAGCCTTGTTAGAACATAAAGTATAGAAAGAACAAGCAAGTGTTTACCTGCTTATGTGCACTGAATGAGCAAGTGCTTTGTAAAAGGCCAACGCAGAAAATGAGAGAGGATATTTTAATGTGGTCATTTTCTCGCACAACATCAAGTATGCTTTCAACTACTATAGTTTTGACAGTGAGATTGAATTGAAACAGAGTTTGGCAGATATGTGGCAATGAATATGAAGTAAAAACCTATTCAAGCACCAAACCCTCAAAGGCAATGATCAATTATCACACACCTGGTCAGATAAAGGCTCGCTCCAGAACTCTTTGCAAGCGGGACAAACTCGTCACAACCAATGCCCAGGACGCCATCTCTGCAAGTTGCATTAAGAGCAGCTGATGACAAAAAGTTGGGTTTAAGCGCTGTGTCACACGCTCCCCCTATTATAACATCGTAACTCTGGCATTAGCTCCACGCTACTAATCGTAATGCCAGCAAAGCGGCTGCTGCCGATACGATATGCAAATATTATTATATGCACGTAAAGTAACTAGCCAAATCACAATGCATCGGACATCACTACAGAGGCTTTCGCTATGAACAATGAGAGTTCGCAGGACATAAACGCATAAAAAGTGCAGACAACATGAAAGCAGATTAAAATTTGGATGCATGCTGTTGCAGTTTTTGTCTCCAAAAAAAAAAAAGACACAATCTTTTTATGAAGGCAAAAGTGCTGTGGGCCCCTGTGCTCAGAATTGGGTGCACGTTAAAGAACCCCCAGGAGATCGACATTTCCGAAGCCTTCCACTACGGCGTCTATCATAATCCTATGGTGTTTCGGGATGTCAAAGCCCACATATCAATCAAATCAAGAAGACAAAAACTTCACAAGTATGCCTCTTGATTAAGTCTCTAACAAAGACAATTACATAATGAAAGAGTGTACAGCAAGGCTGCACAAGTAGCCAGCATCATGTCATTCATTGTAGCGTTGCCTTTTGTCACATGCGTGCCCCGCCACGGTGGCCTAGTGGCTAAGGTACTCGGATGCTGACCCGCAGGTCGCGGGTTCGAATCCTGGCTGCGGCGGCTGCATTTTCGATGGAGGCAAAAATGTTATAAACCCGTGTGCTCAAACTTGGGTGCACGTAAATCCCAGGTGGTCAAAATTTCTGGATCCCTCCACTACGGCGTCTCTCATAGGTATATAGTGGTTTTGGGGTTAAACAATATATCAACCAATCATTTTGACACATGCACGAATACTTTATAATTATATACCTTGGAGAATTCTTATTCCGTAACTTTGATTCGTTACTATTGAAGCAGTAAATTATCTCACACGACATAATCAATCTCAAGCTGTTTTTACTTCTCATGAGACCAAGTATAAGTTGTTAAGAATGGTTCCTGGTAAGAACAGCCAAAGAATGAGCTGTAGGTTCAACAACAGTGCCCATTTTTTTTTTTTTCGGTACCATTACACGAGCTGATTCTGACCGACTGCTTCATCTAGCTCGAGAATGAAAGGATATTGTCGGAGCTCATTTCTTTGTTTTGGTACAGCCTTGGGGTTTTCATTGAACTTGTTTGATGTTCATTAAGGATGTATCTTCTAACTTACTGTAGATAGTGGCACACATTTCACAAACAGTAGGCAGCTTTAATTTAGTTGGATACATCGCAGAGGAGAAAAGCAGTGATCAATTGAGTGACTCGAACATAAATTATTCAGCTTGTCAAGTGAAGAAGACAACGAGCCTCCTTATGGACTCAGTTTGTCACTGAAAAGTGAGGAGAAAGCTAACAGTGGCACACCTAGTGACTTCAATGCCAAAAGGTTGTACTAATCAGAAGTTGAAGTGAGGGAAGTGAGGTGGGCAAGAAGCAACATGTATGTCTACGTTAATTATCATTTTAGCATCTTTTGGCATAAACATGGTCATCTTGGGACAAAGTTCTGCATAACAGCTTCTTAGCATGGAGGGAGTTGACAAACAATACATCCACTGCGAAATATGTAAGTCATAAAGACAGCGTAGTAAAAGTAATAGGCACATCACTATTTCCCACTCATCTATATTATGGATACTTAAATATAATTAACAGATGAACAAACCCTCGAGAAGCGAGCCTGTTTTCTGAGTGCAGCCTGTCCAATAGTTGAAGAGCAGCATGGCTATGCCTGGATTCTGAATCCAGCACATCGAAGGAGACACCCAAGCGCTGCATTGTGATATCATAGAAAGTACAATCAAGGAAAATCATGGTGAGATGAAAACAGTGAAATGTGCTTGCAAGTAACCACATTTTACATGCATACAACCGTTTTTAATCAGTAGCAATATAATAGAACTATAGCCAGTTTACCAGCTAAGAGCAAACTGCTCAAATCAAACTACACTTGCCTGCACTCTGTCTCCACTTAAAGAAAAAGGTACCTGCTGATATGCTTCCAGAAAGGGAGATAGTGGAACACTTCACTCTGTAAAGGGGCCACAAACTTTTCTGCTGATGATTGTTATGCCAGAAATGCTTTGAACACGTGGCTTTCACTACAGTTAAAATAATTTTATCTACTTCCTTGCAAGCTATCATCACATGAGCCAACAAATAATTCACGTAACTAAATATCAACTTAATCGGTCACTATTTGATAAACATGCATTCCTCCTTTCACAAAAAGTGTACAGAAACAAAGGATTGCAAGATAGAACTGATTTTTTTTGTCACTGCATACACATGTAATTTAAAATTAAAAACAGGCTGTTCATACCTGGTACTGCATACTTTTCGCCACACATGTAAATTTCAGTTTGTATACCAAATAAACTCAATCTCTTCGATGATGTTGTCATTCGTATATTGTTGTATAAACATGTTCAGCTGCTCATAACAAAATTACAATGTTTCACGGCTCCTCTGCACCAGAATCTGACCACAGCAAACACCTCTTCACCTTGTACTGCTGGTCATAGCTGTCCAAGCTAAGCTGTCGCCATTTCTGCCACTGATCAAGCACCTCAGGTTGACCTGCAGATCACGCATCACAAAAGGTTAACGAGCCTTTGGTCCTCACTGTTATGAACTCTGGAAACACATACCAGCTTCAAGGTTGGCAAAATGCTCAAGAGCTTCAGCACGAAATCCAGGGTTCTTCTCTGCTTCTGCATTGGCAGCAACATAGACCTAGTCAGCCATGAAATAAAATAAATTCAGCCAGTACCGACTCAGACTGTCATTTGAATGTATGAGAAATCGTCACTGAATGAAGACTGAATAAAAGCCGTGATAACATTACTTAACACTAGTTGTAATTTAGCCAAGCTAGTGCAACATTTGCTGACATGCACAATTACTGAGCAACCACCAGTGATTATATAGTCATAGTTAGTTAAAAGAACACACAATTAGCTCATTCTAACCAGTTCCAGTAGTTTCTTAGTAACTATGTAGGAGAGAAAACAACTACACACGGTTGACAAATCCTGGGAGGATACGCTAAGATATTCTCTTGCATATGAAAACTCATATTTTCGAATGTATGGCAAACCCAATTTGAAAGCTAGAATCTTCAGGCTAGTAACATCACTTTCTGTACTTCCAACGGTTTATACTGCATTAAGCTAATGACTCAATCATCATTTGTAGGTTTGCCTATATTTTTGTACTGATTAGATAAAAACCAGCTGTGGTATAGTCATATAAACTTCAAAGAAATAATTTGAAATGAATTTCATCACAATCAAGCTAGTAGTTTGCTGAAAAAAGCTCGTGAGAGTGTTTTCAAAAAGGTGGAAAAATACTGTCCCATTGTCTCATGAAGGCACCACCTCGCGATTGCATTAACAGCTATTTGGAATAAAGTGGCCTAAGAAGGTGTCACTGCTGAGTATGACTTCTCAAGATGTGAGAAGGAAAGTTGTGTGGACGTCATTTCAGCAGATCACCCGTACTTGCGTCTCTCGTGAGCCTTCATAGCACTGTGGTCGATTCCTGCAAAGCTAACTTACCCGCATGCACAAACCATTTTTGTTCATATTTCTGTCCTTGTTTTTGTCGTCTTAACTTGCTAGTACACCAGCTGTCCCTGAATATGTGCAAACTTTTCAAGAGGTGCACGATATAAAGAAAAAAATTCCACGCACCAACATGCGCAAGGGCCCTCAGAGATGAGCGGGGAAACTTGGCAGTTCCAATGCATTCATCAGTCAAGTTATTGTGCAAGTTTACGAAAACACGTGATGACTGAAAACTAAAGTCTCCTCTTTAAAAAATAAAAAAAGGAAATTCTACGGCATTTTGATTGGTAAGTTCTACGAATCTGAACAAGAGGAAAATTCAGAATCTAAAAATATTTACCGAAATCCAACACCATTATAACACTACATTCACCCTTTGAAAATATGGTAAAAGAATTTTCCTTGAGATTACTAAGACTTCGGCAAGATATGAGTAACTTAGTGTTGCGGTATAACTAAAACAGCTGATGTGGGTGAAAAGTTTTTCTGCACATGGAAAAGTGGGACTAATATGTACTGTTGCACAAAGGCTCGTATCTGAGACTGTAAACATTAGTAGCTCATTCAAATGCATACCATGTCCAGAACTATTTTCTGCTAACAAAACAGAACAGGACAAGACTCTACATCCCAATCCTGCTCTTTTGGACAAATTCACAACCACAGTAATAACAATCAAACCTTGTAAATGCAAATACTGTTCGGGATATGTAGACACAAAGCAAAAAATGACCTTTCCAGAGAACACTTACTGAAAGAAGGTGTTTGAGTGGATCCTTAACGAGCTCCTCATTACTGCCATATTTGCTGAAACCGGCTATTAGAAGACCTGCAAAAGTGGGAACAGGACAGGGCTAGGAAACATGTAGTATACCCAGGACTCGCACAGATAAACCTGGTCTTCATATAGATTACTGACTGCTACAACACTTGTGTCCTGTGTCACAATACTGTTTTCTTGAGCTAAAGCAACACATCAAAAGGGTAGAAGTATTACTTATGCATGAAAAAAAGGCATTCCTTGAAAGTACCCCAGAAAGAAGAATGTGACCGAGTGAATACAGTCATGTCAAGAAAGCAAACTGAGGGCACAACACATCCCACAGACTACATACCTTTATGTCCACAAAATTATGGCCTTTACTCGTTTAAGTGACCTCCCCTTTTCTGAGCTAGCCAGTAACATTGCATACTTTGTAATTTTATCGCACTACCTATTCAGCTGCAATCTGCAATTTCAATAACGTTCCCTTAGCACATACAGTATTTCGACATTTTAACAGACCACTAGTTACCTGCACTATGATCATCCCCAGCCCACTTTTTTTCTTAATACTAATTAGCCCATTATGCACCCATGTTTCCTCCGATGTTCATAATTCCAGTCATAACATTACAGTCCTTTCAATCCCTTGTTTCACGATTCTCTCATCCTTACCAAGTTTCTTCGTTTTGTTCACCAGGTTTCATTCTTATGATACAACACTTGTAGAACTGTCTTTGTAACGTTTCATCCCGCACCGAAATCGAACAGCACACACCGCACTGGGTGCCCCAGTCTCCGAGGTAGTTGAGACGAGTGACATGGTGCCCAGCAAAGCTCAAAAGGTTGCAGAGACTGTGGCCAAGCACAGTGGAGCGCAAGTGGCCGACGTGGAATGGCTTGGCCACATTGGGAGAGCTGAAGTCCACCACAAAGCACAGAGAAGGCACGAGGCACGGTGGGCAGCCAGCTTTGGAGAGAGATTCCTGCACCGTAAGCTGCAGGTTCACATCGCACGAAGATGAGCATGCCATATCGTGCTTGGACATCAAAACTATGCAAATGGAGCTGACAATATAAAGAGACAGGGCAACTGAAAACTCACCACTACATTCGTTCAACAAGTATGTGGCACACCTGGAGATGAACATAATGCTTGAGAATGTCTAAAATGTCAATATCGTTGTACACACCAAGACTTTAGTAACAGAGAAATTAAGGTAATAAATGTATGAGAAGATTTGTGTTACCAGTGGGACATTCCAGAACACGAGCCCTGTGATGTAATAGAGCCTCAGTAGAATTAACCACAAGTACTGAAACTACCATGACAAAAACAAATATCTCATTGCATATGCATTAAACCAAAAATTTAAATGTGATCCATGCAAAAAAAAAAAGAACTCGACAGTACCCTTGAGAACGACACCAGTTCCGTAATTGCCATGCTTTATCCTACTAAATAACCTTGCACCGAAGCATTGGCAATCAGGCAGTGCAGGCGTGGCATATACTACATCAAAAAGCCACTCTCACAAACAGGCAGTTTGAATTGCGATGCCGGTATGGGGAAAAATAAAACATTATTTTATTTCAAGCTAAGCATTCTCAGGCATGAAAAATGCACTACATTGTTTCTGAAATTTTTTTTTTTCAACAATCCACATTGCTTTAATATTTGCCTTTAGTGTCTCTTTAAATGCCACAGTATTTGCCTACCAAAGTAGTTAACTATCAGCTCTTATGAAGTTCACAAATACGGATACAAACACATAAGCAGTAGGGGGGTTTCTCAGCAGCAATACGTTGCCGAGGGGTCTGCAATATGTGGGTAAGTGCCCACTCACCTGGAGAAAGGTGGCACGGTCAAGGTGCAGGGACAGCTCTCCTGCCTCAGACACAAAAGCCTTGGATAGCTGCCAAAAAAAAAAAAACCACGCGAATATATATTTCAAGCCGAGATAGCCACACGGGCTGTCTTTCTCAATTCTAGTGGCTTCAATTCACATTGGGTATGCCTCACGCTCGGACTCGAATAGCCAGTGGACAACATGGTAACTGGAGTCCTGACTACATCATTTGCTGGTCATCTGCTTCGAGTTCATGAAAGCTGCAAACGGGCCCCATATGATAGCCTCCAAGTCAAGGTAGCAGAGTTATTCCTTTGCGTATGTGTGAAAATGTGAACATTCATGTCTCGTGGTTTCGAAAACTCTTCGAACACTCATCATAGTCATATCAAAATAACTGTGATGACCCGTTGATTGCGTCAACTACTTGTCTAGTAGAGACCGTTCGCTTCGCAAAAGATGTGTGAATTTAGAGGACCATTAGCCTTTTTTTTTTTTTTCTTATGACAGCCACCGCGACTAGCTTTTGCGAACAGCAATTTTGGTACTCGTATCTTATATCCGAAACTAGTGTGTTCGCTTAAACGCGTATATTCGGTTAAGACAATGTCAGCAACACAGCAGCGAACTAGTCGAATGCAAGCACAGGCTTACCACATTTTCCAAGTCTGTTTTAAGTGATCCTCTAAGCTCTTCTGCGCCGATTCCAAGCGCCCCGCCAAGTTCCGATTCAGAAATGGCCAGGAACGGCGCGCTGCAGCTTCAATTAAACAGATAGTCGCATATTAGAAAAAAAAAACAATATCAACTTGATCTACTATTCCAGCTAACTACTGCACGTTGGACGCCTACCTCTTGTCCGTCTTCAATTTCACGAGCGGCAGGAAGCGATGGGCGGAGGGCTCATCGCGACACCTCGCCAGGCGTGTCGCCGTCTGGCATATCTGCGAGATTGCGTTAGCAGACGACCTCGGAACAACTGCGCCATAAATACCTGTTCTACAATCTTGCGCCGAAGGGCCGACACCATATTTGCACCTAAGTGAAAAGTAGGCGATCACAACACAAGTTTCGCGTGTTTACATCGCGATCTCGCCAGAAAAAAGCACATGGCTTGATGACAATGCCGATGATGTCCGATGCGGCTACTGCGCGTTAACATGGCACGTAGACAAACCAGAACCCGTTGTAACATATACCCACCAGCAGCTTTTGCGAGACAAATTCAACAAGTAACTTGCAATATTAAAAAGAATTATCTTGAACGTGCGCTTACCTCCATAATCTTGAATCACGTCGCGACTTCTGTGCTCTGCTTCGAAATGCACTTTGGCTTCAGAGATCGGTAAGAGTTTGAAAAGCGAAACCGTTTGTTTGCTTCGGCATGATTGGCAAGAATCGCGCTTTCCTGTGCAATGAAGCCTTCTCCTAATCTTCTCTGTGAATAAGCATATTTCTCCACGTCTGATCCAACACTTTTTGGTGAATCCGGTGCTGTAACTCAAAAGCTTTCCTTAATATTATGTAAAACGTCCACCTGCGCTTATCTAGAGTTGGCTAAATGACCGCACACCGTGTCCTGTGCCTTCGAATCAAACATTCGCTTTACAATTGGCGCCTCAACACAGGTTAGTCTTCAAATTTAAGTACTTATAAAATATTTTATAGCAATAATATTTTTCAGGCACCATTCTACTTATATCCAAATCGATCTCAATAAATTAATTTACATTTTACACACGCCTACGGTAGTGTCATATGAGCAAAATTACTCCGAGAATATACAAAATATATACACGAGTAAATGTTTCTTACGCACTTAAAAAAAAAAGTGCACTCATTATACTAAGGGCCCACAAAATGTGAGCCCTAGAAGAAAGTAAATTTTGAAGATGCAGATAACTGAATTATATTTGACATAAGCTACAGCAATCCCAGTACATATGTGACACAGAGAAAGGATTCTTCCAAAAACATACTTTATTGTTGTGTTCAACAGCTCCAGTAATAAATACATCAACGTCAATAAACTGCATAATTCAGACAAATTTAGGGCTGGGGTGTCCGTCTTTTTGACATTGAACTGCTACTCAACAATACAAGACCAAGGTTACAAGCTGCCTAATTAACTATTAGACGTCATTGGTTTCATTTCTTAAGCATAAAGCTGCAGCAAGCAATTCAATAACTGAAAACATTTGGAGGAAGAAGACTACGCATGTCTAGTGCAACGTGCTCTGCAGAGGTCTTTTTTTAAACATAAGCGCATGTGACCATGAGAATACAATGGCGACTTTTTTGAAAGGGCAGTATAATAGAAACCACACAGCAAGTGGCCAACAAATGTAATGAAACCTTTCTTGTGTGTGTGAGCTTGTCTAAACATGTGACAGAGGTGTGACCTATGCCCCGATACATTAGCAAGTATACGAAAAGTAACTGACATGCAGCCCTGCAGGACACAGCATTCGTGTACGACTTATTGCAAATTAAAACTTCCGGTTCGTCTGTAAAAACGCTGCAGAAGTGCATGGTTCAATCCTCCCTCGTTTTTGTTGCCATCAGCATTTTCACTCTAGGAATTTCAGCACATCTTGTGAATACACAACTCTGTTTTCATACATACTTGGTAATCAAATTGCATCTTTTAGTTTGAACAATTTCAGAAAACATTTATCATCACTGACAGCAAGGCTTATCCAGACATTTTTAATTGAGCATAAAAACTGTATAGTCGAGCGTTCCAATCTGACTGCAGCCCCATAACACAGAGCTTAGCGGATCAAAAAAGCCACATTGAGACGGGGTTAACAAAAATGAAATGCGATGCGCGCGTTCCGTGCCCTGCATCACAGGGCGGATTGTGGCTGGGATACACGGGGGACCCGTCTATTTTCTGCATGCCCCTAACAGCCAATGTCAGCGACTCTGAGATGGGGCAGTGTGAGCAACGTAGCTCCTTCTGGTCAGTGGATGGTGCCTATTGAAACAGCTGGTGTAGTCAAGTAACTTGCTTCATCAAAGACAATTTTCAGACATTGGTTTTTAATCTTTTTGCATGCGAACCAAATAAGTAAATACATCTGAGGGTTTTACAGATCGACGTGCACTGCTAGAACATCCAAGCAGTATCGAATAACCTGCCTAACAAGAAAGCATGGGTCGCCATATAAGCTAACTAGTACATACACATTTACTAGTACATTTATTTTGCTGCGGTAATCTCATCGATCATGCACAGCAGTTAACAGCAAAGTTCTTGAATCCTACAAGTTGCCAGAGTCCCCACAGGCTCCACGTATAACAATCTCAACACATTATTAGTTGGAATTGTGGAGGTTTGCCGATTATGGTGCCATCTGTAGACATTAAAACAATAAAGCGCACTTTTGTGTGTTCGAGTGCTCAAGCCCTAAAGTGATACCCCGATAATGAAACGAGCAGCGTGGCTATGCTTGTGGCTCATGTTTTGAAGACAATACTGCAGCCACATAACTCTTCAACCTTTATTATTAGAGCTACTAATTCTTGCAGAAGCTACCCGCACAATGACAGTGAAGAGTGCAGCGATCATGGCAACGTGGTGTGGTTTTTGTTTTTTGCTCCTGGGTGGCATGTCTATTTGCTATCCTCTACGAATTCGTCTATAGGTGGACCTATATTTCGGAGCAGAGTTTCACAAGTGGTACGATTGAAAAACACTTCAACAGCTGATTACAGAACATTTTTTTTTTAACTCGATTTTAGAAATGTGGAATCACTTTGGGCATTACCTTTCGTTCGGTGTCTGAAATATTGAATATTGATGGTGTAACATAAAGTGTTTGCAGAAAATTTTTTCTTAATTCGTGGGTCATTTCAAAGCCATAAAGTATGCCAAGTACTCCTAAATTTCCTTTAATACTTATTCAAGATCACTGGTCCAGTTTCTTATTGTGAATAATGCACGTTTTTACAATAACAATGTCACCACCACTGTTTGGATTTTTCTTTAGTAATAGGTTTTTGCGCCCGTGTCAACGACATCGCTTTACACCACAGTATTCCACCACATTGTCAAATAATAAAATTTTATTTCCTAGTTTGCACAAGAAGTCAAGAAAGGTATCTATGCAATGATTGTGCATGTCCTAAACAATGAAGAATGAAATGAAACCAGATGATAAGTATATGATTTGGTTTCTACAAAAAAAAAACATAAGGAAAGAGGCGACAGGAAAGGGAAGTGAAAAAAAAATATAATCAACATGTAACAAAATTGGCCGAATTGTGCTTTTTAACGCACTAAAACAGTAAGTAACGTTGTTGCTGTAAGTGATTGCGATTTCTCAGTGATAAATGACTTAACGTAACTGGTACGTTTTACACCTTGAGAGCCGGTACTACCACATTTTCAACACGGCAAGGGCAAGCCTGCCCCGAGTTAGTCTTTTTTTTCTCCCATACAAAAGCCTAATTCCCAACGAACGTCTTCCTCTGAATAGTGCGGAACGGTAAACTGTGACAGTTTAGCTTGACTTAATATGTACTTTTACGTAAAATTCGAACAGAAAGCTCGCACATATTGCCTTTTATCCAATTGAGGAAACGGCAGTTTGCGAGTTTGCACTACACTCCATACTTGGATAGAACAACACTTCATGAATGTCCACATAAGTAAACCTAGGCCTAATATCCCTGCACGTCCTTCCAGACGTAGGAACTTTTTATCATTGACTGGCCACCCTTTCATTATTTCGGTTTAATTTCGCTGCTCGATAGGTCCCCATTTTTGTGAAATACCCATGTTCGTGAACTGCTATTGAAGACATGTTCTAGTCTCTGTTATTTTTAGCAGCGCACGATAGTATGGGGTCTTGAAAAGATAAAAGTAGTAACAGCAGATTCTTGATACACAGCTTCGTGGGCACTTAAAAGTGCGTTTTCATGCCGCAATATGCGCTAGGATGACTACATGCTTGAGCCCCAGTGAAACTATAAGCAGAAAAGACATGGCACAATGTGGCATCAAGTACAACATGCGACATATCTGAAGTTCCAGCTTTTCCGACCATTGGAAAAATATGCTAGGGAAGCTTTACACACATTTAATAAAATTGGTAACACATTAGATTGTACATCATATTGTACCCAGAATGTTCCGGTTCACAAGGCGACCATATTAATATTGCCGTGTCTTCATGTGGCATTGTCCAAAAGCATTTCATGCTCATAAAAACTTTCAACTTTAACTTGCTCCAGAGCTTGTGCAAGAGCATAATATTTACATCCTCTTATCGTGAACACACTATGGGACTTTCTTGTTGTGGATTCTCACGATTCTGTGCACTTGTGGGCCAAACCGAGTAAGAGGTGACAAGCTTGGGTCATGGTGCAGTAGAAGCACATGTGGCCTGCAAGACTAGCTGATCATGGGACAAACTCAGGAGGCAAGCCGCTCGTGCAGCAAGCGTTCTGCATGATACACTTTGTCAAGGACTAGATATTGACGTGCCAGTTTGAAGAGGGTCAGCGAGTTGAGCAAAACTAGAAGGCTGGCAGTGAGAAGCCGATGCCATTCTGAGGAACTGGCCAGAACGTAGAGTAGAAACAGCAGCTGAGCTGCCTGTAGCGCGAGCGCTCCTCCAACCACCAAGGCAGGGCTGCGGAACAGACCGTAGAAACGGCCATGCCATGGGTGGCCTGGCTCTGCAGCATTGCTGACCCCCTCTGCACGGAAGAACTCTCGGCTGTGCTTCACCAGGTTGTTTTGGGGCCATAGAACAGTGTCAGACCACCTGTAGTGCAAAATTAATGCCTGTTGATTGAATGACTCATTAAATGGCAGACTTCAACATAATGCAACATGAAGCCTAAAAGAGATGCTGCAGTGTAGAGTTTTGGAATAATTTTGACTTATACTTAGGCATATCCAATGTTGAAAGTGTTGTCGGATTTCACCCAGATCAGAATGCAGTTGCTGAGGTTTGGCACTGAACCCATAACAAGAACGACAGCAGAACATTACAACTACAGATGCGTCCGGTCAATTGCCCAGGTAAAAAAAACATGAAATTTATTTACATATTAAGCTGCAACAGCTCGCTAGCACTCATGCTTACAGCAAAAAGGATAAAGTACAAGAAAAACGTACACTACCTTTATTTGAAGATAAATGAAAAAGTAGGTAAATAAATTCACAACAAAGAAACTCATGCAGATCCAGGCACTGTGGCCATCAATGCAAGCAAAGCTTTGTTGAGCTGGCAAGCCAGAACCTTGCAGGCTATAAAATTCATTTTTGTCCTTGTCGCTCACTGAGTTTAAACACAAGCAAAATGTGCATTGATCCTGCTGTTAATGTGGTATCCAGATGAAAGTGTATGCAGTGGTGCAATACAATTGTGAAGTCACCCATAAAATGAAGTGATACAGCAGGATTGAAGTCGTCGTAATCAGCTTTTGTACATTGTTATGTGAATGCTAGCATTGGGGAAGTGCTCAGGACAGTATGAAATATGTCTTACGTCGTTTGACATGCTTGTTGACGATATGTCCTTCGTGTGGAGAAAACCATAATGCCCTCAGTTTGCGGCGATGAACATTGAAAAGCTAGAAGACACTTTTACTTCATGCAGCTTTAAAATGAGTAAGAGATGATCTGAGCCCATAATCCTTGTGCTTACATGGTGGACCATGTTACTGTCTAATCTGTGAGACCACAAGTGCCAGTTTTGGGGGGGGGGGGGGGGGGGGGGAAATGCTAAGATAGCTTCGCTATAATATTCGTGGGGATGTGCCTTTAAAACCACTATAAGAAAGGCATCGCCAGGAACCTCTCAAGCACAAATTTAGACAGATAGCGAATGCCGAAATTTGGCACTCGAACGTTCACTCACAGGTGATGTGGGGCATGGACGTGACGGGCTTCTAGCCTTCGCCATCGTCCCAGGTGCAGCGCTGCCCTGTGCAGTGAATCCAGGTAACGTGGAGGGAACAACCGTGAAGCGTGCAGTGTCAAGGCAGCCAGCCAAGCCAGCAGACCATGCTGGGCGAGTGCCCAGGGCTCCAGATGCAAAGATGGCGGTACAAAGCAGCAAGGTTGCAGGGCCGCATAGTACGTCACGAGCAGAGCCTGCAGTAGCGAACAATGTTAACTAGCACTCGTCTGCGCAAGCGGTAACAATCTTCTTAACTTAAGAGAATGCTACTACAATAATGTGACATTGCGAGAGACCAAGATAGTCCAACATAAAGTTTGTGAGCCACATTCGCTAGCAGCTTGGCAAGAAAAACACTTTTTTTATTTTGCTTTTGAGATGCAGAGAATCTGCTTAAAGATATTTTTTTTTCATTCTGGAAATCAGTATCGATGTCTTTCTAAAAACCTGCATGCTCAAAGGTGATAATTTGTCAAACGAACCTCCCACCCAACTCCAACAATTTTCCCTGTCCCTGACCAGGTGGGAATAAACTTTGTGACTGCAACCCGGTAGCTGAGGCGAGTTTGAGACCCCAGTGATAGACAATAATGTGGCAACATGACTCCACTGAGTAGACAGCCAAATTAGTGAACCTTTACTAAATACACACCTCAGGAATACGCACATGGCACATGCGAGTCTAGCATACAGAGACTATTCCAGTGGCTGAAGAAGCAACAATGAGAAGTAACCAACCGGCTTGGTAATAAAATTTAGTTTTACAAAAACCATTTTATATGCAGTACAACCTCAGTGAAAAGTTTCTCGCTACACTAGTTTCCAAGTTACAGCATTGAAGCCTAGACGTTCTGTTGCCTACAGCAAATTTGGTACATGTGCAGTAAATGTACTTTGGCCTTTGATGTTAGCACATTTCCACAATGATCATACCAGAGAGGTCATGCAGTAAATATAAAATTTTACTGATCAATACTATGGATCTATTTTGCAATCATAACAAATTATAACTTATGGGCTCTTGGTAAACATACCTGGAAAAGGCAGCGCTTGATTCGCTCATTGAAGTCATGCTTATGGCGTTCTACCTCTGCCCTGACCTCAGCTGGCACTGAGGAACATACATGTGCCACAGGTGTAGGCCACTCACGTATTAGTCCTGGCCGGGGCCCGAATAGCACTACGTGAATGACCCCCCTGCACCATGTAAACACAAAAGCAAAGAAACAAACAGTCACACTTTTCAGTTATATCGACAGCTTAGTGGCTGGCCACAGTGAAAAGTCAGGAAAAAATGAACCAATCCAGCAGAGGGTGATGTAAAACTAGAACATATCCATAGAGATCAATATGTACTACATGCAACGCGACTTCAACTATGCGGCTCCGATAAATGCACAGATTCATTAGTAATCACTGCATCCGTGCTTCATTAACATTTACACTATGCTAAACAGTTATGAAACATTGAAACAGAGCAATGTCTTTAGTATGGCAATTGAACCTACCGTACACATGCCAGGTTTTGGCATAAGAAAACAGAATCACATAACTAAAGTTAATATGTAGAGGATTTAAGGCAATTTAGAGCTCCCATTATATCATTTGCAAAACAGTTGTGTGGAATCCCACAAAACTGGCAGTAGTGTTAAGAAAAGGAAATGGACAAGCACCCGTTTGTAGAAGGAAGTTACCAAGAAAATCCATATGAATTTCCTTGCGGCTTCGTGGCACAAACGGATAGCAGTCGATTTCCCTTTATCATTACACAATTTACACGAAACATTGGTTCCTCGAAGAATCGAGCACACAACGGACACCAGGAAGACAAGACACTACTAACGGGTAGGCAAGGCACAGGACGCTGAAAGCACCATGCTTGCAACACACATGGAACGCGGCCCAAGCCACAAGTCCAGCCGTAGCTATCAACGTAGCCCCTTGGCACACAGCCGTGGCACGTGCCTCCCAGCTGCTGGGCAACAGTGCGGCCAGAACTCGCTTGGCCAAGGCCGCTGGCAGAGGGTGGCACATGATTGCGAGACTTAGAGCAGCCGCATGTGGTTCCACCAGTTCGTAGTGCAACGCCTGGTCTTGATGTGCATGTGGAAGCCACCAGGCCGCCCTGTGCAGCTGCAACTGTTGGCACACCAGTAACACTACAGCAAAGAGTGCAGCTTGTGCCTCAAACGCGAGATCCCCATCCACGGGTAGCTCGGGCAGCTGGATGTGCCTCGCTAGGCTTGACGGTCCCTCCTGGTTCAGTCCTGCCCTGCACGTCGGGAATAATAGAGCGCATGAGTAAATTAAGATTGGATGGTCCAGCAAGCAAGGATGCTACAATCAAGACCAAATGTGCACCTTTCGGGAACATGGCAATACACCATGTTATGGAACTAGCTAAACACCACTTGGTATATTGCATTAAGTGGTAAACATTAATGCTCAACTGCACAAAAGCAAACATGTCTTAACCCACCCCTACCCCCCTTGTGCATTAAAAAAGTGATCCATCCTTTTTGTGTTTGCTCAAAAGAGAAAAGGCATACAATTTTTTTAACTACAGCAATGTTGCTTTCTTGGCATCCAACAGGTCGTTTACAGCCTCATGATGCCCGAAAATAACTAACAGAAATTTTAAGGGCTTTCCAGGCCGGTGTAAATAAATGTCCAACACAGCTAGAGCAGGTCAGTCAAAAAACGAGTCCCATAACCACGTTATCTTATTACTTTCACGTTCTGCAAACTTATGATCTTCTCCTGGAAATTCTAACCTCTCGAACACCTGGGTTCTCAGCTCAAGCAGAAATCCCTAAAAACGTGGACGTCAGATTGTGAAAGCTGTGAACCTCGGAAAGGGTATGAAGAATATGAACGGCTTAAAAACGAACATCTGATGTGCCTTTCAATATGCTCCATGCACGATTTCATCCACGAATATGCGCGCGTAGCGGCGCAAAGAAAAAGCACGTGTACTCATTCGGCGGAGCCACGCACAGAGAGAAATGGACTAATGAATAAAAGAGTAACTGAGCCACCTGTCATCCGTCGGTATCACAGCTTTACTTGCACCGGACTTGGCGAAGTTGCGGCGGGAATTCGTGACCCGCGTCATTATCAAGCCAGCGATTGCAACTATCACAAAGCTGGTCCGTCAAAGCAGTTCTTCCGTCGCGGCCTTCAGTAACCGTCGTTGACACGGCGAGCGTCTCGATAAACCGATCGGGTCCATCACAAGTTTTCTTTGTGACCAGTTGAAGTACCAACCACGGGCCTCACCGACAACGCATGGACCGCAACATGGCAACAACTAAACACGAAACACTTTCACAGAACACTTTGACTGAACACAAGGCGTCGATTTGTCAACTTCTACTGTCAACCATGCTTTTTAGCGGCATTGTGAACATAAAGGAGAAACGAACATGTGGCGCTGCGGTCAATGTTAGGAAGTTTCAGTTTCGTTATCGAGGTGCGACGTTGGTTGGTTGAAAACTTCATTGGGAACATGGTGCTATCCTTTGTTCGCTTCAGTATTACATGGTGGGGCACAGAACACCTACGTGGGTGTCTGTCTTTCAAAGTGCTTGGTGTTATCATTGCTGGGCAGGGTATGGCCGTCGTGGCCTGGCAAGATGGCACTGATGAGTGGATCTTCCAATATCCAGTGTACCATGGTACATACAATCCACTGGGTAGTTTCCTCCATGTCTTGCTGTTTTTACTTGGTGGCGCAGCGACGTTGGGCTCTGTTTTATCATTTATGAAAGCAATTATCAAATTGGGTATTCCCAGATCAAGAATATGTTACATTGGTTGCTGGGGCAGTATGTGTGTGTTCTGTGGCTGGGGCTTGGTATTAAGTCGCCTGCATCTCGTGAAGCACTAGAATATAGCAGTGAAACTTCGCGTGTTTGTAAAATTCCAAGTGTGACCTAGCAGATGCGGGTTAATCTTGGTGGAGAAGCATTGCGTTTCGTAGCGCCTTTTTTTTTTATTTGAGCATCGTGAGCTCCGTAGTCATTGTGGCCGCTATGGGATGGCGCCATGTAACTAAAGGAGCAGTGACATCAGCTTGACGCATGTCGCGTTTTTTGTTTGTTTGTTTTGCGTCAATGCGTAGTTATAGATCCCCTAGTAACGATTCGGTACTAGAATGCAACAGAGGGGTGAATTAACATACGCAATATCGATTGGTATGACGAGTATCGAACCGAATACGAAACGGGGGCAAAGCACACCAATTTTCAGCGCTACCAAGCGGTCGCCTCTAGGGAGCCTTCATACACACGCGCGCACGCAATGTATGAAGGCTCCCCTTGGATGACGTGTGTTTGTCTGTCTCTCGTCTTTATATCGCGCTAAAGCTACCGTAAGAATGAACCAACTCACCCAACTAGTCACTCTACTGAAGAATAGCTTCTACGCAACGGACGCCATTCACACTTCGCTGAAAAGCTCATGCATAACAAGCAATCGAATGGACGCCACATTTCGAGTTTGCAATTTGGTGTCACTGCTCCTCTAAGTAAGCCGCGTGTTCCAAGAAAAAAGAAAAGAAAATCCCCCTGTGTGGGTATAAGCCACATTTAAGGCGTCAACATCACCATAATGGCGCACGCTGACGAAGGGACGCATCTTCTTGGCTCCTTTATAATCCCTCCCCCCCCCCCCTCCTGCTAAGCTTTCAGCGCGCTCGCTGGCACGAAATAAGAGAGAAAGCGCTTAAAGCGTGCGACAAATCTTTGTAACTCTGCTCGCGCTTGACGTATTCAAGAAAATTTCGCAGCCTCCCATTTGCAAAGCGTCACGCGCTAATAGTGAGACTATATCACTACAACCTATTAATGTGTTCTGGGGCCCTCTTTACATTGTTTTTTTCGCTTCCGAGCTTTTGATTAAAATTTTCGCATCAGCCCTTTGTACCGGGAAGGTCGTCACTGGATTTACTTGGTGTATCCTCCACCCAAGTGGCTGTGAATAAATTGCGGTCGTGCTATAGGGAGCCTTAGAATAGCGTACACAAGGCTTAGCATTAGCGTTTGACGCCACTGCGCATGCTCCGTACGCTATCTTTTTGCGGGCCCCCGTGATGAAAATAGCGAACGCTATCTTTGCACATACGACATTCTTAAACTGCCTATTAGCGCGGGTATTACCGTAGCTTATCGTTCACGCTTGTTACTCGTTCGCTCAACGCTGCAGTTCGTCATGCTTATCTCGCCGCGTAGTATAAATGCAATAATATGCAAAATCGGTGTTCTGGTGTACTCTTATACTTCGTCGAGAAAGATATGCGAGCAAACAATAAAGACAGTGACATGCGCGGTCACTGTCCACCTGCTGCTGAAGCGACAAGAACAATGCAAAAAAAATATATTGTACGTACCAAATCTATCTAAATGGTATACAACGCGAGACAATGTAACGCATGAAAAAAAAAAAAACTTAATAACGGCGGCGCACGAAGAAACTGTTATTAACTTGCCGCTGTGATAAAGTATATTACTGAGATAGCAATTATGTGGGCACTCTCGGCAGATTCGCTGCGTTACTGGATCATAATGCAACTTAACTGCGACCACCAGGCTGATCAGCCCGTGTCCGAACATCGCTGCCTCCGATTTCCAGAACGTCTGAGCTCGGAGGAGTTGTTTGAACACAAGCCGTGAGGTATATAACTGGTCATGTCTATCGCGCTGCGCTCGTTGTTATGTCTTGACTCTGTAAGGCCGACGTCCAGTCGAGACGTTCACCTATAAACCAGTCAATTGTTGGTACATACATACATACATACATACATACATACATACATACATACATACATACATACATACATACATACATACATACATACATACATACATACATACATACATACAGCCCCGCCGCGGTGGTCAAGTGGCTAAGGTACTCGGCAGCTGACCCGCAGATCGCGGGTTCGAATCCCGGCTGCAGCGGCTGCATTTCCGATGGAGGCGGAAATGTCGTAGGCCCGTGTGCTCAGATTTGGACGCACGTTAAAGAACCCCAGGTGGTCGAAATTTCCGGAGCCCTCCACCACGACGTCTCTCTAATCATATGGTGGTTTGGGGACGTTCAACCCCACATATCAATCAATACATACATACATTTATACATACATCAGATGCATCTTCGTGCGCCATCAGTATGGTATGCGATTGTAAGCCGTTTTTAAATCAAGCCTCGTGCGAAGTTTCTGTGGCCCTTCTCTGAATCTCTTTGCATGTTCAGTACTGCACTATCTCCCCAGCAAATTTGCTTGCTCTTTTCCCCTTTTTTGCTTTTGTTAGTCTTTTCTTATGTCACTGATCACTCCTATCTATTCCACCTCAGCATATAACTGTCAGCCTTATGTCAGCTCGTGTTTGTACTCGAGTGTACTCACAGTACTTCAGAGCACTAGCATTCATATACCACCACCTCAATGTTCATCAATCCGATGCGTGAGTTTTGACCTCCCCGCATTACCCCTCAAACTTTGACACGGGAAGTTCTTGACCAGAATATCTCGCGTGAGTCATGTCTTTCAATAATTACGTCCTTACTGGATCGCAACTACTGGTAACGCGTATTTGCAGGTACGAGATCAAAAGACGCCAATTAGAGCATTGATTATACGAAATACTGAAGTTAAGGAGCACTAACATCATGGTTAAAGATGCTAATTATACGCAAATGGGCTCGTGATGACTCACTCGGACTCAGATCGAGCCGTGAGTGAATCTGAGAGAGTAATATTTTGGTGAGTTTGAGCGAGTTCGGTTGGGTGAGTGAAACAACTTTGTTTGGTCCACTATAGACGTGATTGAAAAAAAGAAAGGTTGGTGAGCCTGGGTCAGAGTCAGTCCATCCGACGAGAATTTAGGTGAGTTTTAATCCGAGCGAGCACAGAGGGCAAAATATAGATCATATGAGCGAGCCTGAGTGAGCTCCTCATTTTTGTCGACCTATGGTTTATACGCACACGCGCGTTTTTCACGACTTAGGCAAACAGTGTTTGCGTTATGAAATAAGAAACAAATAAGCGAGAAAGCAAATGGCATGCTAAAGAGATTAGACAATGTGTCATTGAACCGTTGTAGAGGACAATGAGCGACATGTTATGCGGCTGACAGTGGTGGTTTGAGATTAGGAAAGACGCTGATATCCGGACACGACACCATATAAATTCGCAGTGGATAGTGTCGTCTGGAGGAAGGGAAAGGGTAGTGAGAAATGGGAGAGAGAGAGGGAGAGACCGCCTCATCGATATGAGCGCCACCAGACGCCACGTGGCGAACTTCTTATCCCGTCAGACAAATACCGGTGGGTGTTCGGCGACAATGGGAGTCGAACCCAGCACTTATCGCGTTGAAGGCGAACGCCACACCAATTTACCACCGCTACGTGGCTCGCGCTCGGCAAAGCGAGGGGGGGGGCGGGGGGGAGAACAGTGATACGGAGCTCACGTAGTCGGCAGCGTTCAAGGTGAATTTCGTGAAGCCTCTTGTAAGGTGTCCACACCGAGGCTCCACGAGGCGACTGAGCCAATGCAGTGCAACGGGAATATAAACGTCGCACGGGAAGGAAAAGTCGAAAAACCCGCTGGTCCACCTGGCCGACACAATGGGTAAGCACGGTTCACTGCGGGGACTCGTTTATGGTATGCCCGCGTGGGTGGTCTATATGTCGTGTTTATAGACGTTACGTTGCGTTTATAGTCATTGATGTCGAAGAAAGTGTACGGACAGCCGGCATGCATTTATGCGCAAAAAGTGCATACGATCTTCTACGGGATCGGAGCAGCCGCGAAATCGATTCTATGTTACCTCGAAAACATTATATCGGACACTCCGGCGTGGATGGTCTATGTGTCAGGTTTATAGACGTTACGTTGCGTTTATAGCTCACTGTCATTTAATGTCGAAGAAAGTGTACGGGCAGCCGGCATGCATTCATGCGTAAAAAGTGCATGCGATCGTCTGCGCGATCGGAGCAGCCGCGAAATCGATTCTATGTTACCTCGAAAACATTATATCGGACACTCCGTATTTTTAGATAACTTTCCCAAAATTTGATAAAACATGTAGCAGGACTGATAGTTGGGCTAGTTGGTGATACATTATGAGCAGTATACACCAGCGCACAAACTCACGGGACGAAGAGAAGAGACACAAACAGCGCTTGTTTGTGTCTCTTCTCTTCGTCCCGTGAGTTTGTGCTCTGGCACTGCCCATAGTAAAACATGTGTTGTGGAGTCCCTCGTGCACGAGTCATTGGCGGGTCCAGAGGGGGGGGAGGGGGTACGGGCGATCGCCCCCCCCCAAAAAAAAATTATTTGTCAGTGCCCCTCCCCCTCAATTCAGTGCTCGTAGTCCACCTCCTATCACCAATTAGGACAAATGAGTGAAACCACTCTGAGCGCACATTAACAGTACTTGTGCTATGAAGGCGTTTTTCTGCTAGTAAAACAGTCATGACCACGCCCCCCTCTCCGCTGTGACTTTAGCTGACCCCCTCCCCCCCCCGCCTAAAATGAGTGGCTTGATTCGCACTTGGCACGAGCGAACATTATTCACTGATTAGCCTGGTATATGGATCCAAAGGCGTAGTAGCCCCAAAATGTTCTTCGGGCTGGAGAGGGGGAGCGAGGTGTAGCAAAGCTTCATGCACGTATGCACATATGTTCGTGCATGTGCCTGTGTGTGTGTTTGCGTGTACATATATGGATGCAAAATTGAAAATTTTGGGGGCGGGGGGGACGGGGGAAGAAGAGTTGAATCTCCGATCCGCCTCTCTGTAGCCTCCCGATCATGCCAATGGGAGCATTGTATATTGCAAAACCTTGGATAAATTGTAAAATGTGCAAATAGCTAGGTGCGCTTTTGTTGGTTCCTGCTGCTTTGCATTGGGTCCCTTGTTTCTTGATCGGTAAAGACACATAGATGATTGCACAATGGTGGCATTAATTTTCGTTAACTATATTTAAAATATTAATACGCCATAGCTTTAGAGCACTGAATATTTCCTTACATATCCCCTTTCCTTTTATGCGCTCTTCATCGCGTTCTCGTAAAGTGCTACATATAGCAAGGAAAGCAGACCAAATGGTCACTGATTAACCTGGCATATGGAACCAAAGGCGTAGTAGCACCCATTTTTTTTTTTTGCTGGGGGAGGGGGAGCGAAGTGTTGCAAAGCTTCATGCACGTATGCCCGTATGTTCGTGCATGCGCGTGTGTGTGTGTGTGTGTGTGTGTGTGTGTGTGTGTGTGTGTGTGTGTGTGTTTGTGTGTGTGTGTGTGTGTGTGTGTGTGTGTGTGTGTGTGTGTGTGTGTGTGTGTGTGTGTGTGTGTGTGTGTGTGTGTGTGTGTGTGTGTGTGTGTGTGTGTGTGTGTGTGTGTGTGTGTGTGTGTGTGTGTGTGTGTGTGTGTGTGTGTGTGTGTGTGTGTGTGTGTGTGTGTGTGTGTGTGTGTGTGTGTGTGTGTGTGTGTGTGTGTGTGTCTACATATATGGATTCAAAATCGAAATTTGGGGGGGGGGGAAGATTTGAATCTCCAATCCGCCTTTCGATAGCCTCCCGATCATGCCAATGGGAGCATTGTATATTGCAAAACCTTGGATAAATTGTAAAATGTGCAAATAGCTAGGTGCGCTTTTGTTGGTTCCTGCTGCTTTGCATTGGGTCCCTTGTTTCTTGATCGGTAAAGACACATAGATGATTGCACAATGGTGGCATTAATTTTCGTTAACTATATTTAAAATATTAATACGCCATAGCTTTAGAGCACTGAATATTTCCTTACATATCCCCTTTCCTTTTATGCGCTCTTCATCGCGTCCTCGTAAAGTGCTAGATATAGCCAGGAAAGCAGACCAAATGGTCTGGCTTCCTGGCTCATATCTAGCAATTTATGCGGGACTTGATTATTAGTGTACTCGTGTAGTTCGAGTCTAAATTGGAGAATCACCCGAATTGCATGGCGTACTATTTCATTTTATAATCATGCAGATTACCTGGTTACCTAATGCCTAGTCAATACGGGACCGACACATTTTATTTAGCATTCTAGTATAGGTGTTGCTATTGAGATAACCATCCCCGAATCACGAAAAATATTTGAGTTAAGATTGTCCTGAACTGATAACCGAAGACTTCGGTGTGGTTAATCAATGTATATCAACTTTTCGAACAATGGAAACGTCTGAAAGGGCTAGTTTTTTTTTTTTAAGGAAGGCTGAGGAAATGTACGAGATAAGGAACGCATAGTATTCTGTGGCCAGCTGATATTCACCTTTTCATGATAGTCACGATCATCTCCATGATAATCATCATCGCTGCATTACCTTAATATTCGACACGTTTACTCGGAGCGAGAAACTTACCGACTCGGCAAATTATCGAGCCGAATCTATGGTATAACGCTTCTGTTTCACTGTCAATAATGGCGGTAAATATGTTTTCACGCAGTGCCTATTATGCAGATTGCACGAATCTGATGGTGTGTGGAAAGGCATAAACAGGAAGAGCTGCGAGACATCGACGAAAGTGACAATCCGTGACAATCATACAGTCAGCTCAGATTGATCTCGCCGATTCTAATTAGCTCGAATGATTGCTACAAACTCTGATAGAAATGTGGGGTTTAACGTCCCAAAAGCACCATATGATTATGAGAGACGCCGTTTGGGATGCTAAACCCCACATATCAATCAAATCAGAACAGTAACTCTACTCAACGTAGCTAAATCCATAGACGCATGCCACTCTCGCACTCCTTTTTATCGAATGTACGCACGGCCACTTTCATCCACGAAAAAAAAAAAAAAACAACGGTGAAGCACGTCTCTGCAATGAGGCAAGAATAGAAAACGCCCCACTGTAAGTATAATACACCTCGGCGTGAACATTTTGTCTCACTTCAGTTTCTGCTTGCAGCGTTCCGGGGCATACAAAAAAAGCCGGCCGTTCGAAAAATAGCCCCCCACACGATAAGATTAAAGCGCAGCATATGCTGTGTGAACAATGCGTCGGATAAGAAGAAAATTCACCAGAAAATAACATAAGACAAGGCATGCCGGACGTAAGCTGGACAACGGCTCAGTAAGTCCAAGGATGAGCTGCAACATACATTCATGCGTAAACTGTTTTTTTCCCTCTTTGTGTTTGTATGTGCGTTCACATATCCATGCACGTCTTTCATGTGTCTGTGCGTGCTACTTGGAGGACACGACCTAAATATTTTTGTCCTGGCCCGGACCCACAGCGGTGGCGTCACCATCTGTCGCGTTCTGCAGACCAACCTAGCGGGTACAATTCCTCTCAGGTACATTGCGTTGCAACGTTTTTCGGCGTGCACTGTTTCCCCATCTAATACGCATTGCATCCAAGTGGAGGAGTACACTTACGCAATCAGCCTAATAACACTATCTGGGGTTTCATGAGCAAAAAAAAAAAAAAACTACGATATAAAGCACGCCATGTTCCGGAAATTTTTAACATCGCACAGTCCATGGCCCAACGCATTTCGTGACGGCCGGAATCGAACGACACAACAGTCCTCGCGTAACAACCTTTACGCAAGGTGACACCTCGCGAGTTATTTGCAGGTGTCGCGAGATTTTGCCTTATCCTGCAAGTATGCAGCCTCATATTTGTGTTTGCCAATTCGAAGTACATAGTTGTTGTCTTCGGGAATCCCACCAGTGGCGGAATGGTTAAGAAATAGATATTAGCAACCGCCATTTCGTAGCGTCGAAGCTACATGAAAACCCGCACGGATTAGAAAAAAAGCTTCTGTAATTGCCGAAATTTTTTTCTTTTAGGTCAGTACGTGGATCTAACTTGTACGGTCGCTCAAGCAGTTTAGCTAGCGTTATGCATCTAGCAAGTGGAAGCTTGAGGGCGGATCAATCGACAATTCGATGAGTAATGCATTCCTAAAGATGTATTATATATCATGGGCCAAAATTCAACGGGCTAAGTGTAGCATGCATTGCCCCACCGCGGTGGTCTAGTGGCTAAGGTATTCGGCTGCTGACCCGCAGGTCGCGGGTTCGAATCCCGGCTGCGGCGGCTGCATTTCCGATGGAGGCGGAAATGTCTGCCCATATGCTCAGATTTGGGTGCACGTTAAAGAACCCCAGGTGGTCGAAATTTCCGAAGCTCTCCACTACGGCGTCTCTCATAATCATATGGTGGTTTTGGGACGTTAAACCCCACATATCAATCAATCAATCAATGTGAAGCATGCAAAATAATAAAGTCAAAACAAATTAGGAATCTCATTCATGGTTTTGATATGAATGCGAATCACTCGGGTTTTCGAAAATGGTCAACCGTTATTTATTTTTTGTAAACTAAGCCTTACTTTAATGTGGGCCGCACGCATCTATGCTACAATTTCGTGGATCCAGGACTTTCTGGGCACGACAACCTGGTCACGCTGATTAAAGCCTGACAGGTTGGTCAGCACGATAGTGATAGCGCGAGAACAAAACGACGACAAAGAGACAAGAAGGACATGAAAGACAAGGTCTCTTTGTTGTCGTTCTGTTCTCGCGCTATAACTATTGTGATGTCATACCAACTAGCCCAAACTTCCGCACTTCTAAGTTGGTCAGGTTCGTAAAAGTGCGCTTTTTTTCTTTTCTCTAGCTTCTTCGGACATCATTTCTGTCTACGAATGCGATATTATCTGCTCGGTAATATCAATGATATTTCTCGATAGTTCAAAGAATATTTAGTACTTGGATCATACGAGCGTGATGCGTGAGATCGTTGTGATTTGTGATAGTAAATATTCTCGTGTGTTTCAAAATAAACATGGTTTAATGTCGGCGCTCATGCTGTCTTGCATCCTTGCATCCGTGTTTTTTTACAAGTTATTATTTGCGAAGTTACGATTGCGAAGTTATATGATTCAAGTCTGAAGTTCGAGTGGCGCAAGCAGCACACAGCTGCGTGGAGGCGCGAGTTAATTTTTTGCTGTTACTGTTATTGTTAAAGTTCAATAAAGAATAGTAGCGATACGTAGAAAATCGGCGTCCAACACTCGATCACACCGTCAACCAGCACTCTCGCTAAACGATTTGACTATAGGGACGCGGGGGCAAGACCAGCAAGACAGGTATCGCAATGTTTCCTGTATTCGGTTGACTACCACCGAAGACAGACTTTTCATATTATACTTTACGAATAGGAAAAAGGTTGATTGATTGATTTGTGGGGTTTAACGTCCCAAAACCAACATATGATTATGAGAGACGCCGTAGTGGAGGGCTCCGGAAATTTTGACCGCCTGGCGTTCTTTAACGTGCACCCAAATCTGAGTACACGGGCCTACGACATTTCCGCCTCCATCGGAAATGCAGCCGCCGCAGCCGGGATTTGAACCCGCGACCTGCGGGTCAGCAGCCGAGTACCTTAGCCACTAGACCACCGCGGCGGGGCGAATAGGAAAAAGGTGTATACCTCTTTGATCAAGACTGTTGGTGACGATCGGTCTCCGATTGAAACGTCAAAAAAACCGTTTTTTTTTTTTAGAAGCGTACACCTTCTTCCTATGGATGGATAGTGGAACTTTATTTTATAGAGTCCTGCGACTAGCGCGCCCTGGGCTTCTCCCACGTTGGGACCAGCAGGTTAAGCCTGACTGCCACATCGTATATACGTTCTCTGGACAGCCCAAAAGTTTATCCCCCTGGTTGGGGCTTCTGGTGGCGAAGTGCTACTTGGCAGGGCTGGCTTGATTCCTGCCCAGTAATGAGGGGCATCGCCAGAGCATATGTTCTATATTTTCTGGTAGGTATGGGCATTAGGGAGCCTCAAGTTTTTTTATTTAACAGGGGGGGGGGGGTAAAAAATAAATGCTTGAATGTTCGTGCGTGCGCCTGTATATGCATAAATGCAAAATAAAGAGATTCGGTGAGTGAGTTGGGGGGGGGGGGGCGTCGACTTCTTATCCCAGCAGCTCAGGCTACGTCAATGACGGGTATGAAAACATAAGATATCTAAAATATGCGTTATCTGCTTTTCTTATAGCGCCACGTGGTGAATGTCAATGACTTCAATATCCCCTGTACCTTATCTCCCTCACTAAGGTAGCAAGAGCCCAGCAAACATCAAAAGAGAGCGCGTATATAAAGAGCGCTTCTATACATTCGCCCCGGGCGCGCTGATAGGCAGATGTACCGATAACTCAGACTCTTTCACCTGCACAGTCACGAAGACGGCACGCAAACGGTCGCCAACGCGAGCACAACGCCCAGGCGGGAGCTGTTATCACTGGCCGAGACGTGGGGCTTGGGACACACCACCGTCGATTTCGCCCGGCGGCTCGACCGTGAGGACCCGCTGAAGAAATTTCGCAAACGCTTCGTCATCCCCAAAATGGTGGACTTGACGGGAGGTACGCATAGCACGTTTCACTTCACTGCGCAATGCGTAAGACGCGCTCGTATCCATGGCAACCAAGAGGAAAAGGATAAAACCCATAAAAAGTGCGTCGTGCAATTCTGCTACGAAGCCACACACACTAATAATGATTATCACGTTTCTTTACTCAACACAACTCGACGACCAATGTAAATTATGATATCGGCCAGGCATTCTGACCCATTTTATGAGAGCATGCCGGCCGCACAAAATCCAACACCCAATTTCCTGAGCAGTGGCCGTACCGGTACACCTTTCTATCCCAAGATGAGCTCAGGCTTTCCTTTCCCTTTTCCCTTAATGTAGGATGGCAATTCCGAAAAACCTTCTTGCCTTTTTAATCTTCCATATCTATCTATCTATCTATCTATCTATCTATCTATCTATCTATCTATCTATCTATCTATCTATCTATCTATCTATCTATCTGTCTATCTGTCTGTCTGTCTGTCTGTCTGTCTGTCTGTCTGTCTGTCTGCCTGTGTCCTGCTAGATGAGAAAGAATAACCAACAAGGCTAACAGAAATTACTACCACCCTATACACTCAATGAACGTGTTTTCTCTCATCCCACGATCTTCAACCATAAAGAATTAGCTGTCAGCATTTACTAATTGCATTGTGTTTTGTAGTGCTGCGGCGTATAACTGTATAACTTCGCTGCCTTAATGTCTTGTTCCTCGCTCCAGTGGATGCCGAGTTCATTAAGTGCTTGGATCAAGAATGCATCTACATGGGCGGTCACCTGTTAGGCGCCAAGCCGAGAGCTCTAGATGATGAGGTTCAAAAAGTTCTGGACGACTGGGGGAAAAGGTGAGCGGAGACAACGTGGCTTGTGGTTATACTTAATAATAATAACTGCTGGCTTTTGACGTGCCACAACCACGATATGATGATATGAGCAGAAACAGCGCACAAACTCACGGGACGAAGAGAAGAGACACAAACAAGCGCTGTATCACCAACTAGCCCAACTTTCAGTATTGATGATATGATTATGAAATCCGCCGATGTGGACGGATCTGGAAACCCCCAAGAAGTGGAGGGCTCTGGAACTCAGCAAGATGTTCCAGAGCCTACCACTTCTTGGGTTCACTTGGGTTTCCACTACTTGGGGTTCATTAACGTGCAGCTATATCTTAGCACACGGTCATCTAGTTTCTGCCTCCATGAAAAATTCGTCCACCATGTCCCGGATTGTGTGCACACTTGTAGGCAGCAAGTCATTTTTATGTCCACCAACGTTCAGGGACCACCCCCGCCCAGCTTCACCCTGCCCTTCCCCAGATGAGGCCCACTAACGATATTTCTCATCGCAATAAACAAGAAGGTCGTGCCCGTGGTAATAGCGCTTGATTTCAAGTTCGAAGGTCGCAGGAACGAATCCTGTCTTCGGCGGCCCCATTTAGATGGAAGCGAAATGCCATGAAATGCAAGAGGCACGTTAGGTGTACGTTAAATAATAACCCTATAGGCGGTACAAATTTCCGTAGCCTTGCTCAACTGCGTCTCTCATAATCGTATCATGGTTTTTGGGACGTAAAACTTTCACAATCATTATTATTCAATACTTATCCTATATTGAAAGTATATCCATTAATCATCAGACTGCTGATGTCCACTAACAAAATACGTTCTAATCGATAGAGTCTCTTGGAGAACCGAACACCTTCACGAGATTGCAATTTCTTTTCTACTTGCACACTATACACGTGCGCTCAGCTTCGACTGAGCCTTTCATTCCTGATATGGCTTGGAAACCTTCGACAGCGACTGTCCATGTTCGGCAGGGGTACACAGTGCTTGCGGCAGGGATACTTGCCCACTTCGACGGCTGATCTCTACCCAAAGCAGCGCATGGCTGAACTCGTAGGTGAGCTCATGTGATTTTAGCACCTCTACGCAACTATCTGCTGGATTAAATTGACGCTAGTCAAGATAAAAGTTGATTTCATCGTCACGAAAAACGGTATAACATGACAGCGAACCATGTCATCGCAGGAGTGCACATGGTTGACTTTTAGTTGTACATGAATGTATGAAAGCTCGCACAATGAATACTGGTGTTACGCACTGTTAAACGTGGATGCACCCACGTTGATGCCTAGTGACACATCCCCATGTCGACGACTAACGTCCATGATCTAGACTTCTAAGATTTCTCACCACTTAAGTAGTTCACATAAACCTGGACTAAGCATAGGTTGAATCCTGCTCAAAAATAATGAACACTGGTACTCGAAATTCACTTATTCAAAGCGTCGTCATCTGTCACAAACGAGCGCTCAACAAAGCGCGCGCCTCCGAATCCTAACCACTACGCGATGATCGAGGCGCCGGACAGACGCGACAAAAGACGGCGCAAAGAAGAAATAAGCATCAAAAGACGCGACGCGCGCGCCCTCTTTGCCCCTCGAAAGCACCGCCGCCACTCCGACCAACCTTCTCGCATCTACCGCTCAACGATATCTAGAAGCATCTCGAAGGAAAGGGACGTGGTGATGCAGAGTTGCGTCACGTTACGAGAAAGGTTTCACCCTTTCCACGGCCTTGGCTGTGCGGCGCGCCGACGAAATGCCTAGAAATTTCGGGAACCCAGCGGCTAGTGCACACAAGCCAGCAGCTGGGGGAGTCGCATCTGAGAAGATGAGAGTTTTCTACCCGCGGGTGAAGGCTTGTCTTACAAGCAGGAGATGAGAGTGGGCTTACCTGGTGGTTTCACGTTACCGCCAGTGGGCGAAGACGTGTTCTGCACTCGCAGCGCATGAGTGGCCGACGTGTTACCGGCGAAAAGTTTTGTTGTTTGAGTGCGGTCAGTTGACGACGTGAGAGTTTCCTAGAAAAGACACCTCAGACGCAGCGGGACGACAACCGGTGATGGACTTTGAGTGAGTGTTTCTTTGAAGAGAAGCATTCAAGCTTTGTTTCAAGAACTTTAGACTGAATACGTTTGAGGGAAAATTTAGTCCATAAGTGAGCTTTGATAGTTAATAGATGAGATTGCAGTGTAGTGCGTGTTGACTCTGCCTCGTTCTTTGGACCACAGCCGGCGTTCACTGGCACATCAAAAGGACCAACTTCAAATTGGCCGCGCTTTCGTGGTGCATTTCCGTGGGCCTATGCGTCAGCCCTCGGAAATAGCCCATCGATTGTCTCCCTATTAACGAAATTAGTGACATCATCAATCCACTTTGTTAGAGGATCACTAAAACAATGAATTGGTATATTTGTTTCACATAACCACTTGTACTATAAGTCCAGTGAATAGTAATTCTAACCAAACAGCTTGTGTAGCAATAGAATATTGCTGCAGAATGTATGCCATAAGAAATTAAATCATTGCGGAACCCCCCCCCCCTTTTTTTTTTGCCATGCAGGAGCCGATCGTGATGAGATCGTCTTCATGAACGGCCTCACCGTCAACCTACACTTGCTCATGGTAAGGGATAAAAAGTAACACATAAAGGTACATTTAAATCAGTTCACGTTCTTCTCGAACGCATGCGTTAACAAAAATGTGTATAAATAACCTTATTCCGTTGTTCATTTGAGAAACTCCCATGTAACAATAAATCACAATTTAAACAGTGTTACTTTTTTCTCGTTGCCAGATGACGTACTACAGACCAGAAGGGAAGAGAACCAAGGTGGCCGTGGAAGCCGACGCGTTCTCATCAGACTTGGTTAGTATTTATAGGGCTGTGGGATACTTTTATGAGTTATAATGTAAAAGTCTTACTATTAGCGCATGGCGCTTCATGAATTACATGCCTGCAAAATATTTTAGATTCCGTCCGGTACGAGCGGAAATGTTTGTCGCACGCTTCAAGCGTTTTCTCTTTCCTCTCGTGCCAGCGAGCTCGTTGAAAGCTACACAAGGAAGGGGGGGGGGGGCAAGAAGATGCATCCTTTTGCTTACCGTTTATTTTCTTCCTGTTCCTTTTTTCCTCTTGTTGCTTTCCCTCAAACGCGTGGCTTACTTTTAGTGTGATTGCAATCGTGTGTGTGGGCACGTGCTGCCATCCCGCGGCGGCTACGGGAACTATGCAGTTCACGATGCTCAATTCAACCAACCGCCGCGAACATAGCTACACGGAGCTGACAGAAATTTGGGTGTATAGCCTCATGTGTCGAGAAAAAAAGGGAGATACTGCTAGCTGAATTCGAGAATTAGTTGTAAATTCTAGGCCGCGCATGCTGCAGTATAAAGTTTGGCTCGCGTGTTCCCGGGAGCCTTTGGCTCCCGACCGGCAGCGTTTTCTGACCGTGCTCTAAAAGTGTAACAGGGCCCGATAATTCTGAGAGTAATGAAACAAAACAAGGCGTAAAACTCAATCCATCATTGTGTTCATAGCGAATGAAGACGAAGTAGCATTTGCGTCACGCCTTCACCGTATACGCTTGACAGCATTTCTCACGGTCATATGACAACAAGCTAAACCACCTTTGGTCCTTGTCGTGGACCTTGAAGTACAATCTTCTAAAGTTAACTTCACTTCCGGTTTAAGCTTTCTATCTTCAGTTTTGCTTGCGGCTGTGACTTTCGGTCTCTGGTATATATACTCTCGTTAAGAACTGCCTGCCAAATTTCACTCAGTATACGCTTGACAGCATTTCTCACGGTCATATGACAACAAGCTAAACCACCTTTGGTCCTTGTCGTGGACCTTGAAGTACAATGTTCTAAAGTTAACTTCACTTCTGGTTTAAGCTTTCTGTCTTCAGTTTTGCTTGCGGCTGTGACTTTCGGTCTCTGGTATATATACTCTCGTTCAGAACTGCCTGCCAAATTTCACTCAGTATACGCTTGACAGCATTTCTCACGGTCATATGACAACAAGCTAAACCACCTTTGGTCCTTGTCGTGGACCTTGAAGCACAATCTTCTAAAGTTAACTTCACTTCCGGTTTAAGCTTTCTGTCTTCAGTTTTGCTTGCGGCTGTGACTTTCGGTCTCTGGTATATATACTCTCGTTAAGAACTGCCTGCCAAATTTCACTCAGTATACGCTTGACAGCATTTCTCACGGTCATATGACAACAAGCTAAACCACCTTTGGTCCTTGTCGTGGACCTTGAAGCACAATCTTCTAAAGTTAACTTCACTTCCGGTTTAAGCTTTCTGTCTTCAGTTTTGCTTGCGGCTGTGACTTTCGGTCTCTGGTATATATACTCTCGTTAAGAACTGCCTGCCAAATTTCACTCAGTATACGCTTGACAGCATTTCTCACGGTCATATGACAACAAGCTAAACCACCTTTGGTCCTTGTCGTGGACCTTGAAGTACAATCTTCTAAAGTTAACTTCACTTCCGGTTTAAGCTTTCTGCCTTCAGTTTTGCTTGCGGCTGTGACTTTCGGTCTCTGGTATATATACTCTCGTTAAGAACTGCCTGCCAAATTTCACTCAGTTCCGGCGTTCACCACTTCCAGTTAGAATCTACCTAGAATGTCTTCGCTTTAGACATGTAGAATTTGGGAAGAGATTATCGTTGCCATTAGAGCGTGAAGTCACCGTGTACGCCCTTACAGAAAGTCGGTAGTGAAAGCAATAGTAAAATGAAGGAAGGCAGAGTAGTTAGCCGCCATTTGGTTCGCTACCACGCATTGGGGAAAGCCGAAGGTGGAATAGAAAAGGTCGAGGAAGGCAATGTCGTAAATTTTTTTTTAAATACGCGCGTGTAATGCGCACGCACATAAAATGGCTGGCACGCGCAGAATGACCATAAAATTTTGTTCAACAGAAAGGGGAAAAAAAGAGTGAATGACGACTGGCATTAGCTATAGGCACCTGACTAAAACGAATCTTTCCAGTATGCTGCGCAGTCGCAGGTTAGCCACCATGGCCTCGACGTGGCGTCCAACCTGATCCTTCTGAGCTCCAGAGAGGTAACGACAATCATATTTGATTGCAGTTCTCCGAGTGCTATGTCGCAAACACGACGTTTTTTTGTTTTTTTTTTCTTTGCGTACTTGTGTTGTTTTTAAAGGTAAAAAAACCCAAAAGTAGCCGCTCATTGCTTGCCTTTTTTCATACAATATAGGGTAATTTTTAGTTGATAAAGGTTCACATCCCGATATGCTGCCAAAAATGTTCAAATCGTCGTTACCTGTACGGTGCCGAAATGTATCAGTATACCGGCCAGATGCTTGTTTTGGCGTTTCCTTTATTTTATTAGCAATGTTGCGCTAACAGCAAAAACTTACTTGTGGTTTTTCATATGGACCTTTTCACGGGAGAGAAAAAACGCCGTTATGCTAGGCTGCGTTTAGTAGTGCAAAGGCTGACGTCACAGTTTCGGCAGTACATTTTTGGATAACGACGGCCCCCAGGGAGCCGTCAGAGAAAAGGTCTATAAGTCGGTAAAAGTGCAGTAGTTAGAATTTTTCAGTTCTCCTTCCAGAGCTACTTTTGATAACTACAATTTTGAATTTCTCGCGACACGACACATTGTCTCATCTTGTAATGATCATAACTTTTCGAAGACACGCACTCTGAGCATGATGCACGTGAAATGGAATATACAATATTGCACACGGATGAAAAGTTGCCGCGTGGCAAGAACGTCAGTATCGCAGCTCAGCCAAAATAATTATGCTTCCACTTGGTTTTGGGGGTAAAAGGGCGAAGAGCTGCTAAGAGAAGAGGATATCTATGACGTCATCGACAAGGAGGGCGACACCATCGCAATACTGCTCTTGTGCGGAGTACAGTACCAGACGGGCCAGGCTCTGGACATCCGGGGAATCACAAGTGCTGCTCGCAAAAAGGTACAGTAAACACGGCTGCGAAAGTAACAAAGTCTTGGCCAGTTTTGACTCCCACAATATAGACACAATAACTGAATTGTACATATACTAATTATAGTATATGTATTCATCCCGGTGATGTCACCAAAGATATTTAATAATTATCAATGCCACAATATGTATGACACAGATCGACGTCTTGTGTATTATGTATGCACATTATGATACATGTAAGAAAAAAGCTTGCTGCAACTCATCCGCGGTGTACTATCGGTACGAACGGCTTCGCAGCGCAGTTTACCTTAAAAGCGCATCACGTCAGTGACTAGTTAGACGACCATCGGAACTCGTAAATTCGATTACTTCAATATCCTTCTTCAATATCGGTTGCCCCTGCTTGTACACTGCTTTCTGCGGACGTGTTTTTGTTACCGTTACGTTCTCGACAAGTGCGTATAAATGTCCCGGTAGCACACGTTCAGTCTTTATGCTGTTCTCACCGTGTAACGTATAACGAGTGCTATTGCGATCGTCTTCTTCGTTGGCTTTCTGGTGCACTCTTGCTCCTGCCATGACACGATGTGATCACGCGAAACGGGCTTTCCCTCACGTTGACTCTTACTGCGGAAAAACCAGCTTTGCCTAAATATTTTTGCGAGGGTTTTTAACGTTGTCTCTTGCACGAGCTATTGCGTGTCGGATGCTGAAAGGGACACTAAAGGCAAAGAGCAATTTGTGTCATAGTGGAAGCTCAATGTATGATAACGTCTACAACAGTAATATTATAAACAGCAGTGCCTTACTTACCAAGAAATTAAACTAGATGTATATCACGCAAAGTGCGCGCGCCCGAGTGGGGCATTTACGAAATGATCCCGATGATGTGAGAGTGACCGCCTACAATTAATCACTAGTAATCAAACTAGCTACAATAAAAAAGAACGTTCCGCGCATCGAAAGGCATGATATAATGCTGCCTGTTCGTTTCTGTTTGATTGATCGACAAGTAAACCGCTATGGCGTGAGTAGTTTAAAAGTTCAGTTTTTGGCTTGTTAGGCGGCGTAGGTGCAGCCATCTAGCGGGGCCGAGTTGACACAATCAAGCAGAATCATGGCCTCTGAGACCGCAGAAAAATGTTCAATGCCTGTTGTTGCTACTGCGGCTCCCACTACTTTAGGTCCGCTGCTACTGGTGTCGACGGTCGCGTAGTAAAAGCGGGCAACGTTGGACACGGTAACAGTGACGTCTAAGAGTCCGTTTCACGCGCGGGTGATTTGAAGAGCGCTAACGCGGGCCATTAAAACGTGATTTTAATTTCAAAACAAGCACTTACTTGGCACAAAACTAGCACTACGAGGTTCTCTGAACCACTATTTCAACAACCAACGTCGACTTAATGTGTCCCTAAGCAACCACGAAAGCTTACCCTTAGTAAAGTTCATGGAGTGTGTGGCGATAGTGTTTGTAGTGCTGCCACACTCTCAGACCCAAGTCCGGCGCATGTGAACGTGTGCGTGTGGCAGGGGGGAGCTGTGACGAACCCCCCCCCCCCCCCCCTAAGTGGAATCCCAGTGCACGTCTGTGCTGAGACTAGCTGGGGGCTTCTCACTCGGTGCTGCGCGTTATATGATTCCCTATTCGTCAGGCATGACATCGCCGCGCCTTTTCATCGCAGAACTATACGCGCCTATAGGGATGCATGTTCGTTCAGGACACGCAAAACGACCATACAGATTTTCGTGTTGGCTGTAGAAGCCGTGCCAGTGCAGCGATAACCCACTAATCAGCACAAGGCAATCGTTTTGCTAACGCTGTATCTTGTTAGGTTAAGCTACCTCAATTAATACTGCACCGAAACGAAAGGCGAAACGAAGAAATTAAGACGAACGCCGTCACCACTTAGTTCCGCCAGTTTCATCTCTTGTGGCAGCCATTTATACTGGTGATGGTGACATCTGGCTCAAAAATCGATATGTGAAAGGAATAGTCATACGTAAGATATCTGCACAAACCAGAAGTTTACGGGGACGTGAAGACTTGGAACCAAAAGTTGCCGAACAGTAAACGCTGGCTCCAGTTTCGTTCCCAGACCTAAGACTCGTAATGCATAGAGTAAGAAAGAACAGTAGCTTATCAGTTAATAACAGTTGCGAAAAGCGCCAAGAAAGGATACATGCATCCATTATTTCGTTGAATAAAGTATCAAGTCATATAGAAGCGCATATTCGTGGCGATCTATGCGAGACCACCCTGTATATATCGTATTCCACCCTTAGACTCTGCTAACTGCCACATCTTATATGTATAGATAGTGCTTCCCTTTACTTATAGTTTTTTTACCTTTATTCGTTCTGGCTTTTCTTGGTTTTGTATGTCTGTTCAATACTGCTATGATGTTGGTGGGATCACTGGCTCTAATGGAGTCTAACTACCCACGTTTTTTTTTGTATATAAATAAAAAAGTGGAAACGATTAGCAGCGAGGGGGGGGGGGGGCGCCATTAGAAACAAAAACGAAAACAAAAATATCACCATATGCACGAGGTGAATGATGACGGGTGGGGCGAAGCGGACCGACGGACGGACTGACGGACGCTTCACCCCAATCACCATCATTCACTCCATGGATAATGCTGTGACACCTTTTTATTGACATGCAATGCAATCCAGCTGGCTACTACGACGACACATGACGTACGACCCACGACGTAAGGAGCTTCGCCACTAAAAGCTCTTCGCCACTAAAAGCTCGAGTCCTGCCGTGCGCATACGTAGAGCTCCATGAGGTAATATTGGAGTTACGCGCACAAGTAGCGAGAACAGGCTTCACCAGAATGCGTGCCCGCGCGCAATGTCACGGCAGACGTTTACAGATTGTTTCGGGGTATTCACTGATATCGTCGGCTGCCGCTTTCCAGGGTTGCATCGTGCTGTGGGATTTGGCTCACGCCGTCTGCAACGTGGAGCTGAGGTTGAACGAATGGGAAATAGACCTGGCCGCCTGGTGCACGTACAAGGTGAGCCTGCGTCCCCTTGCCCGAAATCCGAGCGACACGAAGCAATTGTTGAGCCGGTATGTTGTACCAGCTACTAGAAATGGCAAGGGCAATAGTGCATGTACTGAGGTATCACTACAACGTGAAGAAGAAAGATAAGGAAAAATGTAGTCCAGTATAGCGCGAGCGCATTTTTTTTTTCATTCAGAAAAAGAGTGATTAGCCAGCCTATATATTCATTTATTTGCCTCACAGCAGAGAACGGGATGACGCGTAAAATCCTATAAGAATGTGAACATGTGAAGTTCAGTAACGCTATTTGATAACAGACGTCATTAAAATGACGCTAACGACAAAAACAAAAAATGTTTTTGGAATAATTAAGCGCTATTTCACGATACCAGAAACGCCACGCAGGTACACACTCGGCAAGCCATAAAATAGGCAAAACGAAAATGCAGGTGGCGACGTAACCGTGAAGTTTGCGCACCAGTCACCGTGACGTCACAGGGTCCGACGGGGACTACTCGAGGCTCACGCAATTCTACATTAGCAAAAAGGAAGCGCACATTCTCTTTCGATGGAGTCATATATACCTAACATACCAAGGTCAAGAAATTCTATCGAGCCGATGTGGCCAAAATAGAAAAGACCGTTTTGAAATCAGACGACGTCCCATTCAGAGATTTCTACGGAAATTTTGAAAGTGAAGCGTTTGGCATTGATTTTCTCATTTTTAACAATAAACCTATGGTGTTGAAATAAATGACACTAGATTTTTCACAGTGTACATTGTTCTTCTAAAATGCATTGTCTCACCTTAGCCTCATTTTAAATTGCAAGCTGAAGCGCCCGCCCTCTTGACTCTGATCTGGCCCCTTCTTTCTTGGCGCCTAAAATCAAAATGTGTTCAAATATTCCCCAACTGCGACAAGCAACAATTTCTCATAGAGCTGAAGTCAGCACGACAGTCATTGCCGAAGCCACACTGTTCGTGTAATCTGAATGATAAGTTGTCGAAACGTCCGTTGCGACGGTCTTGACGTGGTTTTGGCTGCCATCGCAATTGAAGCAGGCGCTCACAGAACCCAAAAGCACAGCCATTAAAATCATTGGCTCTGTCTCAGAGGCAAGAATTGCTGTCACGCTATTTTTGACACCACCTATATAGTTAAATTTAGGCATCGCAGCTAATCTTTCTGTAACGTCATAACGCTATGGAACGTCATAACAGTTAGTATGCGATGAATTATCATTAGTCAGTTGCCAGCTCATAATATCACTTGTTACGTGACGCCAGCAGGCAGGAAAATAGTCCTTAGAATTTATTTTCTTACGTTCGCCCCAGAATAAGATGTTGTATGCGCCAAATACGCACATTCTTGGCGATGATGTAGTTGCTGAATGGCGAACTTTTCCTCCTCGCCTGCTCGTTTGGGGCGTGCACAGTACATGAACTGCGGTCCTGGCTGCACTGCGGTGGCGTACGTGAGCCACAAGTTCCGCAAAAGCCGTGATCGGCTGCCGGAGCTGAGAGGCTGGTGGGGCAACGAAGCAAAAACCCGGCTACTGATGCGACGGGGTGAGTGCCCGGTGTTTATATTCTGGTAACGCTGCTATATCGGCTGCGAGACCCCAAAAGGAAGACTCGCATGCTGTGTAGCAAAAACCATACTGCACCTTTACCTATACACAAAGGTTAGAGAAACACAACATATTAGAGAGAGAGAGAGAGAGAGAGAGAGAGAGAGAGAGATGATAGATAGATAGATAGATAGATAGATAGATAGATAGATAGATAGATAGATAGATAGATAGATAGATAGATAGATAGATAGATAGATAGATAGATAGATAGATAGATAGATAGATAGATAGATAGATAGATAGATAGATAGATAGGTAGATAGATAGATAGATTAGATGTGCTGCTGTGACTCTAGACTGCCACTCAGCACTGGAGGAAAAGCCTTAGAAAACTGGAGATCCGGTAAAAGAAATTAACGTAATATGACGAAAAGGATTATTACGATGATAGCAGCTCTGCGGTTGTTCCTGTTCCCATCATTTCCTCCAACAAAAACTGTAGCTGCTTTAGGCGCGGTTTCCCTTTATTTTAGCGGCGCTCGACCGATGAATACATGTGCTAGTGTATCGCGATACTTTGAATAACATTACAACCAACCTGAAGGGAAAAAGATGAGGTTGATGAGCTCCGACAAACTCTATTATACTCGACTTAACCAACGCGGACAACGCTTTGCTTTTTCGTTTTCTTTTTCTAAAACGACGCATTGCTGCAATACATTAAACTGCTTCAATGTACCTGAACTATGCAGAATTCGAACCTTCCCCGTCGGCCGATATGTTCAAGGTCTCCGTCGGCAGCGCGGTCCTGATCTCGGCGATTGTGACAAGCCTACAGGTAATCTTGAAAAGCGAAAATCAGCTCTGTATTGTTTGTTGTTTACAGAATAGGATGACAGATAGAACAAGACCGGTGTTTCGGGGATAACGAAAACGGAAGAAATGATTTGCTCACGTGACTGGTGCACATAGAAAATTCAGTAGGGGGGGGGGGGGGGTCTCAGTGTAAGTGTCCGACGCACCCATGCATTGTGACTAGACAAGTGAGTGGATGGAAGCACCTCTTCGAGAGTCAAGAAGGCGCGCAACGACTTGCAAAGCAGTTAAACGGTTGTGGTAAAATCTACATCAAGTGAATATGATTCGCTGATTGATTGATCTGTGGGGTTTAACGTCCCAAAACCACCATATGATTATGAGAGACACTGTAGTGAAGGGCTCCAGAAATTTCGACCCCCTGGGGTTCTCTAACGTGCACCCAAATCTGAGCACACGGGCCTACAGCACTTTTGCCTTCATCAAAAATGCAGCCGCTGCAGTCGGGATTCGATCGCGCGACCTGCGGGTCAACAGCCGGGTACCTTAGTCACTCGACCACCGCGGCGGGGCTGGATATGATTCGCATAGATTTGGCGACCACCAAAGTATACACACGCCTAGCACGCGACCAAAGGAGCGGAAAACGAAGAGAGAGCGGAAAAAGTGGAAGGGCAGGGAAATGAATTGAAAGAAAGTGCCCAAGGGTATGCGTGCCACTTGTTGAACAGAAAAGAGGGAAGTTGAAAGGCACGAGAGTAAAGAGACTGAGGAAGAAGAAGCTGCACATCATCTAAGTCAGTCACAATACTGCTACTGACTTACGGCGCAGCATCACTTCCCTCTCAACTGACGTATATTAACTGTTATATGTGAACACTATATAAAGAAACGCTGAACTTAACGCGTATCAAGTGGGGGTTATTTGGTTCGGTGAGTGCTGAAACCGAAACCATGGAATTTCGAAAGTTGTGGATTCAGATATACTATACTGAGGGAATGGGTTATTTTTCGTCCATTTTGATTCCTTTCAATTTATTTTAAGTTCATTACAATACAGTTAAAGAACAACTAATGTCGTCTATGCTTTTCTTTAGCCTAAATCTTGTTGGTTTCATTAGTTCGGTATGTTACTGTTTATGTTACTACGAATAATAATAATAATAATAATAATAATAATAATAATAATAATAATAATAATAATAATAATAATAATAATAATAATAATAATAATAATAATAATAATAACTATTCCTTGGGTGGTTCGTTCCCCACACCACGTGGGCCAGATATTCAGCGAGGTTGGCGAGCCGAATCGGCTGCGCAAGCAGTTCCTGATGACCGGTTACATGGAGCTCCTGTTGACGGACCTGCTTGGTGCCCGCCACGACTACAAAGACACTACGCACCCGTTCCGCCTGCTCACGCCTTCCGACGTCCGACGCAGAGGAAGCCAGCTCAGCCTGCGCCTGGCCGCACCTTACGAGGCCCGACAAGTTCTTCAAGAACTCCTGCGACGAGGCATCGTCGTGAGTTATTGCCGAACTATTCCGTGTTTGTGAGCAGCGGCAGGCGCCGTCGACATGCCGAGGTGCCTGTAGCAACACTGACTCCCGTATTCTAGAACCTCCCTTCACTCAGCGCTTCGCCTTCACTTGAGAAAACCGATGGGAGCGCCATCTCTAGGCACGGCAAGTCACTGCAGATCAGCAATAGTCTGCTGCGATTCTTCAGCAGCGCAGCGTCATTTTTAGCCGAGTGGTGGCGCAGTGCTCAACTCTGTCAAGTGAAGGGTGAAAGTTGAGTCGAGGAGCGTTTGTGAATACAGGGGTGAGGCTCAGCCCAGCCCAAAGCTCGCCACCACCCTCTATGATGAAGTGACAACTGGCACAGCAGCTGCCTCCGAGCACGGTGAATCGGCACACAGCAGCTGCAAACCTGCTTCCGAGCGCATCGCCACCGACACGATTTGCTGGGCTCGGAGGCAGCTGTTGTGCCAGTAGTCACATGATCATACACTGCAATGGCGATCTTTGGGCTTGGCGGAGCTTACGCGCCGCGACGTCGCCACAAGCGCCTCAGTAATGTCGACGGCGCCTACCGCTGTTTTAAAACATGGAATAGGTCTGTAGCGAGGATGTTTTTGTAAGAGAAATCCCGGTAAATCCCAACGACGTGTGAAATTTAATCTGCATCTCCAATGCAAATATGCAAGCCTTGAACAAGTATGCTCGCGTGAATATGTCCTTGAAAACTCCAACAAATTACTTGCAGCCATCCCACGAAGAGGGGAACATATTCACCTCCGCCGCATCGCAAAAATGTAATGCGGTAAAACATAAAAAGTTCAGAACAGGTCGTTGTCGCACGACAGCCTAAAAAAAAAAAAAAGACGTGTTTTGTTTTTGTTTTTTAGTATCTGTTTTGCAGACGCCCAGAAATAGCTTCACGGACGTCCTGGTGTTTGCAGAGCTCCCCCTTTTAAGGACCACAGACTTAGCAGACACAGATTTAAAGTGCATATACATTGCTACCTTGCTGTAGTCAGTAATTCCTCTCTCTGCAAACAACTAACGCCATGTCGTTGTGTTGACCCATTTCAGGGAGACCTTCTACCGCCATCGGTGCTCCGATTCACACCGATCCCTTTGTACAACACCTACGAAGATGCGTACAACTGTGTACAAGCGCTCAAGGAGATATGCGACCGGCTCACCACGGAGTGCACGTCCTGCACTAATGGCCACTAAAGGCTGCTCACACACATGCGCGCTAGCGTCGTTACATTCGGCACAGCTTTTCGATGATTAAAGAGGCTGCGTCAGAAATCCATGACGCTTACTTGTGCAAACATGAGAAACCAAGAAGCCTAATTTTTTTTTTATCACGAAAGTGTTTTATGCCGGGGTCCACCGCGGCTCCGCCGACGTACTTCCATCACGAAAGTGACGTTGAAAAATATATACTAAGAGATTACACAGAAAAAACCCCACAGGACAAGCATCTGTCACGCCGAAGCGAACCATCGACCTCTCGATACTCAGCGCTGTGCTAACCACTACGCCACATTATACGTTGTCTGGGATGCTAACGGCAAGCCATTTATACACACCACACACCGTTTGGCAGATTTCAGAGCTTCGAAACTTTAGCGAGTTTTCGTTATCAGTGACGAGATGGCACGACAGGCTCGCGTTGGGCGTGCTCTAAAGGTTGTCGCCTCCACGAAGCGCCGCCTCCGCGGAGCGTGGTCTCTCCTGCGCGCGTGCTTCTCCGACTCGTAGAGAGGACGAAGGTCATTTCGCACGCTGCCACGGCCGCGTTTACGAAAAGAGCGCGCTGCTGACACACGACGCAGGAAAAATTTCGACAGTTGTGCACGCTTGTCCGCGTCTTTCTTTCTGCGACAGTTGTTGGTACGCTCTCGTCTTGTGTACGCTATTTTCGTGCGTGCTTTCTGCTTACAGCTGCTTGCAGTTCATAACATGATTCTGCAATTTGTTGCTGTTGGTAAAGCAATGCACCATAAACGCTCAACTATACCTCTGTAAAGACGCCACTTTCGTGTTACAATGATTCATATATATATATATATATATATATATATATATATATATATATATATATATATATATATATATATATATATATATATATATATATATATATGTGTGTGTGTGTGTGTGTGTGTGTGTGTGTGTTCCTAACACTGTTAATTCAGTTGTTAAAGATGCAAAACGCAAAGTTTAACAGGCCAACATGGCGGCGCTCATACCCCTCTTTAAAACCCTCAAGTGAGATTGGAAAGGAAAAAAAAAAAAGAAGCGAAGGAGGCACCACGATAGGCTGCACAATTGGAACGTCAGCGTGTTTTCCCGTCAACGCGAGTAGAGTAGAACAAGAAAGTAAGTGAGGGTCAACAGGATGAGGGTGAAAAGTAGGAGGAGAATAAAGCGTAGCATGGCCATGTATGGCGTCATACAGGCAAAATTATGTACAATAGCCCATTAAGACGAAAAAGTTGACTGCGGGCGTATGTGCCACTGAAAGAGGGAAAACCCCCCACTATCAGCGTGCTCGCCTCTCTCTCTTGTTTCTTGCGCCTTTCAGAATATTTATCCTTACATCTTGCAAACAATTTGCTCCCCAGCGGCATATGAAAGTCTACTCATCAAATGTGCATCTGGCTGCTCCGTTTAAATTTAGCGGGTTCAGACGCGCGTGAACACCAGCGCCATCTGTAGATAGTCGCGGCGCTAGTCTTATTTCCTTCCTAGCGGGGTCTCCAAGACTAACGACTGGAATGCATCATCGGGTCGTTAGTCTTGAAGGCTACGCGCCAATAGCTGGGTCACGCAAAGCACCTGTAGATATGTTATTGCAACAGTGCTTTCGATTCTGATGTGGCACTGAATCGTGCCTTTGAGTTACGTATCAAGACGCACTTGCTTAGTGACATTTTTTTCCAAGTGGTATGTGAAATTATACTTGCTGAAGTGCGAATAGTTACGAAACATTCTGAATGGCATCACATCCTTTGCGTGCGTTCATTATGAACACGTGTAAGGGTGTTTTCATAAGCAGAAACAAAAAAAAAAGAAAGAAACAACTGCTTTGAGAGTTTACCGGACTTTCGTATAGTGACTTATAAACGTATACGTTCAGCGTACGAGTAACGTACGAATTACCCGGAATTCTATGATCCGTTATGCTGCACCGCTCGGCAACCAGAAATTGTGTGGAGAGCTGTGGTGACCATTTTTTATATGCCGATCTTTTACAACTGTACTAAGGTGCGTGGTATCGCTGCCCGAAACCTGAGCATAAAATAAATGCGATGGAGCAGCATCATTGAGCGAACGTATCACTTGATATGCAGTGTCATTATTATTATTATTATTATTATTATTATTATTATTATTATTATTATTATTATTATTATTATTATTATTATTATTATTATTTCATTAGTATTATTGTTGTTGTATTTTGTTGCAAATGTCTTTTTGCACCTATTGCATTGTCTCGGTTTATCAATAATCGTTTGTTTAGTTATATTTGCCTGTATTTTTTAAGGCGTCGCAGGCGTGTTGCAGCATCAGACCTTACGCTTGTTCCTGGGTGCGTTAAATAAGTTCACCATTATTTATAGTTGTTGAAACTACTAAACGACCAATACAAAAAGAATCGGTTTATTGGGACTGCTGCTGCGGATTCTATACGTCCTTTTTTTTTTTTTGCAGTTAGTACTGCGTCAACTTTGGTAAATTAACGACATGTCATGCATTGATTTTCCTTTGTGTCAACAACTTTAATAGCCTACTTTTTTTATGGTTTTTTTAACTGTCATTACCCGAAGGACGAACTATCGACAGCGATGGTAAAACATCATACCTTTGCAAGTGACATGTTCACACAGCGCAAATTAAACAAAGACAAATGAGAGGACACTACACAGCCCTCGTTGCGTCATGCAAACATGTCGATGCTGAATAATCAAGTTAGCACGAGCTACAGTTCTATCAATAGGGAATAGAACTGGTCAGATGGCGTTCAAAATGCACGCTCAATTTTCATGAATTAAATAGCGTTGCGACGTAACAAAGTGAACGGAAGCTTGTGAGAAAACGCTATAATAAAGAAAAATCACCCTCTTCATCAACTCGCTACGATCGCTAAGAATCATTCATTAGTGGAAGAGGGGAGTTTTGCGATGCTGGGGAGAGACGGATCGCAACCGGTGGATTCTGCAAAAAAAAAAAAAAAAAGGTGACCCGAAGGAGAGAAAGAAAGGGGCATGAACTCCTCGGAGCACCAGCACACTCTTTCCCCACCGGGGTATGGCACGGCGGGGTGGAAGAGCAGCGGCGGGTGCGCCTGTGACCCCGGCCGCGCTCCCGGGGCCGGCAGGGGTCTTTGACCTCGGCGAGGGCGTCTGGCCGCCCCGGCGAAGGCTGCGTCCCGACCGGGGTCATCGACCCCCGGCCCGGGAGCCGTCGACCCCGACCGAGCCCCGGGTCGACCTGGTTCCGCTTCCGTCCTCCCCGTCGACGACCACTTTTATCCCCGACGACCCGACCGAGCCGTGGAGAGGAGGCGCGGAGAGGATGTTGCAGCGGCAGGGCAGGTGTGTCGACCTCCTCGCCCTTTCGTCAACCGCCGTCCTCGTTGGCCCCCGGGTCGCCGCCGAGGAGGGAGGGGCGGTGACCGGACCAGACAACGCCGCCAAAACAACACTACGAGGGCGTCCTGCCCCGCGAACTGTGATGCAATGACCGGGCGCCGATATCCCTTTTACTGCTTCTTTCTCCCTCCATCTTTGCCCCGCGCCTACCGGACAGAGTGCGTTGCACCTCGCAGTTTCTCGCGTGCCCCTAGAGTGACGACAGCAGCTCACACGACCCGACCCTACCTCCGGACACTCTTGGTCGATGCCCGTTCCGCATCCAGCCTCCCCCACGAGTGTCGAAATGGGACCGAGCTGATAGCGGTATCAGCAGCGAGTGTTTCAAAGCCGGGCGAATGGCCTTTCATGGTTTCAACAGTTATTGTTGCTTTGTCTTTTTTTTTTTCTTTTGAACTTGGGCTGTAAACTTTCCCATCCCCGGCCAAACTGCTTTTATCAGAAAAATTTGTTAGCGATGGCAGGCAACATGACCATGGGTAAATTATACCACCCGTCAATTTCTTATGATAGATACACACTGCGGGTGTTGACGTAGTCGAGGGCTTTAATTTTTGTTTTTACCACCTTGATTTCATTAACGGGCAACCAGAGCACAGTTCACGATCATTTTTTTTTTTTTTAGTATCCAGACCCAATTGAAATAGGCCACCGCGAATGGGGATAAAACACGGTACCTGTTGCTCTGACGCACATCGACAGTGTAATTTTTCATAAGATCAAAGGAGCAGGATTGCAGTTTATTTCTTCCTCTTGTTTGCTTGTTTGTTTGTTTTAGTATGGGTAGATGCTACACCAAAAAAGCTAAAATTTCACATTTCAAATGTATGTTGACAAAAATAAAATAAAGAAGCTTTTTGTATTTCTTCCTTTAGAAAGAGAGAGAGAGATGGTAGTGTTATTCAAAGTGAAAGAATAAAAGCGGTCATAGCAAGAGAAGTCGCATCTGTCACCCACATTTTCGCGTTCATCTGATAGGCGACATAATAAGAATTTTTGTCCCTCTCAATTAAGGCGATTTTAACAGTGCGCACAATGAATGAATGAGACATTGGTTGCGCAAATTGTAACGCCTACTACGGTTACTGCTAGAGAGGATCGGGCGGCTCGGATTGAGCTACAGCCCGCGTCCGCTCCACGTGGCTGCATTGACCCTCGAGAGCTAAAAGCGAGAGAGTCTCTCATTCAGACGATGCTTTCCACTGGCTCTTGATGCCCTGCACTTGTCATTTTTTAGGATTTGTAGAATAGGAAAAGGTACTACGACCACTCCGCGTACCCTACCTTCTCCGCCAAGCGAGCGCACACTGTTCTTACACGCTCCGCACCTAGGCCCGCAGTTGAATGAACATCGCAACGGCAGCAGAGCCCCTGTACCTCCGGCTTCTCCGGCGGGCAGGTATGACTGGCTCTCCCGTGGAGGCAGGATGAGAGGAGGAGCGCGAGGAGAAAGCGAAAGTGCTCTCCGGGAAGAAGTAGAAGAAGAGGGGGCGAAACCCCGCATCCGGACGCTCCCGCTTCCTGGAAGGAGCGCGAGGCAGCTCGCATCCGGGAAAGAGAGCGAGGACGGCAGCCTCCTCTCCCGTCCTTCCTCACCGCACCTCTCTCTTTTCCAGGGTGCCGAGAAAGAAGGCGGCAAGAAAGGTCGGCCGCCAATCGGCGGGTCGTTCCCGCACCGCACACTCGGCGGATGGGGGGAGGTCTGACCCTGCGCAGCATCCAACCCGGCTCGGGGGATGCTACGAAGGAGACCCCGTCTACCCCCTCTGCTTATTTCCCGGGGAATTGGACTCGCCCGCGGCAGGAGTTTGGTTTGCGTCCCTTCCCACCCTCGTTGTCAAGTATCGAGAGTGAAATAAAAAGGGAAAAAGAAAAATCGCAATATAAACGGGGCCAACCTCCCTGTATCGGAGAAGGGCACCGTCGGTGCGATGTGCTTTCTTCCGGCGAAGATGAGGAGGTTGTTGAGGAGGTTTGTCTCGTCGAGATAGGCAGCCTTTGTTCCTTCTTTTCGTACAGTACGCACTCGACTTCTGGAGGCGATGCTCTGACGACCTTGTGGCCGTTGCTGGCTCTTTCTTAGCGCAGGTGCCCATCACAATGTGCGTAGTAAGGATGTGCGCTCTTAATAAAAGAAGGATGATGGTTGAAGGACTGTTCGAAGGCATATGGCTCTGAGCTGGGAACATCTTTTTTGTATGTCGTCATGGTGACGATGAGATCTTTCTTTTTATTGTTGTTGTACTAGCGTATGTTCACTGTATCAGCTTTCACAAGAGAATTTTGTGGACTAAACTGTTCCGCAAATGATTAAGCAGATTATACAAATGAACGGATGAAGCGGGCCGCCTCACACCTTACAATCGACGACAAGATTGGTGAGTAAATGGTGACGACGGAGTATCGAGGGTTCCATTACGAGCTGTGTGCCGAAATAAAAATCGCTCATAAGAAGCGGTGTCGCAGAGAGAGATCCAAGCTATGTGTGGCCGCACATACAGAATCAGTGCTACTTGACGGCGGAAATTGCCATTATTTTGTTTTTGCCTCATTTTCCTGCACCTTCTAGAAATAATAGTCAGATCATAGTGATCGTGAAAAAAGAAAGAAAGTAAAAGAGGGTGCATGAAGAGGCTATCACTCATATGTTTTTTTTTTACTATATTATATTCTTATAGCTCGCTCTCTCACATCATTCCGATAGCACCTCCGCCACTTTCACCGAGCCGTCGCAACCTCCCCTTCCAGTGCAGTACTGCAACACCCGTGGTGTACAGCAGGGGCTTCGCTCTGGGCGATCTCATTCGAGCGTGCAGGGGGGGGGGTCACCGGTTTCGGGGAGGTTGACGCGCGCGCGTTCGAAGGTGGGGGGAGGGGTGCGGGAGGACTGCGAGTCGGGGTTTTCGGGCCACCGGCGGTTCGGGCCGACCGGGAAGCCTTTCCGTTCGTCACTGGGCCAGCGGGCGCTGGAAAGCGGTCAAACGGTACCACGGCGCGGCCCGCTCATGCCAAGTAGCGCGGTCAAGTCCCCAAAAAGAATACGACCGCGATACGACGCCCCGAAATGGAAACACGGCCACCGCTCTAATTTTTGTTCTTTCTTACTCCCGTTTACACGACCTCTCTTTCAACTGTAGTGACGCGCAGCTGCTGCTGCGCGCGCGTCTTTTGTTCGCGGTTCACCGCTGACGCCCGGCGGCCTCCTTTCCTATATAGCCCTGCCCTCCCGCGGTTCGCCGGTCACCCAGAAACAAACGAGGACTGTCGCTTTTATTTTCAAAACTGGGGCGGATGTAGGATGCGCGACGGGGAGGTGGGCACCTATGCGTAGACCACGCCGAAGGGACGGGAAGGTGCACGATACACACAGGGATAACCAAGCGATGTATGTCTGCGCTGGCTCACGCCAAACGCAATTCCGAAACTATGCGTCTTCGGTATTCTTCGTTGGTTAACTGCTTTCGCGCCCTCTTCGCACAGGAACAATGAGAACATATAGATAAATGCGTAAGATGTAGAACGTGTAAGTAAAAAATAGGCGTGTACCAGGGAGGGAAGTGTGGAGGCCTCAGCGCTGTCCCATGCAATAGGTTCCATTCTCGATCGTACTTCGCTTCTCTCTGGTGGCGGTTACAGGCAGCGCAGTGTAACATCTGTCGTTTGGAATGTCACATCGTAGGCTACAGCCTGGCGGGTCTGTGAGCGGAGAAGGCGTTCCGAGCACTATTCCAGCGTTTAGCATAGTCTCGAAAGTACGCAGCTAAACGATACAATGTGTTTACACACACACGGACGCAGACCGCTGTTGTCGTCGACATCGTTTACTCACAACGCTCGACAGGATTGGATTGGATTGGATAAACTTTTATTTGGTCGACAGGAGCTAAACATCGTTTACTCACAACGCCTTTCCGCGCAAGGGAGCGCGCGTGCTGGAATGCCACCCCGTGCGGGCCGGGTTCAAGCGAGAGTGTCCTCGTTGGAGAGAGCTGCTGACGTCACGGTGGAGCCCCGCGGGATCAAGAACCTCGGCCACAGGGGTCGCTGCACTCATCGCGAACGAAAGCGAAAGCGCCCTCCCCGCCCTCTGCCGGCAGCCTCGTTCTCGCCGAGTTCAATGTCGAACCGCCGCTTGCTGGAATGTGGGACGCTTCCTGAACTGACCGCACGGGAGAGGAGGAAAGAGTTGAGAAAGCGGGCGCTGCCTTCCGGCAGCTGCCGTCGCGGCGCGGCTTGGAAATTGGGGTGAAAGCACTTCGTCGCTCCGGGTCCATGCTCCGGTCACGTGGTCTTGGGACGGTACAGTTCGTTGAACCTGACGGAGGTGTTGCCGCGCATTAGTGCAATCCTCTGCCGGGCCATAACTTAGAAGTGTGGCAGCTTGGGCTAGTTGGTATGTCATTACGATAGTTATAGCGCGAGAACAAAACGACGACACACAGACAAGAAGGACTTTCGCGTCTTTCGTGTCCTTCTTGTCTCTCTGTCGTCGTTTTGTTCTCGCGCTATAACTATCGTCGTTACTTATAACGTTCTTAGGTCCGAACAGGTGGGCAGTTTCAATCGTGGTAAATACAGGTGACGTGAAAATTGCACACCACACCTATTCGCACCACTTGCACGGCGCGCTTATGCAGATATGTTTCCGTATTTCTTACTAAAAAATGGATCAGCGTTCCGTCGACAAATTTATCGCAGGCGAGACAAAATCCGCGCATACTTCGCGTGCATTTGCAGGCGATCATTCAAAGATCTCTCTTTTTCTACCTCACTGTCTCGCTCTTTTTCTCGTGTCAATAGTTCTTTATTTATTTTGAGAACCAAAAATCACTGAAAAAGGGCAGACACATTCACAAACATATGTACGCGGTTCTTGAATAAACCCCTCCTCTCATCGAAAAAGATTTCTTGCTGCGTACTAACGCTGTTAAGCAGCAGCGATAGCATACCCGGAAATGTTAATCGAGAACACGGACGTGTAGGTGTCTTACCGAATAGAGAAACGTCGCCTAATATTCAAACAAACAAAGGTACGAAATGAGCATGCTTTCACATGGCTCTCGACAAATTCATGACGGGTTCTGCCGGGTATCGTGTTCCCTTCGATGTTTTCTGGACCACTTCGGCTCACTCATCAGAAAAACAAACGCAATCAAATCATTGACAAATAAATTGACTGACATAAGCAATTCGATATCACCACTTGCTGCTTGCTGTCCAGGGGCATCCTTTACCATAGCAGAGACTGAGCTTATACGCACTACGAGAATCCGTGGGGACATGTCGCTCAAGCTTATAGCGACAAAAGCATACTTCGCGGCTTCGGCGCCTTCCATCCAAGGACCGAACTTCCGAATGGGGGGCCCACTCCCCCGAAATGCCGTTAAAAGTGCTTCGGCGGTTTCCACCCGACCGACGTGTCTGAGGAGGACGTCTTCGAGGCCAAACCGACCGAAAGGTCAAGGCGGTTCTGAGACGGGTCGAGTACGCTACCGACGTCCAAGGGGTCCCGATGTGGGGCGTCCCTTCGAGGGGTCCGGTCCGCCCAAGGTCACCGGGGCAAGTGGGACTCGCGGGGTGACCCCGGCCGCCGATGTCAAGGAGACCCGGCGACGTCTCGAGGTCATCGCGTGCTCCCTTTCGCACCTCCCGGGTCGCTGCTCGGGGTCGAGGTCACCAAGGCAGCGTGTCGCCGTGCGAACCTTTCTCGGACAGCCTTGAGCACGTACAGGTGCCATCATGGGCATGCGAAGGGTTCCCCTTCAGTGGGGGCGAACCCTCCCTCTCCTATGAAGCCAATGTAAAGGTCGCGCTCCCCCTCCTCTACCCCACCTATACCCCAGGTTTGTGGGTTCCCCGAACAGGTCCCGGGTGTGAAGTCTGAAGAGCCGGTTTTGTAAAAGCGTGAGAAAGTGGAGAATTCTGACGCTGTCATTGGCTTCGAAATATATCTCCTTTGTGCATCTTTTTTTTAAGCGCCACAGCTCAAGCATCTCAGTGGACAAGTTGTCACTTTATCTTGCCCTCTTTAGCAATCATTCATCTATGTAGGTGCTTTTTCTATCACTCTTTTTTTTTCATTTATGATTACACATTTGCACAGGGGTTCATCAAGAATTTCCTTTCTTTTTTGGAGGGGGGTATCAGAACATGGGGTGGTGGGGGTGGAAAGAAGCTATTGGGGTCTTTCTGGGGTGTGTAAAATCCGAGGGAGCGGAGACGGGCTACAAATATATGCATGTGTGGAGTACATGTGTAGTATATGTATAAAGCCGTAGCTAGCCATGCCTTAGATATAATACTTATCCAACATTTCCTGTCGCACACGAAGTTTGTTCCTGGTTTACAAATTTCGAGGGCACCCAGCATCCCTTGTGTTGTTTGTCGTGTTCATTGACACACCACTACACCTGCTCTTAGACCATGTTATCGGTAGAAATTCAACGGTTGAAACAGAAAGGGGTGTGCGACTAGGAATGGATACGTTTAGGGCGGCTACGCACACAGATAAATTTCTCAGTAACCAAGAGCCTGAATATTTTATGTGGCCAAAGTACTCCAGTTTTCTACTAAAAGGTCAAGGCGCTTCAAGCAACGTTGTGTGCACTTCTTTTTCTCTCCTCTTTCTGTGAGAATGAGTAAGGGCAACTCGTGCAAAAAGGAGAGAGAAAGAGAGAGAACATCTCGTCACCGTTGCATTCGTTAAAAGTTCCTCCTCTCTTCCGAAACACCCATTTGCCTGCTTTCTGCAGCGACCTCGCGGACTTGTAGAGGGTGTGACGGCATGAACTCAGTGTCTCGCCGTGTACTACCCTCCGACAACGGGTCGCGAAGGACGGGGGGGTGGCTCGGAATCAGAGCAGACGTCGGAAGCGAAGTGGCGTCGAGAAGCTCGGAGCGACCGACGGCGCGACCTGGTAACCGAATCAAGGCCTCCCAGCGAGCATTGTGGCCCGCGCGGGCGAATCTGGATCAGGCCGGCCGAGCAGCGGTCGCCGTCCAAGGCTGCTCGCCGGTCGCCGGGGTGCATTTCGGGGTCACCCGCGGGCCGCAGGTGCCGAGACGCCACCCCAGAGGCGGCCGAGTACCGCTTCGTGCCTCATTGTGTGTCGGCCTCGAAACCGAGAGCCCCCCCCCCCCCCCCTCACCGCGCCCGACGTCACGAATGCAAAGTCGGGTCGAATTTCCCAAGGCAACTTTGCACAAAGGGGATCATTGGGGCACGTGCAGTTCCTTCGAGGAGCCAGTCGAGCCCCTGACGGTGAAAGGGAGGGGGGGGGGGGGGTGTACTGAAAAAAACACTGTGTGATGGTGCCTCCGGGCGCCTTCCGTGGCACTGAGAGTACTAATCCTTTGTTGTGTGAGGCAAAAACCCGCCTGAAGGTATGCTTATCCTTACAACGACCTAAATGATTTTAAAAGTTGTTAATAAACGTTAGTACACTTATTTATAAAAAATCATTTTGGTCAGTCTCCGGATCATTTCTTTTAATAAATTGACAGCTACGCTGTCACTTTCTCATTGTTAGTAATATCACTTGCTGGCAGGACGCAGCCAGGCTTTTTTTTTATTTTTCTTGTTTTGCTGGCTTGGTATTCAACGACGACTTTCTGGATTGGTTGAGAATGAGGGCGGTGGCGTAGCATGGGAGAGACACACCAGGACCATCCCGTGCTATCCCCCCTCCCCCACTCTAAATTTGTTTTTTTTTTGTTTTTGTTTTCCATCGCACACAGAGCCCGAAATGAAATGAAGCTCGACCACATCTGCCGGACCAGCCACCACTTCAGATCAAAAAACGGCAGTCAAAATTTTCGTATGATGACCCCCTCATGGCGTCGTCATACGTTGCTGGAAGGTACCAGCTACAAAAAAAAAAGAACATGGACACACAAACACACACACACAAAGGAATGATGAAGCAATGGTGTTACCTTGTTGCACTGCGCTTGCATAAGAAAATTTAAGAACAAAATCAACTACGTAGCATCGATATTAGCGCTTGATCTATCTACGGCATCAGTTTTTATTTATCAATCAATTTATTGAACTAGTTACGAAAACACCACCTTTGCTAAGCTTTTCCTTTCTTTTGTAGCGTACCTTACATGCTGGCAGTATACGCGATCAATGAACATACGTCGACTTCCTTAAGTTGAATACGTGCCAGCTCGCCCCTGCAACAAATTTCACAAAAAAATGCATTTTTTTCTTTATCTGTATAATTAAATAGTTTATATAATATTTCACTTTCTCCTCAGTTTTTGCTTACGACACGCGCCTTGCTCTGTTCAGTGACGTTTAGTTATGTTCACAGTTTTTTTTTTCACATAAAAAGAAAATAGACATCAAAGCAGCAGTTTCGATTATGCTTTTTTTTTTTTTGCAAAAAATCATTCCGCGATTGTGGCTCTACAAGCTCTATAGCATTTATGACTACATTTGATTTGTTTTTTTTTATTTCTGTGTACCAAAAAAACTTTTTCGCTGTTGTAAAGTTAATACGCAATCCACATCGAGCTTATAAAGGCGGGGAAAACTATATCATGGAGGCCACGTGAAACAGAAATCCATGCAGCTTATTTTGTCGCATTCAAAATTACCGCCTAATAACGCTTCAAAAAGCTGACACTAGATGGCGCAACCATCACAAACAAGCCAGCTTTTTTTTTACTGTAAAAATTGCAAACGCCGATAAGTCAGCAACGCATTCTCGTCGGAAAACAAGCACAGAAATCATATGTTCCCAAAACAAAAAAAAGCAGGAAAATAATGTGCCTTTATGTTACATCTTTGAATCGCCCAAGCCAGCTGTTCTTGTGGTGTAGTGGTTATCACATCCGCCTAACACGCGGAAGGTCCCAGGTTCGATCCCTGGCAGGAACACATTTTTTTTTTTTGTAAGCAAGCGTAAAATTAATGCGTATCGGTATCATACGGTAAGCCTTTTATAAATAAACATACTCATGGAGCGCGATTAAATGTCGGCAAGTATACCTGGTTCTAAATGCTAAGAATTACACCCCAAGATTTTATCCTTTTAATTTCGCAGTTAGCATGTTGGATTAACGACTAGAACGTTCTGACGAATATATTTATTATTCATCAATTACATTTATGCCAAACATCGAGATGGAAAGTTATTCAGCAAAATGCTCAAGCACTCACCAGTGACACCGATGTGGTTGAGTCAAAATATTTGACTTTATCAGATTGTTAAGCATCCCTGCGAATTGGATATTATGGGAACGTACCATGAATTCTTTTAGCGGGACGGCTCAGTGCTCTCCCATAGTTGAGTACGAAGTACTCGAAATCGTTAAACATTTTTGCTAAACACATTAGCTGCGGCTTCATTAATTGAGAGGCCCAAGGGACGGCTTTCAGCTCTCCCATAGCAGAGTACCAAGTACGCTAAATCGTTAACAACTTCCTCTAAACACACAGACCTCAATGGAAATAACCAATCAATCAATGGAAATGGTTAACCGCGACAGCTTGTGGCTCTACTATAGTAGTGTGGCAGTTTCGGCTAGTTGGTATGACACGACGATAGTTATAGCGCGAGAACAGAACGACGACAAAAGGACAAGATGTGAGAGGGAAAGGGCAGTCCTGACTTTTTTTTTTGTTTCCAGTAATAATTACTATCATTACAAGAGGCCCGTCTCAGCATATGTTCTGTTAACTTGCGCTCAAAGTGGTGCCCCTCATTTGTCTCAACAGGAGATAGGAGTTGGATTACATGCACTTAATGGTGCGGGTGGGAGTGCTGACAAGCTTCAAGGCGCGGGGGGGGAGGGGGGGGACATTGCCGCTACTACTCCTCTTTATGGATCCGCCACTGGGATGGCTTAGCGCTCTGCGCCAATAAACCCCATAGTGCCTTTTTCCCACATGGGTTGGGGGATGGGGGTGGCACCTACCCAAGACGTGGCGGGGGGGGGGGGGGACGAGCGCAAAGCTTGCCCATCATTGACTTATTAGGGGAGGACTCTGCGATGACATTTGCCCCCCTCCCCCGAAGGAGAACCTTGTGCACGCTTATGTATGTATTTAAAATCAGAGCACATTGCTCTAAAGAGGGTGGCCCTAAGCTTGAACGCCACGTCGATAGATTAGTCCTCTATCGTTTTTGGATATTCGAGAGAGCTGCAGCTCACAACACATCTGTTGCGAGTGCCCTCACCCTCAACGTGCTTGTGGTGTAGTGGTTATCACATCCGCCTAACACGCGGAAGGTCCCAGGTTCGATCCCTGGCAGGCACATCTTTTTTTTTTGCATCAATTTTTTTTATCAGCGGAGATATATACTACCATTTCAATTCTCGCGACGAGTACACCATGAAAAGAAATCAAAGAGAGAACATACAAGTCAATTATCGATTTGAGATTGAATACAATTTTACGTTTCAAAACGTTTTAAATATTCCTGGTCGCGTCATATTTGTTACTTTTGCATTTATTTATTGTTCATTAAAATGTGCCAGCATTTATATTCCTTACTAATAATTCATATTGCGATATTTTATCTCTGTATATCTTGTTTATTTGCCCTTGTTTCGTTTGGTTTTCTTGGTTTTTTTTTCTTCTTCTTCTTTTTGCTGTTAATTTCGCCCACAAACTGTACCCTGAAATCGCACACGTACGCGAGGCGTACCAAAGAACCACGGGACCTATAGATTACGAATAAAAAATGCATTCGATACGGCACTCCGCCGTTTCTCATCGCTCAACACAGGTCACACCTATTCTCGACGCAATCGCAAAGCGCGGAATGAACATTCATGCCGAGTCCGCTTTGGTGGAACAGTATTGTTACGGTGCTCGGCTGCTGATGCGACGGTCATAGAGTTTCTCAAAATTAACTAGAGGGCACTCTGGCGCTGCGATCGTTCAGCGACCATGGGAATGATGGGTAGTACACACATTTGTCCAGTCTTCGTATTTGCGGGCGGCGAATCGTACTTGCGGCTTCGTTTATTGCTGGTTACGGTTCGTTTTGAAAGAAAGATTCAACCCTTTTCAACTTTGTGACCCGATTTGGAAAGGTAAGTTTAAAAGAATAAAATGGTGAAGCGCAACCGCTGAAAATTTGCTGATTTTTGTTTCGTGAGAAAACAGCTTCAAGCCACACGAACACACACGGAGCCAGAAGCAGGCCAGAAGTACGAAGGTTATACAAATGTGTGTACTACCCATCATTCCCATGCTCGCTGAAGCGCCGTGTGTTGCAGCTCCCATAGACACTAGCGCCAGAGTTCCCTCTAGTGTATATCAAGGAACTCTATATGCCGACGGTTACGGGTTCGATTCCAGCCGCGTGGCTCAGAATGGCGGGGACCTGTGTACTCTGCGGTGTAAGGCCACGTTGAAAGACACCGTATGCTTGACACTTCCGGAGCCCTCCAAAGTGCCGCCCCTCGTAATTATGTCGCGATTATGGGACGTAACATCTGCCATGTTATCGTTGCTGTTATTAACGTTTACGCCGACACACAAAGAACAAGCAATGATTTGCTCTAGCTGTCAGACAGCTTACATGACGATTGTTACGGCAGCTCAACAAATTGCGCACATAAAAAAAAAAGAAGCTGGCCGAAGTGAGCTCTCAAATAATGGGTTGCTAAGACGCGCCAATTTAATAGAAAGTTTTAAGGATATATATGTTGTGCTACACACTGTACACCTAAGCTTATAATTTTCTTATGACGGTTTTCCGTCCTTACTTTTTTTTTTTATCGTGAACTAACTTTGGTGATCGATTATATGCGATGCAAGAAGTCGGCTTCGTCTACACCGTTTGAAACCGCAATCTCGAGCTCAAATTATCTGGGGTATCTGTAAATTCTTTTAAAATTAGGCAAGCTTTCTGAAAACGAAGTGCGCAAATGGTAACAGACCTATTCGAGCATAGACTGTACCGGTCATACTAAAATAAAAAAAAAATTAAAATAAATGGCAGAGATATACGTGTAGTTGTCCTGCCGACAAAAGACCCACACAAATAAAAACTTATCCACATAGGGAAGAAAACAGAAAAAAAATATCAGTAACAGCAGCAGCAACAACAACGGCAATTAATCGATCACTTCATAGTAATAACAATAGGTGACAATAAATTTGTCTTTATATGTCCGACACATCAACAGAAAAAAATGACCCGATTTTAGAAGCTACGAAAGTGTAGCTTGAATGCACCTGAGGTCCAACATATGCGTGCTACGCACGTCGCGGAGAAACAATAATGCAGTCAACAATCAAAATGAGACCACATCACTGCCACTGCTCCTTGCACTCTCCGTTAATATATATATATATATATATATATATATATATATATATATATATATATATATATATATAAATATAAAGGAAAGAAATGTATACCTAAGGGCTCGTTTTTCCGTGTTTTTAACACAATATTAATGAGATATAACAGACAGTAATGCCAAGGAATGTACAGAAGAAGTTATGCTCACAGTTGGTAATTTTTTCATCCACTTTTCTTTCTTCTTATTTATATTCCATTGATTTTAATAACTTCCCCTGTACATTCCTTGGCATTACTGACTGTTATATCTCATATATATATATATATATATATATATATATATATATATATATATATATATATATATATATATATATATATATATATATATATATATATATATATATATATATATATATATATATATATATATATATATACAAGGCCAACTATATTCGAGATAATCGCAGCAGAGTCCCCCCTTAAAAGGAGAACACTTCCAGGAGAAGAAAGAGTCATTGGAGCGCTGACAACTTCGTGCCCTTCAATAGCGCAGGCGTACGTCGTGTCCAAGTTCCAACACCGGTAAAGCGCCCGGCAACGAGGTGTTCCCCAGCAGCAGGAGAAAGAGGGAGGTTGACGCGGAGAGAGGGGAGTCCTCGAGATCCCGGTCAAGGTTCCCGCAGCGCGGAAGCGCGAAAGGCTCGTTCCGGCGGGCCCGGAAACTGGCGCGTGCTTGCCCCGTTCAGGGTCGCCCGCGCTCGGAAAGGCTCTGCGGGCCGAGGTCAAGGTCTGCGAGACACCTGCGAATCACCCCTCTCGGCACGACGCGGCACCCTTCACCAGCCAGCTTCTCCCCCACTTTCACTCGCACCCCACCCCCTGCGCACTTGGCGACACCCCCACCGTTGAGAGTGGACTCGTCCGGTGTTCCCTCGTGTGACGCCTCCTCCGACCGTCAGGGAGGGAAATTAAGGGGCGGCGAGGTTTTTTTCTGGGGGGGGGGGGGGGGTGGCCTCCCCATAAAGGGCAATTTTCACTCTCTGGAGCTATGGTGTTTATTTTGCTTTCGTGCCTGCTCCCAGGCGAAGCGTACATCTCAGAAGCGCCTCTGCACCCTCTCTTACTATCTCTCCACATTTGAACATTGACAAAAGTTAGTGTTATGCAGCATAGCAAATAAGCAAGAACTGGGGGCGTGAGTAGCGGTTCCAATTCCATTGGGCCTGTTCGTGCTTACTTTTGAGTGCGTCCACGTATTCCTTTCGAGAGAAGTCATAACATTTAGACCCCCCCCCCCCCCCCCCTGCTTATTAACAAATGCGACTGTGTTGTATTGAAGGTTAGATGACTTACTTGGAAGGTACCCCTCTCGATAGGAAGCATTACCACTTAGCACAGTGCACAACCAATTCGTTAATTATGATGAAGACTTAAAACTTTTCAAGATTAACTAACTAAAAGGCTGAAATAAGTGGAGCACTAGCCGCCGACTTTGTTTCATATACATGGTCATGCATTGCCGGCGAATGTTGTAATGCTTGGGTTTCATTTTGAGGCACGACCACTCAAAGGTAGATATGGCTGAGTGATTTCACCATAAAATCGCAACAATTAACTTGCGAAACACGAGCTGATTATACATAATTTACGGTAACCGAAATGCATCAGTTAATGATCTCCGGTGTCACGTATGAGCATGTTTGGCTCGTAGCAAAGCACGTGGGACCAGTTTCCTGTTTTAATTGCCTCAATTAATTAGACGCTAAGCCATTTTCATTTTCGGCATCAACCACTGCGTGCGATTCATAAGAGAACGCAATTGTAATGGCATATATATTATTTCGGTGAACGTGTTCAGTGTGTTATCAACGCGTTTTAAATTGCTGGCGTGGCATTCGCATTGCGACCGATTGCCTATCACGAGGTGCTCTCTAGCAAAAAAAAAAAAAAAAAGCCACCTTCTTGAGTCGACGTGGTGTTTATTTGCATTGTTGCTTCACAATGCATCACAGTGGTCGAGTTGCACGTTCGACAAGGAAGCCAGAGACGCTCTCACACAAAACGCCACTGAGGCGATACCTTTTGTCAAAGTGCCCTTACCACGGCCGTCTGCGGCCAGCGAGTACGTTGCCTCGTTCGGTAGTTCAACCAATCTCCGCTTCGGGTTGTACGTTCTGCGGATAAACGTACACGCTGACGTGCCCAAGGACTCGTTGGGTTCATTTTTTTTTTTTTCGAATACAGAACACAAAGCTATAGGAGCCTCACAACTGGTCACACGTTCGGTTCCTTCCCCGCGAGCACTAACGCATCGAACTCCGGGAGCATCCTTAACGCGGGAGCGCCGAGAGCGGTGTCAGTGTTTTGCGGAGCAACCACCAGGGCGGCGCAGGCGGCGCGTTTCTATGGAAACTGTTCCTTTCCAGCTGGAAAGGATGATGCAGCCAGTCGCCACGTGCCGGTGGGCCACTCCCCCCGCCAGCAGAGCCGGCGGTACCGCTCAGCATCGGCCGCACGAGTCGGTGACCTACTACTCCTGGCGCGGTCTTGTTCGAACGCGATTTTTTTCCACCGGCGCGTTACGATTGGCGGCCGACAGTTGGCTGTGTGTTCCTTTTTTTTTTTCCGCAAAGGGGAGAGTGAGCAGCGGGGGGGAGTTTGCGCGGCCGCTAAAGCAGCTAAAATGCGTGGACTCGTCCGAATCACCGTGTTCACCCCTTGGAAGAGGACGAGTCTATGTTGCGTGCTGGTTTGTGTGTACAACGAGAGGAGGAAACGAATGGCAGGGAGGATGTACCTTGAAAACGGGGGACGTCGGCCGAGTGGCGACTATTATTATTACTTGTTTAGACGGTCGACCTCCAGATGGACGTTTCCTGCTTGTTTATTATTCCCAGCTCAAGGTGACTATGGGCAGCGCTCGACGAATCGAGATTGATGGCGAGCGTGGTTTCGATCGCGGAGCTTTTCCCAGAATAAAGCGATATTTCCGGACACGCTGCCTGCACTTGACCTTTCTTCCCAGTCTAGATGAAGGCCGGCGCGCAAGCTGTCTGAGATCGCTCCGTCGGTGACATTATTTTTATTTTGTACTGAACACGACGAGAACAGACGTGGGTAAGATGATGGCATTGACGTTACATAAGATGAAAATGTTCTTCAAGCAGCAGTTTTTTTCCTTGTGAAAGCACAACGCCATCATTACTGTGTTAGTACACCAGCCAGCCTAGCAACAGTGATATCATGGTGATGGCGAATATTTTTTTTTTTTTCAGATAAATGGCACGTTATCGAATACATGTAAACCAAATATAAACTTCACGCATTTTCAGGAACCAAGAGGTAACCTTCACAAGTAAAGAAAGCTTTCTCCCGTACAAGGCCACCGCATGCCACGACGAACGCTTCAGCCTTGTACGATGGCTGCCAAGTGGGCGCCGATCGAGGAGCATTGGCTGTGGCCGTCACAAAGCCCAGCCTGACCTTGCTTACCAAGCGCACGTTCTGCGCGCATACAAAGACGACAAAAGAGTCGCTCGGTCAAGGTTTGCCCTCGTACACTGCGCATCGCATACGACTCGTTCAAAAAGAGAAAAAAATCACGCAAAGTATGGCGGCATAAAGCACATATGTACAGGTAGGGCACCCTAGTACAGGTGCCAACTGCCGCAGAAGTCGACGAGGTGACGTCGTCGTCTCGCACTTTTTTTGACGTTGAGCGCGTGCTGATGACGACAGAGGCCTCCCTGAGAAGGGAGGGGAGGGGCGGCCTTGGTCGGCCTTGGCAACGCTCATCGCCAAAGGCCAAGGGGAGCGGAGAAGAATAAAATAAGAACAAAAGAAGCGCGGATGGAGAGGGCAAAGCGAGGACTTTCTCTGCCAAGGCCATCGGCCTCTCCGCGCCCAGCGGAGAGAGGAAGCAAGGAAGAGCACGCACGGAAACCTGACATCGACTTTCTCCTCCTGAAGCGCGCGCGGCGCAACAAGTCGACACCACGCGCGCGGGAGCAGCAAAACACAAAAATGACAACAGCCACCTTGACACTGGACGCGGCGTGAAAGTGGGCCAAGTTCACGTCGCACGCATCGGAAAGGAGGCCAGTGCGAATCTGCAAGGAACGCTCCGCCCTGCACAGCCTGTGCTCTCACCGTTTAGCAGCGAGGGAGGGCAGGGAGAGATGTTTCCGGGGCAAGGACAGGGACACAGCTGTTTCTTTCCTCTTATCATTTTTTTCTTTCCACACACGTGCTCCCCCCCCCCCCGCGGCTGCTGCTACGACGTCAGCCAGCTACGTCACTCGACAGCGGGAGAGTCCATTCTCGGGGTTGTAGGAGGGTGGGTATGGGGCATACACGGGGCAAAAAAAAAGCGGGGGCGTGTTTGGTGGTGATGAAAGGGGGTTGTTACGGGTTGCTCGTAGCTGGTTTCGTCACCAGTTGCTGCCCCGAGGCGGGGGAGTGTTTCGCTGGGAGAGCCTGCGTGGCCGGTGTTGGTGCCGGGGAAGAACTGGGGAACGGGTAAGGCACGGCTGGAGCGAACCCCGTTACCGGCGCGACCCAGATTCGGGCGGCCCAAGGTCGGCGAGAGGGAGTTCAAGGGCGCTCGGCTCGCTTCAGGGCTGCGGCGCGCAGCGGTCGAGGTCAGCACGGTCGATAGCGCTTCTCCCGACTCCCGGAGTTGCTCAAGGCTGCCTCAGCTGCTGCCGCCTCGTGCAGCCCACAACCCTCGAGCTGGGGGCCTCTCTCACGGGTGTGGGATAGGAGAGAGGAGGCTCACCTCTCTGCGGTCTGAGCATCTCAGGTTAGGAAACGCGGAGTGCATCTTTTGTGCTCCGGACGAGGCAGGGATTTGAGATTTGTTATTTTGAGAAGAAAATTTGATAAATTGCCTCATCACAGTTTCCCTATGCGCGCGAGTGCGTGAAATCGAATCAAAATGGCTGTGTTTAACTTTACGAAACATGCAGCAAAACGTCTTCAGGGTCAGTGACTGCTCAAGTGTGAGCACGTGTGTAACATTGTAATATGTGTGTACTTGCGTGCGTTTAGCCGGGTTTTTGTAGGAGTACACATTACGGGAAGGGGCGGGGGCAATGCGTTAACATAAGGGGAGGGGTTCCTCCTGGATGAGTTTGCGGTGTAAAAAAGAACTGCCTCATGTGTATGGGCGAGGGGGGTGGAGGTTGACACTGCGAATCGGCTGGGAATCGAACCCGTGGGAATTCTGTTCACTGGGTGGAGCCACAGTGTGTGTGTGTGTGTGTGTGTGTGTGTGTGTGTGTGTGTGTGTGTGTGTGTGTGTGTGTGTGTGTGTGTGTGTGTGTGTGGCGAATCAGTGAGTGTGCACGCGCAGAATAATACACTAGACAGAGAATAGGCGTGGGAAGAAGCCGGCCTGGAGAGCATGGCATTCTATTCTACAGGTGACTAAATAATGCTGCCATGACAGCATAAACTGTTCTGCCAGCAATACTGTTCAAACGGGCAAGCTCCACGAGTTAACTTCGAATGTCTTCTGCAAAATGTGACCGATTTCTGAGATGATTGCACCTATTCGGTAATCTATAAACTCTCACGTATAGAAGCCCCGCTTCGTGTATAGGCCGCTTAATTATCTAGCTGTGACGTACGAGATTGTGAGTGTAGCAGGAACGGCGGCAGGACCTTGTCTCGAGGGGTGCAAACCCGTGTTGCATCGCTGCTGTGGGAGAGGGAGACTGCTGGTGTAGTTTGTTGGGGACAATGGTTGGAGTGACATGAGAGGGGCAATTGCTCCCTTTGCCGACGCCTATTGTGTGTAGTCGATCAGTTATAAGAGCAGCATTCCCGGATGCTTACATACTTACGCGATAAGCCCTGTTTTTAGGGGCGAAGCTCCTTATAGCGGCACCCGTTCGTCCCCCGTAGTATGTAACCAGTATAACATTTTGACCTCCAAGGTGGTGCCGGTGAGAGACTTCTTCTGTGCGTTGTTGAGCAATAAAAAATAGTGCTCAATGTACATGTCAATGGCTGCTAATGGGGAATGAGAGACAGGAGGATTCGGCTTTTAGTTAACGCGCAGGCTGCGATCACCATTAGCAGCCATTGGCATGTACATTGAGCACTATCTGACAAGAAAGGGTTGCTACGTTATACTCGCTGGGTGTAACTTCTTCAGCTTTAAAAAGGTTTAGCGAGCGTTGAGCCGCAGTGCCATGAATACAATGAACTTGTATATACCTTGAATGAACTCGAGGTGGTTAAAAATGGGAAGTAGATACGAAGCGCAAGCCGTAAGAAAGTGTGCGTGTGCCACCTCTCGTTTAGTCCTTGGAATGTCCGCTGGATGGCGGTGCTTCTATATGGGGAATATATGATGAAAAGATGCGAGGTGGTGGTACTTGGAGTGTTCAATAGATGGACGAACGGACACACAGACAGATGCATGGACGGACGCATGAACAGACGCAGGGGCGGCTGCATGGACGAACGCAGGGACGGACGCACGAACAGACGCACGCACGGACGGGCTGATGGACGCATGGACGGTCACACTGACGGACGCATGGACGGACGGAAGCAAGAACGAATGAACGGACGAATTCTTCGCCCCACTCTCCATCATTCATTCCGTGGATATGCTGCCATTTTTTTTTGTCTGTTTTTATATAAAATACAGATTAAAATGAAAATTCTATGATAGTCGGGCACTAGCCGTCTTCGCAAACGAATTCTACACCTATAGGGGGAATAACTGTGCCGCACCTAGAGTTGCATTCAATTAAGTAATTCACAAAATTTCGTTAACTGTTCAATTATTATTACCTTAAGGGCCGTTGCTTGTACGGAAGAGTTGTGGGACGTGACAATTTATGACACGTTCATTTCTTAAAGATCGTGAAAGACTTCAAACCGAAACTGAGCGCACCAGGCCCGCAGGAAGTCTGTCATCCCGGTGATGTCAAACAGGAAGCTCACGTGACCACCTTGAAAAATAAAGGCGCGGTGCGGACAGCAGAACATGGGCACATGTTGTCTGAAATTGGCCGGAAAAACGGCAAGTCACCCATTTATTATATGCACTTCTTATTCTTTACGTCTAGTGTGTAATGCTTATTTGTTTCTTTCGCACTGTGCCCAAGGAAACCGCCCTTTCCACCTTCACGGTACAGCTTGGCGGACGCTACTTCTCGCGGACAAGCGAACGAGCTCTTTGCACAAGCACGGCCGCTCAATAGGCACAAGTTTAACAAATAATTGATTGATTGATATGTGGGGTTTGACGGCCCCAAGGCTACCATATGATTATGAGAGACGCCGTAGTATAGAGGGCTCCGGAAATTTCGACCACCTCCATGGGGTACTTTATAACGTGCACCCAAATACGAACGCACGGGCGTATCTGCAGTATTTTCGCCTCCATCGAAAATGCAGCCGCCGCAGCAGGGATTCGATCCCGCGACCTGTGGGTCAGCAGCCGAGTGCCTTAGCCACTATAGATGCTATAGACGATATAGACAACCGTGGCGGGGCTTCGTCAAATGAACGGATAGGCACTACACACTAAAAGCAAAGAACAAGCTCCACGGCGGTCGCCGGGCGCGAATCCACCTTCTTGCGTATACGCCTCGACTGTCCGACAAATATCCCGGTAACTCACTTTCTCACTCTCTTGTAGTAGATAATCTAGGTATTGTTGGCTGTCTAGGTGTGTTGGTGTATATGCATTGTTGGCTGTCGAGGTGCGTCGGTGTATAGGTATTGTTGGCTACCTGGTTGTGTTGGTGTATAGGCATTGTTGGCTCAGGCACATAACCCCTGTCCACGAATTCGTCTTTGTATACAAAAGTTACTTATAGCAACTCTCGTAGAAGTAACTTCATCAGCCCAGAAGGCTTTGAAAGCTTTGCTGCGCCCTTTGCGGACAACTGGCCTCAGAGACAGACTTTAGTGTCTTATACTCTTTGATGTTGCCTTTCCTCTGTCACTATTTTTTTGTAATTTCGCTCTCTATCTCTCTTCGCAACATTTCTTTTTATCATCTTTTATTCCCCTCATCCCTTTCCCGAGCACAGGGTAGCCAGCCGGTCTAAGAACTGGCTAACCTCCCTGTCCTTCCGCTTAAACTTTCCTCCTCCTCTTCCTCCTTCGTTATGACAACTTTACAGGTTAACGTTCAGCTTTCGTTTTTCATTGTCATTGCGAATAGAACCATTTGAAATTTTGCAGTGCATCCACACGGAGGTAACGCGTGACTAAAAAGGATATCTGTGGCAACTGTTTGTTTGTGTGTCATAACAAATTTTGGCATGAATTAGTTTACCAAGCACCGAATGAGGCTATTACACTTCGCTCCCGCGAAGTGGTAAATCAATGTTGGGAAGCTTAGCTATCCCTACCTGCAAAGAGATATGCCGAAATTTCCATGGAGAGAGAGAGAAGATTTTGAGAAATACTCAAAAACAATTATTGGTGGGTTTGAAAATGTTACACATCATGGACCCTGACCTATACCCAAGTAATCTTTGTCCACATTGTGGGGAAATAGCTTCATTAGAACACATGCTCTGGCAGTGCACCAAATTCACTCATATATCGAACATCACCTCTGCCAGATGGGAGGCGGCAATCCGCAGCTCATCCTTGGCAGATCAGCTCTGGGCTGTCCACCAAGCCCGCGAGGCGGCTGAGGAGCTTGGCATCTCAGCCCCCACATGGGAGCTGCCCGCAACACAGTGATCTGTGTTTTGGAGGACCAAATAAAAGTTTATCCAATCCAATCCAATGGGAGAGGCTGTCATTTTTAATGTGTTCAACGTATCTCGCTTGTGAAACAACATATATGCAAGCGGGAAATATTGAAAGCTGTTATCTCAAAGCTCGTCATAACGGAAGCGCATTTGACAAAAAAAAAAAATACTATTACATACGAAATTTGTTATAAGCGTAAATTTGTAATCCAGCATTTATTGCAGCATAATAAATAAAAAAGGCGTGCGATATTGACACGACTCTTCTTCTTTTGCCTCGTTATGAACGATGATTCGCTGCATCCGTTCACATTGCATACAGGCATGAGTGCAGTTATAATTTGAGCGCGCACAAATTTTCCCAGAATATGCGAACACAGGTGTGATGGATCCGGCAAAAACCAAGTTTAGGCGAAAGAAATAAAGAAAAAAAAAAACTCTGCAGGTCTTGCGTACCACGGCAATCGATGTTACGCGAAGCATGCCGAAAAAAAAAAATCTGACGTGGCGTTTTTTTTTTTTTGAGAGAACATTACGAAATGACATTAAGAATATGTTGTACGCACAAATATTAATGCGATCTAACAGACATTAATGCCAAGGAAAGTATAGGGGATGTTATATGAGGCAATATTAATGAAAACGTGAAGAAAGAAAATCGCATGAAGAAATGGCTTGCCGTGGGCATGATCCAAACCTGTGACCTTCGAATAACGCGTCCAATGCTCTACTAACTGAGCTACCACGGCGGCTATCCCCACATCCGCTTTATTGGGTACATATGTGAATTAAGCATTGGAAGCGTCAACCACTGCTGCCTGTAGCCATGACGGCGAGTGTGCAACACTCTTCATGCCTGTTGGCGTCACGTAACACGTAATCTTATTACTAGCTCGCAGCTAACCAATAATTCCTCGTATACTACCTGAAGGCAACCAGTTTGCCAGAGCAAGACCTTCAAAAAAAAAAAAAAATCGGCAGATCCCAAGTACTTCGGGAATCGACGTCATGAGAAGCATGCGGGGAAAAGTGACCGCGTAGTAATTTTTTTTATTGAGAGACACGTTATAAAATGACGCAAAATATATGTACAATTGTTGCACGCCTATAGAAAAAAAATAGCGAGCACTACAACTACAACTGACCAACAATATGCCTGCATAGGTTTATTTTACAAAGCAGTTTATGAGAGACCTGGCGAACCCCGCCGTGGTGGTGTATATAGTGGTCACCTTGCTATATTGGTTAAGGTACTCGGCTGCTGACCCGCAGGTCGCGGGATCATATCCCGGCTGAGGTGGCTGCATTTTCGGAAGAGGCGAAAAGGCTGTAGGCCCATGTGCTCAGATTTGGGTGCACGTCAAAGAACCCCAGATGGTCCAACTTTCCGGAGCCCTCCACTATATATACGGCGTCTCTCATAATCGTATGGTGGTTTTGGGACGTTAAACACCACATGTCAATCAATCATGAGACATGGCGTACGTGGCTCTATGGTAGAAAACTTGACCGCCACGCAGAATACTTGGGTTAGATTCCTGCCGAGAACATGACATTTATTCTTTGCATTCGCCATATCACCGCTCCCAATGTAAGTTTTTATTACCATTCTTGTAATAAATTACCAACGTCTGTTCTCGCCGTTCCTCCATCGGTATAGATTGTTGTGACCAACGCCAGAGCTGACGAGGGAGCGGCGCTCTTTGAATCCTCAATTTAATTTTATCCGACCGGCCGGCTGCCTATGACCGCCAGGTATTTGTCCCTCCTAGCCGGAGGGTGAGACGTCGTGTCGCCATGACGCCGTAAGCCGTTCGAGAGAGGACAACAAGTGCAGCATCTTCCTTGGAAGAGACCGCGGCGGCCGCCGCAAATCGCCCCGCTAATTAAGCGAGCAGTTCGGCGCACCCTTTGATGTAGGCTGTCATGGGCTTGGGACCCCTCGACTAGCGGCATACACACGACGAAGGAGAGCCCCGCTGGCGCCGCCTTGGAGTGCAGTGATCACGACTCATTGGAAGTTCACGTAGGCCGTGCATAATCGTGCCCCTCGCAAGTTGTGTGTGATCTGTGATTGGACAGTACCATCTGCACGTGTTCCCTGATCTAGGGATCTGGGGAGAACTTACCCTTTATAATGAGCCACCCGGCTCATTCAGAGGAGTGCCATGTAGAGGAACAAGATTCGAGAGTTCGCCATGTAAGAAAGAGCTCGTCATGTACAAGAGCTCGCCATGTACATAATGTAAATAAACCCTCTTCAAGTCTCTATTCCTCCTGTCTCGACAACTTCATCCCGGACCTCTGGTGCCTGCAAAGCCCGGTCGCAACAGGATATAAACTCAATAGCTTGTGTGGCATAGCCGTATTCAAAGACCCGTAGTAAACGGGAACGTGTGTCACACGTGTCTGGAGGAAAGGGTATGACGACATACACGACGGAATTTTCACGTCGCTCATGTTGTGACCAGCCAGACATATATGTCCAACCATTTTATTTTCCTACATACTAATTTTGGCCAACCCCAAGTTAGGGAGGCGATAACGAGAGCATCCAGACGTAGGCGCCGAGATAGATGTGTCCAGTCCGCTAAGGAATGCTTCGTATGTAAAATGATTCATAAAGTTTGCACTGAATCGCTCACAGCTTGGCACAGAGAAGCAGGCGTGCCCATCGCTACCCGTCTTCTCTGTCGACGACACGTCGATGCTCGGTTTCCTCCTCGGGAATGCGCACTTTCTTGAAAGCAATGCTGTAAATCATGGTGGGGTTAGGGGGGGGGGTTCTGCCCCCCCCCCCCTTGTGCTCAGAATGGGAGGGGGACACTCCTTGCAAACGTCACCCTTGGAAATTTCTCTTTTAGACTTCTTGACAGTTACATATATTGCGAGTACTTTTTTTAATGCCCGCTTTACTTCATTTATTCATTATTTTTTTAGTTATTACTGCCGCTCGTTTCAGAAAATACCTAACAGAATAATGCAAATACGCCAGCTAAAAAAACACATATTCATTTTTTTCTTTCAGGTGACTTTATATTTTTATACATGTAAAAGTAAGACCTACAACATTCATGGAAACGACATGGCCACCACAGAGAGGTGTGTGTGTTCCTCCTTGTAATTTTTCTAGATTCACGCCACAGTGTAGGACGTTCCATGACTGTCTCGGCACGATCGGACGCAGTCAGGCTAGAGCGAAAGAAGCGCGCAATGTTTCCCTCGGTGCGTGGGCGTCGGTAGGGTGGGGTGGGGGGGTCAAAAGAGGCACTTGCCCCCCTCAAGCCCCACCAAAATTTTCCCGCACCCAAGTTACACCAGTGCAATAGCCTTCTCCCCCAGCCGCGATGCAACACTGGTTTGCACCCGCCAAGAGAAAATCCTGCCAACGACCAATGCTCTGCAGGCGTGGCTTATCTACTGCGCGTGCGCGGCTTGGTCAGGTGGTGCGGTACACCCTAGCGGTATCTGGCCGTCATGCTCGCTTCCACTTTTTTTTTGCTTCTATTTTATCTTCTCTCAGTTTGCGACCATTACACGCGACGCCATGCGAAACGTCTCTATCGTTACTTTAGAGTAATGGGTTATAATAGATATGAGGTCTCTGTGGTAGACCGTGGTTGGTTTCGCGACTAATATCAGCAAGACGAACTTCTTGTTCCTTTCGTCGAGCATCGTATTCGCGCTGTTCTTCTGGTGTCTCATTTCTATGGTGTACCCACGGCAGTCATAGAACGAACTTAAAATATATATATATATATATATATATATATATATATATATATATATATATATATATATATATATATATATATATATATATATATATATATATATATATATATATATGTATATATATATATATATATATATATATATATATATATATATATATATATATATATATATATATATATATATATATATATATATATATATCAAAGTGCGGGTTATACATGAAGGGAGAAGGAAGGTCAATAAAGCTTCATTTGGGCCTAGTTAGTACAGATCTCTGAATTGTCATTGTGTGTGTGTGTGTGTCGTTTCTTCCCTTTGTGGGGCCTGTTCTGTCCATGGTAGCGCTGTTATAATTTACCAATGTGTGTTTCGTTTCTTTTATCTGTGGGGAGTATTCTGTACGTGCGCTGTTATTTATAATTCAGAAAAGGAAGGGCTGATTGGCGCCATTCGAAGCCCTCGTGTGAAGTGCAAAGCAGATGCAACCTATACATCTCTATCAGGAACGCGTGGGAAGGTGTTCCCATTGTGCACAGTCGCCTGATCATCCATCATGTGGTTGGGGTGCTTGTTTTGTGGTTCTCTTTAATGAAACGAATGCTCAGCTGTATGCTGAATGCAAAGAATGATACGTTGCCTGCTTTCAATTGTTAAATGGTCCCTACACCACCCGGCGGTCGAAACAATGAGCTGTGGCGTTGGAGTTGGGGCGCACCAAGGAGGTTATACTAAATGTAACCTCCTTGGGGCGCACGAGTCTATAGAGCGAACGCGTTCATCGACTCGTCTGTCCACCTTTCCGAATGCCCGTCCTCATCGTCCGAGGTGAAAACGCGAGGAGCACGTGTGCTAGCAGAGAAGCACGCGAACGTTTGCTGGTGGTTTAGGCGCCCTTTAGGGCCTACACGCGCTTCCCGCACAGCCGCAACGCACGTGCCGGGACCCCTACCGCACGCAAACTGGGGAAAAGTAAGCCAATTGGCGACGCTCTTTCACCCTCCGCAGCGTCGCCAATTGGCTTATTTGTCTCCCGCTTGCGTACGGTAGGGGTCCCGGCACGTGCGTTGCGGCTGTGCGGGAAGCGCGTGGAAAGGCCCTTAACCTGGCGTGTTGTGTTAAAATACATGAGGCACACTACGCGATATGAGGGTTTTGTGCTTCCAAGAAATTTTTCGACGAAAAAAAATATATACATAATTGATATAAAATAAATACAGCACCTGCACTGCAAAACGCGTCTGTCATCGAAGGCCAGCACACCATTCTTCGTCAGATTGTGCTTATCTCGTCCGTAATAGGAGCGTTAGGTCGGCTTCATGCATTATTTAACGATGCACGTACTGTGGCGATGCTAAGAGTATATGTCAACGTTCGGCTGCAGTCAACGCCCTTTATTCGTCAAAAGTATAGGTTCTAACCGCTGCCAGTGAAGCGTCAGTGTGTGCATATGGGCACGCGCCACAGACCGCCTATCCACACAAACGCAGCGAAGGCGCTGCCGCGGCATGTAGTTCGACCTTGCAGCGAATGCTTAAATGCCAAGCTATTCAAATATGCGACTTTTGAAAGATAAATGTCAAGGAAGGACACTTGCGAGGGATGCCCCCCCCCCCCCGGCCTGGACATACAGAGGGTGACCCCCCCCCCCCACCGGACTGCCCTCCCGTGCTTAACTCCAGTGTAACAATGAAAATTACGCAAGCTTTGATGACTTGTGCTTTTAAGTTTTCGAAGCCCCCCCCCCCCCCCCCCCACCCCGCCCTAGGATTAGCGTCATCAAAACTAAAAAAAGAAATGTTGCACCATTTATAGAAACTATGTTGTCCCCAAACGATAATTTAGCCATCGGTCTTGCGCGCCTTCCGCAACGCTGCGCACTAATGCATGTAGTCCACAACGAAACGTGTGCCGTATAGCATTCCTGCGAGGAAATTTAAGTAGCGACTACCAAACTTTCAAGCAAAAAGCGCAACAGGCACGACTGATAACGATAAGTTGCGGACAGCGGCGTAGCTACATTTGTTTTTTAGTTGAAGAAAAATAAAAAAGGGGGGAGGGGGGTTCAACAACCCTTGATGCATGTTCCTGCGTGTGTTCCCACTAGTTTACACATATTGGAAAGCTTCGGAGAATTTCATCCCCCCCCCCCCCCCCAGGGCTACGCCACCGTTTGCGGATGATACAACACAATTGGATCAAACTATAATAATAGTCTGGTAGAAGGCCCCGGGCTTAACAAGGAAGTGTACTATATTATACTGGGGAATAAGAGGGAGGGAGAGGGAGGAACTGACGTTTTGCACCTGCCACTCCCAGCTGCGTCCGTGCGTGCATGCCGTAAAATGATCACGGAGAGGGCGTCATTTCCCACTCGTTCCGTTTTCCTGGCTACTACTCCAAAGGCATTAAGCAATCCACAAATTGTGCCGAAACAGCGGAACACTGAAGATGAGACAAACCTGCCTGAAACGGTAGCGCCTCCAGAGAAGATGTCACGACGCGGCGTTCGTACCTTGCACGGTGGTACCAGAGTACTCTGGTGGTACCAGTGGTACTCTGGTGGTACCTTGGTCAACGGAGATGGCCAATGTGAGGACGTCCCCTCCGCACGCTGGTTGAAATCTTCTAGCTGCTCTCGCTTCGATTCTTGTACTACATTCCTACTGCCTTTTCTATGATGTTGACCCATGCTTCCTGCAAGCTTCAGAAAGCTAAACCATTTTTTTTTTTTGTTGCCCTGCCTGGAAACACGAACTTTCAAGTTGTACCGCTCTGAGTGTGCTGTCACATTCCGTAGACCACGGTTTCGGTTCGTCTTGGATAACTCACTTCACTGCAGTGTTCAAAAAACAAAAAAAAGTTACTAAATAATCTTAGTTGTTCAATAAATACTTTCTTGTTTGACAATTATTAAACGAAGTACTGCTCAAGTATGGTACGCATACGCAGCCAAGCCAAAGCAATCCAAAGATCTTTGCTTTTGTGTTTGCGATGTTTGTTACTTGTATCAAAAAGCGCGGCATGAGCCTTTGCACGTCCCTCTTGTGAATTTGCTTGCAAACCTCGCCCCTCTCGTACATTTACTATGAGCAGCTCTGACACCGATGATGACATACCTGACGGCAAGGTCTGCCAGCAGTTATGCGAAGAATTTGCGGCTATAACACAGACTGACACGGCCTGCGCGCAGTTTTATCTCCAAGACAGGTCCTGGAACCTTGAGGTGAACTGTGTTTCTACTCTTATTTCTTCGTTACAGCTTTGCAGAAAAACGACTATCTAGAAATGATATGTTAAAAAAAAAAAAAAAAAAAACGTCGTTTGCATCTGTGGCTGTGGCAAGTCAGCTCGGTTATGATTTTCTAGTGTGTTGTTTTGAGGTCGAAATATTGATCTCATACTTTGCTAGCTCAAGGCAGGGCTCGAATCATGGCAATCTTCAGTTAAATTTGTGCCACACACATTTGCGACACTCTGCGCAGGTGTCTTACATTGCTCAAGTATCGCCGAATACTTCGTACTTTCGTTGCCGCCAAAGGGTACTTCAGAACGACTTAGTTGTCGTTTACAGAGTTCAAGAAAGTTTCTGATTACACATTTTGATTTGCATCGTTACGATCTCACATATATTTAACGCTAGCGGCTGTTGCGTTTGCATGCCGCCGTTGGAGGCCCATGTCAAATCTCAAGCGACCCTCGCTGACGCATATTTTCTCTTTGCAGCGGTCCGTTAACGACTTCTTCGAAGACCGCAAGAACAAAGGTGCTGTCAGGGTATCTGGTGACGACAACCGCGCAGACGTAGTCCTTGTTGTGGAGTAAGTGTGCCTTGCAACATTGAGTGTTATGTTTTGTGCGTGCTGTTCCTCCTTTCATCCTGCTCCTTATTCCGTCGTTCAACGCAGTTCAATGCGTCGTTCAGCAACAACGCATAGCAGGAAAATGTGAATACAATTTTCATATCAGCTAAGGAGCTCAGACCTACTTCATTGACCGTGGAGTTGGTCATGGTCCAGGCATTCTATATAATGAGATAGTGCTAGGCGAAATTGTTAACTGCATGCATGTGTTCACTCTGTCACTGTCGCCACGTCTTGTTTTTTTTTTTTTTTTTTGCTTCAGCGGCAGCCGTCCAAGTCTCGCAGCTGCCGCAACTGCCATATTTGCTGAGGCAGCCACGAGCAACAGGAGTGGGACAAGGGTTTCAAGTGCCACTGCAGATCAGCCCAGCACTTTGAAGCTTATCTCGTGGAACACCGATGGTATCGATGATAAGAACCTGGTGCTCCGGGCAAAGGCAGTCTGTTCCACGATTGAAAGGTAATTTGTCTGTGATTGTTATGGCGAATCTGTGTATTCTGGAATGGTAAGCATCACTTATAGAGCATAGCTGCTTGGTGAAAAGTAATCTAATCACGTGTAAAACTGATGCCCAAGATAGGGCAGGAACAGAGCTAATCCTTTTTACAATCAGATTTTCTTCTACATATTACTTAAAAAATACCCATGGTAGTAGTTGGGAAAAGGATTCTTTACGAAAACATTTTTTTTTCCCCTTTAGTGCTGGCATAGATGTTGCATTTCTTCAAGAAGTGGTACCTGCCTCAGCCGACATCTTCAAGACTCTCCTTCCTGGATACAAGCGCATCGTGGGGAACACCATCGAGTATTTCACAGTCACTCTGCTCAGGAAGGCGACCATTGACTATGAAAGCCATGTCATCTACCCGTTTTCTAACACTGCCATGGGCCGAAATGTGACTTACATTAAGGTGAGGACTGCAGTCTTTAAATTAATCTTATGTTCCTAGTGTTCAGGTGAGGCATTCTTGTAAACCATGGCTGGGATTACGTGATTTCTTTGTCACTGCAATATAAGCAACAACTGAAGATCACTGTTATCTGTAACTATATATTACAAGCATGTAACAAATGCATGCTTATAATGAGTATTGCTGTAACAGATGTTTCAGTATTGATTATGACTTTGCTGTAATTGTTTTTGACTGGACTTCGGTTTCTTGTGTATTCAAACTTGCCTTAGGCATCGTTTGGGGGCTTTCCTATCACACTGATGAACACCCACTTGGAGAGCACTGCCGACTTTGCTGAGCAGCGAACAGTGCAGTTCTACAAATGCCTGAAAAAGTGCATCAAGGAACCTGACGAGAGGACGGTCATCTTTGGTGGCGACCTCAACCTGCGAGACAGTGAGGTATGTCATTTGCTCTGTAGGATGGCGCAGACGACAAACTTTCTCACTGGCTGTATTCTTGAAGTCGCTGTGGTTTTGTGTCATTCACGTGGAGAGGCATTGCACGGTGCACTGCTGCTTGCCATTAAGCTCAATCTGGATCAAATTTCTCAACTGCGATAGGGTGCATTCTGTACTTTACGTTATGGAACCTATCACGACATAAAAATTTGACCCGGTTTATGCCAGAATCACTAAAAAAAAGCGAATTTTAAGGCCTTGTTTGTCTTTGTTACAAGCATTGCGCACTTAACTTGATGGTCCCTGCCGGGGGCATGTTTTCTTTTCGTCCACTTTGCGTTCACCACATTTACATCACAATACCTACAAATAACATTCCCACTACATTGCTTAGCTTTCTCGTCTGTTATAATTAATACAAGTATGAGTCAGTGATTATTTGCCTTGATGTTGCTGTGTCTGTTTCATGGCTTGTGATGCAATCACTTTAGTCTCAGCTGAATCATGTTAAAGGTTGACGTTTGGTGCAGCCAGCTAGCACGTGTGCTTGTGCCTGTTTGATGCGTTTGCTAAGAAATATGAAATAGTTGAAATTAATATGGAGTGACCCAACCTATAAAAAAAAAAATGTCCCACAGCACTCACTGTCCTTATTCAGAAAATTTGCACAATTACTCCGTCCAGTAGCGTCTACCCATTTTCGCGACTTTAACCACTTCCTGCTATTTAGATGGTTCACTTTTTCATACAAACACGTTTGTATTGTTTTTTGGCAAAATACTTGAACGTCCTCGTAAAGTTCTTCATGGATTCCAACGTCGCTGCTCAGCTAAATGTAACTTTTTAGGTAGTAGTAAGGATGAACCTTTTTTCTCTTGAATATATCTACATTAGCCTGCATAAAGTAGTTGCAGTTCATGTACAAAATGGCTAGTGCGACTCATTCACATGTGAACGGCAGGCGTGCCAAAGTTCTGTGGGCGCCCTGCCGCGGTGGTCTAGTGGCTAAGGTACTCGGCTGCTGCACCCGCAGGTCGCGGGATCGAATCTCGGACACGGCTGCTGCATTTCCGATGGAGGCGGAAATGTTGTAGGCCTGTGTGCTCAGATTTGGGTGCACGTTAAAGAACCCGAGGTGGTCGAATTATTCGGAGCCCTCCACTATGACGTCTCTCATAATCGTATGGTGGTTTTGGGATGTTAAACCCCACATATCTATTAGGTTCTGTGGCCGTTCTTTTTTTTTTTTATAAAAAGGTTTTTTAATTGAGTATACATCGTGCCTATGGCAGTTTCAAAATTCAAAATTTTATAAATATGTTCACTTTCAGGTTGAAGACATAGGCGGCCTGCCACAAGGTGTGAAGGACGTCTGGGAATCCTGCGGGCAGCGCAAGGAGGTGCGTTATACGTGGGACATGACGCGCAATGACAACGTTACCTGGAACGGCCGCTTCAAGCCTCGGTGTCGCTTCGACCGTGTGTACATAAGAGCTGCTAAACCTCCTACCATGAAACCAGCATTCTTCGGTATGGTTGGGCTGGAAAGGCTGAAGCCCCACAGATGCTTCCCCAGTGACCACTGGGGTCTACTGTGCCACTTCAAGCTTCTCTAGTCGGGCTGGCATCACATTGCACTTCACCGTGTTCAGTTCGTATGAAAAGGAGGACCCCAACAGTGATGCATCGAGTGCTTTCTTAAAATTTTATTCCTCCTTTCGCTGTTGTCAACTCAGGGCCACAAGATGCATGCCAGTGAGCATGCGAATTCGTCATTGTGCTATGCAAGGCGTGCTTTATCTGCTGTATATAAAAAATTCCGTTTCTAAAATAAAATGTGTGCCTGCCGTTGAATTATGTAGCACTGTGTACAGGTTGCTTCTGTAGCTTGCGAAAGCAAATGTGAACCACTATGAAAAAATTTGAGGTTGAGCTTCAGTGTATAAAAAACAGTCATTTCCTACCTACAGCACGAAACCATTGCATAACAAATGCAGTTTCACAATCGGTGTTACATTCATTAATGCCGCATCTGTTAACCAAGCAAGTGGCATTGCATTCGTTAACCAGTTTAATCAATGAAGCACCACTGAACGATTTCAAGTTCCGCATTGCGCAGGGTGCTGTGGCTGCTATGTGCCAGCGCTGCACGTGCCTAAACCAGCGGCCAATATGCAGCTGGAAAAGATGCTCAAAGCCGTGATGCATGGCGATTTAACTTTAGGGTGGCACACTGTCCCCTTGCCTTCCATTTGAACTTTCTGGACACCGCCTATTAAAAACTGCCAGTAAATGTGTCGAATTGATGTTATTTCAAGGCACTCAATATTTTATTGCAGAAAATACAATGTCATAATATGTTAACTTATGCACGAAAAAAAAAACTTTTTACGTGGCTTGGAGGAAGCGGCACGTCAAACAGAGTAGTGTTTTTAGAAAGGTGATCATACCCGACAGTACACTACAAAACAAAGCCAAATAAAGACAAACTTACCCTGTAGGAGGTTCAATTAATCCAAAGCTCAATATATCTCGCTCTTGCTTAGCCCCTAGTTAATACAAATAACAAAAACAATTGTGTGCATAGCATCTCAAAGGGTTAAAGGAGTGCTTTTATGGCACTTTTCTGGTCTCTTCATTGCATTAAAATGAAGATTTGAAATCTCTAAATCTTGAAGCATTACCAAGCTCCAAAATGCACCAAATAGGTTATTATAATTGTTTACACGAGCTGGTTACAGTATCCAGAAGTGAATACACGGTAATCTTCACTGTGAGCGGCTTCTCTGCTACGATTTCTATGAATGCCATCAGCAGCTACAGCCAGAAATATTGCTCTTCTTGCATAGCAGTACTTGCCTAGTGTAATCCTTTCATGTAAAAAAAAAAAACCAAAAAATGGTCTTTGAGGCATGCAGGTAACATTTAATCAATGCCAAGATAGTGGTGCATGTCACAAATCATGAAACAATGTAACAGCGAACTCGGAAGGGTGTGTCTACCGCATTATGCAAAACTGTGGATGAAAGGTAAGGGGCAAAAAGCACGAATGTTTTGCGTTTCACTTGCTTAAACACATATCAAATTGAAGGGCACCCATTAGCAGGAAAACACATCGCTACTGTATAGCATAGTTCTATCCATGAATACTAGTCCACTTCACATCATGCAATGACCACACCAAGATGCTCCCCATGTGGGATTGAACTGGGTGCACAACACCAATGTGTTCAACAAGACCTAATAAAGTTGTTTTCATTGGAATTAAAATTCATGGAAGGAGGTACAAACTTCCTTGGCACGGTTGCTCATAAAATTTCCATTCTCAGCGAAAAAAAGACTCCTATGGTTTGTTGTGCCTATAGATGTAAGAAGAACGGACTGTAAAATAATATTTCATTGCAAAATGAATTCTACAAATTGCAGGCTATAACTATTTTATTACGGCGAGAAAATGGCTATTTTTCATATGTTGTGGAAAGAAAACGTTTGCCAGTTTGAAAAGTATTTCAGCACATGCTGCAGCATACCAAATCACTAGTAATGAAATTAAAAAAATAAAAGTTTTAGAACAACAAAAATATTCTGGAATGTGTAAAAATTTGAAAAGTGCGTAATTCTTGCTTGCCAGCTGATAAACAGCACAATAAAGAAAACACATATGCAAAAACACTCAAAGAAAAACCGAAAGGCACATAGTATTTGACATATGGTAGACTGTTAGTAAACGAAACCTGAAGGACCAGGAAAATATGTTCCATGTAACAGGAGTTCTGTTTACTGAGAAGTGAACATGGGTGGAGAATACAAGCCTGAAATGAAGTATTGCAGAGGCAGTAGTTCTGTTTAACAGATATCCGTTTATTAAGAGTCTACTGTAAGTGACCCAGAAATAGTATGAAAAATTTTATATATTCTACACAATGTTAATAACGTAGACAAAAACAACCTAAACCAAAGTGTAGCTTCATTGGTCGTGCCATGTGGTGAAGCATTTCCAGTTTTGATGCGAGACACAGGTGCATTTGCGCACTTTTCACATAAAAGTATTAGTTTTTGTAGAAGAAAAGCTTGCAGGTGTTTCTATGTACATGGATGCCCGCGATGTGAAAAATGCTTATAATCTAGATGTCCAATGAACTTGGCCAGTTCATCTAGCGTCGCCTCTTTCCGTGAGCTGCCTCTGTGCACATAGGATGGCGTTGAAAAATACGCAGCCAAGCATCTGTATTTTTGCGTATAGTATTGAAAAACAAAGAATGAAATCGCATCATAACGATCAATTGGGTGAGTTGGTGTGCTTTCATTTTGAGCAAGACATTGAAAATGAAATCGCGTGCAGCCCTAGAACCTCTTGCGCTGCTCCGTAGTGCGGGGCCGCCATGTTCTCCGGCAGCCTTCGTGATGTGAGGAGTAGCTCTGCCGCCGGCGCCAGCCCATCGCGCCTCAGCGGCGCATGAACCTCGCACGTAACCACAGCAGCTCTAACATAGCGCACAAAGGTCAGCAGCTACGCACTAGAGGAAACCACTAGAGGCCGTGAACGAAATCAACTTCTTAACGGCTGTAGATGTCCTAGGCTGACGCAAAACATTGTCGCAATCGGAGATTGAACCTGGGGTGCTGTCATCTTTAGATTCAAAGCTTGTCTTCCCTCAATTGAGGCGCAGTTGCAAAACAGTTTCAAGTGGCGAGCGTTTCTCGTGGTGCAGTTGCACATCCATGCGTGCGTCACGCCGCCACCACAAGAGCGACGAGCGACACTGTGTGGCCCCCTGTCTGATACATTAACAAGAGAAACGAAACCGGAGCTGCTCAAAACTGGCTGAAAAAAACATCCCGACACTTTATACATGTGGTAGACCTTCGCAAATAATTTTTTTAAAATAAATCTCCTGTGACTCCAAAGAACAGTTCTCTAGTGAATAGCCGGCATATATTTCAGGCAATCATTACAGCTCAACACTGTCAGATTGCGAAGCTGACACCATAGTTTAATATTTAACTTGCAGGGGTTTTTTTAATTGCAGAACTTTTATGTTACTGAAGCATAACTACGAGCAGCACACATTTTTCCCAAGCTCATCACGCAAGCCTATTTTCCCAATACATGCACATTGGTTCGCACAAATGTCGGTTAAATATGACCATCTTGCCAAAAGGACCAAATCCAAACTGATCTTAAAGGTTCAGTTGCTGAAATACTAGGAACTGCTAGACACACGAGCAATTCTTAGCAGAACATGCAAAAATAGATGATTCAAACCATCAATAACTGGTGATCGATTTGAATAGGCATGGTAACGAAAAAGATAAACTCCGTGCGTTGCCGGCCACCACCACTTTGCCATGGCTGTGTGACGTAACGTACATCATGAAGTGGAGCTGTCGTCTTCTGCCCAATGTTCAAACACTGCGAATCAGGCAGTTTTCAATTCCAAGCTGAAGAAAGCTGAAACAGCTCCATTGTACGTTTAGCTGACCACAAAACATCGTTGGCTGGAATACAGATGCTTACAAAGCAAATAGCTTGTGATGTCATGACTTGTAACTGCATCGGTGTAGTCAGACACTTTGGCTGCTTGTGTGTTTCTAAAAAATGAATTTATAAATGATGTACTTGACCAAATACACTGAAACATAGCTAGCTTGTTTGTGACCAATTAAAAATTAATCTGAATAACACAGATTTTGAGCGAAAATTAGGTGTCATGGCCCCTTTACTTGGTTAGAACATTCTGGCACAAATTACAACACAGGCATTATAAGAAGCAAATTGATGCCACATCAATTACATACACACAAAAAAAGTGCTGTTCCTGTTTACATTACCGTACTTACACGACTGTAAGTCAACTCGAATGTAGGTCGGGGAGAAAAAATAAAGGAGCACGAGCACATTTCTTTATATATATATATATATATATATATATATATATATATATATATATATATATATATATATATATATATATATATATATATATATATATATATATATATATATATATATATATATATGAAGTCTATGAAAAAAAAAAAATCAAATTTCAGTGTGCCAAGGTGGATTCACGGCTGTGCAAGAAAGCTAGCTTCGCGAAATTACACGGAAATTATTTTTCAGAGACTAGACAACCGAAACTAATTTTTGTTTTTAGGTCGACCCTCACTTTCAAATTTCAAATTAAGACAAAATCATTAAGATGAAATGGGTCAAGCCACAAACGTGTAACTATGGTTCACACAGGGCTTTACAGAGGTGGAATAATGAGGGAAAAACATGCGTCTTCGCCCCTTGCGTCCCCTTCATAGAAATAAGTTTTAACCATCATAAGCGGCACCGATTTTAATGAATGAGCTGTACAACAATCGAGCGCTAGTGGTCACCGGGAGAACTGCCTTTTTCTGTTGTCTGTTCCAACAGGAATAGGCTTGTAGATGACGGCCTTCTCACGCTTCTTCGGCGGCGCTCCTTCGTAGCCGTAGTTTGCAGCTCGGCCCTTCTTTCTGGGCCGAGCCTTGTTGCTGCCGACATCTGGGACCGAGTTGAGGAGGCTTATATCTTTTTCAAAAATGCTTTAACCTCACGAAAAAACCACCAGTACGCCACCAGTAGCGATTAATTCCTTAAAAATGTACCTAAAGGTTTGTATACAGATCACATTGAAGATACCATAAAGTGTTTACAATGCACGATTTCTTCGTAGCTCTTACTTGAACATGCTCGAAAATATGGTCTATACACTTATTCTGAAACCATACTGCTACTAATTGACTAAAAAAGAAATCGGCACTTATTACTCGATAAGAACACAACACTGGAGGCTTCTTGATAATGTTGCTAACATTGGCGTCGCAACAGCAGTGGGAGCGGGAAGGAGGGTTCATTCCCCACACCCTGAAAATTTTCACTTTTGCATGTTCATGCATACACATTCAAACCTCAATATAAAAAACGAATGTAATGAAATATCGGTTATAATGAAGTAAATAAAAAGAAAACATGGTTGATCCATCCGTCATGAAGTCAGTAAAACACGAAAGTAAAATGCGTCTTTAGAGAAGTAGTATAACGTTTACTGTACATTGTACGGTGGCGCAGCGGATAGCGTGCCCGGCATCTGTTGTTGCAGAACCAGGGGCCACGGGTTCGAATCCCATTGACGAAACTTTTTTTCTTTGTCTTCTGATCGTGCATATTTTTTCGACGTCATTTCCATTACGGAAATACGTTACTAAAATCTTGGTTGACCCCGGAATAAAACACTTTTGGTTAAAATAGTCTTGAAATAGATAAGATTGTAAGAAACAACCATTATAACGAATATTTGGATATAATAAACTTACTATCCAGCAAGATGCGACTGTTATAACGAGGCTAAGTGTACACACACCTACACGCAGAAACATACATGAAGCAAGATTGAAACCCCCCATCTCCAACCCCCGCAAACTTTCTGGCTATGCCCCTGGTTACTAACACAATTTATTCAGAGCTAGCCCTAGATCTGCTGGGACAGTAAGTATACAAAGCACTCACGGATTGAAATGAGTCGAAGTGTTTAGTTTAGTCGAGCCCTTTATAAGTGACATGCACTGGAAAGAAATTCTTGTCTTTTACATAAAATGTCTCTCATAAGTAGGGCACCATGTTTGCATTTTCTTATCAACCCTTATTTAATGTAGACCCACTGGTGTGTGTTATGACGATTTGTCCCTTAAAATAGTGTCTCCTATAGAAAGGTTCAACTGCATGATGTCTGCTATGAGCAACTGCTCGTGATAACTATGTCACATAATTTCAAATCCAGCCACTAAAGGTAATGTTGGCCTATATGAAAGTGTCTGAGTCAGCAACATGCCGATATGACACTGGACGTGAAAGTATGAGAATTACTTAGCCCTGAATTTCCACACTTCAATGAGTACAGTAGACACAGCGAAATTCTATCATCATGAATTACTCTGAACCTCTGAAACGCCTACTCTGTTATACACATTACATTATAAAAAGTCATGCAGCGTAAACCTTGCATAGTAGCCAATATGCGAGAAATTCTTCGCGACACAAGCCACTTATAGATTCATTCAATTGAAGACTAATTTTTCTCCTTTTCATAATGTAGTGTGGGCACCTCTTGGTCCACTTAAGCTGTATGTATATAATTGGCAATCTGCCCAATGTGATGTTTTGGCACCTCTCAGTGCAATGTGTCCCCACTTTTGTATCACAACCACTTAGCCTTTGAGAGCAAAAGGATACTCAAGTCAACGTTCGGAGGCACCACGAAGCCAAATGACTTGGCCACTTGTATCAGGTCCAGTGTGTTGACGTCAAAAATCGATTTTAGGTGATGCGAGTCATAGGCTCGCACATATGCCTTGTACGCCTCCTTGGCTGACATGTGCAGGTAGTAGTTCTTCGATATAAGCTTCTCCAACTGCACATACGAATAGAAGGATAAACGCACAAAAACAATGCATGCGGAGAGTGTTTCAATTCCAGCAACATTTGGCCAAGTTGAGGACATTCAAATACACTAGACTCATGATAATTCAAACTCTGATAATTCAAACTTTTGGTCAATTTAAACAAAATTCAATTTTTAGTTGGCCCTCTGTACTTTCAGTGTATTTAAAGGCCTCTTATTTTAAACTCATCATTTGGTTAATTCATACATTTTGCGGTTCCATACTGATAAATATCTGCTGCTTTCCCACTACTATTTAAAACTCGCATGCTTATATAATCTTAACAGTGTAAAAATGACAAATAAGTGCCTTAGCCCTTCGAGGAAACAGGCTTTGCTAGTAAACAAATGTTCTAAATGAAGCACATGCATGGTAACCGTGATGCTTCTCAACTGGTATATAGAGGTTTGTGCTGAAGGCACTTATAGCAAAGCAACAAATGACGATTCACAATTTCTTTAAAAGGCCTGATCAGCAGTAAATGTACAATAAACTTGTGAATCTCACACATCTGCTTTTTGTCTGTTGGGTGCAGTTAGGGTTTAAAACGCTTTAAAAAAATTTTAAATGCAATAAATTGAATGCCTAATCATGGTGTTTGCTGTTACCTAGCCCAGATTCATATATCTCAGAACTTCTGAAAATTCAAACTTCTTGATAATTCAAAAAAATAATTCAAAGGTCCCTTTGAATTCGAATTAAGGGGGCAGATTGGTCTTGAATATTTTGCTTATTTCTTCCAGTGATCTTGATTAAAGTGCAAAGGATTATGCAGTTTTTCTGCTGATTTCAAATATTTAATTAGTTTTCCTGTAACTCGTGTTGTTCTTGAGATAACGTAAGTTAACCGTTTAAGGCCGCCATAGAAAAAAATGTGCGTAATTAAAAGTGATATTTAAGATATGCCAACATATACTGACTACAGAGTGAATTGATTGATTGATTTGTGCGGTTTAACGTCCCAAAACCACTTTTTGATTATGAGAGACGCCGTAGTGGGGGGCTCCGGAAATTTTGACCACGACTATAGAGTGAAAGTATGCAACAATATGACTATAGAGTGAAAGTATGCAAGAGTTTTTTTGTTGTTTTTAGGCCTTTCTTGGTTATTTCACAGCAAAATGACCTATCCATTTTCAAAAGTAGCTGGAATCGTATAACAATTTTAATGAGTAATTAATTAAAAAGGCTTGTGCTCTAAATTATGCTCCCATACTTGCATTCTACACACATACAGCTTTCCATTGCAAAAAGAATTATAGTACCTGCCCTAGCTGCAGAGATATTAAGGCCTCAAATTGAACTTGGTAAATTTAGTTTTTTGAGAAAACTGAAAACATACAGCCTCTAAAAAAAAAAAAGAAACAATCATGGTGCGCATGTTTTGCAATCCTCATAAAGATGCTCACAAATTAGTAGCAGAGCTTCTAACACAGGTGCCGGCCAATTATAAAGAAGCCTCGAAGTCGGTTCCCCATTTTTTTTGCAGGTTCTGCACGTTACCGTATTTACTCGAATGTAACGCGAGTTTTTTTCAAAATTTCTCTAAAGTGATTTTGGGGGTCCGCGTTATAATCGAAGCACCTTAAATCATGCCTTGGCGGTGCCGCCCCACTGGTTCCTTAAAATGGCTACGACAAACCTAGCGATTTTTCAACTTTGTGCTGGCAACATATGCACGCTAGCAAAATCGAATCGAATCCAATCCTATTGTTTGCGACGTGTTTTGCAGATGGTTTATTTCCTTTTTGCTTTCGCGACTTCGGCTCGAGCAAATTGCAGCGCGATAAGTTCAGTACAAAGCCCGCTTTAAGAGAAGTGCAATACTGATGGCTGAGGAAATCGGGAACTCGGCCGCGGCTCGACAGCTAGATGTGGCGGAATCTACTATCCGTGGGTGGAGGCTCCAGCGTGAAGCGCTCTTCAAGAGTGAGCCTGTCTGAAAAGGCTTTCCATAGAGTTCGTTGTGGCCGTCACACAAAACTCGAAAAAAAAGTTGCGGAGTTTGTGACTAAGCAGCGAAATCGCCTATCGGGGGTCAACGTTAAGGTGATTCAGTGGAAAGCCCGAGACGTAGCTGGAGAGATGGGAATTTCAAGAGAGAACTTTAAGGCTTCACGTGGATAGGCACAACAGTTCATGCGAAAAAATGGATTTTCCCTCCAGCAAACAATGTCGTTAAGGCAGAAGCTACAAGCAGATTGCGAAGCGAGGCTAGTGGAGTTTCAGCGCCTTGTGCTCGACCTGCGCCGCTCGTGGCAAATGCTGTTGGGGCACATTGGCATCGCGGACCAGACTCCCGCTTTCTTGGACATGCCTACGTCAAAGACTGTCAGCGAAACAGATGCCCCCCAAGTTCGCATAAGGACAACAAGCAACGAGAAGACACGGCTAACCGTGATGCTAGCCTGTTTGGTGGATGGGCGCAAGTTGCCGCCACACATAATTTTCCAGCGCAAAACCATCCCGAAGGAGCTCTTCCCCAGGGATGTGATTGTCCGCTGCCAAGAAAAAGATTGGATGGACACTCCGCTTATGCTTGACTGGGTCAAGACTGTGTGGTGCCGACGGCCATGTGCGCTCCTCCACTCCGCTTCCATCCTAGTTCTCGACTCATTTCAAGGTCACCTGGTGCCCAACCTGAAGAAGCTGATGCGGGAAATTCAGACGCAGCTCGCCGTTATTCCCGGAGGTATGACGTCCGTACTGCAGCCATTAGACGTCTGCCTGAACAATCCATTTAAAGATAGAATGCGGCATCTGTACAAAGAATACTTGCAGAAACCAAATATGTCAATTTTAAAAAATGAATTTTTTTTGTCACTTTCTGGTCCCAAAGACAACTCTGCCCCCTTAAGGGGAGATGCGAGTCGAAAAATTGCGTTTTTAGTGAAATTTCTCGTATTTCTGATTTTTATTGCATTGTAATCTTCAAACCTTCTTCTTTCATCTGTGAAAATTTCAAAACTAAATTCGAACCGCAAAATGCAAAAAAATGTGTATGAAGGCATCGCAGTGGCTCAAAATTTCGTGAATTTGCGCCGATATTGGCCATCTTTGACTGCGCGCTGCTCCCCGTCGCAGTGCCGCCTGCCATCGCGATCGATTAGGAAAGTTGCGTCCGGCCTTCTTCTTACAGCTCCGATGACCGCCAGTTTCGTACGTGGGCAAAAAAAAAAAAGAAATAAAAACGAGGCCTTTTTATCACGTGGTTTGAGCGGTTTGAAACGCGCGGCACCCTAAGCTGCATCGCCATTGGCTACCGAGTCATTGTCAGCTGTGTTGGTGGCGGCCATCAGCATTTGGTCCGTCTGCTTTTCCGCGTGTCTACGCATATTTCCGCGATGACAAGCCCGAAAAAGTGCAACATGAGACCGCAGAGGTTTCGAACGAAGCACAAGTTCAAGGGAAGGCGGTGCAAAGCGCCTCGAACGACGGCGACGAACGAGAACGCGCCTACGTGTGCTAGGCCTGACGGGCGGCATCGACGAGTGCGCGAGGGACAGTGGCTGCGATGAAGGGATTGACGCTGCGCTTTCTTTCATCAGTGCTTCGGAAAAGAAGCTCGGCTTCTTCGAAAAAGACGAAAGACAGCGCAATGAGGTTTGTGCAACGACAGTTTTGTGCGACATCCTCTTGCTGACGGCACTTGTGGCAGGTGCGGCATGCCCTGCTTGCGGTATTCAAAAACTTGCCGTTCGGAAACCGGCAGAAAAGCGCAAGGGACTTTCGTCGCTCCTCGAACTTCATTGCGAAAACAGCGAATGCTCAGCGACTGTTCTTTCGTGCTCCTATACGTCACTGCGTGTTACGGCGGACGGCGGACTGTTCTTTCGTGCTCCTATACGTCACTGCGTGTTACGGCGGACGGCAGCAGCCGAGTGAGCCAACGGTATGACAGTGGGAGCTCCCGAGATAGTTTCGCTGTAAATGTGAAGGCGGTGGTGGCTGCACGCGCTGTCGGCATTGGGCATGAGCAATTGTCGAGATTTTGCTACATTATTGGACTCCCAAAGCTAATGCACCACCGAGGATTTTTTTCGATAGCAAAGAAGGTGCACACCGCTGCCATGGCAGCTGTGAGTGAAAACTTGCGTCGATCCAGAGAGTTGACGAAAGAAGTAGCAGGCGAAACTGATGTGGCTGTTATGTTCGACGGCACTTGGCAGAAGAGGGGCCACAAAAGCCACAACGGGATTGGCGCAGTTATCTCCTTAGATACTGGCCTCTGCTTAGACTTCGAGGTCATATCAAATTACTGCCTGACATGCAGTAGGCACAAGGATATGGGCCCAGACGAGGAAGTGTGGCAGGCATTCCATGGCCCAGTCTGTGAAAAAAATGCAGACTGTTCCTCCCATGCCATGGAAACGGAGGCTGCAATGCGCATTTGGCAGAGAACATTGACTTATGACACCCCACTGCATTTCATGACATTCTTGAGTGACGGTGACAGCAAAGCATATAGTGCAGTTGCAGAGTCAAAAGTCTATGGTGCTGTCAATATAGAAAAAGAAGACTGCACTAATCATGTGGCCAAGAGACTTGGCACCGCGCTACGGAAGCTGCATGTGCCATTACCACGAGGGCAGAAAATGAAAGAGCCAGCCATTCAGAAGCTCCAAACATACTATCAGATTGCCATAACAAGCAACAGGGGGAGTGTACGGGATATGTACACTGCAGTATGGGCTTCGTACTTCCACTCATGCTCTACTGACAATGCTGGCAGCCATAAGTTTTGCCCTGCAGGAACAGTCGTGGTGCAAACATCAACGCGCTGAAGCACTTGGTGAACCTGCACCACGCCACACACCTCTCCTGACAAAAGCACAGGAATTGGCTGTTTTGCCCATTTATAAGCGGCTAACGGATGAGAAGCTCCTTGCTCGATGCATCAAAGGGAAAACCCAGAACACATCGGAATCCCTGAACAGCAAAATTTGGCTACTTTGCCCCAAGACTAAGTTTGTCTCCCGAACGGTTGTCGAGACTGCCGCAGCTATGGCAATCCTGTGGTTCAACAAGGGTCATGCTACTTTCGAGCACATCCTGGAAGAGCTCAACATACTGCCATCTAGAGATCTAGTTACTTTCAGTGATTCCCGCGACGCGAGGCGCATCAAGAGAATGTCCGAGAGTCTGACAGCAGAAGCAAGGGCCCACCGTCGTCGTGGAGTGAAAAGGGCACGGCTAGAAGAGAGTGCTCGCAAGGACCGTGAGGGCACAACCTATGCTGCAGGACAGTTCTAGTAACTTGCAGTGCTTTTCAAAGTTCTGTTAAACATTATTGCCAAAGATTATGCATTTCTAACAACTCTGTGATAAAAAAAAAAAGGCTTCAGACTTTCAAATGCGTTTTTCTCCTTTTGCAGTTTTGTGTAATCTGTGCTTCTTATACACGCTAGTTCGTATACTTAGAATTGTCATACCTCTATGAAATTTTGCACATAGCATGATGAAGGCCCATAGAGTGCAAGTATCTATTCAGATTGTCAGTGCTGCTTGATTATGTTTTTCAAAAATTACATAACATTGAAAGCCCTTGGCAACTAGAGCCATAGTAAATTTTTCTATTTTATTATTGTATTTCACCTTTTTACACACAAAATTTATATAGTTTTTTGCACTCTACAATTCCAAAGGATCATAGTCAGCTATATCTGCATGCTTTATCTCAAATTTTTATAGGTCAGAATTGTTGCATAACAATGGCCATAATTTTGCAGTATCTGACCTGCAGAAAGAAAACCAAGCAATCTACATGAAAATAAATGACATATTTGAAAAGAGCAGAAAAACTCTATTAGCATGCCAATTTGTGTTAAATTCAGACTCTTATTAAAGAAAATCGTTTTTCGAGTAGCATCTCCCCTTAAGGCGCAGGAAGCTTTTGCCAGGGTGAAAAACTGTCTAGTGCAGGCGTCGGCGTTGCAGGCACCAGACCCGGGGAAAGAATTTATCCTTGCCACAGATGCATCCGATTACGCCGTGGGTGCATGCCTGGCACAGCAGGATCTGGTGGGCAAGGAGCGCCCTATCGCTTTTCTGAGCAAGAAGCTTAGCCCGGCTCAGACCCGATGGGCCACAATAGAAAAGGAAGCTTATGCAATCATTTGGGCACTGGGGAAGTTGGATGCTTGGCTATTTGGCGCTAAAATCAAGGTGATTACCGATCATAACCCACTCAAATTTCTGACTCTAACCACTCCGCAGAGCGCTAGGCTGACATGCTGGGCGTTGGCACTACAGAAGTATAACCTGGAAATTGAACACAAAAAGGGGTGTCTAAACGCTAATGCCAACGCAATGTCGCGGTTAGTGACTCCTAACGATGACGCATAACAGGGACGGCGAGTTAAGGGGGGTGTATGCTTTGTTAGCGCGTGCGCGCGACGGAGTCAACGAGGTACGAGTGGCAGTTGGTGCCTCACGTGTCGAGCCAGTGAACAAGTGTGCATATGTGGTTGTGTTTGTGTCACATGTCATAGATACAGTGCAACACAGTTGGAGGGGAGGTGTTCGGCTCGAACTTCGTGCGTTCCCCGAATACCTTATGTTACCCACCCCGTGGCCGGCGACCCCTCGCCAACAAGGAAGCAGGGCCACCGGAATGCGGGACGATGACTGTCTGCTGGCCACAAAGGACGCGACAACTCCCGTGCCACTGTCGGGCTCAATTATGGCGCCTTACAGGAGACCAAGCCAGGCTGCAGGTGGCCGGTACACGTGGAAGGTACACGTACGCGTCCGCCGGACAACCAGAATCAGCGGAGGCGACGGCATTGGCGCAGGGGCCAATTGTATTGATGGCCTGTCGGCCCGGCATCGCCGGAACTTATGCGGAGGCGCTTTTCCACGACCTGGCAACACCCGTCGTCGACCATTCCGGGAACCGGTGTGAAAGAAACCTGAGCGACGGCGGAGAACCGATGAGTGGGCAAGAGGCGGTGGGTCTTCGAGGTTGTGGCGAGGAGAGACACATCTGTGCATTCCGATTGGACTGTAAGAGTGGTGCGTTATGATTGGACTGTAAGAGTGGTTGAATGGGGAGACAGGGGATAAAACCAGGGGTGCAAGGACGGTGAAGGGGAGAAGAGAAACGAATAAACGTCTCTATATCCAGATGATGTCGCAGCGGTCATTTCCTCAAGGTGCCAGCAGATGAAAAGTTCTTGTCTTCGGCTTCCTTAGCGGCAGCAGCAAATGTCGCTCAACAAGCGAGAGGCGAGTGGAAAGAACCAAACGGAACGTAACTTTAACAAGAGTCATCAATGGAATCATGATAAAGAGGAATCCTTTACAGTGAAACTTCTGCCTAAATGGGACATCACTTCATGGTAGGTTAGCTCTATATTCAAGCAATGCTAAAGAAATATTTGTTAAACGGCAGATTATTACAGCCCAACCCACTAATAAAAATTCCAGATATAGTGAGCTATTGGTTATAACGACCATATTTTGGTGCACAAATGATTTTCCTACGCTGCTCTTTGAAACTGAGTCCACACACAGCAAATATTATTTAAAGCCTTCTACTTCTAGAACGAACATTTCCGACATGGTTGCGGTGAAAATATTGATACGTGTATGGAACTGTCGCACCGACACAGCTGAATTGGCACCCAAATGACGAAGACGACAACGAGGTTGTAGTGGGTTGGACTCTGAAGCTTCTCCCGTTGGCCTGCTTGACTGTGCGCTCTCTAAGCCGTTAGCAAGACCAGCTCTCGGTGAATAAATCTTTCCCGTAACATCTTTTGGTGGAGGTGCTGGGTCTTCACACAACCCGGCTCTGGAACTCCGCAGTGGCCGCCAGCTTTGTCCAGCCACGATGCCTGAAACTGGCACTCAGGCCTCGCCATCCGCGCCGGCTCCATTGCCTGTGATTCCCCCCCATCTTCTCGACCCTGGCACGTTTTCCGGGACGGACAGCACGGACGTCGAAGAATGGCTCGCATTATTCGAGCGCGTCAGCAAGCACTACAGGTGGGACGAAACGCTTATGCTGGCAAATATTCTATTCTACCTACGTGGTACGGCACGCGCCTGGTATGAGACGCATGAAGAAGAATTAACCAGCTGGGACACATGCAAGCAAAAACTTCGCGATTTGTTCGGTCGGTCAGTTGCTCGTCAGATGGCAGCCAGGCAGGAACTCGCGTCGCGTGTTCAATCATCGACGGAGTCGTACGTCACGTACATCCAAGACGTACTGGCACTGTGCCGGAAGACGGACAAAAACATGTCCGAGGCGGACAAGATCAGCAACGTGTTGAAAGGCATTGCTGATGATGCTTTCAACATACTAATGTGCAAGAACTGCACCACTGTCGACTCCATCATATCTGAATGCCAGCGATTTGAGCAAGCTAAAAGCAGGCGAATCACCCACCAAATCGCGAGATTACCAAACACTGCTGCGACTTCGTCTTGCGAGGATTCTGCAGCGCCCCGTTCACTCGCCCCTCCTGCCAATATCGCAAGGATTGTTCGCCAGGAGCTGGAAGCCATGGCACCCGCTTCCTATCAGCCCCCTGCACAAGACAAGTGGGCAACAGTCTCGCTTATTCAAGCCGTCGTACGTCAGGAGTTTGCTAACCTGGGCGTCCAGGTTCCCCAGCCCGCCAGACTTATGCCGCAGCCCATGAGCACTCCCGTCCACAACGCTGACCACCACTCTGCTCCACTTGTCGCTGCGGCAGCTTCGGCTCCTCGGTTTCCACAACGCTACCGAAATCCATCTGAGTGGCGCACGCATGATGATCGACCAATCTGCTTTTCTTGCTCTCGAGTTGGGCACATCTCCCGCCATTGCCGCAACAGGTCGTATTTCCGGCCAAGCTTTCGTAATGTAGATCGCCGTCAGGACCGCGGACACTATTCGCAACCCGGTTTTCCGGATGACCATACTCTGGACCCTTCAGCTCGCCGTTCATTTCCACGCTCCGAACCATCCTACGCTGACGTCGTCGCCCAGAGAAACTGGTCCAGCCGCTCGCCGTCACCTCAGGGTCGGCCGTCACGCTCCCCTCAACGCCGCCGCTCTCCGTCACCGGCTTTTCTGCCCATTCCCCGGGAAACTGACGAGTGCAGCTCCTGGAGGTGGCGCTGCGTTGACGACTCGGAACGAAAACCCTCAACCGGCTACAAATTCAAGACGCAATTTACTTCGGGTGTTCGTTGATGGCCACGCCGTTACTGCTCTAATTGACACTGGTGCCCAAGTATCTGTTATGAGTTCTACACTTCGATCTCGCCTGAAAAAGGTTCTCACACCAGCTATGTTCTCTACTGTTCGAGTTGCCAACGGAAGTCGAACATCGGTGCTTGGTATGTGCACTGCCCGCGTTACTGTTGCTGGCCACCACACTTCCGTTCTCTTCGCAGTCCTCGATGCTTGCCCACACGACGTCATCCTTGGAATTGACTTCTTAACCGCCCACTCCGCCCTCATCGATTGTTCTACCGGTATCTTACGGCTCGAATTACCTTTGTGCTCCGATTTCACTCCTCCAAGTCGCACTCGGCTACGATCCGTGGAGTCTCTACGGCTACCGCCCCAGGCTGCTATGTACATTCCTCTGTCGCCCTTCCCGTCCGTTCCTGATGGAGACTATCTGGTAGCTCCCCTCATTGATTTGACTCTTACGCACCACATCGCACTACCACATACTATAGTGGTTGTTTCTAACAACACGGTGCTACTTCCAGTTCTGAACTTCTCTACGTCGACCCAAGTGCTTCCCCAAGGCATCACTTTAGCCGATCTTTCCACCCTTGATGAATGTTCGATTTGTTCTTTCACACCTGACACTAAGACCATGACGAAACCTGTCATCACGTCGCAAAATAAGGTGTTCCTCGACAAAATGATATCCAGTGACCTCTTACCTTCCCAAGTTGCGGCGCTCCGGGGTGTTCTATTTTCTTACCTGGATATCTTTGACGTTGACGACCGTCCCCTGGGCCGCACAAGTGCCGTAACCCACCGCATCGACACCGGCGACGCCAGTCCACTTCACAAACGCCCTTATCGCGTGTCACGTGCTGAGCGCCAAGTAATACAGACGGAGGTCGAGAAAATGCTCAGTAAAGACGTCATTGAGCCGTCATCGAGTCCTTGGGCCTCCCCTGTGGTCTTAGTTAAAAAGAAGGACAACACTTGGCGTTTTTGCGTCGACTATCGCCACCTGAATCGGATCACCAAGAAGGACGTTTATCCTTTACCTCGAATCGATGATGCGCTCGACTGCCTCTACGGCGCCAACTATTTCTCGTCCCTTGACCTTCGATCCGGATACTGGCAAATTTCGGTCGACGACCGTGACCGCGAGAAGACGGCATTCATCACACCCGACGGCCTTTACCAATTCAAGGTCATGCCTTTTGGTTTGTGCAATGCCCCGGCTACTTTTGAACGTATGATGGACTCTCTTCTTCGCGGTTTCAAATGGTCGACCTGCCTCTGCTATCTGGATGATGTAATAGTTTTCTCGCCCTCCTTCGAAAGCCACCTGTCTCGCCTCTCGGCAATTCTTGACGTTTTTCGTTGCGCTGGTCTCCAACTCAATTCGTCGAAATGCTCATTTGGACGTCGGCAGATTAAACTACTCGGCCACCTTGTTGACGCCACTGGTGTTCAACCCGACCCTGACAAAGTCCGTGCAGTCCGAGAATTCCCGGTACCGCGTTCCACACAAGAAGTTCGCAGTTTTATTGGGCTCTGCTCATACTTCCGCCGCTTTGTCTTCAATTTCGCGGATATTGCTAGGCCCCTCACGGATCTCCTCAAAAAGAATGTGGCATTTTCTTGGGGAAGCGACCAAGAACATTCCTTCGCGTCGCTAATTACCGCCCTCACATCACCACCTGTGTTGGCTCATTTTGATCCAGCGGCTCGAACAGAGCTTCGCACCGATGCAAGCGGCCATGGCATTGGTGCTATACTCGCTCAGATACAGAATGGCACCAACCGTGTGATAGCCTACGCTAGCCGTCTTTTGTCGCAAGCGGAACAAAATTATTCCATCACTGAGCGGGAATGCTTAGCCCTCGTTTGGGCTATTGCGAAATTCCGTCCGTACTTATACGGACGTCCGTTCGCAGTCATCACGGACCATCATGCGCTTTGCTGGCTATCGACGCTTAAGGACCCTACAGGAAGACTCGGCCGATGGGCACTTCGATTACAGGAGTACACGTTCTCGGTTGTTTACAAATCTGGAAAGCTGCACAGCGATGCTGACTGCTTATCCCGGCACCCTGTCGATCCACCTAGCTCCACTGATTTGGAATCCGATGCCTGCGTTTTAGCCATCACTGACTTTCTGAACGTGGCTGACGAACAGCGCCAAGATCCATCGCTGCTCACCATCATTGACCGCCTTCAATCGCGTTATGCTGACCCTTCTCTTAGCAGATACCTGCTTCAAGACAACGTTTTGTACCGCCGCAACTTACACCCCGACGGCGCCGAACTTTTACTCATCGTACCGCATCACCTGCGAAAGGATGTTCTGCGACAATTCCACGACGCTCCAACTTCTGGACATCTAGGAGTCTCCAGAACTTACGACCGCATTCGACGACGAGTATTCTGGAAGGGTCTGTACCGCTCTGTTCGCCGTTACGTCACATCTTGTGACCTCTGCCAGCGCCGAAAGAAGCCTACGACTCCCCCTGCCGGTCTACTTCAACCTATTGAAGTTCCAGCCGAGCCATTTTATCGAGTGGGGTTGGACTTGCTAGGCCCTTTTCCTACTTCTACAACTGGAAATAAATGGATTGCAGTGGCCACAGACTATGCCACTCGGTATGCAATCACTCGAGCGCTACCAACCAGCTGCGCAACCGACGTTGCCGACTTCCTGCTGTACGACATTATTCTCCAGCACGGCGCTCCGACTCACCTGCTCACAGACCGTGGTCGCTACTTTCTATCTCGTGTGGTTGATGATCTACTCCGATCTTGTGCTACCCGTCACAACTTCACCACATCTTACCACCCTCAGACTAACGGCCTTACGGAGCGACTAAACCGCACATTGACGGACATGCTTTCCATGTACGTATCTACCGACCACACTGATTGGGACATAGCTCTTCCGTTCGTAACCTTCGCCTATAACTCGTCGCGTCATGAAACAGCGGGCTACTCCCCTTTTTATCTACTCTACGGACGTCATCCCTTACTGCCCTTCGACACACTGCTTTCATCAGACCACCCATCCTCCACCTCGTACGCTCAGGATGCAATCACCCGTGCCCTCACGGCACGTGCGGTAGCGCGTGCTCGGTTATCGTCGTCGCAGACAGCACAGAAGTCTCTTTATGACCGTCGACATAGAGATGCCGTTTTTTCTGCGGGATCTCTTGTTCTCCTGTGGCTCCCATCTCGACGTGTTGGCCTCTGCGAGAAACTCCTATCGCGATACGCTGGGCCCTACCGAGTCATTCGTCAGGTCACACCTGTGACCTACGAGATTGTCGCTACCACAAACTCATCAGCTGCTGCTCCCAGAACGGAAGTGGTCCACGTTTCTCGTCTCAAGCCCTACAACGCCGACTCGCTCATTTAACATGCACCGAGACGGTGCCTTACGGGCCGGGGTGATGATACGTGTATGGAACTGTCGCACCGACACAGCTGAATTGGCACCCAAATGACGAAGACGACAACGAGGTTGTAGTGGGTTGGACTCTGAAGCTTCTCCCGTTGGCCTGCTTGACTGTGCGCTCTCTAAGCCGTTAGCAAGACCAGCTCTCGGTGAATAAATCTTTCCCGTAACAATATGATGTGTAGGAAGCGAAAATAGTGTTAAAACAGGCATTCTTAGCATGAGCTAGGCGCTCACTCGCGTGTGCCCTGCTGCGAGCACCACAAGCAGACTTAGAACTCTGCGAACTAGGTTCCTCACTTTCCAGATAGTTTTTTTTTACCGGCAAAACGGAAGTTAGGAAAAAAAAAATGAAAGGAAAATAGGAGGCAGCATAAAGATTTGCGATCAGCTTTCGCACAGCAAACGTTTCTGACAACGTTCTCGGCATCTAGGACCGCCGACAATTAACCAACAATGCCTTCGAACCCAAGAAGCCATAAATGTGAGAAACCATAACTTTCACTGCGACACTGCTCTTTGACACCACAATGTGGCGCGGAAGATTTCGACAACGGTAGAATTCGGTCGATAATAACGACTTCCGTGCGGTTGTGGCGGTGCCCAAACAGATAAGCATAAGAAAAGAGTGATGACGCGGTAGCCGGTGGCGATGAACGTGCCATTTTGACTCATTGCCGGCAACCTTACCTCATTTATCTGCGGATAGCCGCTCGGCGGTACAAGTGCGTCATGCTACCGTTCGCAAGTTCGTCGCCGTTGCGCCATGTGAGGCTGCTTGCACACGTTGCTCGCAAAATTCTTTGTAGAGTTAAATGAACAGGCTACTCACCGCACCAGAGCGCAATCACAAGTGAAGCATGCACGAAGAAAGAATACGCGCACATACATTGGACTGCAAGCGAACTGGCATGCGACGACGAGAGCTGATGAGGCGACGTGCTGCACGCAACTAACCAGGTACCGTATAAACCGGACTATAGGTCGAGTGGGAATATAGGTCGACCCCCCAAGTTCAGGTTACCGAAAAATAAAAAAAGGAAAACAACCCAAAACTGCCGAACCACATTTATTTGCAAATTGGGCGCACCCCATCCCGATCATCGGAGCTCCCCTCTACCACCATCGCAACTGTCGCACCATCGCATTGTCTTGTGTTTGAAAATGACGAAGGGCGGAAGTTTTCTACCATCTGCCGTGCATGCCAGCATGACGGTGAAGCGCGAGTGCTCGTTGCCAGTGGACAGCAGCTTCACATCCTTGGCGCCGTGCTGCATGATCGTGGTCGACGAAGGCATGTCAAACCACACGGGGGTCTCATCCGCGTTGCCAATCTGCCCCATCATGTAGTCGTTCTGCTCCCGAAGCCGGTTTATGAAGCGCTGAAAGTTTATGAGCTTGTCCTCGAACTCCTCCGGCAACTTTTGACAGATGGATGTGCGCCGCTGGAGAGAAAATCCTTTGCGTCGCATGAATCGACGCACCCAAGAGTTCGGCGCACGAAACTCTTCTCTCCTGAGCCCAGCTTCGCGAGCGAGTTCCACGGCTTTCTTGCGAATGGTATCTACGGTCACTGGCAGCGAGCGTGCACGAACTTCCCGCACAAAGTCCGCTAGCTTATCCTGCAGCTGCGGATGAATGACACTTTGTCCACGAAACGACATTTTTCGAGGATTGCACATCTCCAGCTTCCCTTTCTGCGCCCTCCAATAGCGCACGCTTTTTGCTGATACACCAAAGCGGCGCTGAGCAGCCATAATCCCGTTCGCTTCTGCGAACTTAACAACATCTAGTTTAAACGCAGCTGAGTACTGCCTCCTCGCACCGCTAGACGTATTCAGTGAACGAAAAAAAAAAAAAAGGCCACTAAAAATGCAGCGCAATGTCAAGCGGAGCGAAAACTCGGAACATATCGGAAGCAAATCACCAACACAAAGAAAACAGACTGCGATCGAATGTGGATATGGCCACGTCTGGCTTAACAAGCACATGCAAGCCATATGTTGCCAGACAGCATCGCGGCTAGACACCGCTATATAAGACGAGAGGCGACCTTAGCTTATTATTTTATTGAAAAAATCTCGACCTAGATTCCGGTGTATACGGTATGACTGGCTCGATGTGGCGGTACCACGCTTAAGTGGAACAGCGTGAGTTAATTGCAAACGTGGTTGAATTCACTCAGGAGAAAACGAGCGTCATTTAACACGTGAAAAGCCTCAACCTGTCAGCGGAGGGGTTATCGCACTTTTTTGAATAAAAATTCAAAAGGAAAAAAAAATGGTTTGACAACTAAGTGAATGTTTTTATGGGTGGGTCCATATACAACAAACTATTGATATAACGACGATTTTTCGAGGCGCTTTCGAGTTCCTTATAAGTGCGTTCGACTGTGTAGGATTCATCTCGTAAATGATAAATGAGTTTTGTAATTCTGCCTGCACCACCATGGCCAAGAATCAAGCTTGCAGCATTTTTCCGAGCACCAAAATTTCCGAACAATACCGCGGGTACAGTTAACCACAATGGTTTGTGAACCATGCGGGCAAATGGCCAAGAGCAGTTTTGCAGCATATCTGCAACATCGGTGGCAACCGACAGCAGCCCTGCACCTGACACTTTCCCTCCCTTAAGGGGAGACGCGGGTCGAAAAGTCGCGGTTTTCCGGAAAATTTTCGCTTTTTTTTTTTTCCGGCTGTATTGGCATCCTTGGACTATAATCTATTACTTCTGAAAATATCAAGCTGAAATTCGCACGAGAAATTATCAAAAAATGCTTCCAAGTGGGCAGCGGTGACGCGAGAAATGCGCGAAAGTCGCGAAAAACGGCGAAGTTCGCGTCGTCCTGTCGCGAAAACGACGCGTTGGCCGCCATTTGCAATCGTGCACGCATGCTGCGAAGGCCGTATCCTTCATAATCCACTAGTAGCCAGTCTCGTGCCTTCACGCAGAATAAACAAAAAACGAGAAAAACAACGCGTACGTCACGCGTTTTGAATATCGCGGCACACAGCGCGAGGCCGCCATTGGACGGCGGTGCGCTCGACGCTCCTCCCCCTCCTATCTCTCCGGCAAAAGAGCGAAGCCTCGGACGTCGCGATCGAGTTTTTCTGCGTTTCTCTGCATTTTTGCGTCATGGCAAGCCCGAAGAAGTGCAGTTCAGATAATCGAAAGTTCAGAACTCGCCACAAGTATCGAGGGAAACGGCGTCGGACGCTTCGCAAAGCGACAGCGAACGACGATGTCGCCCCCGACCAACGCCCCCGACTCTCCGACTTCGGATAGGCCTAACACCGTCACCGAACCCTGCGACAGTGGTTGTGAAATAGCCGCTGCCGTGGAATTCGTCAGTGCATCCCAAAGGAAGATTGGATTCTTCGAGAGTGAACGTAGACCGGTAGATGCTGCTACTGCGAACATGCTGCTTTGCGAAATCGATGCGCTGACGGCACTTGTGGCGGGTGCGCAATGCCCAACCTGCCGCGAACGGAAGCTCGGCGTGCGAGAGGCAGCTGGAAAGTGCAAAGGACTTTCGGCATTCCTCGAACTGTGCTGTCAAAATTCTGATTGCCCTGAATCTGCACTTTCGTTCACGCACACGTCGAGACGTACTGCTTCGGCCGGGGACCAAGGAACGAGCGCTCGTTTTGACAGCGGCAGCTCGCGTGACAGCTTTGCTGTAAACGTGAAGGCAGTTCTGGCAGCACGCGCTATAGGCGCAGGCCACCACCAACTTTCACGATTGTGTGCGATTCTCGGTCTTCCGAGCCCGATGCATCACAAGACATTCAACGGCATTTGCAAGAAGCTCCATGGTGCGGCGATGACGGCAGTGAGCAAAAACTTGCACCAGGCACGAAACATCACGAAGGACGCAGTTGGCGGCAGAGATGTGCCAGTCATGTTTGATGGCACCTGGCAGAAAAGAGGTCATAAAAGCCACAATGGAGTGGGCACAGTCGTGTCCCTGGACACGGGGCTCTGCCTCGATTTTGAAGTTCTTTCGAACTACTGCCATGCTTGCAGTATACACAGGGACCTTGGGGAGGATGAAGAGATATGGCGAGCTTTTCATCTTCCAGTTTGCCAAAAAAACACTGACTGCTCATCCCATGCAATGGAACCTGCGGCAGCTGTCAATATATGGCAGAGGACCTTGTCTTATGAAACTACACTGCGATTCACCAGCTTCCTAAGTGATGGTGACAGCAAGGCCTACACTGCAGTCTGCGAGGCAAATGTATACTGTGACACCCCCATTGACAAAGAAGAGTGCACGAACCACGTTGCAAAGCACTTGGGAACTGCCCTACGGAAATTGGCAACGCCACTGCCACGAGGCGAAAAACTGAAAGATGCGACAATAATAAAACTACAAACATATTACAAGATCGCCATCACGAGCAACAAGGACAGTGTCCGAAATATGTACACTGCCATATGGGCATCGTATTTTCATTGCTGCTCCAGTGATGGCGCCAGTAGCCACAACCTTTGCCCCACGGGACCAAATTCCTGGTGCAAGCACAAGCGTGCGGAAGCACTGGGGGAGCCTGCACCACGCCACACCCCACTGTTGACGAAGGCTCAAGGATTGGCAATTATGCCTATCTACAAGCGCCTTACAGAGGAGAAACTCCTTATTCGGTGCCTTCATGGCAAGACACAGAATGCAGCCGAATCGCTGAACAGCAAGATATGGCTGCTATGTCCAAAAACAAAGTTCGCCTCCAGAACAACTGTGGAGACAGCCACCGCTCTTGCTGTACTCTGGTACAACAAAGGCCACAGGGGCTTTGAAGAAGTGCTCGAAGGCATTGGAATTCTCCCCTCACAAGATCTGGCCACACATGGTGACCACTGTGACGTCATGCGCATCAGGAAGATGAACCTGAAGCAAACTGCAGAAGCGAGGGCACACCGTCGCAACACAGCGAAGAGAGCTCGTGTTGAGGACACTGACCGCAAGAGCCGTGAAGGACCAAGCTATGGTGCAGGGGACTTCTAGACACTTGCAGTGCATTCAAGGCAAGGTACTTTTCATTGTGCCCCAATTTGATGCAAACAGAATGATTTCCTAATAAATGCCAACTTTGCGAACTTTCAAACTTGTTTTTCTCATTTTCATTTTTTCTGACAGTTTCACGTTTTCCGGGCAGCCTTTTAGAAGCTTATATTCATTGTATAGTAACGAAACTTGGCACACATATTCTTCAACACATGCAGAATGCAAATATCTACTCTAAATTGCAGTGCCTACCAGCATTAGTTGTGAAAATATTAGCTTATTGTTTCAAGGGAGATTGAAAATAATAAGTCATTCAATACAATTTTTTTTTCTTGGTTCCAATATTTCTGTGACATATCTATATAGATATTTGCACTTTTCAACCTACCAAGAGTCAAATAAGATCAGACACAGTGCTTTTACTGAAAGTTTAGTACATAAAAGAGTGCCCGCAAAAAATGTAACTTTTTGCTATTGTTTATGGCATAACTCAATAATTATAGCAGCTACACAAAAAATGATTGCATATTTGAAATCTGCATGAAAAACTATACTAATAACAAACTTTTCAAGTCTCTATTACTAGAAATAAAAAAAAAACTTTTTCGAGGAGCGTCTCCCCTTAATCGATGTCTCAGCCAAGTTCTCAGTGGGCACCAATATTTTCCATGTTTCTCTTTTAATGGGATCTGCTCTTCAGTAGCCGTGGCTACATGCTTTCGTCTTGAGAGCAGCCTATTGGCATAACACTTATCAATATTGCGATCTTCCTCACCAAGTTGATATCTATGCAACGGCACAAGTTCAAGGCACACTGTGATCACTATGATTCTGCTGTTAAAGTAGATGTGTGAAGGCCATACTGCAGATATCTGCTTTGTGTGAAAGCAGCAAACCAACATTGTGCTGCATGGCAGCAGAGAATGGATATGACATAGAACAACAAGAGGGCCTATTTTCGGCCTAGAGCTGCGGCTGACGATAGGCGAAACACCACTAGGCAGCACGTGCAAAAAGTTTATCGTGCGCTCGCGTGGTCCGTAGACTTTTGTTGTCGACAGCACTTCATTCTTACACTCGAGCAGTCACTGCGATGAAAGTGCTCCTGTTGCTGTTGAAGTAAAACGCCCAAACACTGCGCTGCAACAAACCGATATCCCACTCACCTGGGGCTGAATGTTCGCAATCTTTGCCCACGAGAACTCGAACTCCTGCAGAGGCACCTTGGCCACCTTGAGGTATCGCAGAAATCCAACCTCCTCGGGTCTCAAGATAAGGAGCGCATGCCCACGGCCACCCTCGCCTCTCGCTGTACGACCCACCCGGTGGATGTACTCCTGTATCGATCAGACCATATACATGGAGTTAATTACACCAACTACTCATCTGTTGTGCTTTTGTTACAAGTATTATTGACAGCGTCAACCTCACAAGTTGCTCATCGAACTGTGTACACTTCATCTTCTTTTATGCCAAAAGGTCTGTGGTCAATAGGAGATGGCAGCCAAACAACAGCGAATTTTTCGCGTGTGAATGAAGACGAGCACTCACGTTGAAACATTGGTTCCAGATCAAGCTTCCTCTTAGTATACTGATCAACAGTGACCCAAGTCACTGTTGATCAGTATAGATCAGTATACTACTTTTTTTTATTTTCCTTGGTTTCACTCAATCTCTCTCAATTTATCAAGCAATCAATAAAAGTCGCTCTAGGGAGTAAAGCCATAGAACTGAGAAGACAGGGAACAAGGAAGAGGACAGAGCGCGAGCTCCTCACACTCATTAAGGCAGCACACATCCTGTCCTCTTTTTTTGGCGCGAGTCTTCAGTGGTATGGCTTCACCGAACGTAACAAAGCAAATAAGCTATAAGTCTGTTCTCTTGCTTTATGCGGCATGATAGAGTCTGAAGGCTCTTACATTTTGTACCACACAACATTCACAGCACTAATATGCACATCAGGTTGTAATCACCAGCGCACAGAGAGTACGGTGTATTCACAAACTTATGTTTGGCAACTGCATACGTTTAGCAACTCAATTTTTGAAAGTCTGGCTTCTTGTAGCAGTTCCGAACTACGCACATTATGATCTTTTTTTTCTACTTTTCACGGTAAGCGCTGGGATAGTGAACTACGAGCATTATGAACACGTTTTGCAAAACTAGCAATACCACTTCGCTCTATAACTTGCCTTGCCAGTAAAAAGAAGGTGCTGAAACAAAACCATATCTACAGACCTTGGGGTCATCAGGTGGATCATACTGCACGATCCAGTCAACCTCCGGAATGTCGAGGCCTCTCGCTGCTACGTCTGTGCAAAGCAGAATTCCAGATTCCGCATTGCAGAACTGAAAGAACGTCGTGGTCCGTTTGGCTTGCTTCTGCTTTCCCTGAGAAATTAACACGAAATTGCAACCATTAGATAGCATAAAGCTCTATTTATGACACTTCAATTTATAAAAACAGGCTAGCTCAAGCTTGTGAGAACAATATATAGTACAATAATCAAGAATCATCTACATTCCAGCGAGGTGCATGCAAGACAGTAGGTGGTTGCACGTAGAACGGGTTGGTTACATGAAAGTGGAAAAAGAAGTACACATGATGATATGAGTACAAGGTATGTAATAGTTGGGAGCAACGGATGAGCAATTTTAAACAAATACATAAGTCCACGGATTTTTTTCGCTTTTGTTTCCATCACAATGAAATCATTATGACCAGAAATAAAATCGTAAGTTTTCAAGCTTAACAGTGTAACATGTTAACTGGCAAGTTATTACTGCGAGTTAAGGAGCACGCTACCATCAATCAAGGCCCACTGAAGAAGACACAGCAGATAGAAGGTAGTATACTGCATCTGCACACGTAGAGGCAACTTGATTCACTGAATGAGTGAGGCCAGCATACTTTGAAGCTCAACAAGATACAATTAGAGCAATTTAATACATCCCTCCTTTTATGGATGCTTCTTCTGTTTGCCGAGTGTCACTTGTTATCAGTTCGAACTTAAAAGCATTGGTAGATCAAAACATGCACATTACGGGGCAACTCTGAACTCTGTAGAGTGAACTCAGATGAGCTTACATGAATGCTCATGACAGGCAAGTCGATGTAATTCAGCAGTTCATGATGGTACTTCACGGAGAGGCACGAGCTGAAGAACACCATCACTTTCTTTTTACGGTTTTTCTTCAGGAAGGTGAAGAGCAGCAAGAACCGCTTGTCTGAAGGGCAAACCACATACCCCTACGCAAAGAAACAAGTAAACGTTGGTACACGAGAGAACATTGCCGGTAACAAAGTGATTGCTAGCGCTGGGGTCATGTCATAGTTTAATGATACCAAGCTTAATACCAAACTCTCCAACAGCACTGACACACTACTTTTTACTGTTTTCCATAGGAAAAAGCTCATTATAAACCTTCCGGAGAGTCGAACAGCATAAAAGTACATACTACTCATAAGCAACTTTGATAACTTCACGTTCGTAAAACTCTTTTGCCATAATTCTCTCTTCCCCAAAAGCGAAAGAGAGGAAAAAATATGGGCACCTGAGTGCATTGTATTGAACACTCTACACAGCTTAGACAGAGAACATCGACAAACGGGGCAATCACATACCACCTTGCTTTTTAATAATGGAAAATGTGATCGTCAGACAAGACTAGAACCAATCAATCGTCATACCTGCTCAAGGCCATCCACTGTAGCCTGCTCCTTGTGCTCATCCAGGCCAATGTAAAGGGGCTCACTCTTGAGGGCAACCTTCACAAGGTCCTCAGTCTTCTTGGTCAGCGTAGCACTGAACAGCATGGTCTGTCTTCGCTCTGTCAACATCAAGAAAACAAAAGTTTAGAACTGTGGTTGCAGAATTCCGATCCTCAATCACATCGATGCATTTGCTTAAGACCACTTCAAAGGCTGCTACAATAAGGAAATGTAGAAAAATAAGTGTGTTCAATTTCCATATGACAGTAGGACTTCAATAAAATAATAAATACTAGTGAATAACCATGGATATCAGGCACATATTTGTTTGTTTGTTTGTTTTTTTTGGGCGTAAGAGTAAATGTTAAATAAAGCTGTGTGTTCCGTGAGCACCAGTTTTTTCTGTCTATTGACAATTTCATTTCACCACATTTACTGCATCTTAAGAATCGTTAGAAGCATACTGTGGCAGAACAGGTAAAGAACTTTCATATATGCAATAAGTTTTGTTACATTTACCAATATGGACTCCATGCGCAGACTCTGAACATTGCACCTGAGAACGCCAACTACAACGCCGAGTGCAACGATCTAACAGAACTGCAATGTAGACGTGTCCTGTAGTGTTACACATTGTGTTTGTGTGATACAACACTCGAGAAGTAGCTTTCTAAATTTCTTTTTTTCTTGTATTAACATATTTTCTAGCTTTCAGACTGTCAAGGCATCAGTTTCAAGAAAAGCCATGTACTTGTACCACACTAAGCATACACCTATGGTGGTAGCCAAGTAAGATGTCATGCCATATTTATGCCATGACAGCATGCTAAAGAATGAGCTTACTACAATGTAGACGTGTCCTGTAGTGTTACACATTGTGTTTGTGTGATACAACACTCGAGAAGTAGCTTCCTAAATTTCTTTTTTTCTTGTATTAACATATTTTCTAGCTTTCAGACTGTCAAGGCATCAGTTTCAAGAAAAGCCATGTACTTGTACCACACTAAGCATACGCCTATGGTGGTAGCCAAGTAAGATGCATTGCCATATTTATGCCATGACAGCATGCTAAAGAATGAGCCTACTACAGCCACAGATTTTGCGAAGCTTTCCCCCACCCCCACTCTTTCTCATCATTTAACAATAAAAGCTCTGGCGCTGATAAAGGAGCTACAATGAATCCCAAACGACAAAAAGGATTTGAAAGGTAAGAACACTTACTCGGCAAAATTCTGAGGATTTGCTTCACCTCTTCTTCGAAACCAATGTCAAGTATTCGATCAGCCTCATCGATTATAAGGCATTGTAAATTTTTGTACACGAATTCCGAGGTATTCTGAAACAAGACATACAGAGCCAAAAGTTAATCATTACTGAAAGAGCCCGATGACCGTAATACAAAATATTGGGTTCTTAATAAATTACAATAAAACAATCCTCAAATGTTCAAATGTTGATACTATTCACGGTGATGATTATTTGAAAAGATTAGTGCCTCGTTAATTGTCATAAAGATTAGTGCCTCATTAAAGCCCGGTAAAGCCTCGTTAATTCGAACCGATTTAATTCAAACTTTCAGTTATTTCAGACCGATACTCTGGTCGTGCCAGAGCCTTGTGTAGTATTTCTATGGTAGAAAACTCCCGATTACACTAAACCTCATCATAAACAAGTTGCATCTTACACGAAAATAAGTTTGTTATATATGAAACTTCGTTATAAAACAGGGTTCATAGCACCTGAGTGAAACGAAATTCAAAATTTTTCAAGGACTTTCAAGGACCTAGCAAGTATTTTTCAAGGACATAAAATAACACTTAAAACAGTAGAAAATGACAAAGCCACTTCTTACAGCATAAAGATTTGTACTTTATTTTGTATGGTTTACACCATGGATTGTAGTCACTTTTGTGTTCTCAATGTGTTTCGTACTCTTCATGTGACATTTAAGGGCAGACTTCCCCATAGATGACACATCGAAGCTCTTTCCACGTGGGAAAACTTTGCCTGTTACGAGTTTGACGTATCAGGCGCAATCTACTCCCTATGAGCGGCAATGCATAACCAAAACGGCTGGAATTCGCATTTGCCCGGCATAGTTCCACCACAAGTGACGCGACTGCGAATATTCGCACAGTCTCCACAAAAAAGCCAGGCTTATCTCCGTCGTTGCTGCTGTAACCACGCAAGTGCTACCACAAATACAGTGTACTAGAAGAGTACACTGTACTACAACACTGCAATATAGATAGAGAAACGGACTGGATTAGATGGTTTGCACAGTTGCTAGGCAAACAAAAACATCCACCAGATTATGGCTGAACGAATTTTGATGAAATTCAAGGACTTTTAAGGACCTCAAACAAATTTAAGGATTTTCAAGGCCTTGAAAATGCCAGTTTGAAATTCAAGGGTTTTCAATGGTTTCAAGGACTGCTATGAACCCTGTAAAAGGTATATTCCTAACACTGCACCAAATGCAAGACTGTTTTTTATTTACATTATTATAACTGATATTTCGTTATATCTATGTTTGTTATATCGAAGTTTGAGTGTATTCGAACACGTCGGATTTCACAACAGTTAATCTGAACTTCGAACAGCCCATTTTCATTGCTCCTTGCAGAAGTTAGCCCACAGTGATCATAATGTGTTGCGAAACCAAACAACCAAACCTAATTAACTAGTGATGCAAAACAACGAAATTTCTGCATTTCTCAGCGGATGGGAAGTCGGACACTGAGCTGGAGCTTTTGGATAAGCTGCAAGATGCTCTGGGGTCGCAATGGAAGAAACGCAAACAAATGAAAACTGCTGATGATGGCATGGGGTGCAAAAAAAAAAAGGTGTGGAAAGACATTAACAATAAAAGATACATTCTAAAAAATGTAGCAGAAGTCATCATATGCAATATCAAGCTTTGTTGTTCTTGTTTACGTGGTAAACAATGATTGCTATCTACAAAGACTGGCATTAGGTCAACACCGTGCAAAGGATGGTCGAGGGGCACTTGACTACGAGATGAGAACGAAAACGTCGACAAGAGAAGTTTGCGGGGAGTGAGCTCAAAGCCCTTTAGCTCGCTCCCCGCTTTCATTATTCTTGAACGGTCATCAATGATGTGCAAAGATGAGCCGACGGACCTGCAAGTGGTCGAGCAGTCGTCCCGGGGTAGCAACGAGAAAGTTGACACCCTTGGCCAACTTGCTGGCTTCGGACTGCCGGTTGGTGCCTCCCATGATAAGGCCCAGTGTCTGGTTCTGGCCCGATAGGAGCTCCTGGAGCACACCAAATGTCTGCATGGCCAACTCGCGAGTCGGTGCGATCACCAGGGCCCCCGTGCCATTGCGGGGCATGAACTTCAGCTTGTAGAGCAGTTCCACGGCGGGGATCAAGAACGCCAGCGTCTTGCCACTGCCTGTTTTAGCGGCAGCCACCACGTCCCTGCAAACAAATCGACATTGAAAGAGGGGGATATTTCTTAGGGAAAGGCAGACAGGTAGGCCCGAGTCACTGTATAGCTTGCTCTGGTCTGCACTGAAGAATCAGGACAGAAAAGAAAAGGTGTGATGACAGAACAAGAGGCGGAGATGCACACTATACATTGCCGTGTTGTATGTAAGGCTATGCGGTATGTCTAGTCGAGAGGCCATGACAGATCAGTTAGCACGATTGTGCTATGTATTTGTTATACGTGGAGCACCTTGAAGAAAGTAATCTCATCAAAGGGAGCATATTTTTTTTTTTGCACCTGTGCACAGTTGCAGTGAAATGCCCACATTGAGGTTAAATACATATTCTACGAATGTGCCATCCACACTAAACAAAAGAAAAAAACAATATGACGAAGGATAAAACCAGGTGACAAAAAAAAAAAAAAAGAAGCATGTGGTCGAGAAGACAGTCATTTATATGCACAGGTGGCACCAGTACAGCGAAACCTCGATGAACATGAACTGCTACCTAAACAAAAGTACCTTTTCTTTGGTTGGTATTGAATATGGGTTGTGTCCTCCCTAGAGTGAATGCTTCTCAGTAAATAAAAGTTCCATTAAAAAGAAGCGTAATTCTCCAATCATTTTGGGTTTCAATTAAAAAGATTCTGCCGTAGCTGTGACAATATATAACCTGCACTTTGCCAACTCACTTTCCCTCCAGCAAATGTGGAATGCTCTTGGCCTGAATCTCAGTCATCCTTTTGAATCCCATACCATCGATGGCCTTCAGTGTGGCGTCAGAGACCTTCCCATGCAGGGAGCTGAACTGTGTGTCCGACAAAACTCCGAAGCTTGTGCCTGGTACTGTAGTAGAAGAAAGGCAGAGAGGCAGTGAAAGTGCGATTTTACTCAGCGACATAAGCTAAGCGACTATTTCCAGCATATGAAAACAAGTCATACTTGGGCGATGGTCTAGAGTTAAAGCTACTAATACGCTCTCGTCAAAGAGGCAATTTTAGTCATACCTCTAGTGTACTAATATTGTGGCCTCCACAATATTGTGGCCTCCACAAGCAGTTTACTTAGGCTGTTAACACAAAGCAACGAAAGAAATCTGGGAGATATAAGTACGTGATTTTATAGTACTTGATGTTGGGTGTGCAATCTCATTAAAAATACAACACAGCTAAAAATTGCGCACATAACAAAGCATGGCAATGTTTTATGCATGGTCATTAAATTTTTGAACTACAATAAAACCTCGTTAATTTGAAGTCACTGGAAACATAAGAAATCTTCGAATTACAAGGGTTTTCAAATGAACAGAATATAGAAAAAGTGGGATGCAAGGATGCAAGTAATTCGGGATCGTCGTTTGCGGTCTTAATTTTGCCGCGAACGCGGGAGAAAAGCGGGCTTCGCTGCCGCCACTGAGCAGCATGTCGCCTGTTCCTCGCTGCGTCGGCACGTCATGATGCAACCATTTGCCCGTTCTTTCTGGTAAAATAAGAAATTTAATAATGGCCAGTGTGACGAAATTTGCTACATGTTTTGGCTAGAAAAAATGATCACTGAAACTTTAGAGCTTAGTTTTTGAAGTAGGCGTTGTAGGCAAAAACTACGCAAGCAGTTAACGGGCGTGAATTGCTGGAGCAACCAGCAATCGGAGGTTCGCATATATTGCTAATTCCATCAAACTGTCCTTTATTAACCTTAGAATATCAAAAAGAATGGTAAATCATGACCCAGTGACGTTGCGAGAAACGTGCGATATTCTGCCTGCACGTCCCTGCTGTGTTGCAGTGAAGCACGTCTTGTTTTCCGCAGGCACACATTTTGGTTAACCACAAGACCGTTCCCCACCCCCATCCGCTGGAAGCAGCGAGGCTGGGATGCTTAAGCTGCCACTCATTAGTATCGCCAGGTCCCATTGCCATGTGGCTCTTAAGTGCAGTCGTTTCCGCGGATTTGTGGCAAAATCGTGATCGGGAATTGGCACATGGCAGCCAAAGTTTTCGAATGAACCAAACTCGTGCTGACCGGCGCTTCAAACTATTTGCTCAGTCTTACATTGTAGAATACGGGACAGTGGAAATATTTTGAATCAAGCCACATTTCGAAATATCCAAAGTTCGAATTAATAACGTTTTACTGTAGATTTACAGCATTTCACTCAGTGGCCATCTTCTTAGATCCAGCACCAATTATTTGTTGTGATAATCTTGTCAACTGATACGAGACTTAAGAGAGCTGTTGCTCGCTTGGCTGTTTATTTTGCCATCTAAAGTGACACTATAATACAGTGTTTGAGAGCGCGGATCAGTGCAGCGAGTGTCACTTTGGCAGCTCACATGCTAAGGATTTGGTAAACAAGTTCCATTTAGAATTTGTAGAAGTATCTATGCACAAATCACTTAGCACACAGCCCATGTACGTTTTACTTCTGGTAATATATGAAATTTTACAAAATGATTAATTATATTGATAAGTGAACACGAGATGGTGTCAACCCCAACAATATACTGCACATATTCACCTTGAAAATGTGCTTGATCGCACAAAGACACAACGAGGCGTGACAACTGTCTGCAAATGCTTTTAAAAAAAGCAAGCTTACGAGGTTCTGGCTCTGGTTCAACTTCTTCAGCCTTGTCAGTCTCTGCCTCTCCTTGATAAAAAAAAAAAAAGAATTAAATTCTGAGGTTTTACATGCGAAAACCATGGTGAGGTTATAAGGCACACTGTAGCAGGTACACCTCACAAATCCCAACGATCAGAAATTCTTTAATGGGCACCTGAATTCATACGCGAGTGTCACTCCATTGTGCCCTAATCGAAATGTGGCCGCTGTGGCCAGGAATTGGGCGTTCCCTGCACCCTTCTTTTGCTCAAAACAAAAATATTCACGTGTAGTAGGGCTGTATTAAAAAAAAGTAGGAGCAAAAGTTTGGCTGGTTGGCTACTCGGTGCTTTAAGAAGACAAGCAGATTGAGCAAGTCAGTGAGGTTACATGATACCAGCGTGAAGTCGCAGGTTCTATGCCTGTGACCCTCTTGCTTGTGTTCAGTATATTCTTCGTGCTTTCAATACCTTGTACTAGTTGGTAAGTGGTGCTTGTCTGTGCCCCTTTTATTTTTCTCTGTCTTTGCTGTCTCACACTGTACCAAACATTCTATTACTAAGCCCAAGACATGGCAGCCAACAGATCACCAGAACAAGAATAACATTAACAATTTCTTCATTTTTCTTTAGGAAAGTAGTATATGCTAATCATAGAAATAAAGTATGCGTGCACGTCGGCCATCTTGCCAAGCAATTTTCAACCTCTCTTCCCTCTTTTATTTATGAATTAGAGGTTAATTAAGTAAAAGGGCAACATATTTTCAAGCATCGCTTTCTGCACAAATGAGTAGTACCACCAGGCTTTTGAAAATGAAGATAGTCGCAGATAACCAATTTCTAAATTTTACAAAAAGGCTGCTGCTACCTTGCATATCGACATGCTGATGCTGTTTAAACAATCTTCAGCAGTTATAACTACTGCATTCTGTATTCATGTGACGGATTCGGGTAGCTGCAAATGATGAACCGAGACAGGAACACCACATTTAATGAACACATGCACGGTACTCGTGTACAAACAAATGCCACTAACCACCAAAATGAAACCAAAGCTATCTATAAAGCGGACTACAAACTGAACTATCCTAAACAGCGTCGGGCAACTCTAGCTTCCCAATTCGTGCCGACCTCTCTTGACCCAGGCGATTCGCGGCTTTTCAATGTACCGGCTCGGTTATGCTGCATCACTGTGGGGATTCTCGATGCTCTCGACAAACGCCGCTGTCCCTGCCGCTGCCGAAGTGGCTGCCCATCATCGTCCCTCGATGTCAGTGATGTGGCGTATGCCTCGGTGGTTGGGCCTGGCAGTGTTCGGGGTCACCCGGTACTGGGAGCAGACGCAGCCCACCGGAGATTGTCTTCGTCGGTTTGTTTCAAAGGGGGCTTGCTCCAGAAATGTCGGCATTTGCTGTGTGCACCTGCTGCATCCCAAGCAGACTCCCTCAAAGCATGTCGAGCTCTCTGTCTACCGGTTTACTTCTCGGGACGCCCGCGCCAAAGGTTGCCGAGTCAATGTCCTGCCGCTCCCGTCGCCAGTGCGCTTGCCGGTGATGCGACTTTCTCCTTGCAAGCCCACATAGACAACGACAGCGAATCGTTTGCTCGCTTACCGCGCAGAGCTTGGGTCACCCGCACCGTGCTTCACTTTATGATGCGCGTGCTCACACAGTACCGAACGTTGTCTGAACATTGTTGTCCTTTTTCTTCTCAAGGGCTCTTGCTTATGACATACGCCCCCTTTTCCAAGAGTTTTGTCATTAAAAGGTGCTTTTCGCCATTATCACGCTGTTGCCATAATCTTGGTCCTTAATTTATTGCATTCTCTTGTCTGGTGTTCACTTATACTTGCACTGACCACTGGTCAACACGAATCACTTTTGGGAACACATCAACCACTACACTGCACGTTTGGAAAGGTCTGCGAGTTCATTGTCCTTAGCACTTTTTTGCTACACTCAGAAATTTAACTATAATAAGATTGCAACCCTTACAGTTCCCAAATGTGCACAACTTCATTGTGTACGGAACTGAACTTCTAATAAACCCATCTATAGACCTACTTCCGACAAAGCCCACCAGGCAATTTTTTTTCCTTTAGAGCAACCACCAGTTTGAGATAACACACTTCAATTGGTGCTTTTAGACCCTCCGCGTCTTTTTTAGTTTCTTTCTACGTCTACTCGCGACCCACCATCTAAGACGCTTGATACAGCTGATGCCTCTGCTTTTTTTGTCCTCCAACGCCCCTTCGCATCATCTTTCACAGCCCGTGTCCCACCTCAATATGTAATGCTGGTCTTTTGCCCCGCACTCTCCGCATCCTCACAGTTTGAACAAACAATAGGCATTGTCGCCTCAATCTTTCCCCTTGCCTTAGGTCTACCATTCACAATGGGCAGCCTTTCTTGCATCCTGATAGTTGCTACTAGTTCTTGGCAAGTTTGAATATCTCTTTTCCATTACTCTAGGGTATTTAACATCATGCGTCTCCGGCACTCTATTTTGTTACCCTCTAGTACTATATCTTACGAGCACTGAACCCTGGTTTCTTCTGCAGACATGCTAATCAATAAATAGCTATGCTCTGTTTCTTTGTCGTATCTAAGCGTCGTGTTCTCATGCTGCATCTTTTTCCCAAAACTGGCAGTGTTTGTAAAATTTGAGCCGTTTTCATTAGGCTGACTACATAAGAATGTGCTCTCATTTGCACATTTAGCACACTCTATAACGCTTCGCTAAGCTGCAACAAAACACTGAACAACAGGTGCACAAACTCCTTGAACAAAAATCTTTGTCAACATCATTTAATCTGGTGTAATTCCCCTTTTAGCTAGCACCAATGGCAGTTCGCACTCGAGCTCCTACTTTTATAGTGTTAAAATAGAGGTATTGTACGTCGAGAAAGGTTCAGACGTAGCTTGGCAAAATGTCCTTTATCAGGCAGGTCCGGCGAAAGGCAAGCGGCGTGCGCGAGCTACTACTGCAGCCACCGATCATCATCGTCGTCTTCATTACCAGCAGAGCGTCCGTTATTCAGATTCATTACAATTACTCCCCGCGAAATAAGGAGCCATCCTGGCGACCTATGGACAAGTAAACACGGGAGGGTCGTAGCAGGGCTTAAGTCTCGAGACGTGGACAATTTCCTGGCCACGACGACGTTGGTCAGAAGATGGTTCCAGTGGCTCGATGAGGTAATTCACCGGTGACGTTTTTTGTAGCACACGATATGGGCCGTGATACTTGGGGACCAACTTGGTAGAAAGGCCAGGTGTAGCAGAAGGGACATGCCGCCAGACGAGTGAACCTGTATCGTAGGAAGTAGTGTTATTTGATGCAACATGGTGGTGCTTTTAGCATCCTTGGTCTTGGGTTGTGAATGATCTTGCCAGTTGGCGGCATTCTTCAGCGTATGTAGTGGCTTGAGACAAAGTCGTGGCCTCTGAGGAGTCAGGTTTGTACGAAAGAATGGTGTCCATAGTGCAAGAAGGTTCGCGTCCGTAAAGGAGGAAAAAAGGAGAGAACCCAGTAGTGCTTTGAATGGCGGTATTATAAGCGAACGTGATAAACGGGAGCACTCGGTCCCAATTGGAGTGGTCTGACGAGATATACATAGACAGCATGTCACCAAGGGTGTGGTTGAAGCGCTCTGTCATTCCATTGGTCTGGGGATGATAGGCGCTTGTAGTGCAATGAACGACGTGGCACTCACGCAGCAATGCTGTGATGACGTCTGACAAGAATACGCGACCACGATCGCTCAGTAACTCCCGAGGTGCTCCATGACCTAATACGATGTTGTGAAGAACGAAAGTCGCAACGTCTTTTGCTGTAGACGAGGAAAGGGATGAAGTTTCGGCATACCGCGTGAGATGGTCGACGGCAACTATGATCCAGCGGTTACCGTCAGCAGTGTTGGGAAGGGGACCATAGATATCGATGCCGACGCGGTCGAATGGTCGGGATGGGCATGGTAAGGGTAGCAAGGTACCGCTAGCGTGATAAGGGGGAGTTTTTCGTCTCTGGCACGTCAAGCAGGCCCGAAAGTATTGTCGTATAAAACGGTACATGCCACGCCAGTAATATCGGAGACGTATGCGAGAATAAGTCTTCAGGAAACCTGCGTGGCCACATTGAGGGTCGTCATGAAACGTGGAACAAATTTCGGATCGCAGATGTCGTGGAATTACGAGTAGCCACTGACGTTCACCGGGTGCGTAGTTGCGTCGGTACAGCTTGTCGTCGCGAGTGGCGAAGTGCTCGACTTGCCGACGCAACATGCGAGAAGGGGGGGGGGGGGGGGGGGAAGCCGTCCGCCCAGCCAGGATGTCGAGAATCGAAGCAACCCAAGGGTCCTTGCATTGCTCAGATGGCATGTCGGCGATGGTGACGGCAGTGGCATCATCACAGGTTAGACTTTCGCAGCAGTCCGGGTCAGGGGGTAGAGGCGAACGTGATAGGGCGTCTGCGTCCGAATGTTTCCGGCCGGAGCGATAGACCACGCAAATATTATATTCTTGGAGGCGTAATGTCCATCGGGCGAGGCGACCGCTTGGATCCTTCAGTGACGACAACCAGCAGAGGGCGTGGTGGTCAGTCACGACGTCAAAAGGGCGCCCGTACACGTAAGGTCGAAATTTCTCTATCGCCCAAATAATGGCGAGGCATTCCTTTTCAGTGACAGAATAGTTGGTTTCGGCTTTGCTAAGAGTTCGGCTTGCGTAGGCAACCACGTACTCTTGGAAGCCGTCTTTCTTCTGTGCAAGAATAGCGCCTAGCCCGACACCACTAGCGTCGGTGTGGATCTCTGTGGGTGCCGATGGGTCATACAGCCGCAGAATAGGCGGCGACGTGAGGAGGCGGCGCAGTTCATTGAAAGAGTCGTCACAGGTGGCAGACGAGGCTGAAAGGTCTCTAGAGCCAGCGAGGAGCTTGGTCAAAGGAGCGATGATCGTCGCGAAATTGCGGACGAAGCGCCGGAAAGGCCTATGAAGCTTCGGAGCTCTTTCATGGTGGTTGGTTTGAGAAACGCTGAAACGGCTGTAAGTTTGGCAGGGTCAGGAAGAATACCGTCTTTTGAAACCACGTGGCCAAGGATCGTAAGCTTTCAAGCGGCGAAATTGCACTTCTTCAGATTCAGTTGCAGCCCCGCGGCAGAAATACACGCGAGGACTTTCTCGAGGCGGGTTAAATGGGTTGCGAAATCAGTTGAAAAGACGACAATATCATCTAAATAACAAAGGCAAACGTTCCATTTGAGGCCTCGAAGGATAGAGTCCATCATCCGCTCGAAAGTAGCTGGCGCGTTGCAGAGGCCGAAGGGCATGACTGTGAATTCGTAAAGCCCGTCGGGCGTGATGAAAGCAGTTTTTTCACTATCGGCCTCTGACATGGGTACCTGCCAGTATCCAGAGCGCAGATCTAAAGAAGAGAAAAATTCGGCTCCCTGTAGGCAGTCCAAGGCATCGTCAATGCGTGGCAGCGGATAGACATCCTTGCGCGTGATTCGGTTGAGACGCCGGTAGTCCACGCAAAACCTGATGGATCCGTCCTTCTTCTTCACCAACACAACTGGAGAGGGCCAGGGACTGCTTGACGGTTCGATTATGCCACGTGTCAGCATGTCGTCAACCTGTTCATTGATGGCACGACTTTCGGTAGTTGACACACGATATGGACGCTGCCGTAATGGCGTCTCTTGACCGGTATCTATACGGTGAACAACAGATGACGCTCGACCTATGGAAGGCTGATTGTGGTCAAACGAGGCTTGAAAACGCTGTAGGAGCTTGATCAGCTGTTTCTGCTGCCCAGGCGTGAGGTTACAATCAATGGACTTGCGGAATACATCTATAGGTTCATTGGCGTCAGTTGCGGGTGTAATGGCAGAAGTCGGTAAAAATGGCTTGTCTGGATAGATCGGGTCTTCGAAAATACAATTTAAGGTCTCGAGGCTTCCCAGACACTCACCGCGTAGCAGGATGTACAGACAAGCAGAAACGTTGCACGCATAAAGTACCGCCGAACCATTGGAAAAGTTGATGACGGCAAACGGGAGGACGATGGTTCGGTGTTGCGCACTAGCTATAGTTGGTTGGAACAGGAGCGTCGAGTTAGTGGCAGCAGGGGAAAACACAGGCACTAGGACGGCGGACAACGGCGCGATGCGGACGTCAGCTGCGGCAAACACTTTCAAGGGACTGTGGTGATCGATATCAAGGCACGGATTCGTCAACGTGAGTTCAGCACGAGCGCAGTTGACGAGGGCCTGATGGGTAGAAAGGAAATCCCATCCTAGTATGACGTCGTACGATGAACGTGGGAGAACAACAAAGTTGACGGCGTACCAAACATCTTGAATAAGAACGCGTGCTGTGCACTGAGCTGTCGGCGCGATGAAATGGGAGGTGGCTGTACGCAGAGCAAGATTCGTAAGCGGCGTTGTAACTTTTCTCAAATCGCGACACAGTTTTTCACTAATTACAGAAGCAACGGCGCCTGTGTCGACAAGTGCACGTACAGCAACACCTTCTACTAGCACATCAATTTCGTTGGTCGGACAAAGAGGAGGTCTTAGAATGTTCGACGACGACGCAGTTCTTGCCTCCGGAACTGCGGATGTCAGTTTTCCTCTCGAGCGGGGCTCGTGCGCCGAAGCATCGGGGAGACAGATCGGCGACGGGGTGGTAATGACCGGCGAGAATCGACTGGGCGTCGTGGGGACAATGAGTCGGTGATAGGAGAAGATGGTCGCTGGGGATTCTGGGCAGCCTGGTAATTTGCAGAATTCCCATGGTCTGGAGGCTGGAAGTTGCGATGGCGACAGTAGCGTGCTATATGTCCCACGAAACCGCATGCGAAACAGATGGGTCGATTATCCAAGGTGCGCCATGGGTTAACGACAGAAGGTGCAGGGGGCGAAACGGGATGGGGTGCCGTGTATGTAGGCAGCGTCGTAGGGTAGGAGGACCCGGTGCCCCGGTATGCGCCAGAGATAGGTGGGGCTGGGGGTCTAGCAACGACGGCAGCGTAGGTCAGCGGCGTAGGGACAGATGGCGATGGAGGCAGTGCCTGCGTGACCTGTGTCTCGATGACCTGGCGTAGACGTGGGTCTAACGAGGTCACTGGCGCGGATGCTTCGGCCACAATAGAAAGCTGACGCGCAACTTCCTCACGAATGAATTGTTTGATTTGGGCAGTAAGACGGTGTTATCAGCAGCGACGTCGTGTACGAGGGCGGAAACTTCAGCCGTATCTTCTGCGGCCCTGCGCGTCGAGACACGCTGCTTACGCAACTCGTCGTACTCCTGACAGAGCTGGACAACATCGGTGATGGTCTGTGGATTTCTAGCGACGAGCATCTGGAAGGTGTCGTCGTCAACTCCTTTGATGATGTGCTTGATTTTGTCGCGTTCGGTGAGAGATTCATCGACGCGCTTGCAAAGAGACAAGACATCTTCAATGTAACTTGTAAAGGTCTCGTCCCTGCGCTGGACTCAACTACGGAGACGCTGTTCCGCGCGAAGCCGGCGCACGGCGGGACGACCGAAGACCGCGGCGATGGTGGTCTTGAAGGCAGACCAGTTGGTAATTTCGCCTTCGTGGTTTTTGAACCAGAGGCTGGCCACATCAGCGAGGTAAAAGCGCACGTTTGTGAGCTGGTCGCAGGCGTTCCACTTGTTGGAAGCGCTTACGATTTCGTACTCGACGAGCCAGTCCTCGACGTCTTGTTCGTCATTGCCGCGAAAAATTGGTGGGTCGCGTTGCCGAGGCGCGCCAGCACAGTAGACTGTCGTTGGTAAGGCAGCTTGAGAAGGGCCAGGAGCAGTCATGGTGAACGGTGAGGGTAGCGTCCGATTGCGAAGTTCCAGGTTGATGGGAACCCCGGCTCCTCCACCACTTAAAATAGAGGTGTTGTACGTCGAGAAAGGTTCAGACGTAGCTTGGCAAAATGTCCTTTATCAGGCAGGTCCGGCTAAAGGCGAGCGGCGTGCGCGAGCTACTACTGCAGCCACCGATCATCATCGTCTCCTTCATTACCAGCAGAGCGTCCGTTATTCAGATTCATTACAGTGTATAAGCTTCTAGCACTAGGGCAGATTCTGCCTAGAGTTCGGCACGTTCCGCCTCTAACTCTTGTTAACGGCGCTCCCTCTCTTCTTCGCATGCCCTTTTCTTTATTGAGTTTCTGCTCCTGAATGACCATTAAGATCTTGTCCCAATCCATCTCTACAACAACCGCGAATCAGTGACTAAGCCAGATAAAATCCTGGCACGTTCGCCAACTGCCACGGATTCGGGTGGCTGCGGATGAACTGAGACAGGACTCTCTCAAGGGCACACCACATTTAATGAACACACGCATGGTACTCTAAAAAGTATAGAAAAATGTACAAACAAATGCCACTAACCACAAAATGAACAAAAACTATCTACAAAGCCGACTACAAACTGAACTGTCCAGAACAACGTCGGGCAACTCTAGCTTCACAATTCGCACAAACCTTAGTTGATCCAACTGATTCGCGGTTTATCAATGCCCGAGATTGGTCACGCTGCATCACTGTCGGGATTCTCGACGCTCTTGACAAACGTCGTCGCCCCTGACGCTGCCGACAAGGTCATCCGTTGTCGTCGTCGCCTGATGTTGGTGACGTGGCATATGCCTGAGTGGTTGGGCCTGGCGGCGTTCGGGGACACCCTGTACTACGAGCTGACGTAGCCCACCGAGGAGTGTTTTCGTCCGCTTGCTTCAAAGGAGGCTTGCACCAGGAACGTCCACGCTTGCTGTACGTAGCTGCTGCAGCCGGGGCGACCTCCCTCAAAGCAGGTTGAGGTCTCTGTCTAGTTCTCGGACACCCACGTCACAGGTTGCAGAGTCGATGTCGTGCTGCTCCCTTCGCCAGTGCGCTTGCTGGTGATGCGATCTTCTCCTTTGAAGCCCACCGATAATTTCAGTGCATCATTGCTCGTGTGCCGATCAGAGCTCGGGTCCTGCGCCCGTGCTTCACCTTATGATGTGCACATTCATGCAGCACCGAATGTTGTCTGTACTTCGTTGTCCTCTTTCTCCTTTCTTTTCTGAAGAGCTCTTGCTCATGAGAATTCAATTTATGATATTGCAGACACTGAACACAAATTATTCTCCCACATTGTGAACAAGTGCTCACAACGTACTGCATTGCCACCTACTAAAAGGTCATGATGATACTGATCAACAGATGTGATCATTTTACATTTGTGCAAACTCTGTGAGGAACGCAATAAAAAGAAACAGTTTAAGGCTGTGCATCAGTGCCCTTACCACCTTCTCCATGTTCTTCAGCACACTCTTCTTGAGGCTGGTCCTCATGCTCCTCCTCGACCATTTTCGTTTCTTCTTCTTCCTCCTTTTCTAGCTTGATTTTCTTTTCTATAAATTAAAATTGAACGAAAAACAATCTGTCATCTCATTGCAATAACGAGCTTTCTTACTGATTGGCCAACACAGAAAAATATCTTGCATGGCGGCCTCAAAATTTTAAGAATAAAAAGAGGAAGATATGACATGAATGTATTAAACATAATCAAATCTGTAGGCTCAGCAATTCAACAATGAGAAACTAAAGATGTACACCATACAAAGAAAGTCTTGCTCAGAATTGTGATACAATTACAAAAGAGTATAAGCACTTTATAATATTTTGTATTAAAAATAATCAAATCTGTAGGCTCAGCAATTCAACAAAGAGAAACTAAATATGTACACCATACAAAGAAAGTCTTGCTCAGATTTGTGATACAATTACAAAAGAGTATAAGCACTTTATCATATTTTGTATTAAAAATAATCAAATCTGTAGGCTCAGCAATTCAACAAAGAGAAACTAAATATGTACACCATACAAAGAAAGAAAGTCTTGCTCATATTTGTGATACAATTACAAAAGAGTATAAGCACTTTATCATACTTTGCTTTCAGTGTACCCACTCCAGCAATATCTTGCTATGCAAGATGCCAATATCTGTAAATAAATAAATAACTTAAGTTTAAAGCCAGTGCTCGAAAGAAATCTTCACTGACCTTTCGAAACAGTGATATGGTACTATAATTGATAGGCATCGAGGGGGAAAGCCCAGGGCGCTCATGCAAAAGTTATGAGCTGGTATGCAACGCTTCTCTCCTTATTGTCACGTACCACGTACACAGAAGACAAACAAATGGATGCGATTTGTTGAGAACAAATCTAAGGCCAGCATCGGTAATAAACTGCGCCAAAGGTTGTAAGGCGACATTTCGTTTCCTACTGTGATCTACTGCATGTTTGTCAAACTTTCCGTCCTCAATCGCTATCTGACCATAACCTAACATTATGACATACCTTACTAATTGCAGACACGTGTAGGTTCAAATGTCTAAAATGCAGAAACATGTGTCAAACGCGAACACATGTAGGCCTGCGTGTAGACACACGTAGGGAGCCGAGAGTGTATGTACTACTTCACGAACTGTATGACATAGCGTACGGTTCACAGATCAGTCAAAATATGAGCCTCGTTAACGCCAATACTTGACCTTTTCGACATCTTTATTACACATTTACAGGCTGCATTTTGCGAACTTCGAAGCGACACGGACAAGCACCAAATTGCATGACGTATTGCGCGAGACCAACATTACCAGACTTCCAGCTTACCTTGTCCACTTTCGCAGTCCAGCTTCTTCACAGCCCGTAACTTTTTTCTGTTCTTCTGCCGCTTCTTGATCTTCCGCATGACCACCTGATCAGGGATTGCCATTGCTGAGAACAACGGCTTACGAGCGCGTACGCACCGCACCACGCTACCGAAAGTGCAAAGAAGGAGCCTTTTCTCGACTTGCCTAATGTTGGCCAGTGTCAGCTATGAGAACTCTTCCAAGCCAAACTACCGACTGAAGCGCAAGGCAGTAATCCAGTGCAGGCGAGCCGATATGAGACACATTGAAGAAAGCGCGCAGGCGCAGCCGTTCTTTTGCGCGGTTGTCCTGTTGTAACGGGTGTGCTGAACGGTTGAAGTGGTAGGTGTTCTCTAACGGTAGTAACTAGTAACCGCGCAAATTGTTAGCGTTGCGGCCGCTGCCAAAGGCAGCATGCGAACGTTGCATTTAGGATCGGCATTTAGGATGACACTTGACAACGTCTTGCAGCCGTACTGGGACTGGAGTCAGTATCATCCTGCCGAGGCTCCTGCGTGCTCTACAATTTCTGCGAACTTATCCAAAGAATGGGAAAAGTACCTGAACAGCTGCGGTGTTTTGACGCCGCTCGGCGAGCACAGAATACTGTCCGAGCGGCTCTTGCTTCGGGAGGTGCTGTGGATGTTGCGCGGTACGAAAGAACTGTTCGCCTTTTCCTGGAATGGGACAGAGTTTGTCGTCAACGACAATTTCAAGTTGACGCACCTTACCCAAGCAGCAGTGAAGAACTCGCTGGAGGAAGTGTGCCGCTGTGCGTCCTACGTAGCTCATTTGCAGGACTTCATTTCAGCGACTGCGGGTGTCGGAGAGGAGACGTCTGTGGTGACGCTTACTTACCAAGCCTTTGCGAACTCTATTTCGGAGCAACTGGCGCCATACAACAAACGCCTTGCGGAGATTGAAAAATTGCTCATAGAGCAGGATGAAACGTTTACGCTTCTGATGCTGTTTAGGGACATGCATTCTTATTTTGAGCGTGTGAGGCATATGCATGACATTTACAGCTGCATTCTGCCGACTGATTCTACAACCAGCCCCGTGCAGAGCACAGTCAAGCTGCTCTGTGTTCTCGAGCGGGCCTTAGAAAGTGCCACAGTTCTAAGTCAACACAGGTCGCAAACGGTCAGCTTGTACTTGGATACATTGAAACCCTTCATTGACTTTGTCGATGAGCTGAGCAGCACTGGAAAGCTAACTGATCCGTATCAAGAGTTCCCTATCAGACGCGCTCGTGATGTTACGTTTGAAGACCCGACATACTGGAAGACATCTCTCTATGTATGCAATTCATACTACTTGAATACTATCATGGGATCGCACTTACTGCCACTCACATCAGCAGGCAAATCGATTGAGCACCTGATGCATGCAATGCAGAGCAAGAACGTTGTACAGAAGAGTATTCTGGGGACGCTATACACGTCCATTATCAGCAACATACCTTGCTCTGCAAGCAAAGTTGAAAATGAGGCAAACCAAGCCGCAACTTTGACAAACGTTTCAGAGCTATTTGAGAAAATAAATCAATGGACTAAGCAGATTGGTTTCTTTGACCTGACTCACGTGGCCTCCGAGAACATGTTGGTGAAGACGGGTAGCGTAACATGCAATTTGACCTGCACACTGTATCAAATTCAGCAAGCTGTCACAACTGCGGTGACGGAAAGGTGCCGTCAGAACAGTGCCAAGTTCCTGCGTTACCTCCAATCTGATTGCGAGCTTCCCAAACAGATTGACACCGTTCATAGTCATTTCCTTATGTTTGCCGGTGAAGTCATGCACATGTTCACCTTTGAGGTGTTCATGAAGCTTTTGTCAGACACTCCAGAGACCTGGCAGAGCTTGTCATTCTTGAACTTTGCCCTCCAGGAAGCACTGTCTTGTCACTCCCGACCTGTTTCTTTCTTAAAGAAGTTGAACATAAGACTGAGAGGGAGCTTTGCCAAAGCACCCCTGGAAGGTTTTGACAATGTTGTCCTTCGCTATGATGTGGCCTGGCCAATGTCGATTGTGTTGACTGAAACCACCCTCGATTTGTACAACCGTATCTTCGTCTTCCTCTGCAAGGTGAAATGTGCCAAGTTTGCTCTTGAAGAACTGCATTTCCAGGAGCTCTGCAAGAGTTGTGTCAAGGAGACAATGGCCACGATGCGGGTTGCTTACTTTCTCCAGTTTCTGAGATTTCAAGCACTAACCTTCCTCAACTCCTTCCATGCATGTCTTATGCAAGAAGTCCTGCATAGCAGTAAATTAGCCTTTGACAAGGAACTAGACAGTGCTGCAGATCTAGATACAGTCATCAAGTGCCACGAAGGCTTCGTTGCCAAAGTGTTTCGTCAGTGTCTGCTGAGCGACCAATTCAATCAGCTACGAGAACCATTGCTCTCTTTTCTAAAGCTTTGCATCAAGTTTCATGTCCTCTGGAACAGAGGTGTTGAGAATATACGTTTGTCTGAAGTCAAAAGCATTCACAACGGCTTCATATGCCATCATGCTGATTTCAAGGCCACAGCGATAGCATATGTGAGGCAAGGGTATGCAGACTCGTCGCCGTTGTTAACATTCTGTCTTGATACACCCTATTTACGCGTTCTATCAATCGACGGTTCCTAACCTTGTTGACATTCTCTGCTTCCTATAAAATAATTGAAATGTTCTATGTATTCGACTGTCTTCCTACATATTGTACAGGCATTTAATCCTGTCTTTAATGAAAACAACCTTCAACTTTCCCATTTTCTAGTAATATAATAAATGTATCTGGGATGTTCTCATGCCACATCGTTGAAGTCCATCTCTCTCTCTCTCCTTTTTTGAGTACCAAGCATTGGTGCACGAAAAATGTGGAGTTGCAAGAGTCAGTAAAGGTGCGTATTGCATTGATTTATGTGGTTCAATTGGGATTCAGATGTTGCAGCATAAAGCAGCAACACAGAATTCGGAGCTCTATAATGGCAAGCACCCAACCTCAACTGCTTGATTCACGGATGTTAGCACCTATCATTATTAGACTTTACATACCTTATTAGACTTTACATAAGTTAAAGTTGCGTGTGTATTTTGGACACCCTATGCTTGAGGGCAAGCTTTAAAAAAAAGACAAAAGCAAGCAAGACTAGCATCCACAAAGTGCAGAATAGTTCTGCCAACAATAATGTCCTGTGGTATTTTACCACTGTCAGTAAAGCCAAATTATTGCACTTCTCCCTCGCACCAATTTGTGCAAATTGCATGAAATTTAGATTTGACACGGTACAGAATAGTTTTAATGAAATAAATTGGCTCAGATGTTTCCAAGTATCAGCGTACTGTTCCCTAAACAACTGGTCATGTAAACAGAACAAATAGAGCTATTCCCAACTCATGTGGCGCATTAGAGTGCGCCCCCTTTATGTCTGGAGTTCCAAATCTGCTTGTAGATGCCAATATGTTAGAAAATCTGAAATTTTTTATGCTAAAATTTTTGCCGTCGGGTTTTTCGGACTTCCTAGAGCAATTTCAGGACCAGAACAGCACTAATGGAGCCACCCACCTGCACCACATCTATCATCTCCATGTTGGAACCAGCATTTTGTTGAGAATACATTTGCAACCGTAGCAGAGCCTGAAGGGCAGCTTTGCTACAATAAGAGTGCCAGATGAAATAGAAGTATAATAAAAATCTGGAGGGATCACTCTCAACTCAATTCAACATGACTGTGTCTTTACAAAGTTCATATAAAAAATTCCCTGTGCAAATTGAATAGCAAGCACTATTTTAAAAATATTCAAAATTTCAAATATTCACCCACCTCTAATGAAAACTTAAAATATGGCTAAGGAGTGCCATTCAGCACAGCTTCATTATCCTCATCGCTACAGCGATGCCGAGGTGTAAGACGACGATGGAAAGGTGAACAGTTCAGTGGGATGTTTTCTCAGACCTTGGTGGCAGTAAAAAGATGCTCGAGTTGTCCTTGATTGCATCATGAGTGTCTCTAGTGGCTTTAAATTACCATCGCGAGCACTACAGCATCTAAAGGAATGCAAAACAGCAGAGGGCAGAGATTCTGCACTTTTCGAATTTCTTTCCATCACCCCTGTAGTACATGTTTTGCATCTAGAGTACATTTCCCAGATGCGATCAAGCACGCTTTCTTGAACTGATAATGCTGCAGTTTTGCATCTCTATCAAGTAACCAAACAGTAGTGCTACGGTGAACTCGCACGCCCGGAAATGCTTGGGCCGATACATTGGAACATTTCATGACCATTTCACATTTCAACATAGAAAACTGCAAAACAATCCCTTACTAGTCCAAGATGGCAGCACGCATGAATAAAAAAAAATTGTGAATATATCAACATAGAAATATATTCTTATTAAAGGGGCCCTGCCACACTTTTTGAGCAGGTTCAGAAAACGCTACCAATTGGTAGTCAAGGCTCCAGAGAACATGCGAGCCAAATAATGTAGCGCAGCACGTGGCCTGCAATTCACAATAAATTTTTTGTCAGCTAAAAATTGGTTTCACTTCTCTCGACAAATGACAAAAGCTCAAAAATCACATGTAACAGCAGTTTTTGTCAGCCATAGGTCGACTTCAGCATGGCACGCTCGGTCGTAACAGGAACCATCGCAGGAGGCCGCTACTTGTCTACGCTTGCGCCTGTGATCCCACTGAAAAGCTGCATATTCGAAGTAAAAACTGCTCAATGTCACGAGGCACGGGTCATTTTTTCTTTCTCCGTGCCATAGCTCCCTCCTTAGCTCCCAATGCTCTTGTCGGGATAAGAGAATGCAATCGCAGCATGCTACAAACCTTTGTAGCTCCACTCGTGCTGGACGAATTCTAAATATTTTTGCAGCATTGAATTTGTGATGCATTAAGCTCCCTTAGTAAATCTTTGCCATTGCTACTTGAAAAAGTGTTGCACAGCCCCCTTATGGATAAGAAATGCACATGCATAATACTTGGCTAAAGAGCAATTCCAAGTGTTGTGAACAATTGCGCAATGGCATATGATGCACAATACGGTGCAAAAGCAGGGGCCTCAAAAACTGCAGGGTTTCCCGATGTACCTTGTTTATGGCCGCACTGTCCACAGACTGTTTTTTGTATCGTGTTGAAAATCTGGGTCAGCTCTGCGTACCACTGAAACTCAGCATAAAAGAGTAACACCGTTAAGCCACAACGGCAGCAGAATATGAACTCGAGGACAAATTTTAGTAAGAACACTTTTTTTAATTTTAGAGCTTTGGTGCTCCACATAGTCTATGAAGCCTGGTTGGCGTTGGGTCCCCTCCTGCGTCCAAAGGTGGCCACAGCGTTCACAAAGCGCCTGTTGTATTGAATGCGCCTCTTGGCTCGGCCAGTCTTCTTCTTTTTCTTCTCCTGCTTCTCCACCTTTGGCGTCTGTCCCTTGACCTTTCCAGCACGAGCCAGGGAGCCGTGGACTTTGCCTGCAGGAGAACACAAATACTCAAAAAATTGATTCCCCTGTTTCCACATACATCTTCAGAAAAATGAGTTGCAACTAAGGCAGTTGTGTGCTCCAGGTGAAAGGAACCTTATTGTCATATGCCTCACCCACATGCGGCTTTTAAGCAAAGAAAACAAAGCGCATAATTTAAAGGAGTGCTGGCACGAATTTTAAATATTTTCGGATAGTCACACCGCTGTCGAGAACCCTAAAGATAGAACTGTGGTGCCTGGAAATGCACCAATATATTTGTAATACCGATATAAAAAAAACCTTTCTGTCTTGATGTCTAGGGGAAGGAGTGTCAGTGATGAGTCACGGCAGCGAGACCGTTACTAGAGGGGGAGATATGGGGAGACCGTTACTAGAGGCTGATCTGTCGTCTGCTTGTGATGTGAATGAATACATTGATGTTCCGCGACCCTGCCAGCGGTTTTCACGGCTTAGGCTGTGTGCACAACACAGAGTCCACAAACTTAGTGATACAGTGACTGCGATGAGGCTTGCTTGCTAACGCTACACAAAGAAAACTTTACAAAATATCTTATGCGTTGTCCAACAAGTAAGCTGCGTTAACGCTGCATACTAAGAAAACGAAAAACATCCACTTTAAAATGTTTCAAAAATCGTGCCAGTGAACCTTTATTTAACACTAACAGGAAAGCGAACTAGTGATGGCGAACTAGTGATGTACTAGCTTTACATCGGCGTAAGCATCTCACTTGAACTCACCAAGAAAGTGCGACACATCGCAAGCATTGTTTTGCTCCTCAAACAGGCCACCTTTCTAAACGCCAGGCATGTGAGGTAGCGTTGATATCATTGACAAGCGCAGATCAAATGCTGGCACGAGCGCGATACCTGCCACCCAAGAGATCACACGGCTACCTCCAGCAAACATCACGAAAGATGCTACTTTGGGTGACCTCCAATATCTGTGTAAAATTGCACTTGGACTTATTTCTCTTGCAACATAACAACGCTGCCAAGTGGCAGCTTTTCATGGTCACACATTGCTGGACGTTTCCACTAGCACGGCCTCAGCTTAAAAGAGATATTTCTTTCTTCGTTCCTCGATAATTCGTTCTTTTAATTTCGTGACTATTCAGTGGAATATGTTTGTACAGTATACATTGTATTGACTTGCGCTATTTACGGCCTGCGTGCCGAACTGTCGTAGGAGCAGAAGCCTTGGTCAGGCCTCATGGCCTTTAGCCTCTGCTTCCTTTCTGTTATAAACAGAAGAAATATAGTCAATTCAATCTGAAGATACAGCCACGAGATCGCTTCGTTGAATGTGGCCGAGCGGACGAGCTTGTTCACTGGCTTCAACACATAGATGTGCGAGAAGTTAAGCTTACCTCCAACCAGGGGCACAACGGCGTTGACGAGTGCGCCATCGGTCAAGCAGGCGGACAACAGGTCCCCATCGTTCAGTGGCTTGCCTCCTTCAGCGTATAGCCGCTGGTCCTCTGGCACAATACCCTCAGCTGTGTGGAGGTAGTTCTGCAGAGAGAGAAAAAAAAAAACTGGCTTCAAAGGACTGACCATCATAAAAATCAGCAGGTAACCAGAGGAAAAAGTGGTGATAGCCACCTACAGCACACTACATGTCCATTTAATGCAATGTGAAGTTTCATGCTTGGCACATTTAATATTTTCTCAACATTTACAACTTCCTTGATTTAATCAAAGGTCTACTTCAACGGTCAGTTTAGCTATCAGCTCAACCCTACCCACCATGTTCCTTCAACAAACACATAATTGTTACAATTTAGAGCTACCTATGAAGCAACAATTACATTTTGTTGCTTTCACACGTGCCACCTTCACCATTTCGGGATTCTTTTTTTCTAACGCCGAAGACTTTTAGTGGGCATTCAGAAGTACTACAGTCTGCCGTGTTTCATGCTATCTTTTTAAATGGATAACGCATAGTACACACCCCAACGTTTTCATCGCGCTAGCTAACTTCTCGAGTATGATCTACTAGCCACTACCACGCGATAGAAGCCACAGTTAGAGTAGAGCGGTTGGTTACTGCACAAGCAGGTATGTTGTCTTACGAAACGCAATAAGCCCGCGTTTTCTACACAAGTTTATACGACCACGATCAAACGCAAGAAGCAGTTTTTCTTACCTTGAGAAAGGAAACTGTCTCCTCGCCGGTTACCTCAACGGCGTGACTCTCCTGGCATTGGATGATTATCTTCATTTTGATATCTGCACAGCAAAAATGCGCACACAATGAACAACGCCGATCACTTGCTATCAGTTTTAAACTCGCCGGCGCATTAGTGAAGTTTAGCGCAACGTTCCACAGTACAGTGGTCGAACTCTGAGAAAACTAACTCGTTATCAGCAGTGAAGGTAGCAAGCGAATGAAGAGAAAACCGAAAAATCTGCATAACATGATTCGTCACAGGCCGCATTCCTACGCGCTCATGTGATAGCGGCTAATGGGCAGCGGGAGGTTTGGCAATCGGAACACCCACCACACAGGCCGCGAAGAGATGCGAACGGTAATGACTGGTTAAGATGCAAACCCTAAGTGTCCCTGGCCTCAACAAAAAGCGCGTGCATCGGTGATTATCGAGAAGCGACACCAAGAAACCAGACGATGCGCTCACATACCATGCCGCTCCGCGGTAAGCCTAACAAACCAACCTCAACATGAGCGAAATTGACGCACATACGGCAGTGTGATGTTGTTGACATGGCCGTGACGTGTTATAACGCATTTCGCCGACTCTTTCAATTATTCAGGACATTGTGGGAGCATTTAATCGCAACATACCTGGTGCTCGCGACGAAGACCGTCAGATCGCCAGCATGAATGAAGCGTAAAAGGTGGCGCCACGTGTTTGCAGAGCGCACTACAATCGCAGTTTGCACTCTTACGTTTTCGTCAAATTTAGCGAAACACTACTTATTACGTATCACAAATTATTAATAGTCATATATAAAATTTTTACACTTGCACTATTTCCGAAATAACTCTTCAAACAATTTTGAATAGTTCAACATAGCTTTTGAAACTGCAACACTGTATGCAAAGTACCAGTCTCGGAGGTTATGCATTTGGCCTTCAGAAGTGCTTAGACACGCAAGCTCGTATGTGCCTCTGCTTGAGTACCTTTGCTGTTCATAAACTGTTAATGTGCTAATAAACGACAAAAAAATTTTAAAATAAATGGTTGTGACACAAATTTCTATAGACACCCTTTACAAGTATGCCAAATTAATTTGAGCGTTTTTTGTTCGTTTCCGTAAATAGCACGAGGTGAAAAATTTTCTTTGTAGCGGTGAAAACAACATTTTCGAATTTTCCTTTGTGTAATTTGCTGTGATCAACATTCTTCTTTAAGAAATCAGCAGGTGAGTGTAACCAATAAGTTACACTCTGTGGCGCAAACTCGGCGCTTTTAACAGCATTTTGTTAATACGACAATAGACCGATCCCACAGGCCAGTTTCGCGACGCCACCGCTGCCGCGGCAGCCGCGGTGCATGCCGGTACTTGTAGTCGTCCGGGTGCACCAGCCAGCCGAAGTGCCTGAGCGTTCCCTTTTCGATAGATTTTTCGGTCGTGTGGAGCCGTCTTACGATGGGAGGATTTACGTGCTGTGTTCCTGGATGCTACAACAACAGCACAAGGGATAAAGGCTTGGGTTTCTACGTCTTTCCTAAAGAGCAAAAGCTTCGGGAGACGTGGATTCAGCGTATCAACAGGGCTGGACGGGGCGGCAGGTAAGACATCTTATTAAATGTATAGTGCCGCTTTGAAACTAAATAAGCGTATTGCGGTGGTTTTTTTTATGTGAATGTTTAATCATGAAGCTTAGCATACCAAAGAATATGATCTTTGCTCACTCTGCCTGCGTATACTCTTACCGGATAGCTCAGCCGCGGTTCGCGGTTGTGCATGCCGGTCATTTTTTAGCGCATCTTCCTTATTCTAGCGTTTTTTGTTACCGCTGCGTACTAATATTATTATTATTACGAGTTGTAGTGCTGAGGTCTTTTAGTTTTCCATGTTGCGCAAGTGCAGCACCGCGTACGCGGCTTGCGTTTTTTTTTTTTTTTTTACAACGCAAGTGGCAAGCATGCAGGCATAAGGGGAAGGCAAGCTCATTGACGAGGCTCTCCTAATAGCTCTACCGTACATCGAGACCTTACTTTTTAGAAACGACGTAACGTACTTCACGGCACGCTTGCAACAACTTACCCAGAACTCGTTGTGCCAAACGGCGATTAGCTTTCGCGGATCACCCTCGATGCAAACGGTGCCTCTGTAATCTCGTCCTTTCCGTAAAATAGTTATCTGGTGCATGCACGCGGCCGATTTCGCTGCACCTATGCAGATGAGTGGCACAAACAGCTGTATAATTTACCTGTGTGTGGCGTTGTCGAGTGAGGCTGAAAATTAAAATTACATTTGTCATTTGCCCTTGACTGATATGGAACTTTTTGTACATTAATCAAGAGAAAGTGATACTGTTGTCTTGCAGTGGTAGCATGCAGACTGGACATTTAAAAGGAACCTGAAAACGCAGTAGGTGATGTTCAGTGTCATATGAAATAATGCTGGAACTTTTTGTGCTCAGGTTCTCCAAGTTTACGCCTACCACGGGACACCGAGTATGCGGTGCCCACTTCGAAGGAGGAAAAAAGACTTACATGAACAGAGTGCCCACAATCTTCCCGCTGAGACCGCAAAAGGTGGAAAGGAGGCGACCACTCATAAGGACACAGGTAATTTGAGCGCAAGCAATGCAGAGAAATAGCATTACGTTGTTGCATATGCACCACTGAATATTTTGTTATGGCTTAATGCAGGCAATGGCTACTTAAGGGTTGCGCTACTGCGTAAAAAAAGCACTGATGCCGAGTAAACTTAAACTCGTGTGAAGGTATAAAATGCAGTATTGGAAATCTCACCTGCAGCTGCACAGTGTGTTGTAAAAATCACTGAAACACATGGCTTTCTTTTTTCATTTTCCCCTGACAGCCGGAACTTCCCAACAGTCCAACTGTGGCACCCCAGCACGACCCAGAAGTCTCAGGCTCTGCCATAACTAGTAGCAGCAGCGACAGTGAAGACACCGCACAGCAAAGCACTCTACTCATGGACCATGCCTACAGCAGCCAAGAGTCAAGCTATGACCAGCTTGCCAAGAAAGTTGCTTGCCAAAATAATATAATAACTGAGCTAGCAGAAAAGGCTGAAGCTGCTTACGCGCATGTTGAAGAGCTCAACCGCCAGCTAAAACGCTCTCAACAGGACCACGCTGAAGCAAAAAAGCTATGTGACCGCCTTCAGCAGAAGAATAGGTGCTTGCGGCTTGAGCTATCCTGTATGCAGAAGAAAGTCAAGAGGTGCAAGGCTGAAGCTACACAAAAGATTGACATCACGTATGAAGCCCTTGTAGAAGATGAAAAGAAGCTGCGGTACTACACTGGCTTTACATCCAGAAAGTCCTTCGACAGTTTTTGGTCCCTACTTGAACCAGATGCGAAAAAGCTGCGGTTCTGGCAGATGAAGGAAACGGAGAACGAGGACCGGAACTTCATCCTGCCTTTGAAGACACAGCTTGTGCTCGTCCTGATGAGGCTACGGCTGGGCCTTGACGGCCTTGACCTTGCGTACAGGTACGCTGCCAACGTTGAAGTGTTTTTTTTTTTGCATCAGTACTCATTTTTGCCTTTGCATAAGGTCCAAGTGGAGTGACTAATGAAACTCTGTTACCATGCCAATACATTTACGCGGGCATACTGTGTATAATGTTATTTATGAATATGCTGTGAGGGAAACAAGCATAACCCAATCAGCCCGAAAGGGGCCATGAAGACAAAATACGAGTTTGCTTTATTCAAAAGATTTGGTATTTTGTAATACCCTTAGTGCTTGTCCGGGAGCAAACGAACTTTCATTCACTGAGAAATTCAAGTTTAAGCCAAATTTCAGTGTTCCTGCCGAGCGTAGCTGGTTTTGTTAGTTACTTTGTGCATAGGGGGAATGCAGCATGCTGTGTATTCGTACGTTCCTCAAAATATCAGCAATGGTATGCAGCACTTTTTCACTTATCGTTTATAATGAAAATGACTGGAAGTAACAAGGTGCTTACACAAAAGGAATTCAGTACCGTTTAAGCATCTTCTGCAATGACATCTTCATTGCAACCATAGGTTCTTTTGTTTGTGCTGCAGAAAATTACTGATGCGCATTTTTTGCAAATTTGTTTTTCGTACAGGTTTGGCGTTTCTACGTCAACCGTTTCGAGGATCTGGGTAACATGGCTGGATTTTTTGGACAACAGGCTTCGCCAGGTATGTCAGCACCAGTTATCTTTTTTTATTGCCTTTTGTTTGTGGTCTCTGTGATGGCCGCGACAAATTGCAACATTTATGGGAAGGGAGAAAGGGGACTGGATGGAATTTTAGGTATAAAAGGCCAACTGTACACTGATCAGTCGCGTAGCCAGGGTTCTATTTCAAGGGGTGTTTGTCAGCCTTCCCCTCATGGCCAGATATATTAGCCCCCACTACTGCCTTTCTGTCTGTCAAGATACCTGCTAAGAACGTACAGGTAATTTAATTCCCCGAAGCATGCTTTTTTAAGCTTACTGCAAGATTGCTCAGCTTGAACACCTTGTGTTTGCATTCTAAGATGGATCGATTGAATTAAAGTAAATTTCAGTAAAACTACTCGTTAGGCAGTTGGTGCACGCTTGTAAAACCCAGAGCGCAAAAATACAACACAGGCGAAGCACAATGGGACAAGCACTCACTCTCAGCTAAAAATTATTGGAAGCAACGTCACATGTCACCTCACCTTAAATGTACTCATTTCACTTTTTTTATTCTGCGGGTTGCTACATGGCTCAGTGCCCGCGGCGTTGTGCTGCCCAAGGATGCGGGTTCGATTCTCGGCCGTGGCTTCCGCTTTTCTTACGCAGGAAAAAAGCGAAAATGCTCGCATGTTCGAGATTAAGGTGCTCGGTAAAGGTTCCCATCTGATCAAATTAAACTGAAGCCCTCCACTACAGTGCACCTTATAACTTATGTAGTGCCTGTGCATTATAACTCAATAAATCAATCGATGAACCTTCTGGGTCTTACAGCACATGCCCAATGCAGTAAATGATTTTATTTATATGTAACGATGCTTCCAAAAAAGTTTTGTTGAGAGAATGCTTATCCCAGCATGCTTCTCGTGTGCCCGTGTCTTTTTTGCTAATTTTTAGAGCATTTGTAGATTCATTTGACAGTGTTACAAGCTGTGATGACTCATCTTGCGGTCTCTACTGCAGAGCAGTGCCAGTACTTGTGGCAAAAATCAAAGGTGGAGAAGGTGACTTTTTAAATCGTACATTAAGAGCAATGGGGAGATTCATGTGCATTGAGAATGCAGTCTTAGATCCTTCGCATAGATCCACCACTCTAAGACCACTCTCCCCGCCCGTTCCTAAGCCACTGATGATATTAATGTAAAAAATATGAAAACCCACTTTTCCTTCTTTTTTTCAGGTCCCAACTTGGATGCCTCCCCACCTGTGCGACAAGTACAGGCCACAAGCTTTCACTGACAAGGGCTACACCACTGTTGACGGCATCCTCGACTGCACCGAAATTTTCATCGAAACCCCCTCGTCATTCCGTGTACAGAGTGAGACCTATTCCTCGTACAAAAAGCACAATACTGCAAAAGGGTTAGTTGTGTGCAGCCCGAACGGCTTTGTTATGTTCGTGTCCGATCTTTCTCCTGGGAGGCTGTCTGACAAGGCCCTAACAAAGGCTTCCGGTGTGTTGGAAAAGTTCTCACCAGGGCGAAGTTTGATGGCTGATAGGGGGTTCACCATCGAAGAAGAGTGCAAGGAACTTTCACTGCACTTGAACATTCCGCCATTCATGGAAGGACGGCCTCAACTGTCTGAAGCAGATGAAACTGAGACAAGGCTTATTGCCAGTGTGCGCATACATGTGGAAAGGGTCATTCGGAGGATAAAGACCTACAGAATACTCTCACAGGTGTTTCCAAACAGCATGTCTGGACAACTGAACAAGGTGTGGCATGTTTGCGCACGCTTGACAAACTTTGTGGGTGAGCCATTGCTGTGAGCAGATGTGAGTGAAGTCTGCATGTCTGCTGATAGGCTGCGCCAGTTCGCTTGCACTACATTTGACTACTTTTTTGGCCATGCAACACAGCCAGAAATGGGAAGGATATAGGCCATTGTGCCTGTTCTAGGAACTGCTCACCGTCTCTCCAAGCTTTTTTATTCACCTTAGCCCAAAACAAGGAACAACCCAATCCCTTCAGGAGGGCACGTACGAAGAGCCGTATCCTTCCCGTGCACATTCAAGCATCATAAGAAATGTCCCTGCCTAGGTTTTGTATTCAGTTTATTTGCTTTGTTTACTTGGTCATTCCCTTATTCTCTAAATTTCTTGAGAACTACGTTTACTTGCACGAAAAGATGTGTTGTCTGCATTGACCCCCCTTTTCTTTTTTGTTGTCATAACGCATTGCTACCTGTACTGTCATGAACGTGCATTATGCAATAGCCATACTCTCTTCATCTCTGTCACCATTTCAAACAGCGGCACGTTTTGATGCTTTCCATTAAAATCGAAGTGAACCCATGCCTGGCGGTGTCAATGAATAGGTACATACATTTATTTCGATAGGGTAAAAGCTCGTGATCGTGGCCATAGCTGCCCATTGAGAAGCATACTTGTATGGGCTATCACCATATTGTCCCCTTGTGTCCAGCCATCCAGTCTGCTGTGGTTTAACATAAACATGAAAGGTTAATTAACAGGCTGACGTAGCCTTTTAATGCGTGACAGCATTCATTGATAAACTGAAGGTATGTTGAGTGTATCATTTCCTGCATAGAAACCAGCTGCAGGAGGATAATGGAGCTGTGAAGAAACGGCGTTACACAGTGCTCGAGTAAATTTCAAGAAGCCTGCAACCGCCTGTTTTGCAAGAAACAGTTGTCTAAAAATATTTTCCACATAGGGCTCCAGTACAGTGGTTTATTTGACATTGTTTTCGTGCTTCCCGTAAACTGTGTAGGGCCTTCAGGAAAACAAAAAAAAAACAGGCCAGAAGGCACATGATAGTACAGGCCTACACACTAGCAGTGGTGGGTAAAAAGTAGGGCCATAAAAGAAGCGGGTCACAACACATCATAGCACAGGCCTACACATTAGCAGTGGTGGGATAAAAGTTCGAATAGCTCATGCCAAGTGACACGTGAGCAGGTGCCTCGCTGTCCCACAAAACACTGATTCATGGAAAGCTGTGGCATGTGTTACCGGTCTGCTTGTTTAATTCACCTTGAATTAATTCAAAATGAAGGCGAAAAGAGAAGTACAGACAATGCAGCAGTAAAAGAGCCCGTCAATGTAACATTACATTGAACAAAGTGGCAATGAAGACAGACACAAATAACACAAATACCCTATCAGTAAAGAAGCAGTTAATAAGTATCACCAGGCTTTTTACCTCCACAGTACGTAAGCAAGCTTAGGTGCCCCGAGAATTTTTTTAAATTCCACATAAGTTGCTGTTTTGGAGCAAGGCCGGCCCTTACAGTAGCACGCAAGCCATAATGGTGTGAATATTAGTAGCAACAATAACGCCAGTGGTGCAGTTTCGTGTGCTTCATGGCATAAATAAGCAAGCCTATGCCTCCGCGAAATTAGCATGAAGCACACAGACGCTTCACACTGGAGGGCCTCACGCTCATTTGTACTATTTTTCCCCAGCGTGGTCAAGTTATGCACGTGAATGATGTACAAAGAAAGAGGGTAGACTGTTCTTGTTAACGCAGAACAAAAATGCACAAACCTCATACATAAACATCTTTGTTGTAGAAAAGGCAATTTACAGGCACAGAAGCAAAACTCTGGTGGGCTACTTCTACTGGCTTGAAGTATTTATGGTATGACAGAACACACGCACAAGCTTGAAAACATTTTCTAGCTTTACTTTACCAGTTACTGGAAATGTAGGGAAGCAAGTAGCTGGAAGTAAAAAATTTGCAACGTTCTATGAATTCCGTGAAGAAACTCTGGTCAAATGGCACGGAGATTTGTCGGCACTCTTCCTTGCTGTAAACAAACAGCACGCAGGTGTTCAGACCAGTCACACCCATCTGCACTTGCACCTGAGTATAATAGCCACTACTTTTTTTTAGTTCCCCAGCACGCAACTGCCTTTTGGCAAAATCTTGAATTTTTAGGGGCACTTTGATCTCAAGCAGCCGTGGTGCGCAACATTTACACTTCACGAGCCCATCTGGGCTTGCACCTAGAAAAGCGTGATGACGAGAGAGGAAGAGGCCAGTTTCAGTCACCTCAAGCTCCACGTGGCTGTCATTTTTGTCCTGAAAGGCTTTCCTGGCTTCACGCTCACACATCAGGCCTCTCTTCATGGCAAATGTTGCCCTGCCTTTCTTTTTCCCAACCACTGCTGCGATGAGACGTCGGGGATCATGCGGCCCCATTTTGGTTTGGCACGTCCTGACCCATGTGTAAACTCTATGCGCTACAGATGCAGTGATCAGACCCTCCCTATACATATGCCAAAGGAGGCAAGCACTTTGCAGTCGTGTGGCTGCCTCTACGGCTGTAACATCTTCGTCTGTGTATGACAGCAAAGCATTCCCCTGTTTGGCTCGCTCCAGCCACCTTAAAGGTAGCCCAGCCACATCTTCGGTAGCGGGGCTCTCAACTTTTCTTTGTTTTTCGGGAAGAAAGTCATTTGCTTCAAGTACGTCTGCGAAGCAATCGAGCCCACATTCTTTGAAGTTTCCATGCAAGTTTATGAGGCTCAGTGTTGACAGATTCGAGTCTTGTGTTCTCAAGCATGAGTAGGCTGCTCGTTTTTTGTGAAGCCTTGGTGCATCACTGATTTTTTCAGTGGTGTCCTTGGAGAATACAATCTGTTGAAATTGCTCAGTCACTTTTTTTGGATCCCGCGGGTTGTACCACTGCCGTTCACCTTCAGTGCATGCAATGGCATTTGGTACTTCAGTGAGATCATGTTGCGCAATGTGCATCAGCCCGTACAAAACGCAGCAAACATGTTTGCAGACACCACCTTTCCCAGCAACACATGAGCAGCTGCCACTGACAAGCTCCCCATCACACTTAAGCAACTTCACCCCAACACTGTACACTGTCCGTGTTGCCATGGATGCCAGAACTTGTGCCTTCACCACGGTCTCTGCGGTGTCTTCAGTTGAAAACACCAACTTTTGCAGGTGGCCTGATGTGAAAAGCCGCAGGCCAGCATCTCGATGTTTTCTAGCGCCTTTACTTTCAGTGTACCTGCATGAAGAATAAACGTTCACGTTTACATGCTGTGCAGGACTTTTTCCTTCCAGAATATACATTTACACATTCCACCCTTTAGTTAACTGTTGCATAATAAAAATAATCCCACTTTCAGGCCTGCAGAAACAGCTGAAGAAATTTTTGTAATTGTACTTGGCTAGAACAGTTGGCATGAGTACATTCCTGTGCATAAACACCTTTTCATTCCCTACACAAATTTGCACACTCCCACTTTTTGTCCATTGTGCAAGTTCTGAAGATATAGAACTAAAACTAAATTTAAGAAGACTGTCTACTGCAATCAGATATGTAAAAAACTTCATTTTAAAGTGACCTCAAATTGTAACAGCAAAATGGTTGGGAGCTGCGCTAGTTGGCACGTATTCGGATGGGAATCAGTGGAACTTTGTCGGAAACACACGGCACACTGTTGACTTTGTGATTGGGAGCGACGGAAGTAATAGCCGGCGAGAACAAACTTTCAGGAAGATGGGGACGATCGAGTAAAGTCGGGCTCGACTCGATCTGGGCGCTTTGTTACGTGGTCTGAAACTTCACGAAATAATGTGAGGGGAATGGAGGAGAGAAATGCCAGCTTTAATTATTCATTTCTCAGCAATCAAGAGTTGTTGGTCATTGAATAAAAGCTGAGAAAGCTACAAATTGCGTTATTTTCCAGCTAAACACAAAGTTACTCAGACCCGCCGCGGTTGCTCAGTGCCTAAGGCGTTGTGCTGCCGAGGGAGAGAATGCAGGTTCGATTCTCGGCCGCGGCGGCCGCTTTTCTGATGGAGGTGAAAAGCAATAACGCCTGTGTTTTCAATATTCCGGCGCACGACAAAATCCCCAGGTGGTCAAAATTAATACGGAGCCCTCCACTACGGCGCGCCTCATGCCTGCATTGCATCGGCGGATTAAACCACACAATCAACAAAGTTACTGAGCCTGTAGCGTACCACTTTAATAAAGAGAAGAATTTTTGCATACTACAGAGCCTACAAGATGGGTAGAGCTTTGTGGCACTAGGAATAGTTCAAGAAACGTTACACTTTCTGAAACATTTGGGTGTCAGCATGCTCTTTTTTTCCCAAATAGCACTCATCAGTTTTAGAGAATCATGACTGCCGAGTTAAGTTTGCATACCTGACAATGTGCTCCTTTCCAAAGTATGGGTTCAGGGAGCTTGTTTTGCAGGTCCACCCTTGACTGTTGTGGTTCTGTAATACAGATGCCATGGCACAGCATTACACGGAGCTGCAAAAAAAAAAAAAAAAAACAGAGCCTGAAGGTTAGTTTAATCTGAACATAGCCAGCTAAACTTTCTGCTAAGCCAATACACTTTCTTAGATTACATATTTTTATCAGGGCGTTACCCTCTATTGGTGGAACATACAAACATCTGCATGCTGCGTACTCTATAAAAGAACCCCGGGCAGTGTCAGACAGTCGGTGCCCGTTGTCCACGCAGAAGCCAGGCCAATGAACCAGCTGAACGTATTAATAACATAATATGCCTCCACTGCATGATACTCGTACCCGATGAGTAGTAGTAACGACGTGTGGACTATTTGGTGTGGTAGCATCATGCAAAAAAGCACAAAAAACACTGAAACGCAGCAGTAGTTCTCATGAGAAGAAAAGAGAAGAAATCGCTCGCCCTGTTTTCAGGACCTTACCAGTACCAAATCTTTAGTCACATGATAGTAATCCCATGACAGGGACTGCACTTTACTAGTGCTGAGATAATCTTCACTGTTGCACATACTGCACACAGTAAATACTCTTAAGAGAAAAAAGCTTAGCGAAGTAGAAATTACAAAGACCATAAACAACAGGGCTATAACAACGAAAAAAAAAATAACTGCAATGAAATAACGCAGGACCACGACAAAAGCCATAATAAAAACGCAATCCATGAAAAGAATATTGATTATTTAAAAATGCAGCCAATGCATTACTGTACCGCAAGAATGCAGTTTTCTAGGCGATGCCGTCCTCCAACCACACGAACCTGCAGCTCTCTGGTAACTGCATGTACAGAGGTAAATACTGTTAACAACGCACGAACGCGTGGGTTTCGATACGTGCAGCACAGCCTGCTGATAGCCACTGGCGTAACCAGCGATATTAGGTGACGGCGCTGCGGCGGCTTGGCATGCGAAAGCTATTGCCCATGCTTCCTTTTTTTTTGGGGGGGGGAGGAAGGCAGGGAGAGATTCGACACCAGAAGTCCCTCACCAAATGCTGTATGTTGAACGCGACACTCGTGCACGTAAGTGCCGTAAGACACGAAAGGTTCGGCGCCGCATATAAAGCCTGTCCCCAACAGCACGTCACTGTGCAAACAAACGTTGCAATCCCCGAGATGCACATGCGAAAAAAACAGTCGCGCAGAACAACCGCTTACATACATCACTCAAATGAAAACGGTACTCAACAGGCAATGAACGGGTGGCTGTCCTAAGTCCCGCCGAAACGAAGGAGTAGCAGGCACTTATGACCGAAATTCGCGCCGCCTGCTCCCATTAACAGACAATGTAGGTATTGAAAATACTCACATGACGACTTTTTCTTGCTGGTGAAATTGGAGAGACGTCCGCGAAGCTCCGGCGCAGTACTGAAAAAGCGGCGGCCACTGCGTAGTCGCTGTAGTCTGGTTGACCGATTGACTACAACTAAGATGGCGGCGGGGCAACTCCGGAAAACCGGCGCATGCGCTGATCGGCTGGTGGGATCGGTCTATTTCCTACATGTTGTCCCTTCTACATTTGTCCCACAATTTAAAAAAAAAAAAAAGGGGCACCCTGACTTGGCAGTTTTTGTTAACAAGTTCTTGTCGGAATTTCGGAAGCACAGCATCTGGGTTGAGCCTATATATATATATATATATATATATATATATATATATATATATATATATATATATATATATATATATATATATATATATATATATAAATATATATATATATATATATATATATATATATATATATATATATATATATATATATATATATATATATATATATATATATATATATATATATATATATATATATATATATATAAGGGAAAGAAGTGTATACCTAAGGGCTCGTTTTTCCGTGTTTTAACACAATATTAATGAGATATACCATTATATTATTATATATATTATTATAGTTATTATTATATGATATAATATAATTATTATATAATTATATTATATTATAATTATTATTATTATAATATTATTATATGATATAATATAATTATTATATAATTATATTGTATTATAATAATTATTATTATAATATTATATATATATATATATATATATATATATATATATATATATATACAGTGCTAACCTCGAGAATATATTCTAAGCGCCCTTTCCCGCTATTCGTATTAACTAATGCACACTTCGCAAATTTACCATCTTGTCCAAACTTTGTTCTCAACGTCTCTTCGTAGATGAGACTACTCCACCAAAAATAAAAATGGAGCTGCGAAATTTCAAACCGCAGGCAAAACACAACGCTCGCTCCAAATTTGGCAAAAAAAACACAAAAAACATCGTCATATTAAAGATATAACTCGGGATCCAATCGTCAGACTACTGAAAAGCTTCGCCAACATAACATATCGCTTCATAACTATTTTGAATAACATTTTACCTATAAGGTGACAACAAAGATTTTGTTACCGAGTGGTCTTGCCACAAAATGATTAATTTTGATTCGTCTAACGTTCGAAATCCCATGGTGAGCTTTCAGCTACAATAATTGCAATCTCGTTCACATACTGCAATCAATGAACTCATAACCGATGTAAGTGTGGCAGGAAAAATCTGGAGTGCGTGTGTCCTCACTAGTACCACAAAGTGATAGACGGGCTAAGACTGAAGCCTGCTGGTTAACCTTTTCTTTCCGTGGCGGTACGCAAAGAAACACGTGACATTGGGGAACGAATCATGACATTTTGATTTTTGTGTATTTTAGTGAGAACTGTACGCATAAGTTGCAATAACCTCAGTCGCGAACATAAATGAGAGTGACATAATTGCGGGCAATGCAAAATATTTAAAGGCTGCTCGAAAAAACCCGATGAGTAGGAATTAGGCTGCCATTCACAAGTTTCTTCCCCTTTCCCCCCTTTTTTTTGTAATATGGGATCCCCGAAGCACGAAACAGCAACATTCAAGCTTAATAAGCAAAAAAAAAAAAAAAACATTGCACAAGGGTTCAACCATAAGCAGACATTGGTCGCTAATAAACGTGAGGAAATATTCAACACTTACCTGTGGAGGCTGTCAAGATGTCTAGTAACGTTGGCCACGATTTTTCAGCTTCTTGAAGGACAAGAATCAGCGGCTATGTATGTCAGCGTGCTACTGTGGTGTTCCTGCAGTGGTTCGCATTTTTAATTCCATCGGTGACCAGCAGAACGGGGACAGGAGGTTGACACGTGTACTTTCCCCCAGCAGCATGTGACTCACTATACTGACAGAACCTTTCGCATATGTAGTGATAGTTGAGGAAGAATGAGGCACTCATTTCTGTCTCTCAGGATGGAGACACGGCCCGTGCCTATATATGGAGGATACGCACAATGAACGATTTCCACGAACGGTAATGCATAGAGAGGAAAAAAAAAAAAACAGAACGAGGGAAAGAAAAGCATACTGCCAAGTCACCTTGAACAAAGACTGGATGATGAAACTGTCTGGGTTTGAAAAGGAACGGGGGAAGGGGTTTAGGTTGATGGTCAGGAAAAGACGACAGGGAGAACTATTACTTTGTCTGTGAACTTGCTCTATCTTCGCTTTTGCCTAACAAGGAACGCGAGGGGGCACAGGCATGGAAGCGTTGACTGCTGGGCCACTTGGTGCACCATTGTGAAATACTTCAGCTACACAAAACATGACTGATGTGTCGTGTTTAACGCCCCAAAACCACCATATGATTATGAGAGACGCCGTAGTGGAGGGCTCCGGAGATTTCGACCAGCCGGGGTTCTTTAAAGTGCACCCAAATCGGAGCACAAGGACAGCATCTTCGCCTCCATCGAAAATGCAGACGAGATTCGATGCCGCGACCTGTGGGTCAGCAGCAGAGTACCTTAGCCAGGCCACAGCGGCGGCGGCTACACAAAACACAGACTCCGGAGCACTCCACTACGGCGTCTCTCATAATCATACGGTGGTTTTGGGACCTTAAACCCCACTTATCAATCAATGAATTACACAAAACACAGAACGGGGAGAAACATTGGACACGATAGCATGTTTTTTTTTCCGAGCACGTGACGTCACAGATAGATTCCCTGCGCTGAGAACGTCAACACAAAAAAAAAAAAGAAAGTTCAGAGGGGGTCGGGCCCCGTGTGCCACTCCCTGGTTTCGCCACTGCTTCAACATGGCGGCCACCACGACTTTTCGTCAGTGCTGCGGTGGGCATGCAGTCGTGTTCGACACGCGCGCTAGGGTGGCTAAGGGTTAACACTAAGGAACGCGAGGGGGAGACCGGTACTAATCAGATGTCACCGTTTCTTGCTGAACGCGTTCGGCTTTGCGCAGCATTTCGACCCACCATTATACTCCAAGATGGCGACCACGGTGACGTCAATGAAAAGTGTGCGCTCTGCTCACAATGTTTCATCCTGTTCTAGCTATGCTGCTATGCTTTGTGTCTCGCAAGGATTGCCCAAACCAGACGCTGCACCGTGCTACTTCAAAAAATAAAGATAACCATCACAGATGTTTTCGCACTTGTGCCACGAGCGTGCACACCGCGGGACAAGGCCTAAGGAGCTTCGCGCCTAAAAAGAGGTGTTATTTCTTTCCTGTGAAAAAGGTCTATACGTACAAAACCCGACAAGAGCTTCCTTTGCAGTGTCGGGATGACATTCGCGCGGTAAGCCTAATGATACGGCAATTTCTCGGAAGCGTATGTGGTAAAAGAATTTGGTCGTGGCATTGAGGAATGAAACACTCGAAAGGAGTGTCACGCAACAATTTTGAAGTGCAGCAATAATGACAAAAAAAAAAGGAAGAAAATGGATTTGGTCAAGCAATTTTACTGCGGGTGCCGTGGGGTTTTCGGCCTGCGTGTAAACCGAAACAACAGGTTCAAAAAGCCGTTTTACTACATCTTCTTTTTTTTAATTAGCTGGAATTCATGTCTTTTAGCATTAAAGACTGAGAGACCAGAAAAGAGATGTGCTGGAAGTCAGAGAACTGGCAAACGTTTCGTCAATGTCTCGTTTATCAGCGTACATATTGAAAAATAAAAGGGGGGAGTGGACAGGAGGTTGCTACGTGCCAGTGCATGGAGATGAAGAAGACAAAGCACATAGACTGGCGCGAGCTAATCTCTGTGGCTGGTGCTGCTCGGTTGGCTGTAAGTACATCTGTGACTACCCCTCCGAGTCGGTCTCCTTCACGTAACGTATTTGGTGAAGGTGCGGGGTAGTCACAGATGTATTTACAGCCGGGTATTGTATTTAAGCCTCGTGCAGTCACGTATACTCCAGAATAACTTCTGGAGCTTCGCGCTTGACAACGACTTGAAGATAAGGCACACCGCGGAGGAGCTGCTACCAAAAGTTTCGATCACATTTCATTCTTTGTCGGTCAAATTGCGAGCAGAGTGACCGGGATCGAACGCTCGTCTATCGGGTCAGAATAAGAGTAGCTTGCCACAGCTGTATACGTGGATATGTGAAATGTGTGTTAATTTCTTCAAACGAGCTGCTCCTTTCACTTTTTTTTTAGGGACGAAGCTCCTAAAGCAGTGGGTCTGTCCATCCCTTGGTTTCGTTTTGGTACGTGACCGCTTAGTTTTATGACTCACTAAGCAGGTGCGGATGGACATACAGACAGACAGATGGAAGATTCACGGTTCACCGATAAAACCCTCCGAAGCTTCGCGCCACTCATCACCATTCACCCCGTGGATACGCTGCGATTGTTTGTTCTGGTATACCGTAATTGCACGTGTTTTCCAAGATTCGCGGTGGTAAGCTGTTGGCACATATTTTGAAAGAACGACGAACCCAGCCTTGGAGTTGTGGACACAACAGGAGAAAATTTCACAAACAGGCAAACTGCGACTACATACAAGCAGTTTAATAAGACACCACGGCGCAGGGAAAACCAAGACTCACATGCACCGTACATGATGCCGTACAGATAAAAGCGCTGCGCACGAGACAATCTAGTAGTAATTACTAAAACACCCAAGCGCCATAAAAACGCATATAGATAAAAGCGCAGCGTACAATACCTTCTAACTACATTTCTCTATGAAGGTTCTACTTGGTTTTGTGATAACGATATGGAAGGTACAAGATCATGGCAATGTTTTTTTTTTTGGGGGGGCATTCAATATCAGTTCCCTCTCGCATTTGGTGACTGGGTAACACCAAAAAGTAGTGAGCTACCACACACTGCACGAGCTTCCCCTGATGTAACGGCCGTTTCATGCCCCGCCGCGGTGGTCTAGTGACTAATTTGGTGCTTTACTATGCACACTATATGTATATACTACAAGTGAATAGTATGCGATCATAAGCGTGAGCAGGATTCCCCTTCAGAAGGCGGTTGGGGTGGGGGGCAAAGAATTCATCGCAACACCTCCACTATTAAGCAATGTAGGGCAGACTCTGCGCTCCCCTGGATTTACTGGAAAGTTACTTTTTGCGTGTCAGGAGGGATTTTTCTGTTTTTCTTGAGAAGCAGAGAACCTGCTTACGGAGTCTAATGCATTTTATTTCGTAACCTATGTATGCCATATAGAGCATTTTTTTTTCATTCGGCAGTTCTCTAAATTATTCAATTAATCCTACTACGGTGATATATGGCAAAAAAAAAGCCCCGCTATGCTAAATGCAGCTTATTCTCTATGTACAATGAAGTGAAATGTGGCGCTTATCATATTCGAAATTCAAGTTATCTACAGCATGCTGAAAGGGGGTCGATCGATCTCTATAAACCGTAGGCTAAAGGTGAAACACATTAGTCGTTCACGTCACACGTTCACAAGGACCTTTCGTGCATGATGGGAAGATATCAGGAGGAGAGGAGAGGTGGTCGTTACGAGCGCTTGACGATAATCACGATGATCTTTAAGAAGAGACCAACGAAAAACACAAAGACATCGAAGGAACCAGATAGGACAAGAACTAGACAAACAACTCAATGTTTACAGAAAGGTATCTCGCATACACATGAACCAACAGCGCATGTGTAGGTGGGCTATCTAAGTCGTGTTCGAAGGTGGAGGAAGCAGTCGATTTCCACTAAAACACCAAAATACCAATGCCACGCAGTGCACCGTTATCTAAAACCGCGAAATATTTATCCGTGAGGAAAACTGAGGGATCATTCGCACATGGTAAATCATCCCGATTTTATTTATTCATTTATTTCGAAAGTTTCACGAGTTTCGATCACGTTCAACCTTATTTCTTTCTTTGGCAACGTCACCCACTGATACGAAATCACTCACTTATATAACAAAAACGAGAAGTTATACACTTTCCAGATGCTTGAGACGCGGAATGATGTGATGGAAGTTTTGAAACCGGACCTGCCAGGGCATTCAAACACCAACGGACTTTCCCCAATTAAGCTCTGCACTGCAGCGGCCAATTAAACAAAGAAATAAAGTGGGTAAAATAACCGTTTGCAACCCCAGAATTCATATATTACAAGTAAATCTTGTTGATACGATCCAGCTCAACGGGACCACAACACCCAATTTTCGATCATATATAGTTAATGGCAAAAATGGCGATCACTGATTAGCGGGATTTACAGCCGGCAGTTTTTAGGGCCTGTTTTGCACTGAAATATTCTTTCATGTACCACTTTTCATATCTGTATAAATACAGACCATCTACTTCTAGTTTTTGCTGAAAACTACCAATTATTGGGTGACCATGTCATGGCCCTCGCGTTGGTACACTTGGCGGTATAATCTTTCTTTTTTTTTTGTTTCGTTCACCGCTGACGCGCCATAATGGTAAATGCATTGCTCGCGCAGCTATAGCGCGATCGTATTTAGGCTTGGGATCGAATTACACGATCACGAAAACGCCTGAAAGCCTCGCATACGGCTTCAAGTTTCGCGCCAAAGAGTGCTACGCCCGCGAAGCACTGGCCCATCGAGGCTCCTCCTCCCAGAGCATCGAATAAACGGGAGATCACACCGTCTGCCACTAACAGCTGGCTATGCACTTCACCAGACGGTTTATTCGTATGTTTTGCGTGACAATACTATATATAGGTCGGCGAATTCACTCATGAGTTGAATCATTCAGACTCACTCAGATTCAGCCGTGAGTGCACGTGAGCCTGCAGTGAACACGTGTTTCGTCCTTGTCGCAGGTGAGGAGTTCATGGATGAAACTGTGCTCGTTTCTACGAGTTCCAAAAAACTTCCTTCGGGACATCGAAAAACAAAATTCAGACCAAAGTGGCGTAGTATATTAATATATATTTTTTGGCATTTAGGCAAGTCCTAGTGTCATGTGCGCATACTCTTTGTGATCTTCTGGGCCCCGTTTTGGATAATGCGATGTTCGGGTAATAACATTTGTATTTGTAATGCCCTCGTATCAACAAGACTCCACTGTATGAGACTGTAGGCGTTCAAACACGGGCACAAAAGAGAGAAGTCTTGACTTCTCCCTTGTGCCCCTATCGCACCCGTATCATCGCAAATCACGAATCTCTGCACCAACTGGCTCAGCTCACCCTACATTGTAACCCCAGAACTTTCATGCATTTTAAAGGCGCCCGCCCAAAACATTAAGAGGTATGGTCGATCGCGTCCCCCACCTGGTGATATTAGGTCCGTTCAATTGACCTGCACCAATCGGAACCGGTTCACGGCTGTGTACACGAAGTTCAGAAATTGTGTAGCACGAGTTCAGCAGTGCAGGTACTGCGCGACACCCAAAACGAATGACTATGTGCCGACAAGGTACAGGCCTTACTTCTGTTCGCTAAATTTACACCGTTCAACTAACACTGACCGATGGCAAACCGCACATGCGGACAGTTTATGAGGCGCAAACATCTTGGCAAAACACACCGCGTTAGTAGAGGCGGGTACGGCCTAATCGTCTGCTCAGCTGCGCGCGCGTCTGCATTAAGCCGGTACCGTCAGCGTAGAAGGTGCAGAAAAATTGCGAACCTGTGCTGCACCTCTTCTGCACCTTTTGAAACGAATGACAAGGTGCCGCACTTCGAGAACTGGTTCACGGGGTGCAGGCGAATCGAACGGACCTAATGATCATGATCATGATTATCATCAAAATCATCATCATCATCAACAACAACAACGACGAGGAGAATGGAACGGTTTTGAAAGACAAGCTTTGGCGCATAAGTTCGCACTTTCGAGGAGCCTTCTAAACGTTGCCTTCCGCTGTATCATGTACGGACGCGGAAGCAACGGCAACCGCGGAAATAAAATGTCTAAGCATCAAAAGCCAGTGACAAAACCTCGTCTCTTCCGTTCGGTTCTTCTTCTCGTTTCCTTTCTCTCTTTTCTTACATTCACAACACCGATCATCTGGACCTCTGAAACGATGGACGTGCCATATATCTACTCGCATAACGAGCTGAACGACAGCGAAATGCTGAAGAACGGGGACAAGCGTCGTCTCTTCTTCTTCGGCATGCACTTAACAGTTTTCTTTGTGGCCTTAGGCTCTGCTTGAAGGACGGCGTCTGGGAAGTGGGAACTCGTTAGGGCCATTCACTTTATGGGACCACCTGCAATGAAAATCCGTGCGCCTGTATACATGCGCCTTTAGCCGCGCGACCTAGCTCTTCGCGGCGTTTACTGTTTTTCGGTGTCTTCAGCGTCAGCACTCTTTGAAACCGACACTCTCATTTCACGCGCAATATTTCTTCGAGTTCCCTTTGTGTGCCAGAGAAGTTGGTACAGGCGCTCCTCTAGACACTTGCTTATTTATTTTCCCGCCGGGGTCATATATATATATTTTTTTATTACTCGCCATCTCGCTGCTTCGAGAACAAAACACGCCTCGGAGGCATTCCAGAGGCGCTTCTCCTTGTTTATAGTGCGACAAAACATTACCGCCCCCCACCACACACACACTATTTTTCTCTCTAGTACCGAGCTTTGCTATTTAACTAAATTTATTTTCGTCTTCATTCATTCTCACCTTCTTGGTGCGTCGATGTAACGTGTAAAAACAAAATAACAGCAATAAAACTACCACAGCCACGTGCAGGCCCACCCTGGTTTACGCAAACCATCATTAACCCGTTCAACCCAAACCCACAATCGGCATTGAAGCAAACGTATACATTAGCCGTACGTATATTTTGAAACACCGTTCACTGGTCTCCGAGTTCTTTGCCAGAAAAAAAAAAGCCTTTCTTGAATATTATTTGTTTGGTACGAGGTGCACAATTAAGCGCCACGACAGATGATGGCTTAATTTTTTTTTTCCTCGCACCGTTTGCCCTCTATTTCTTTACGCAACTCCTTCGCTTGGGCGTAACACTGCTCGCCCCGTATTTAACACCATTTGGAGAGTAATGAATACTCCCCCATTTTCAACCAGCAGGATTTGCACACTTCCAAATGGGCACAATCGCGTGAATCTACCCAACGAGTGAGTGCATTCACAGAATTGTAAATACACTCGCACGTAAGGAGTGCACTTACGTACGTTTGTAAATGAATACTCTCAACTTGCATGCAAGCGCTGAAAAACTAGTGAAATACGCTTTTTTTATTTTCTTAAAGAAAAGAGCAACCAGCACCAGAAGTGTAGCCAGAAACTTTCTCGGGGGTTTCAACAACCCTTTGTGCAGGTGTTTGTATGTGTGCGCGCAAATAACATACAAAATTCAAAAAATTAAAAGAGAAGGGGGGAGTGGCAGTTCGAACCTCATCTTCGGTTACCCCGATGATCATCACCTCTTTCATCTTAGAGTGCACAGATGCTGCGTAATAGTTCCTGCTTGTCAACTGCAAGTTTAATTTTGTAAAGTATAAGTAAATCACAGATGCCACCACATGCAAGACCTCTGTTTTTCTGAGATCTTCTAATGCAACCTAAGCCGCATGGCAGACTATTCCTTATATTAAAAAAAAAGAAAGAGAGAAATAGATGAAAAGAAAATATTCCTTGTATATTACGCATAAACCATTGTTACCTGCTATGCCAACTTGAGTATTCGTTATTTGGACGAGGTTGAAAGTGTGTACACAATAATGCGACGCAGGGGCTCCTTGTTTTACTGACGCATATTCCTCGCTTTATCGTTACCGATACCGCCCATCACACTGAAACTCCACAATGGCGCCCGTGTATGTTGTCACCTTATTTGCATTGCCGTATTTCTGATGTTATCTTTGTACAGCCCGGTTCACAGCGAAAGAGAGCACAGCATCTGGTTTCCGCCGTCGATTGTTGCTGAGGCATGCTGCAATGACATGTGAAGACAAATAGATCATGGTATAGCGTTATCTTTTCAGTGACAGGGATACAAAAATTGTGTTGCTTCTTAACAGGGGATCAGCCTAAGCATATATATTATTTCGACATACTGTGATGGACGACGGACGACCAAGTACCAGTGAGTTGCGCTAAGATTAGATAGATAGATAGATAGATAGATAGATAGATAGATAGATAGATAGATAGATAGATAGATAGATAGATAGATAGATAGATAGATAGATAGATAGATATATAGATAGATAGATAGATAGAGTTTGTATTTCTTCTGCATGCCCTCAAAGTTACAATTGCTTTCACCGTTATCATTTCTATCTTCCTTTTCAGGCCCCGTTTTTTTTCCCTTGCAAGCCTCATCTTCAGCGCACTATCACTATGGGATGAATATTCTGTAACACAAGGGTTATATAGAGTGCTGAAAATACACTGTGCACTACAGATGCACAGCAAATGAATGTGTAACTCCTTTTCCGGTGAGATGGAGATGGTACATATCTTCCGCTCTGCCGGAACGAGCAAAAAATGGTAGTACAAATAAAACGTATTGCAGCGTATATTTAAACGTGGCACAGGAGCGGCATTCATTCACTCATACGCCTCGAAATGATGTCACAATACCGCATTTTGACAAATTTCGGTTAATAGTTTTTGTGGCTTTCCCTTAGACGATTGATGCATGCAAATATATACCGCAGTGCTCCCCCTGCATGCATTCACTACGTACGCACTCGCCGAGAAGATATTTTTGGTTCATTGGAACGGTCGACCTCGAGTGGGGAGTGGTATTCGCGGAGTTGTTCGGAACAGTGCTTCTGAAGCGCGAGAAAATGAAGTGTCGCGCCACTCATCGGGGAGGCTACCCGCAAATTGCTTTCTTCCACAAACCGAAATAGCTACCGCACTCCAAAACGCTTCCTGACTGTGCCGCTTCTGTAAGAGAGCTTTCAGCCAGTTCTCTCTTGGAATAACCGCAGCCACCATTCGCTCTCCGTCAATGCCACCCACCCCCGCCGACTTTACAAAGCTGTCACGCCACGCCAGGCGCCGGAGATAGTCGAGCGCTTTCGGTTAACCCGCTCTCACAATGGATAAGGGCTGCGTTCGAAGCCGTGAACTTGCCCCAGTTCGAAGCGCGACTATACGTTCGCTTTCGTTCGCTGCTCGCCCTTACAACTTCTCACCGGGACGTATAGTGAAAGGAAAAGTGATCCTAGGTTGCCCGCGCAACCACATTATTTACAGAGACGCGCGTGTATAGATAAGAGAGCGGGGTGGCTCTGCAGGTCTGGGACAATCGCCGGCATCGTTGTGCTCTTGCGAGTGCATCGTTTATATGCATGCCCTCGGCGACCCATCACTCATGAACTCGGAAAGGCACACCGGCCGTGCTATATACATTTTTCCCCGAGGGTGGCGGGGGGATGGGTGGGGGTTCAATGCGTTGTTCAATCATACTATGCGTGTGTTTATATGTAGATATGCGAAATTGAAAATTTTTCGTAGAAATCATACCCCCCCCCAACACGCCTCCCCTCCAACCTTGGCTACGCCAGTGTTCCTGTTTTCTTTCCCACCCTCTTGTTTACTATACGATGCTATGCTATGCTTTACTCTGCATCCCTACCCCTTTCATCACCCTCTGTTCCCTCTACAAATATTCTGATATTCTACAGAAGGTTATGCCATACTTTCTTTTCTCTTTTCGCTTCTTTCTATTTCTTTTCTTGTCTATTTCTCTATTTCTCTCCTTGTCTATTTATTTATTTATTTCATTGCCTCCGCGCGTTTCATTCTTTTGTTATGCTTCTTCGTCTTCTCCTTCGTCTTCTTCTTCTTCGTCTTCTTCGTATTCTTCTTTTTCGTCTTCTTCTTCTTCGTCTCCTTCTTCTCCTGCTTCTTTCTCCTCCTGCTCTTTCTTTATTCTTCTCCCTTTTTCTTTTACTACCTTCCTTTCTCCAACACGTCGCTAGGCGACGCGAGATGCTATTCAAGGTGGGCCGTAAAGGCTACTGATGATGATAGTATTCTGTCCACGACACACTTTCGTCTTCCGGCTTAAACAGCTCTGCTGTTTATGGAAAAAAGAAAATCAAGCACCTCCACGAAGTGAATGATGACGAGTGGGCGGCGAAGCTAAGTTCTAAGATCCATAATGTCTACGCCGACAAGTAAAAAGAAAGGACAGACGCACGCATGTACGGACGGACAGAAGGACGTCCCTTCGTCTTCTATTTCTCTCTTATTTACGATTCCCCTTTGCCCTAGTGCAACGGAAGAACTTGCACAACCATTGTTGTCCTCCGTGTCGTTTCCTTGCATGCCTACTTACCTGAAGTAACTCGCGCTCGAGGTTGCCATGCTTCGCAGTTATGACCGTATCAACATTCTTCATCTTCCAAATTGTTTTCATTCTCGTTTTTAGTATTTTATTTTCAAGCTAACTTATTATTGTCCTACAACAAAATCAACTATGTGTAAGTACATTAGATTGAAGCTCATCAGTTAGACCCCAATCGTCCCTAACTATAAACTAGTATAGTTCTTTTCTCACTGTCCCATGAAGTCCATATTCCCCACTGGATTCGAACGTACACCCGTTTTCGCAGTACACGCTTAGCGGCTGCAATTAAGCTACATTTGATACGCTCTTGCGTTCTGTGGGCTGGGATCTTGTATCCTCTCTCCATAAACGAAATAATATTTTTGCCGCACGCCACTGGTGAAGGCTCGCGCACTCGTAATAAACGGGGTAAGCACACTCCAGTCTCAGCCAATGGCGTGCGACTTAAACGGCTCTTCGTTTTGGTGGAACGGGTACAAGATCCCGGCACTAATCGTTTCGGGAAACTTATTTTACTAAAACGAATCGAGTCGGCCTCGGTTACGGAAAAGATGACGGACTAGAGAATTACACGGTAAGCTAGGGGAACAGGGGAGAAAGAATCAAACAAAGAAACAAAGAAAAAAAGAAAAGAAAGAAAACAAACCCGGCTAGCAAGTTTCGTCACCAAGTGGGAGACTGACACATGGAAGCGCATAGGAGAGAGATGAGGGGGAAGGGAGAGGGGGGTACGAATTGCTCGCATTTCTTTCTTTCTCCGTAATTCTCCTACGTATAGCGCATGCTGTCTTACTCGACAAGAAACAAATTGAGCGTTACGGTTTATAAACGTGCACGTATACATTCAGGGTGCGATTTACAAGAATACGCGCGTTGACAAATATAGGATTCTCTTCCCCGTAGTGCGGCGTGCGTGTATTCGCCGATGCGTTGTAATCTGCATGATGAGGAAGGCATTAAAGGCAGTCTATAAACACGCCACTGTCGTCGCACATGAGCCACGGGATTTCAGGTCGAATTAAGGGCGCGTGCTTGTTCCGTTGCCCCCTCATACACGAGAAAGGCTGTATAGCCTTTGTTTCAGCGTTTAGGCTATGCACGGATACTCTTATCTCTCAGAAATAAAAGAAAAGAAGATTCTTACTCTATTTTTTTTCTTTAGAGTTCTGGCTTGTCACGTTTTTTACGTCGTTATACTCTTTTTTAGGGAGTCGTGAGTGGCGTGACACTCCGAAAGAGAGTTTATGTGTAACTTTTATGGGAGTTATACGCAACGTAATAAGTATTAACAACAGGCAATCAGGCCCAGGAAAGTATAGGGGACGCTACTTGAAGCAATTATGATGTAAACGTGAATAAATTGAAGTGGACAGAAAGACAGCTTGTCGCCGGCGGGTACCGAAACTGCAACCTTCGAATAACGTTCCGTCCTGTGCTCTGCTACATTTCTATACCAACAGAGCTACGGCGGCGGTTGTTTTCCCGTCCACTTTATCAGGTATGAAGAGTTGCATTTAAACCCGGGAGTGTTGGCCTGCGCCGCCCGCCCGATGCCACGACGGCGTGCTGGTGTGACGTAGCACGTGGTATATTCGCGAACTGGCAGACGAACGACGAGTCCTATACCTGAATGGAGCAAGCCTGACGGAACGAGACTCACTACGAATGATCATGAAAGGGAAACCAAAGAGCGAAACAATTTTTCGTGGACAAGTATAAGCTACAGTTTCACAATCCCGAAAACGCCACTCTTACCGCGACACGACACTTCCTGAGCGAGAAAACGTGCGAGAAGAAAATGCGGGCGGAGAGGCCACCTTAAGATTCCCGCGCCAACAACACGACAGCATAGTGGGTTCTAGGTAGCTTCTAATCAATAAATATGAAGTACATTGTCATCTTTGGGTGTCATAGATGTAGCATACGAATTTTTGGAAAGTTTCATATAGTCAATATCACAAAGACACCAAACATTTTGAAATTTATGACGTCACGCCCGGAGATCTTGGTGCGAAATTTAAAAATGATACCTCAACCTTCATTTTATACACTAACAATCCAGTTGAATGAACTTATGGTAGAAAAAACACACACATGGAGTTTCGATTCTCAGAGTGCAGTTTGTCAATCTAAAGCTAATCATTGTTTCTCTTCTTTTAATGAACGAAAAAAAGAAAAAAGAGGGGGTTATATAAAGGCTCGTTTTACAAGTCCTTAAATTTCCCTTTTTTCATTCATTATTAAAAATTATAGATGTGACAAGTGACGACTCCTCAGCAAGTGTAATATGTACTATTTATTTCCTAGAGTGTATGGAAGCAAGCACGATAATTCCGTGCAAGAAATTTCTACAACCCTCGCCGTTAAAGTGCGCACATGTTTATTATATTTATGCATGCATACATGCATGCATCACACAACGGTGCAGAAATATTATCAAAAGTTGAAAATTCTTGCTGTCTACGTAAGGTTTCATAAACACACGCATTGACAGATTAATATAACACAAATATTTAAAAATGTGTGTGCTTGTCACGATATATTTTACTGGATTATTCTATGCCACCACGCTCAAGTTACAGAGCCCTATTATTGAGAAGTACTATACCATCCATATTAAATATTTTAGCACGAAATGGTTTTGATATTACGTTAACGTTGCCGGTCTTGCCTTTGTGCTGTGTTCTCGATCCTGTGGTTCATACCTGAAGCCTCAATTGTGAGAGGAAGAGAGAGAGAGAGAGAGAGAGAGAGAGAGAGAGAGAAACACGTTCTACAAATAATACACGTCGTTACGAACGGGGGTTTTTCTCGCAGTATCCTATACCGCAATGGCAACGTGGTCGTCGTTGGTCGAAATGGGACTTTTCGTCCCGGAGCAGAACAAGAGGCAAACGTTTTGTAAAACAAAACAAGTAGCAGCGTTTATAGCAGGTTGTAGCGACAGAGCCAGCCAGCACGGCCAAGTCCGGGCTGGGGCGAGTCTTCTGACAATGGACCAGCATGGTCTTAAATCAGGCATGCCGGTGAGTTGCCGTATGCAAATACGTTCAGGTGGGTAGGTGGTGTGCGCAGCCAAGAGCAGGAGAAGATTCGTTTAAAAAGGTCGTCCAGGGGACTTCCCCGGTGAGTGAAAGTATGGGAAAGAGTGCAACCGAGGAAGAGGTAGCACTTGAGAATTTCAATTGGAAGAAGGCCGGAGGAAAAATTCCTAAGCGAACTACTCCGGACTTAGGTGGGGTTCCCATCCGCCTCATTAACGAACTAGGACATAGCACTAAAGAAGCACTGCTTAAATCTATAGAAAAGTGCTTACAGAAGAAGGAAATACCAGACACTTGGCAGAAAAGTAGAATGAACTTAATCTATAAAGACAAGGGGAAAAAAAGGTTGACATTCGCTCGTATAGACCGCTAAACATTACATCTGTGCTATACAGGCTGGGGATGCAGGCAGTAAAATTAAAAATAGAAACGTGGGCAGAGCAAAATAATATTCTGGGAGAACTTCAGGGTGAATTCCCGATCGACAGGCGGTTCATAATCGACAGGAGTGAGAACCTGTTTGTTCTTACTCGGTGTATAGGAATATCTAAAATCGAAACCGACCCTTTTACGTAGCTTAACGGGACATCACTGGGGCGTATGACAACGTTAATCAAGAACTTTTGTGAGATATATTGAAGAAAGTGGGCATAGGTGACGACTGTATACAGCTTTTGAGGGAAATATACCGAGAAAACACAGTTTGCACAGAATGGGAAGGAATAAGTATATATCAATGATAGCGTTCAAACTAGCAAAGGGGCTGAAGCGGGGATGTCCTTTGTCCCCGCTGTTATTCATGCTGTACAGTGTCAGTTTTTATGAAAGAGAACATGGCAACGCTTGGCCGGTGTGCTCCGGCGGCTGCTGGCAGCGCGTTCAAGTGGATGCGAGAGCAACCACAGCCTCTTTTCGCGTCATCTCACGGCGAGCAAAATAACCATTCATTGCTGATTTGGAACCAGCGGCAAGATACCCCACTCGCTATCAAGGGGAATAACGCAAGAGTCCGGTAATCACCTTGAAGGGGGATGGAGTGCTCCCCGCTAGGCAGACAGGTCTATAGTCCGTTTGCAGGTGTTTAACCCGGAGGGTAGGGGAGCCCTGGCACAAGAACGTATGCTATTCCGAATGCGCATGATGGAAAATCAAACGATATCCGTAAAGAGGGCGAAAAACCTGGATTTACACGTTTTCTTTACGGTGAAATCGCACAAGAAAGGCATGCTTTTACGGGCTATAGTCTCGGAAAAGGTAGCTGGCAGTTAGATGTATCGCGTTTTCTGCAAAAGAACCTTGCACACCTGAACATTTTTTACCCCTTCCCCATACCGAATTCCGATTCTGTGCGCGAGTAGCTAAAAAATAAAAATAGCTCGATGAGCTTAAGTAGCGCCTTCAGCGTAGATGAAGAAAATTTATACTATAGCCTTCCGCATCGCCAGGTTATAAAATGCGTAAAAGACTGCATAGTGTTTGACAACGATGAATAGACTTTCATCGATGGTTGCGGTATTTCTTCAGAATCATTTCTTGAACTTCTGTCGCTTTACCTGGGGAGTACCTTTGTGTCATGGCAGGGAGGTCTTTATGTACAAAAGCCCGGCGTCTGCATAGGGTCGTGCGTGGCGCCTATCATAAGTGTGATTGTTTTAGGCTACTTTGAGAGGCAGCTGGAGGGTCAGCTTAATAAGTGTTGCAGTGCCATTTTTAGTTATGTCGACGATTTTGTGATTTTTCCCACAATGACATTCATCATAAGGACATTGATGACATTCTCAAGTTGTTCAGTCAGCATGGTATAGGTCTCGCCTTTACCTACGAAGTCTCTCGGAATTGCGAGCTACAGTTTCTGGACCTAAAGCTAACTTTTGGTAAAAATAATGTGTGTTGGAAATACGACCCAAGATCAGTGAAGCCGATCTGGAACTACAAGTCTGGCCACTCTAAGATTGTGAAGAGAGCGATCGCAAAGACAATCTTAAATGCATCGCTCAAGAAATCCTGAGTGCACGTGTCGAATTCTGCCTTCCATGACCAGGTCAAACGCTTAGTAGATACTGGGTATCCTGACAAAGTGACTTCTGTGTGTGAGTCGATGGTTCGGAGTGTTAAGCTCGTGAAACACGGAAGAGTTCAAACCAAATGTGACGAAAAAAAAGCAGTTTTTCCTTATGCACACAAATTGGCGCATGGGCTAAAAAACGTAGGTTCAAGGTATGGCGTTGACATTCTGTTTTCTGCCAAATATAGGTCTCATTTTACCGATGGTTGATAGTGCGCTAAAGGACAAACGAGCTAAAGGAAAATGCACTGTCAATCACAAGAACAAGTACATCGCATGCGTGAAAAAAAGCTATGTATTTTACTCCATTATCATGTGGTAGAGAATACGTAAGACAAACGAAACGATGTGTGAATGTTCGTTTAAGAGAGCATGAGTTCTCTCTTAAAGAGGTCTCGCGACTTCATCTACCGAAATATTGCAGGTCATGTGGTTGCCATCCCACTTACGAGAAAACCACCGTCATCTTCAAGCATCCTAACCAACTAACGAGAGAAATCGCCGAGGCCTATCATTTAAATATCAGGGGTAGCATGTGCAGAAGTGAACCATCCGTCACATTGCATGAAAAAGAATGTAGTTATTTAGGCCACTATTGATTATCGTTGTGAGCCAGCGCCGTCTTTTCGTTTTCTCTTTTGCTCCTTCCATGTCCGGTGTTTCAAATGTTGCGCTGTTAACAAGTTCACGATGGATTCCAACCAACTGGTCCAGCTTGCCGTCTCACTGCGATATCCTCAGGGCCACAGATACACAACGTAAGTCTCACTACAAATACACAACGAACTGACAGTCACTACATTTATACGCTGACAGTCAACGTAAATGTATAATGACCGGTTGCGATGGTGCGTCTGAATAACTCCTCTCTCTCTTTATTTTTACTCTCTTGCCCGCTAACATCCCCTTCCCTTGTACACCAGTAGATGTGATATGCGGGATTTTTTTTTTGTTCTGGTTAGCCTCTTCCCTTATCTTTTTCTTTCTTTCCGGCTACAATAAAGCGAAGCCACGCCACTGTGCTGCACCGGATCAGCCTGGGTCTTGCCCTCACTCGACACTACGCGCACGTAATCGACTGCGGACAGCTCTAACTTTGAAGGCGGTCTGTGCAACATTGGCCCACCTACATTGCAAACTGCCCACCCGACGCGTCTCAACGGAAGGCACTCGTTTCAGCGCTGGCAGCACTATGTGAAAGTTGTATTTTGCCCGCAATGTGAGATCAGACTGTCTGTCTACAAGTGCTGCGTGGAAAATATTATATTTTCTCATGAACCCTAGAATGAGCACCAGACAAGAGTGACACCGATACGTTAAGTGGTTATTGTATTTACGCACCCCTTCTACCTGTTCCCATCATCACAATCCATCACTCTTCTACTCCTTTCCCTTATCCACTTTGCAGAGTAGCAGGTCACGGTGCACTAATATAGTAACCATTGGGGTTTGACGCCCCAAAACCCCAATATAATTATGAGAGACACCGCAGCGGAAGGGTCCGGAGATTCTAATAACACGAGATTCTAGTACTTTGCCTCCACGGAAACGCGGCCGCCACGACCGGGATTCGATCCCGTGACCTGCGGGTCAGCCGTAAAGCATCGCCGGAGCAGTGGCAGGTAGAGCATACAATAGCTTAGGCGGACCTCTTCGCCTTCAAGCAATTCCTCTCTGCGCGCGTACGCTCGAAGTCGCCAACTCTGTGCGAATAATTTCCACTCGATTTACATTTAGTGGCAACACGTTTCAATATAGTGAAACGTGGCGCCACCTAATGTAAATCGAGTGAAAGTGTAAATAAAAAAAAAATGTAAATCACAAGCCAATGCGCGCCTTCCTCTCGTCACTCGAAGACGCGCTTCCGTCGACCCGCTCGTCCACAGCGCACGGACGCCTCCGCGGGACACCTACGCGGGAAACATCCTGGAACACCCGCGCTTCCACGCGAGATAACCCGCGCACGCCTCTGCTATAGTACTTCTAGTTCACTATACCTCTGCGGCAGCGGCGTGCGGTGAGCGTACGAAACGGCGGCGTGTAAACAATCCCCAGAGCGCGTGCGTAACTACGGAGCACACCACACGACAAACGGTCGTGCTCTCCGCTCGCACAAACACCGCGAAGAATAGAACGACGCTTACTGTCCTCTCCATCGCGTTTGAGGCTGCGAGAAACGTAACAACAACAACAACGAAGAAACTGCCAGAAATGAATTAAAAAGATAGTGAGAGAGAGCCGAGAAGAACGTACAAAAAAGACACGAAATAGAAAGTTGGAGCAGTAGTGTAGGTACAGTCTCAACACGCAGGCTTTCCCACTAGCTAACAAAACAAAATAGAGAAAAAAGAAAAGCGAGAACGTGCGTACGAGTGAAAAGAGAGATCCGCGGCGAAGGGACACCGTGGAAGACAGGCTTCGCGGAGGGCGAGCGAAGTTAGTACAGGTGAGGCGTGAGAGAGCTGCCGGCGCGGCGTCGTGCAATTTCCCAAAGTAGCATCTTCCTGAAGGCCCATTTCCCGGCCGAACCCGCGGAAACAGCAGCACCGTACGGAATCATGCGGTCGGGACGAGGCGGCCGCGTGCTAGCACGCTTTCTCGTCTCGCGTTGTACTACGCCACACGCCAGCGCCTCCTCTATTATTTTTTTTTTCTTTTGGCCACACGCTCGAATAGCCAGCACGGAGGTTTGTTTTTGCCCGCAAGGGGTCTCGCTGGCGGAGGCGCGGAAGGTTAATCTGCTGCACCGTTCTGCGCCGCCCCGGCTCGAATCGGAAGCTTGTTGCTTCCTGCAACGAAACGGGAGGGGGGGGGGGGGGGTCTGCACGTAAACCTTCGATGCGAGCTATAATGTATCCTATATATATGTGCAACACATAGGCTCGACACGGGGACGCCCCGTGTATCCGCCTGTTACGAGATGTGGCGTCACGCTTTCGCTCGACAGCACTATGGTGAGGTCAATGCAGTCAGGTGAAGTGATGGTGCAGTGTCGTGTTGGTTGAGCGAAGAATTGTAAAGCTAAGAAAGAAAGAAAGAAAGAAAGAAAGAAGGAAAGAAAGAAAGAAGGAAAGAAAGAAGAAAAGAAGAAATGAGCGACATTTTGAAACGAAAAAAAAAGAAAATGAAGTACGAGAGTGTTTCCGAAAAATCAGAAATGACTAAGGATGAAACATACAAAACCGAAAGAAACCAAGGTAACATAAACCTAAAACTCGACACACCTAGCTAGTTAAAACAGAACAAAGCATGACCATGGGACGTGCAATACAACACACAAATCGTGTACCACAAAGAATAAGCAAGAAGGAGTCGAGGTTTCAAACTTTGTCTTCCTAAAACCTTCCTTAGCTTTGTGGCCTGCCTTGGCTAATATAAATTCGCTGTCATAAATTTTAGATGGATAACTTTATTCCGAGTGTGAATGCGAGTTTTGTAAAGCTGCTACAATGAACTGATATAGCGTGGCTTTCATGCCACAAGTAGTAGGAGACTCGCCCAGTGCTTTGGAGATAATTATGAGCACACTCGGTCAACTTTACTTCTTCCCATGAACTGTAACTTGGTGAGGCGAGAGATTGTGGTTATAAAAGGGAAAAGAAAAGTGAGCCCCGTAACTGTCTGCATACAAGGGATCTGTCTGTCTGCATACAAGTAGCTCACAAAGAATGTGGGTAAGGAGGGATTAAAAGGATATTATTAAAGGTAGAGAGAAGAAAGAGAGAGAAAGAGAGAGATGCGCAAGGACAGCGAGCGACGACAGAAGAGAGGAAAGATGAAACACGGTCACAGGAGTCCGAGGACGGGGCACCACTCGGCGAGAGCCCTTGTCAGTGTCAGGAGATGGCGTAGGGCTAGCAATCAGTCGGCCAGAGCTGCGCTGTCGTCGTCGCAGGGGGCCGGCGGCAGGAGATTTATTTTATTTTATTTATTTATTTTATTTTCCTCAAGGGTCCCTAACAGAAGGGACATTAAATGAGGGGTGGGCATACAAGAAGAGGGGGGGGGGGCGGTAACAGGTACATTTGTTTGAGGACTCTGCATGAAAACAAAAAGGTACCACTTAAAAGGTTTCGAAACATTGCCAAGTACACAAAATATACATACATGCCATACTAGGAAGATGACACTAGAAACCATTATGCAAGAAATAGCATGGCAGGTTACAGTTCAGTTAGCTATTGCAGTTCAGTGATGGTTGTCAGGGAATTTTTAAAGGCTTCTGTATCCTGAATGCCAACAATGGTATCCGGTAGGGCGTTCCATTCCTTAGCTGTCCGAATGAAGAAAGATTCTGCAAATGTGGTAGTTTTGGGACGAGGGTAATGTACTTGCATAGTGTTGCAACAACGATCAGGTAGCGTAGGATCAGATAGCGTAGGACCAACCCAGTCGGCCAGAGCTGCGCTGTCGTCGGAGATCGCGAGGGCACAACCGGTCGGCACGGACTCCAGCGAGCGAGCTAGTGGGGCATCGCTCTTATAGGTTGTGCACACAGGAGCACAGTTCCTTCTGTCAAAGCCAGTGAACTCAGTTCGCTATGATTCGGAAAGTTCCACCTTCGCAATGTAAAGCTGTCGCACGTCTGTGGAGTGCACAAGCAAAAAAGGTTCGACTCTGTTACACTCTTTGTAACACAACTTGAAAGCGAAAGCATGCTTCACGATTAATAAAACGCATTAAGTTAGTCAACCAAAAACCAGGTTTGCTGCAATAAATAACGGGCCGCAGAGTGGGAGACACTCATTAAATGACCCCAAATTCAATAATCCGGGTTTAAATTTTCTAATATTTTCACGTTCTCAGTAGATTTGCAATGTCATGTGATGGTATCATCATATGATATCGTTACATGATGACGTCACAGCTGGGTGAACTCACATCATTACGTAAATAAAGAAGGAAGTCACGTGTGTTTTCGTATCCCTTCATTCGCCTGTCGTGTTTATTATAATACAATGGGCCGAGAAGCGTCGAAGGCTTTCGCCCTAAAGGTAAACAACCAGTCACGTGATCGTGATGGCAGACGACGGCGAGAACGTCTTCGTGAGGGTGGTCATGTTAGCAGTGCACGGGCATACGTCACAAAGTAAACAAAGGAAAACTTCATATAAAATAAGAAATAAAGAATGAGAAGTTGATAAATTCTATAGGACGCACGCTTAATCCGTGCCTCATCGAGGCTAATCCCCGCTGCTCGAAAGGCACGTACGACCTTAAGCGCACGCTCGAAGACGAACGGAGGAGGACCTGTGGGGTTCGATACATCACGTGCTGCAAGGTCGTTCCAGTCATTTTCAGTTTCTTAACAGCCGCCACCACTGGGCTTTTCCGACGCCTTGTCATCCACACGGCAGGCGGCTTCGGCATCCTCTCATATCTCTATAGGCTGTGGGGTTTTACCGTTTCACACGTGGCGCAACGTTGCACACGCTAATGAAAGCGCGCGAATGCATACCTGTCAGCGAGTCCTGAGAGACAGTTACGGCGCGGCACTTTTCTTTTACTCTTAATAACCACTTCGTCCTGCGCGTCCCCGCAGATTCACGGCGAACGGGCTCCGTTGAAGCCCTAATCTAGGCATGACGTTCTGGTACAGCGCGGGCGTGCAGTCAAGGTGATCTGCCAACTCACTGACCGGATGTGCGAACCGTACGCGTTTGGGTGCAATTACGGCGCTTTGTTCGTTCGAAGAGGGTGCACATGAACGGCGCCCGCGCGGGGAGGCACAAGTTTAGCGCTGCGCACTCAGGGTTTATGCCATCGCATGGGTGGTCGTTATATACACACGATGAGCGTTGGTGGTAGTCTCTTATTCACCGACCCGTTAGGAATGCGCATTTACATTTGGCGAATGGCTCCACGCCAGATTATCGAAAGCCTCATCGTTAACAGTCGAATCAATCCTGTTTTTCTTCCTGTCTACCTTGGTCTTTCAAGCGCAACATTGCATAGTTCTTTCCTGATCGACAAGCGACTGGCGATAACACGAAGTTCAAATGAGACATTTGCTTTGTTTAGTTAAGATTCGACAGAATTGTATGGTATCCAGCAACCCACCACGCCCTCCCCGCGTCTTTTTATTGGAAGAGTTCGTTAGGATTGACGATTGATATGTGGGGTTTAACGTCCCAAAACCACCATATGATTATGAGAGACGCCGTAGCGGAGGGCTCCGGAAATTTCGACCACCTGGGGTTCTTTAACGTGCACCCAAATCTGAGTACACGGGCCTACAACATTTCCGCCTCCATCGGAAATGCAGCCGCCGCAGCCGGGATTTGAACCCGCGACCTGCGGGTCAGCAGCCGAGTACCTTAGCCACTAGACCACCGCGGCGGGGCGGAGTTCGCTAGGAAACAAGCATCGTAATGGATGAAAAGCCTTGCGCACTCACCCAAAAACGCTGAAGGCGAAAGTCAGCTTTTTAGGGGCGAAGCTCCTTGGGGTGCAGGCTAGTCCGGCGTCGTAGTAGCTGCAGTGGCCACCGCTAGTACTCAGAGCGCTCACTAGAAGGCGATGGCGCTGTGGCGCTCGCACCGCTAGTAATCGGGTTGCTCACGAGATGGCGCTGCGTCGTTCGCTCCACTCCGATGCGTGCTCTAGTATGATAGGAGCGGACAGACAGACAGACGGACGGAAGCTTCACCCTACTCATCATCATTCACTCCGTGGATATGCTATGAAATTTTTTCCGTCTTATTCGATGCTTTGATCGACCCCCACACCACTGGTATACTACTGCACCTAAATAAAAATTGACATTTCTGCACCTAAAGGTGAGCCTCCGCAATGGCTCACCGTTGGCCAAGCGACGGCATACCATGCGATGACATCATAATGCGGCGGCACATTAACGTCATGACAACATCACAAATTTGTGTGATCTCTGACGTCACGACGATGTTGTAAGTTACGTCATCACGCGACGATTTTTCGCATTACTCGTGTTAACGTCGAGAGTAAAGATACGAGCTCGATGATGCACCTGAGGCTTGTGCTTTAACAACACTGAAGCGATGCAATGCTGCTGACAATGGCCTGCCTTTAATTCCTCCTAGCTTCCTTGGGCTAAAGGTGGGAGTGAACAGTTCTTGCAAAGTAAAAAAAAAAAAAAGCAGGAGCCCTAGGTAGCTATTATCGCTAAAGAAATCCATGGCCATAACAATGACCATCAAACGATGACGAGATAGGCCTGACTGAAGAAAGATATTACAAACACTCGGCAATCATGACGTCGAACATATCAAATATCGAAATTTACTGTTTAGAGTCTCTTCGAGATCCTTCGCACCCAAAAAATTGATGATTTACGATGAATAGTAAAACAGTAACCGATGAGAAAAGAATTTCCATTCTATAGCTGCGCGACTTCGTTTTCCAGGAATCTGGGCAGGTATTCCATGAAGGCTTCGTGCTACTTCCGGATGGGGGTTCAACTTTTACTTCAAGTAATACACTTGCAACTCGATTAATTTCAGCAGAAATCGACGCAGTTGATTGATGTACGTTCATCGGTTGTGTGTGCGCCCATGTTCTTGTGTACGTTCTCCTGTTGACCCGTATAGTTTGAGGTTGCGCTCATCTAAATGCGCATATTTATCGTCGTCGCCGCGGGGCGCGTGTATTAGTCATGTGGTTATAGTAAGCTTCTAGCCCGACGCACCACTTTATAATGTATATAATTGTCACCGGCCAACGCAATACATCAACATTTTGAAAGGCGCTGACACATATTTCGAAACATAATAACGAACGCGCTCATCTATACGAAAGCACGCTTGTGTACAAGCGCTCATACACTTACGGCGTTTCTGCTCTGACGAAGCAATATCGTCGTGCGAAAGAGGTCGTTTAAGATACGCTGTTCTGATGCGACGGAAAAAGAATGGGCATGCCGTATGCAGAAACCGCCAATGAGTCACAAATTGATTTGAATTCAATTCATACGCAATTGAAATGCGCGGATGACAATGCGACAAAAGCTGCGTTCAGCAGATTAACGTGACCCTCGTCACTTCATATACACAGGGCTGCTTCGCCGCGGCCAAACAAAAGAGGCTAACAACACATTATAGTGTGCACAAGCAGTCACGGTTCAAACGAACAGTATTAAATAAACAGTTGGTATAAGCTGAGCAAACAAAATCGATCAAACGGATATCAACATCTTAATCGAGAATTTGCGATGACATAAGTAAATGGCGTAACATTTTAAAGGAAGAACACTATGTTCAGGTTGTGTTCTTTTTGCATCTGATTCAATTATCCCAGTACATAAAACTGCACCATTTGGTCACAGTATGCAATTCTACTATAGAGTTAACGTTCCAGCTCTGGTTGAGGTACATTGTTTTTTTTTTTAAAAGGGGATACGATTCTCCCGACAACACTGCATGCTTTCGTCAACGGCTAAGCTGTTAGTGCACTCGTCTACACACGAGTTGACTGTTCAGTAATGGGCGGCACTGGTGTAACCAAGGAGGAGGCCCCCTCTCCCTTTCCCTTGATTCTCCCATTTTGTCATGTGCGCCTATGCACGGACGCATACAAATTTACGCACGAACACGCATAAACAGTAATACCCCCCCCCCCCCTACCAAAGGAATTTTTTGGTCACGCAACTGAACTGATGGGCGGCATAGTTGCTGCTGCTCAACTGTGTAACGTCACGACACTTTGACAAGAGCCATGGTTGCCGCACAGTGGACTGCTAGCCTCTTGTGCAGCGAAAGATAGATAGATATGCGGGGTTTAACGTCCGAAAACCACCATATGATTATGAGAGACGCCGTAGTGGAGGGCTCCGGAAATTTCGACCACCAGGGGTTCTTTAACGTGCACCCAAATCTGAGCACACGGGCCTACAACATTTCCGCCTCCATCGGAAATGCAGCCGCCGCAGGCGGGATTCGAACCTGCGACGTGCGGCTCTGCAGCCGAGTACCTTAGCCACTAGACCCCCGCGGCGGTGCTCTTGTGCAGCGAAAATTAATTAAATGTGTACAACTTGAATTAATATCCATGGGTCAGCAATCACGGAATCCTTCCTCGTGTTGTACGTGTGCACTCCAGAAAAAAAATGTATATATGATACATTCATACATATCGATAACTAACTACACGAACATACGGCGTCTGTAAAAGCGCACTGCCATCGTATACTTTGACATGGCCGATTTTCTGGGCTCCTCTCAATTAGCATCAGCCATGTGACTGCATCATTGTGCCAAAACGCTGACACGCAAACAAACTGACAAATAAACGAAGATTATACATAAAGAAAAGAAAAAAAATATACTGTTCATGTTATTTGAAGACTAAGGCGCATCTCGAAAACATTGTTTGTGCCCTCGGTGCACGCTAGCAAAAGTTCTCCTGCCTTCGCTTTATCGCAGTGAAACTTTATCCATTCATTGGCAATTTGCAGTGTTGGGGCACAAATCATTCAAATTCTTTTTCATAACCGTTTCCTTTTTCTTAAAACTCTATGGCAGTGCCAAGGACGACGCGCCACTTACCCCGTAGCCGCAATGTGCGAGGTCGCTATTAGACACGGTGATCAATGCTCGTCCGCACTTCCTGTCGCAATCTAACAATTAGTGACGTCACTCGGCCGATGCGTCGCCGGCCCCGCAGCTGATGAGGAATGTGACCGAGCGTCCATGGACGGTGACCCAATGTCCGGTCCCAGCCATTCGTCACGTTCGCGCGCACGTATACGAAGCTGGCGGTCATTGGAACACCTCCGTCCGCACTGGCGAGTTTGTGCAAGCGTCCATTTCGAGTCGCCCAGCAGCTTTCTCATGCTGCCGCGGTCGCAATCGCGAGTTAACCCATAAGGCACGCACGCTCTTGATACGCCGAGCAAACAAAACTGTTGCGGACATATAGCAGCTGCATACGGAAGGTCGTGAGTTCGAACTCCCCCCCTTTTTTTCCCCGCCCATATCGTCGGTGGGCGAGCAATTTCGAAGGGCGTTGGCGTCGTGTGACTGTCGTGAGTCACGGCTGCTCTACGCGTGCGCAAACTGTGCGCGTGGTATTTGCTCGTACATTACACAAACGGCTGCCGGACGGACCCGATTGCGCGATGTGTGCGATTCTCTTGATAAGACGAGTGTGTATACGGGCGCAGCCTCGATCGCTATACTCCCATGCTGCTCACTGCTTTCGCTTCGGGAAGTGAGCGAAGCGCCGGCGTGTACTGTTGTATATACGATCGTAAAACGCGATAACGAGAAAGCAAACGCGCTGGCTTTTCAATTCAATGCCAGTGACCCGCGTTGCTTCATTGTACAGCTTGAAGGAAGGTCACGAGATAACGGTTTATGCATATTTTATCGATAAGTTCAGTATTCGAATGAATTCGTGAAACCGACATGGGAACGTCATTTCTTGTTGTGTTGATACCTCTGGACCAACTCTTCATGCACAACGAAGTTAGATTGTCCAAACTACATTTTTTCATTCGTCTTTTCGCGATCCAACGGTGAACATATTCGTTTCTTAGAGACAGATAGATAGATAGAGATAGATAGAGATAGATAGAGATAGATAGATAGAGATAGATAGATAGATAGATAGATAGATAGATAGATAGATAGATAGATAGATAGATAGATAGATAGATAGATAGATAGATAGATAGATAGATAGATAGATAGATAGATAGATAGATACGGGATGTGACAATTTTTTTCTGCGAGTAACAACGCGGAACAGTAGCTAGCTAAAAGAATATCACTAGTTCGTTAGTTCGCTAATCATTTGGCTTAGGTGTAACTTAAATTGTGAGGTTTTAGACGTGCTCAAACCACTACTTAAGTAGCTAGTATATATAGTATATAGTATAGTAGTATCCGCCGAAACGTGGTCACCATTAATGGGGAAAGGGGGAGGTGTCAATAAATAAATGCTTACATTTCGCACGCGTATCACATGTAGGAGGAGGGCTCAAGCCAACAACATGGACGAGGACGGGAAGAAATGCGACACACCGCGTGACTACAGCAACTGAACAATGACGCATGCAGCTGTGTCGTATATGTGCGTCTCTCCTCGTCCAAGTAGTTGGTTGGAACCATTATTGTTGTTTCGGGGGACTGACAAACACCAGTGCTAAGCACACAGAGAATAAGTACACGAGAGTATACTTCTTGAATAAGTAAAAGCCCTATGACACTCTGTACTATTACCGCAGCCGGGCAAAGTTCCGCCTATCCCCACAGAAGACCTGCGCCTATCTCACTATAAAGGACCTTCTATTAATCCAACCTCGTTTTGTGCAACCAACGACGTCGAGTTCAGGCAAGCACAACTCTTAATCACAAAGACGCACACATGCAAACGCACACTCGAACACTGACATAGGGGTGGTAGCTTGGACACCCCCCTCCTCCTAATAATACTCTGGCTACGCTCTTGGCACACCGCGGCCGGGAATCGAACCCACGCCTCCATGCTCAACAGCCGAGCCGAGCGTCGCAGTCTCGTACCCAAGGTGGCTATACGATCCAAGTGGACGTGAAACTGTAGTCTCGCGCAACAGCGCTTGTGTCTTTCTTTTTGTGGTTTCGTTTCGCCATCGCTATTTGTGCAATTCAGCCTTTATAGCGGTCTTGGGCCATCGTCCGCAAGCCTTGGCGTCGAGAAAAGCAAACACGGAGATGTGAGATGCGGAAAGAAAGAAAACGAAAGAAGAAAAGGAAAGACAAAAAGACCTCGCACGACGCAGAAAGTGACGGGACAGACTCGTCGCCCGCGTGCACAGAATGGGTAAGTGCGAACACCAAGCAGTACAGAAGGAGAGCGAAAGGAAAAGAATAACAGTAAGCAAAAACAAAAGGAAAAATCCCGGCAGGAGGCTACCAGCGGTGCAAAGACGCGCTCGTCGCTGCTGTCTCTCGGAAGTGTTGTCCTCCAGGCTGAGCTATGCGACACGCGGATCACGAAGACGGCAACGCGCGGATGCCGCCTAGCTGCAGTCTTCAGCTACACGCCGTCGCGCTGATTCCGCTTAGAGCGTTGCGGAACCGTTCCTCAAACTTCTTCTTCCGACCTTCCTTCTCCTACTGCACGGACCGCCGGACGTCTCAACACATGACACACGCGACACGTCTCGCGCGGTACGAGTTCTATATCTTACACGTACCCGCTGTCTGCACGTGCTGTAGCAAACCCGACGGTTGGGAACAGCTATCTAGGATTGCAACAGACGTATAGTATTCATGGCCACTTCGTGACCGGTGAGAGAAAAAAAAGGCTTTACAAACGGATCCATTTGGTTCCCCTTGAAAGGATGCATAGACCGCAGATGGGAAGTATAAAGTGAACATTGTAGACATGTATCGGAGACCAAAATGGCAAGCTTGGAACTGTGCATAGGTTGGCACGCTCGAAATAGAACAACGAAAAAATGGATGAAGGATGGAGACGAAGACAACGCGGACGCTGGTGTCCAATTAAACGTCGCCTTACTTTGTCCTTGATACGAGTACAGAAACACAAGCGTGCACTAAGGGTGGAACGACGGGCAGCCGGGGGGAGAGGGGGGGTCAAGCCGCCCTCTCTATCCTTCTTCTACCCTTAGTCATTCAGATGCCACAATGTCGGCCCCACACCGCTACTCCATAGCCAAAACGTCAGCTAACATTGCCACGACTATATATGCGCAGTTCCTAAAGGGCATTTGGCGTTAGCGGATTCGACGAACACTGGGATATTGCTTAACAACTTAAACCAGGGCGCCCATTCTGCATGAAGTAGTTTTTCTTTCCCGGTCGTCTTTTTAACACAGGGTGCCCATTTGCGGGGCCTCATAAAATAATTTCTTGAAAAGAGTCACGTCTAAATATAACTCATGACTATAGTTATTAAGAAAAGAAAAATTGTATAGGAAAGTAGTGTACGGGTCACGGGCCGCTAAAGAAAAGTTCGTGGGCCACGTGCTTGTGATTCCTGCTATAGCGTCATAAGACACGCAACAAGACATGCAACAAGCTCCAGGTCCGGACGAAGCTATGCGCGAAACCACATGAGTGTTGTTATTGAAATATGACTTCAACGTCAAGGTATCCAAGAACTAGGTTACGGTCTTTCGCCAATGCACTAATAATGGGGCCCTATTCACGCCATTGATGAGGTGATCGATATGTTAACAAGGTATAACCAGATCATCCATACGTCACATTGCAGGCTGCTAGGGTGTCAAGGGTGACAGTCTGAACTCTCCCGTCACCTCCTGGAAGCCGGCCTTCGCTACAGTGACACAACCAGCTATGACCGCTGAGTACACGAAAACACACCACACAAGATACTGCTTACTTCGTACACAACACATGTCTAACGGCGACTATTTAATATACATATACGCAGGAAACAACATGCCTTAAGGGTAAGTCTATGTCGCAATAAAAAAAAAATATGACTTGTTCAGTAGATGCGCCAATGACCACGCAGGAAGGACGGATGGAATAAACTTGATTTAGAAGGGCAAGCCGACATCGGAGTCGCCTATAAGTTTCCGATGGAGGCGGAAATGTTGTAGGCCCGTGTGCTCAGATTTGGGTGCACGTTAAAGAACCCCATGGTCTAAATTTCCAGAGCCCTCCACTACGGCGTCTCTCATAATCATATAGTGGTTTTGGGACGTTAAACCCCACATATCAATCATCAATCAATCAATCGGAGTCGCCTATAAGGTGGGCAGCGTGTCTAGTCCCAGATGACAGGGGGAGGGGGGGGGGGTTATGCCGACAACTCGCCCCCTTTAACCAGGAGTAGCTAGTCTTCAAGGTTCAAGCTCGTCAGCTGGACCTCTCGCGCTGCTCTAAGTTATTGTGAAATGGATGTCTGGAGAAAGTATGCATGGATATTTTAGGAACTACCTGCGCGTATTTTACAGGTTGCCCAACCGAAAAAAAGAAAAAAAAACACGAAAACAAAAACCACGCCGATTAATACGAGTGGTACCGGGCAACACAATCTCTGTTATGATTCCTTGCATGTCTGCTATAAGCATTAAGTAGGCCAGGTTGGGAAGGATTAAGTGCAGGCGTTATGGGAGAGTAGCACACTGATATGTGGCCTGCAGGCTAAACTGCCAGTTGAAACGTTGCAGAGAGCTTGTCCTAAATAATCGAGGGTCTGAGTAAGCAAAATACAAGAGTGGCTTTGAAGTTAATATGCAGAGATCCGAAGTAACAACCAGTTAGTCTAGTGAAGAAACAAGGGTAGTGCATTGACATTCAGCCTTTTGCAGCAGTGATTGAGTACGTCCATACAGGCACAGGTAGTCACGGATTCTTCAGATAACGAAAAGAAAATCTTCAGAGGAATGAGAATAGATTAGCGTATACATTTGGACAGCATCCCCCGTGTGAACGGCAGCTTATCGATGTCGTTGAAAATAAAAGTGATTTAAGAAATGCAGCATGCCAGACCTTGAATAATGTATTGAAGATTTTCTTATCGCTCTAAACAAACAAAAAAAAAGGATCGCCTGCCATCGGCACAACAGATCCCAAAACTTCACGACATGGGAAGAGGGCAATATGGCAATAGCACGTATACGTTATATGAAAAGAAGAAAATGATGTTAAAACAAGCCATATAATGTGCAATTGTGTTTCAGTGCGACCTGACCTGAAGTGGAAGGAAAAGCCAGTGGAGGCGATTGCGGTTCTGGCGAAGTGAAGGGAATTAGAAATTCGCTGCAGGCTATGGCGGACCCCCTGGTGCATGATTGAGGAAACTGGAGCTCGCGGGCAGAGGCCTGCAGAATGCATCACGCTGCGATCATGTATGTGACAAATCGTTGGTGATGATGATAACGAAGATAAACAAACAACGGCAGCAACACAACATCATCGGCGACCAACATATACGAAAACACAACAACAAAAAGTTGAGCCTTGCATCGGCTCCTGACGTAACATTCCACCATTGTTGGCGTGTAACAGAAGGCTAAACGTTACTTCGGTGTGACTTCTCGTATAGCCGAGAGAAGCGCGTGTAAGAGCTGATTTTATCACATCACATCCGTCGGATACAGGGAAACGATCCATCTTAAGCGCTTGATAAGGTACACCGCGCGAGTTCTGAAGGTGCCAACCGGATGTATCCTGCCGCCGATCTGGCCAAGAACCCAGACGGTGACCGCGCTGGTAAAAATAATTTATGGGGGGTTTTACGTCACAAAACCACGATAACATTACGAGGCACGCCGCCGAGAAGGGCTTCGAAATTTTTTTTCGTTCGATAAGAAACTAAATAGAAAAAAATTAGTTCGCTCATCCAAGTAAATCAACCTTTCACAATACCAAAATCACCACGCTTACCGCAAGAAGACACTTGGAAAGCGACAAAACTCGTAAAAAGGAAATGTGTGTGTGTGTGGGGGGGGGGGGGCGACGCCACCTTGAGGGTGCCGCACCAATATCCATGACGTCATTGGTTTTTGACGACCTCTATCAGGCCCGACGCAGTTCTTATTCGATAAATGAGAAGTACATATTGACCTTTGAGGCAGCCGGAGACTTCACATAGTTTCAGGAAGCCTAATTGCGCCAGTGTTGCGAAAACGTGAAAAATACAATCAGAAATTCATGGCGTGTCGTGTGGAGATTTCGGCAAAAAATTTAAAAGTGAAATTTTTATTTATTTATTCATTCAGAATACATCACAGGGCTTCCGAAGAAGCATTGAGTGAGGAATTTATTGAGTGAGAAGCATTTATTGAGCAATAATTATAACAAACACTAAGCACAGAGAACGAATACAAAAGCCCTGCCGCGGTGGTTTATAGTGGCTGACGTACTCGGCTACTGACCCGTAGGTTGCGGGATTGAATCCCGGCTGCGGCGGCTGCATTTTCGGTGGAGGAGAAAATACTGTAGGCCCGTGTGCCCAGACTTGGGCGCACGTTAAAGAACCCCAGGTGATCAAAATTTCCGGAGCCCTCCACTACGGAGTTTCTCATAATCATGTGGTGGTTTCGGGACGTTCAACCCTACTTATCAATCATCGATCAAGAATGAATACAAAAATAAAATGCAGGCCAAAGCTGTAAACCTTTTAGCCTGTATTTACACAAAATTAAAATTTCTAGCACACCACTAATGTAAGTTTTAAACAAGTGTTTCAAAATGTCTGTTTAGTTGTTCACGAAAGAGTTTACGGTCGTTGATTGTGACGATGGCTTCAGGAACGCCATTACATAGTGCACTGGCGCGAGGCAGAGCAGACGATTTAAAACACTGAGTCCTTCCAAACTTTGTCCTTCATCTTTCTCAACTGTTTCTGAACGGTGTTATGAACAGTGGTTTTCATAACATAATTCACCAGTATAAACTCCTTCACTGTTTCACCTTAGTACATAACGTTAACGTGCACCTAAATCAAAGACAGTCCGCCGCGGTGGAGCAGTGCTCATGGTGTTCGGCTGCCGTCCCGAAGGTCAAGGGTGCGAGCCCGGCCTCGGCGGTCATATATCGATAATGGTGAAATGCCAGAGGTCCGTTCCCTTTGCAACGTCAGCACGTAAAGAAATACCAGGCGGTAGAAATTTCCGGAGCACTCCACTACTGCGTCTCTGGTTTCTCATAATCACATCGTGGTTTTCGGACGTAAAACAGCAGATAGTATTGCTGTGTCATTAAATCTAGGTACTCGAGCCTCGCATTTCAACTCCACCCCACGGGTTCAGGCGGTAGGGTGGAGCACGTGACCCTTCGGTGGCCGCTCCTCGGCGTGGCCGCACAATGACGCGCCGGGGAAAGTAGTATACGTGCGTGAAACGCACAAGGGAAAGGGACTCGACAGTTCCTCCGGCGCCGCAAGAAAAAGCGCGGGAAGAAGGCTCCCCCGGCTGACGGCCGGCCCACCGACCTACATAGCGCGTCTTTCGCCGGCCTGCTCGTTATAAGAAACCAGTCTGCCGGTTGCGTCGGCGTACTCGAGCGAACACCGCTGCCAACTCCTCCTCGACCATCTTCAGCGTCGTCCATCCCGGCTTAGCGTCGGCACTCGAGCCACAGGTGAGTGTCACGCACGCTAACGTGCCGCTACCTGCTGGGGGAGAACGACGACGGCGTGGTCTGCAGCAGTCGGAGGATACACGATGAGCGCGGCGACCGTAGGATAGGTATCAGCGGCTCCCCGACACTGTCCGGCGCAAGGATGCTTTGCATGGACACCCCGCTCTCATCATCCGAGGATATACCCAGACCACCCGGACGGTCGCTTCGGCATAGTGCACTTCGGTTAGCGTGAAAGCGAGTAAGCCGTAAACACTTGGCTGCAAAAGCAGCTTCAGTAAAAATCGTTTTGAAATGTAAGCGCAGGTGTTACAGTATAACTATCGTTACTCGCACCATGACAATGCGACTAAAGATAACGTGAAACGTGGCAAGATAATTCCTTCCTCATCTTCCATAAATGACAGCCCAACATGCGTTCCGATTCACGTTGCTGTGGAACCAATAACTGCGACTGCAATAACTGCGAATAACTGCGGAAGTGGCCTTCATTGAACGGCTCAGATATGCGATTAAGAGGATCAGGAGCGAGTATGAGCAACTAACGCCGCACCAAGGGTGTCGATGTCCTGATGGAACCCTCAACGCGAAGCGAAGCATCTGCTTCATTACTCGATGTTGCCGGTTGTGAACTTACATCGTCTTACGGTATAACGTTCCGCCACTCAGCGCGAGGTCGCGGGTTCGATTATCGGTCGCAGTGGACAGAATCGACTGAAGGATGAAGGACCACTGCGCGTTGGGATTTCCGGGGGCGCATTTGAGAAATCTAAATGACACAACTCGGAGCAGATGTTCCATTACGCGAGATGGGAACAGGGGATTTCTTTGAAGCCACGGTTGACGCATGACTTAGATACAAAACAGAGCAAGGATGACGCAAAGGCTTTTAGGACTTGAAGACAACATAACTGATCCCGTGTTTGTCTATTTCTTTCACTGTATTCTGTTAGTCCCGCGAACGCTATACGCAGCAGTGACCACGGAGTGACGCTTGGGAAGCCAACCAGATCGGCCCCGTCGTCATCTGTGTCTCAACTGTTGCGTTCTAACTGCTTCGTCTTCCTTGTGTCTCGTGACAAAGCGACGCCGTCGTATACCTTATACCCCAAACCAATACACCAACGTGTACTCTAAGCGAAACGAGACTCGAGGGAGAGGCGGGTTTTAAGGATTTCGTGAACACGCGGTTACTCGAGCAAGCCGCCTTGGCGTTGCGTTTTCGATGCGAAATGAGGCACCCAACTGGACCCAAAACGCGTGCACCTGGGCGGCCTTGCCTCGGTTCCTGAAGCGAAACGATATGCGAGGCCCGACGGTCATCTTCCGATCACCACCGCAGGACGACACGGTGCGAGTCGCAGGGCTTCTCATGCGTGCATGGCGAGGAACCAATTGATCGCTCCGCGCACGCAGCCGGGCCGATAACCTCCGGGGGTCACTGTGACGCAATCAGCGCGGTGATCGGCGCACTGAAAGGCGCGCGGCTCGGAAGCGCTACTGAACGCGGAACTGCATACGGTTCGCGTGATGCTAACGGTGCCAAAGTGGACGCCGCACAACCTTAAAGGCTGGTTGAATCACCGCTTATTTTCTTTTTACTTTATTTACTTCTACGATCTTCACGGGAGCCACCGGCTGAAGAATAATAAGTAAACAACTAAGCAGACTGACACGTTTCTCGTGAAGCTGTAAGGCTTGTAATACCGCCTGCGTAAACGTGCGCAAAGGTCGCTTAGTCCTGCCGCCTCTGAGCACCGGTTACGCAAGAAACCAAATGGATGATACCGTTGCGGCAGTGATCTTGGTGTTTGCGCTGCCTCCTAACTAGACTACTCAAAAACCGAAATTTCAGTTGACCCAGGAGACTGGCTGGTTAGTCCTCTCCGAAAATATCAAATTATTTTTTGACCCAGAAGACTTAGTCCTGTCCGAAAATATCAAATTATTTTTTAAAGAGCACACCGATCTTTCAAGTGCTCCGCTTCGTAAGTCACCCCGGGGTTAATGTATACACATTCACTTGAGCAATGTGCCGTTGTCCTGCCGTTTTGCTTGACAAACATGCAGCAGAGGCCCTTCCGCGGTCGAGATCGTGTTTAGGTGTTGTTTTATCTAAATTTGACATCTGATTCAAAAAAAAAAAAGAACGAGTCAGTAATGAGTGAAACATTGCATGAAACTGCATGCTGACAGTATCACGCGAAAACTGGAGGCGTGTAAATTGCACTGGTAAATTTACCAAAGTTAACATGAAGCTTGCTGAGATTAAATTAAGTTATAAAAACAGAAAAAAACAAAAACAGGACGATTAACACAACAACAAAAAGAACCCTTACGGTTTGGGAGGGGCACTTCTGCTGGCAAGTTTTACTCATGTTTCGTCAAATGTCAAATCAAATGTTAACGAAACGCAATGCGAATGACGGAAATGTTTGCAATATATAACGCAAGTAGAACGCGACTGTAAGCACTTGCCGATTTTGTTTTTTATTTAGTTCAACGCTTCTCTTTCAACGCAAGCTCTATAGTACGATTTTGTTCACTTGTTTCTTCTGAGTACATCGCTTATTTCTGACCGCTTTCCGCAATTACTCAAAGCATGTAACTGCGCGAGTGCGTACATGCGTGTGTATTAGTGCATATGAAAGAGAGAGGGGGAGAGAGGATCTCTTTATTGAAAGGCGGAATGATCAGCTAGCGTTCATTCGCCTACTCTGCAGTGATTGGCATGCAAGGCAAGGAGTGCGTAGAAGACTAACGTTCAAGTTAAAAAAATAAGGGGGGGGGGGCAAGGAAGTGCAGGATATGAGGTATAAAGGGGGTGTAAAATGTAAAATGTGTTAATGGCGTAAATATGGCGTTATGTGAAATATTTAAAGTAGAGAACCCTTATGCAAACACATACACTTTCATGATGGAAGGACTAATGTTCGCAGAGAAAACCGGTCGATTCGAGATATGCGAACAAGAAATTAAGTATTTTGCGCAGTTTGTATGGGCAATACCAGTGAACCAGCGTCCATCTTGAAGGCGACTGGTCTTGATCGAATAAGAATAGAGAGAGAATAAGAATGGGAGCTTGGTCGAGATTTGTTTGTTGTCTATATCATTGTCACTTGCCTCCATGTGCTGACCAAGCATGACTACATGTATGTGCATAGAGGCAGGAATCGTAGGTCACTCCTGGATCTCATGAAGGGAACACAGCAGCGCAATTTCGTGTGATGTGTGGTGACGCCATAGGATAACTAAGTGGTAGATAGTAACATTTAATCTGGTCCAGCAGAATCTTCAGCCCATTTTATAGGGGCAGGACTGCGGGCGGCTCCCGCGTTGGGACAGGAAGGCCAAGCCTCACCAAACAGAAGAAGAAACATAGTGGCACATATCTAACAACACGAGAAGTCAGAGGAAGAGGCGATAAAGGCTTCCCTTTAACGAAGACAAAAGAAAAACAACCTGGCAGGCATACGGAGCAGGTCCGATGTTCGAGCAAGGAGGAAAGTGCCCCGACATCAAAAACGGGTTCGCTTGACCCTCGCGGTCTGGCGAAAGCAGCCTTGCGATGCTACAACCGGTACGACTACAACAAGGGGACTCTTAATAAACAAGCAAAAAAGAGGAGCATCTCGGAGCTGCGCGAATTACCCTTCGATGAGCGAGCGCGTCTGCCGATGCACTTATGCGTATGTGTGTGCGGCAGTGCATGCGTTCGCCCTTGCTTATTTTGTGATCCTACGAGGAATAGAATGCGAGCGATCCCGAAGAGAAGCCGGAAGAAAACAGCACTCCTTATGTGCTGCAAACGTTGGCGCAAAGCATGTCGAACAGGAGGAATAAAAGAACGGTGCATAACGCCGCCCCATGCAAGTATTTGTAAATGTTAAGCGGGTTCTAAAGAAGAACATATCACAAGAAAGTGAGGAAGAAAAGAAGAGAGTTTGGCTTGAGGCGCATTGAGCCAACCACTATGCTTTCGTGTAAGGAACAATGAGAGGAAAAAAAAAGAACAATATGGGTAACTCTCTTGTGAGCCTCATAACTGACGATGGTGTTGTGGCATTAACAGAGGTTTCGTTGGCCATGAAAACAACCCGGAAAGTATACGAGGCATGATCCGGCACCACCTTGAACCAACCATTCAGGTTGTCCGAAGGTGACGTATATAAGTAGAAGTTCCTGGGTCTTGCTGAAAGCATTTCTTCTTGAACGAGGCGCTCATAATTCTGCTGGCTAAAACAACGACGGAGTTGAAGGTCGGTACGGCACGAAAGCTCGCACTCTTACTAACCTTGCGGACGTTCACTGCAGGCGCGCATTCAGCGCGTAACCGCTTGACCTGCGCGTAATTTATCCTGGGAGACAAAGATCTCGCGTTGCTTCACTGTTTTCTTTTTTTTTTTCACTTTGTCTTCCGTTCACAGCTGTTCCTCCAAGGTTTTCCGCATGCCTGCGACGCGTTCCTTATCACGCGTGTACAGCAGTTTTACCTTGTACAGTACGAGATTCGTGCTGTGCTTTTCAAACCACGAGAATTTTTGCTTGTAGATTTGCCGAAGTGCACCTAACTCGCATACGACACAGCTCGAACGTCCATTCATGCACATAGCACACATCGCGCGTGCGTGCACACGATTGTCATGCGTAACCTGCACAACGTGACCCACTCGAGATCAGATAGACGCGCAGTGCACGCGATCCTATAGCCAACCTGGGTGTTGGCCAACGGCAACAAAGCATAATGGGATGCAGCTGCCTATCTTGAAACTTGAACGCCGCCGCAGTGCTTGAACAATGCTGATTGATTGATTGATATGTGGGGTTTAACGTCCCAAAACCACTGATGATTATGAGAGACGCCGTAGTGGAGGGCTCCGGAAATTTCGACCACCTGGGGTTCTTTAACGTGCACCCAAATCTGAGCACACGGGCCTACAACATTTCCGCCTCCATCGGAAATGCAGCCGCCGCAGCCGGGATTCGAGCCCGCGACCTGCGGGTCAGCAGCAGAGTACCTTAGCCACTAGACCGCCGTGGCGGGGCCTTTAACAATGCTGCAGAACTGAAGCTGCATTGTTTTGATTGTGAAGGATTTCTCCGTAGCTTATTCGCTGTATAGTGGCTGCTTTGTTATGAAATGTACCCAATGTATATAACTGCGAGCATACACTGACAAAATTGTTGCGAACAGTGTGGGCTGCTTGCCCGTGGCATTGTTGGACAATAAATATCGCACTATATATGCATGGTTTGACAGTTAATATGCCCTAGCAATTGTCACGAGGTAGATGCATGGTTTTCACATCTAGAGCTTCGGAGGCTGCATTGCTGTTGCAACAAAACACTAAAATTTGCATTCAGAATATATGTTCATTTCTTCAAAAGTATTTCCTCAGTATATTTCATAATGCTTTTTATATTACTTAAGCTCTTGACACTGAACTGGAACTGCTGCTGATGTACTCAATATGTGGGATCTCTCGATGAGAATACAATTCAATAGCGTTAAACTGCTTCATCTGCGAGGCTCAGAGCTATTTCTCCTGTTATGACATGAGGGTGCGAGATGCAAGCAGTTCGCTACCAACACTGACAAAATTGTTTTAGAACTCATACGGGTTAGAATACAGTCCTGTCACTGCTGATACAAGCTTCTCAGTTTTGCCGCCATGCAAAATTTGTTTATTACGCACTGCCCGAGCTTTGCGTGTATACAGCAACGTCAGAACAACACACCCGAACGCAATACTTTCGATTGCTTTGTGCGTGTGTGACTGCACGTTTATAAGTGTAACTGCGATTATTGTATATACCATATACATCAAGCGACAGCTGGAGTATACACAAGCAAACGATAAGTTAGGTTAATGTCGTTGGGGCCTATTAATAAAATGTTCCATGAATGCTGCGAACCAGAATTTTGACGAATAAAAAAGAAATACATTTGTCCGATATTTAATCATCTATGCTGAAATTTGAAGAGTCCGGAAGTGGCATTAAAAACACTGCGATGGATCCTTAGTGCCCGGTGGTAAGTCTGAACAGCTTTCATACTTTCGATCCCGTGTATACGTAACGGATTGAACTCGTCTATACCAGCAAGATATAATTGGAGACATGTCACGCTTATTGCCTCCCCCTGTTTTACATCGCAGCACCTGCCAGATCGATGCAATGTAAGCAGGTCAGATATGCATTACAGCAACACAAAGATCATCGGGGGCTTCCGAACGCTGCGCGCATACCCATACCAACATTGTTTCACTCACGGAATCTCTGCAAACGCCTGCGATGATGAGCGCTATGCGGACCGGGGCTAGCACCTTCCACATCGCGAAGCTGAGATTTATGGCAACCGCTGTGCACGCTTGACCCGAGTTACCACTCAGATGTTTCAGAACCATTATATAGCACGCGTTCTTATAACGCTTGTGTGTATATGCCATGTGCACAGCGCCTGAAAGGTTAATGGGTGAACTAAGGCGAAAGCCCGCTTGTTTGTCTTCCGTCATAGCCAGTTAACTCTGCACGCCTCGGAGGTGTTTGCTAGGTGGCTTGCGTGCGACGCGTAACGGCGGGACTGCCCCACCGACTCGCATGAATTGCAAGCAGCGCGGTCAAGGAGAAAGATTCGCGCGTCTTTTATTATCGCGTTTATGTCGCCTATACTACTATACTACTAGCGGCGGAGGGTAAGAGTAAAGGCTACAGTTGATTGATTTGTGGGGTTTAACGTCCCAAAGCCACCATATGATTATGAGAGACGCCGTAGTGGAGGGCTCCCGAAATTTCGACCACCTGGGTTTCTTTAACGTGCACCCAAATCTGAGCACACGGGCCTATGCAGCATTTTTGCCTCCATCAAAAATTCAGCCGCCGCAGGCGGGATTCGATCCCGCTACCTGTGGGTCAGCAGCCGAGAACTTTAGTCACTAGACCACCGCGGCGGGGCTACAGACTACAGTTACATAAGCCTATCTTTTTGCTGCACGTAACTCCCGAAGTGCTTCTGCGATACGTCGGCTGCATTTAAACGGTAAACGGTTTTTCCGGCATGAAGTGAAAGTCGTGTCTGCTGTGTACGTGATGTACGTCGCTAAGTTAGCGAAATGCGAATGATTGGACACGAAAAAAAAAAGAAAGATCGGTTTTAGCGCTCACTTTCCATCGCACGTAGTGGCTTCGACTGTTAGATGTAGCAGTGGCTGGTGTCATTACATAGATACACAGAACTTACAGAATGTACGGGAAAGGCGTTTGTATTCTCACAACGCTTCACTGCGATGCTTTACTGGATTCGAGAAGCACTTGTTATCTCAAGAAGGGATTTCGAAGAAGAAGTGGCTGCACGAAAATGTTTTGACGCGTTTCGATTATGTGCACCCAACGGGTCAAAGAAACTATATATCGTTATAGTGAACAACACAACCTCGCCGATTCCTAGCACGTTTCTTGAGCCAAACTGAAAAGCTGGCTTTTCCTCTATGCGCCAAAGATGTAAATACGGTGGTCGACAAGTTTTTGAAGCAATCTATACCTGTAATTGCTGCGTTTTTTGTTCAACATATGGTGCTTCGACACAACCAACAAGGAAAACACGTAGCAAGAACAGTGCAGACTTTGTGCAGCAGTGAATACTAAACGAAGAAAGGCAATCTTGTCTTACAGACGAGTGAACTTTACAGGCTTCATAGTAACGAACTTCACGTCCCAAAATATGACTATGAGGGATAGTGGAGGGATCCAGAAATTTCGATCATCTGGGGCGCTTTAGCGAGCACATAGCCCTTAGTACACGGGCCTTTAGCACTTGGCCTCTATCGAAGAGCGGCCACCGGCCGGGATTCGATCCCGCGACCTTCGGGACAGCAGTCGAACACAGTAACTACTAGGCTACCTGCGCGGATTACACAGGCTTAAAGATGACGTATTCTGGTCAATCGTGGTTCCTAATGGTCAATTGTGGGGTTTTTCAGTGTCACGTGTTCATTCGCAGCCAGTGCTGGCCCCCTGGGAGACAGGAGGTGTACATGTATCCTCTCGTGTTGCGGGAAGAGCAGTGACAAGCTTCATCTCGTTCACAGGGGCAGAATTTAGGAACCAATTAAAGCAATCGGAATAGCCGAGTACAGGCAACGTTTCACAAAACGAGCAAGCAGGAAACGTATAAGCCAATGGCTTGATCCGTTCGTGGAAATCGTGACAGACGCTGTCCTTGTCGCTTTCTCGCCCAGAAGGAGCCGTCCTCGCTGGAAGGAAGCAACCCGCGCCCCGCACGCAGTACATCTTCGTTCGTGCTCACCGAGTTGCGATTCTCGGCGGCAAGTTAGGTATGTACCAGCGGGCGTACGGGACGGGTCGTTATATATATACTTAATGAAGCGTGCACGCGCTCCGCGTCGAAATAGCCGCAGCAGCGTGAGAGAACGAGTGGCCGCGCGAATCTTGAAGGGAAAAGCTAAGTTAACTAATGAGCGGACAATGGCGCGGCCGACCATTAAGCGGCACGCGGGAAGAGAAGCTCTCGAAGACGAGATGAAGAGGACAGGTCCTGGACCGCCGCCGGCATCGGACCTTGTCCCAGATCGCTGTCCCAACGAGTGCAGCAGCAGATACTAGCCAGCGACGCGTGTGCCCGATCCCAAGACGAGTAGACGCGATGCTCTGCGATGGGTGAGACGGCGGCGTCGGGGAGGTCATGTCCGCGACGGCGACCTCAGGATTGGCGCGCACGGCCGGAGCCCATCCTTGACAGCAACACTCCCCGAGGGCCGTTCAGATCACGTGAACGCGCGTGAATACATACCGGAATGTATAGGTGCTGTACGTGTGGTACGTGTTGCCATACGAGGCATGTGCGACTGACCGCATAGATATACGCGTATTGTTTACGACTGCGTATATACTCGAAGGACGTCAAGCCACGAGGACGAGCTGTGCACAAGGTCTATTAATACTGCCCGCCGCTTGACTTTCTGGTTCCGTGCGATGAGAGGCTATTGTTGGGCTGCATATATAGACGAGGACGCACGGGCGACTTGCCTTGAAGTTGTAGCCGAATTTAACGTACCTAACGATAGTAGCCTATACATAAAATGAGTTGCAACAACCCTTACAATGGCTACGTTACCATATGAAACCACCCCTGGCGTCGATGTGCTCCTCCGGACGAAGCGATAACCTCAATATTTTCTCTTCCTCTTCTTGTATCTTACACCTCTTACCGCATTCTTGCGTACACGAGTACGAAGCCAGACGTGCAGCTAGTCGACCTTCCTGTATTTCTCTCTCTCTCTCTAATACGCGCAAAGCAGCCGGGAAGGTCGAGAGTAACGCCAAACAGGATAGTGCACAGCCAGAATGCAAGTATGTTGGAGCACAAACGTCGATTTGTCTATAGCTGCCTTTACATGGTACCTCTTCCAAGAAGTACCTCTTCCAGCGCCTCTTCCAAGGCGCTGGTCAGCGCGGAGCTTGCGGACCTCTGGTCGGCCGAACGATTCAGTCACGAGTGTCTTAAAGGAAGACCAGTTGGCGATGGCGGTTCGTAAACCAAAGTTTAGCTACGTCTGCCAAGTAAAAGATAACGTAGGCGAGCTTAGAGTCGTTGTCCCACTTGTTGCTGGCGCTTACGCCTTCGTACAAGGAGAGCCAGTCTTCGACGTCTTGCTCACCACTGCCGCTGAAAATTGGTGGGTCCCGTTGGCGAGTAGCGCCGGGGCAGGTAGACGGGACAGCCGGTGGTGCTGGCTGGGCTGGGATGGGCTGGTTGGCGACTGCGTCAGTCATGTTTTGCAGTGGTCTCTCGGGAAACTTGCGAGAGCGGAGCTCCAGGTCTGCTTGGGTCTGCTTGGGGATCTCAGCAGCCTCCACCAAATGTGATTATGTTTATTCGAGCAGAGAAGTCACAACGATGTTGCAACAAAAATGGCCGTACGACAAGTCTGGCAAAAGGCGGCCCAGGTTCTCGTGCAATCAGAGCACGGGGTTTTTCATTCTCTTTTGAAGGCGCATACACGTTAGTGCGTATGCTCCGCTACAATACCAATTATCGGCAATATTCAAACACGACGTGATGATAGCTGCTGCACCAAAGTGTCCTTTTATCTATAACCTTTTCTGACAGCGATTGGCACGTTTATTTCCTAAACGCTTAAGATAATGTGCTTGGCTAGTTGATTCTTAACAGCAGAGTGTAAATTAGGTACGGGGCGTCGAAGATCCCACGTAAATTCTGAGCTGTGTGTGACCATATGTCACGCCCCAAGTTTGCGCTCCCCCGGTTTACTAATCATCAAATCCTCAAGGGCAAATTGTCACATCACCTTTCTTGTGTTCAACCTGTTAACGACACGGTTAGCAAAAACCCCACATACAGGTGCGGATAGCCACCTTGTATACGTTTACTTACGAAATTGCTGACTAAATTAAAAGTTCACGCTTGAAATGATCATTCATACAAAACGAAATAAAACTACTTTTGCTTCTCATAAACTCGAGTCACGCCTTAAATACAAAGTGTAAAAAAAAAGAATCGGTAAGGATTTCGCGACAACTTGCACGCGCTTTTTTTTTTTGCCCCACAAAGTTTTGACATACTGGTCCTCGACCTTGTTTCGAGTTCTGGATCGTACTCGCCCATGTTTCGCCAGTAACCTTCTTGCTAATCCCGTCGCGTAACTTCAACAGTTTGTAAAATCGTGTCTTCCCAGTCGATCCACGCGCCTGAGTAATGTGACCTCGGTGTAACATTATAAAATTCGCGGCACGTGCGTGGAAATTTAAAGCTTCAAACCTCGATCCGTTCACGCATCCTTACACTGCAGCAGCCGCACCGATAACATTGCATTCCACTTCAAACGTGTTATGGCATTGCGGATCTGATCGGAGCAATGATCTGAGCATACAGAATGTTTTGAGCCTATACATCTGACTAAAAAGCCAACACACGATCGAACGAAAGATATATATACATATCAGGGCCCTTGAACTATTTTGAAGGAGGAAGCAAGCGAAGCTGTACCTATGCATTGCATCTGGTTTAGTGAATATGGCGTAGTGAATTCATGGACTACATTAAGCGAACAGAGACATACATCTCAAAGATCCCGTTGTTTCCCTTGCGTACACCGCATATTATTTCATCAAAAACGGCCAACGATGATTTCACAATCAAATCTTGTAATAAGAAACTTCGCTGTTCCGAAAGTACCAAAATGGCATGACGTATGTCTCTTACGCAAGTAGTCTTGTCTTTGAGGCAAAGCTATTCACGTACTTCTGCCATGTTGGTGAACTCATCATTGGGTGAGTTGGTATTGCATTGTGAATGGGATTTCGCAAAAAAAAAAAAAAAAACACGCGCAAGGAGGAGCGTACGGACAGAGCTGAAGTTTATTTTCAGAAAAATACACATATAAAGAACAAACAAGGACTCGTGGTTACGATAACAGGTTGTTGGTGACATATAATCAATATCGGGTTTATGCAGGTTCCCCGAAGGCCTCGCCGCACATACATCAACGGGCTTATGTATGAAAAAAAGCCTCAACAATCTCTCGCGCGGTCCTATCATTGAGCCTCCATAACACATCTGTTTGATTTAGTGAAGGATGACGTGAGCATCCATAACACATCTGTTTGATTTAGTGAAGGATGACGTTTACATTCCTTGCAAACCAGGCAGAGATTAGGAGAAGGCTGCCCTTTCAGAGAATTTGTTTTACACCTGCGCCTGTTCGTGCTCTCCTCCTTGTTCGTGTTCTTTTGCGCTGAATCCCGTTCATCATACACCTTCATGTTTGCTTTTATGTCATGTCGACTTTTTCGAGAACAAAAATGTTGGGTCAGGCGAAAGTTATTCTCCTACGAAACTTTCATCCAGGGACGCCATCAACCAGAACGTAGCCACATACAGCTCCAATATAAAAAGAAAAAAAAAACTTTGCGAATTCGACCTCGGCGTACTCTTCACGGACGCTGCTTTTGGTTTCGATTTCAGCTGCGCGCGTAATATTTGTCCCCTCCTTGTAAGACGGAAGCTTTTCGCTCAATTGCGCCACTGTATAGAAGAAGGCTTGAAATCTGGGCCAGTTGGTGACAGTTTTTGAGTATGTTGAAACACGTCGCAACCACGACGGAAAGAAAAAAAAATTATTAAGGGACAAACCGAAGCACTGCGGTTTTGTCCCTTCCTTAGTGCGCGTCGTGATTGCGTTGCGTTTCAATCTGTTGAAGAACGATTGTTCCACGCTTTACCATATTTACCACGACCCAAAATCAATTGGCTCGGTCAAGAAATGTGGCCATCGTCTCAGAATAGAAACTACACGAAGATTATCGACCCTTGCGCGCGCCTCGGAACCTGCGCATAACTCGAAGGCGTGAAGCGTATAGCTATAAAGGCGTGAAGTCGATATCTGTACGTCGTCACTCTTTGTTTTCTCTCGGCTTACAGCTTCCGCACGGCCAAAGGTGTTCGTTTTCGAGCGTCACATCGACAAGGGCGCATCGAGACGCTCCGGCCAAGTGAAAGCGACACGTTTTCCTCATTCCGAGGTCACGCGCCAACGTTTTTCCGGAATCGAAGACGCCTTTATTTGCGATGCCGCGAACAAGGCACGACTTCTCCATGTATAGTGTCCTATCTGGAGCATCGCGCGAGTGAACACGAGCAGTCGCTGCAATTCCGTCCTCCCTTGCACGGCAATCTTAGCGCTAATTAGACGAAAAGCTGTCGATCGATGTGCAGATAGGTCCTTTGTTAAAGGGAACACAGGCGCGCAGGAAATGTTCGGATATCGCTCCCTTGTGAAAGCGGCTTAGATTGGCATGAAACTGGTTGCTGATTGCTCTTGACTCTTCTTGAGAGACTATATAGTGTCGAGGACGAAGAATGTTTATACATTCACTTGCTGTTAGGGGGTATCAATCAATAATGAAAGAATAACTGTTCTTTTAACATTGAAAAAGTGAGAATACTTGACAGGGGTCCCGCCCCCTTTTACAAATGACAGCAGCACATTAACATAAATATAAATAATCAGCTCGACGCTTAATATAATACGTGAGGCAAAACAATCATATGAAACCGTATGAAAGGTGCTTATTTGAGTGCTCCCTTTAACAGTGGGCTGTATTGTATGAGAAGCTTCTTTTAATACTCGCTCAACAGTAGAATGAAAAATAAAGAATAAAAGTGCGAAGAGATACAGAAGTAACACCTTCCCGTGATCCAGAACATGAAATAGTTGCTTCAAAAATAACAGTTACGCTACAAGAATGAAACATGAATCAGTTATTAAAAAGAATCAATTTTTCTTTGACTGGCCACGAAACGTCATATCGATGAGCGGCTTTCGCTCGGTAACAGTTACTAAACGTATGCAATGCGCATCGGAAAAACAAAGAATACAGGCATGGGCCATGCTTTCAGTTATGGTTAGGTTAATTCTTTTTGAGAGAATTAATCAGATCCGGCTGGCTACCGACAGATACGCCGAACCACCATGGCTATCGAAGGCGAAGCGTGCCCGTTTCATTAATTTTTGCTGAGAGCGATCACGAGATTGAACTGCCGGGCCCCGACGTGCATAGAACTCGTATACTGACTACGAACGATACCTCTAGCGTGCGATCACGCATGTCTTGTGCTTTGAAATTTGGAATCTATACACGCAAAGTCCCAGCGAATCTTCCTAACCTGAATGTATGTATCCCACACAATTTATAGCACGGGAACGTCAATGATATATGCCAGCCCTATCAGGCGTGCCTCCGCAATTACTTGGACTACCGTGTATTGATTGCCTCACACAGATGGTGTGAAACAAAGGTTGCTGACAGATGCTGTCAAGTCATAGTGAAGACGTTGAGCCTGTAGACCAGCGAGTCGTTCGTTTTTCGACTTCACGGACGCTCGCAGGGGGCCTTCAGACACGGACATTACCAATTAAGGACATCAGGGCGGATCCTACACATCTGCGTATGTAAGCATCACCTTGTCGAGTGCACATCTTGTTTCCGCAGAAGTCATTCTTTGAGTATACGTGACGGGTCTTGACGTTTCCAACAAAGACTACATAAACGTCCGCGTTGGCTTCATATCCTCCGCGTTGTACCGTCTGGCTCGTGTCTTAACAGACGCCCACGAAGCTGTCATCATCTCGTTCGTTCGCGTCTCGACACACACGATACGCCCATGTCCACCACCCCTTCATTACGAGGCAACCGCATTGCTGAATCGCAGTGACGTCTGCCGTAGTGTTTCGGCTGCAGCAACGATAACTCGGGCTGGTCGCCCGTAGCGTAACGTCTGCCTTCGCTTTTTTTTTTCTTCCAATGCGTAAAGCAGATGTTCCTTCATGACAAGTCTACGGCAACGGCAGACGCAACAACAAAGGAGCCAGCGGCGTGTTCTCTATATATACGCCCCCCGTCACACCTACGGGCCTCACTTTCGCTATACCGAAACCCCGAAGAGCACGCCAGACAAAGGCTTCCATTTATAACCACGCGCGCGCCGACCTCAAAATCGCGCCGCCATCCCACAGAGAAGATCCTTGCCCTCAGCATGGCAGCGGCGAAAGAACGCTTATTGCCTTTCGAAGAGTTCGGCGGTCTCCTAAAGGCCGCAATCCATTTGCATATGCATGAATCTGATCCGGACAGGCAAAAGACCCCGTCCTTTGGCGCTTGTGCTTCCAAAGACGACATGCCGCTACACGTCACACGACCATTAAGCGGTCAGGGTTGTCTGCAGTCAAAATATATGCACTGGTCTCCATGTACACGCTTACACTAACCTAATGTTGACCTCGTTTGCAGTATACAGCTACGAACTTGACGTAAAGTAATTTTCCTCCTCTTTGGTTCAGTTTCGCATAACACAGCGAAAGTAGAAACACGGTCAAGAATGAAAGAAGCGGCTAAGCGAAACGTTGTCAATACAATTATTTGAGGTGTGCTATTTAAAGGCACCACTCTGCCAGAACATTTGCTATTGAGTGAAATCCGAAACTATGGATCGGCAGACGGCTACGTGTATGTGTCGTCGGCAGTCATTCTATGCAACTGAAGGCGCAATGCATATGGACTTGTAGCTAATGGCGAGAAAATAATTTAAAGTGTCGTCGGTAATTCAGCAATACAATGAATTAAAAAAAAGCTTTTCTTTTTTCTCGTTGTTTGAACGAAGGCGAGTTCTCCATAGAATTGTAGGAAGCCAAAACATTTCGGCGTTACCGTGTCATTGTTTGAAGATTCCGACAACTGTACTGTGTGTAACAGCTCAATGTTACTCGCAACGGTGTTTTTACCAACGTTAATAAATTTTAAACGTGTGTAAACTTGTGAACTCAGCCTCGGCTAAAACGCATCTCGAAAATGGCTCTTTTGTATCTTGTTATGCGATCACACCTACATATTTCGCAAGCACTGTTTATAGCGGCACGTAACAAAATAAAGTTAGACGACAGGAAACAAACTCCTATTTTCTGTGGCCTTAACTTTCCTAACTTTCTTACTTGGCTGCACTGCCACTCTTGTTCAACCACAGTGTTGATGTTCGTGCTTAGAAATATACTGAATCAAGTTTCACCAGAGACAGACCAAGGTATTGCAATACTTTCGTGGCCAGAAAAGTATAGATGGGCTCTAGACAAACTTATTCGACATTGCTGCTGCATTCCAAGCTTCTAAATAAAAAAAATACCATGAATGGGTGCGAAACAAACAGTCTACGTGGGGGCCCATGTTTGTGTTTCTTCCCGACCTCAAGACTCGCGCTGCTAGAAGAAAGAGAGAGAGGAGGGGGAGAAAAAGAAACGTGAGCGCTTCAGGTACACGGCGAATATCCTACGCCTTTTTAAATCGGACCCAAGAAACGAAGAAAACTGCTCGCACAGTAGGCGAACTCTTATGCACGCAGTCATATACCCACACGCTACGCATCCATATGCAACAAGGACGACACCAACGCGGCTCGGCGGCCTTTAGAAGCACACTTTCCGAGAGGCTTCGCCGGAGAAACCCGAGCAGCTCTGGGCGCCCGCGGCGAAGCGGAGAACACTTTGGACTGCCGAAACGTCGGGTCGTCATGGGGAAAGGCGGAGAATGTTGGCGGTTGCAAATACTCACTGGAAAGTGGAGCCGAGGGCAGCAGTCACCGTCACAGGGACTGGAGAGTGGTAACAGCGGTGGGCTATGCGAAGAGGAAAGCGACGAAGCGTGTGTATCGACCTATGAATGGTGTTGAATGCATATTCTTGTATACGTGCACGGCTTCTAATGCAGTTACACGCAGGCAGCACTTACACGTTCGACGGTAGTTTGCACTGCGTTTCACACAAGTTGCAGTTGATTCCACATCCGTGAGTTAAAAACGTGCGAGAACAGCTGTCTCGAATAGCAAGATTTTTATGCAATCAGATGCGTACATGCAGGAACGCAGCGTACAATGGACAGCCGTATTTGTACCGCGATCTTAGAAAGACGGAAAGCGATATTACGGATGCATTTTGTATCAGCCGGGAAGGTTCTATGTTAATCAGACACCCTTACATTATTTCAAAAAAGAATCGAGATGACGTTTCTTGAACGACACGTGTTGGTTTGGTGATACGCAGTTTTAGGGGATAAGGTATCTTTAGCGTCATTGCGAGGTTTATCAGGGATAGGCATTTAATGTATGTAGGTCCTCTGAATAAAAATGTCATTTATTAGTAGCGCGTTGTCTAGTTTTCCATCCTTATCTCGTGGTAGCCTTCTCGCACCTATTCGAACGGGAGTCCGAACGACCTCGTCCAAACTTTCAGTCGTGTTGAATAGACAACCAAACACACAACGGTACATTAGAGCTGAATTGACGTTCCGATATTTAAGGTAAACCGTATAACCCTATACGCGGATAATGTTTGCTCATAACCGAGTGAACTAGCTCAACGATATTCGCAGTGGGAGGACGCCAACGCAGATGAGTCGGTTCACTCTGTCTCAGATGTCGCAGATGTCTCAGTTGGACTCACCGTGCAGTTTTGACACCCGTACAAGTGAACGAATCTTTATCATATCCTCCAGCAATACAAGTATAAGATGAGTTATATGCTTCGCGATACTGCTTAGTGATTACTCGAAAAAACATAAAAGCGTCTTCACTGCACGCCATAACGTGCGCAGGGGTAGCGGCGCGGCGCCACTCATCAAGCAGGGCCAAAAATCGCTTCTACATAAGTGAGATATGAAGTTTAAAGTTTGACAGGAGCCTGTCTGGTCGGGATGATACATGGTTGAAGGTAAAAAAAAAAAAAAAAACCTGGAGGCACTGCGCCCACCAAAGTAAAAGTAAAAATAAAACACACGCACGGAAAAAAAGACGTTTTGGCTCCCATGCAGAAGCTTTATTCACAGTGAAATGAAAACATGACTTTGTACATGTTTTCATTTCACTGTGAACAAGGCTTCCGTGCGGGAGCCGAAACGTCATTTTTCTGTTTTTTTTTTCTTTTTAAACTTTTACTTTGATCGGCGCTGTGCCTCCACGTTTTTTTACCTTCAACCATAAATTAGATACACTTAAGGTTTCGCCAGGAGATTTTAGCGGTGTCATGTAGGCACACACACAAACACGCACACAAGCACACACACACAAGCAAAGGTAAGTCATGGTGGTATTAGTGTTTTGTGGGTAAGCAGTGACTGCCCTGAAGATCAGACCTCTTGGTAAGACGTTTATTCCAGCAACAAGCCCCGTTCGATTATTGTTCATCTGGAGTGGTTAACGGAAAGAAGGTCTATGATTTACAGCTTATCAGTTTTGCGCTTTGGGCAGGTTGGTGTAACATTCTGCGGGATAAAGGGGAAGCGACAGGAGACGAGAACACAACGAAACAAGCGTCAACTTTCACGCAAGACTGTTTTACAATGTGGAGAAGCCACCCTAGCAATGCACGTAATGTGTTTGGCGTTCGATCAAGAACAGAAACGTGCGAACGATTAAAACGTGGTAACAATTCCGGACTTGATCAAAACATTATAGAGGTAAGGACTATTCGAGCCATAGCTTTCTGCCAGTTTCTGTTTTGTTGTTGTTGTTCCAGATTTGCGTCCACCCAGTGTTCAAGGTCAGTAGGTTTTTACCAAGAGAGACAGAGAGACTGAAGTGCTAATCTGTCCTCTTGCATGGGCACACGCTCGCAGTCAATTTTTCAAAAATTTCGAACACTCTTTAACTATGAAAGTTCTGCGTGTCATGCATGTTAGCGCATTGTGGTGTCCTAACTTATTTGTCAGGCACACGTGACTCAGTCGTTGTGGAAAGAAAAACATCGCTGATCGATTCCCGTTCTCGTTATCCTGGACTCTACAGCTTGATTAGTTATATTTGTTACTAGTAATTACTGGTGTACACAAGCAGCAGGGCCGTAGCAATGTAACGATTTCATTCAATCGCTTTTTCATTTTCGACGTTCATCACCTGTTCACCCGAGTGGCGCCCCGCGGAAGTGATCAACGGGATTTTTTATTCGTGAACAGTAGATGATAAAACAAAAAACCCGTTTACTATGTAGAATACGTTGGGTACAAGGACACGACCATCTTGGGCTGCTAAAATAATCTTTTGTTATCTTTGTACGTTGACGACATGAACGAACGTCAAAAGCACCGACCCCACCGTTTCCATGCGAATGTATATACCGCAGTGTTCGTCGAATAGTTAAAAATACAAAACTTCGAAGTCAATGATAAAGTTGCACTGGATCCCACGCGTAAAATAATCTCTAGGTTCACCAAACGATGCGATAACGCGAGCAGTTCTTTGGCTTGATGCTATTTCGTCATTATCACCTACCGTCGACGGCACGTCGATTTTCGTGATAACGTGGGCGGATCGCCGTGTCGTCCGAAGTGCAACGTGCTTCGCTGTCCACAAGGGCGCGTGTGTGCACAGACGTAGGGAGCTTTCAAAACCAACCCGACACCTTCCCTGCAGGCCTCTGCTTCCTCGAGTCGCTGAAAAGCGGAGCGAGTCGTCCGCATTTGCGATCGCAACAATGCGGACACGCGCGCAAAGAGTAGGCGCACCGACCTAGAGGGATGTGAAACGTCAGCGAAAACACAGGGGGGGAAAAAAATCAAAGACGAAATGTCAGAGTGAGCTGCGCCTCCGCTGCAGCAATGCACTGCCGTCACGCTCCGTCAAAAAGCTCGGCTCTCCGCCGAGTAGCAAGAAAGCAGCGTCGGTGGCAGAGGCACTTTTCTTCAGCACTGCCCCGTTCCGTTCTCGTTTGACCCCGAAAACTCCCGCGCCGCAGATACACGAGTTCGCGCCGTTGCGCGCCCACGTGCATCACACGGCTCCAGCAGGCGTGGCCCCGCCTATCTGTGCAACGACGAGCCCCGCTGACATCGAGCGAACAAAACTCGGCGCTCGGAATCCCCGACGCCGTCACACGGCACGCCTTCTTCGTTATTTCGCGGCGACATCCTTTTTTTTTTTGTTTTATTATTATTGTTTTTTTTTTCTGGGAGGGCGGGGAGTGGGGAAGACTACCAGTATCTGTGGGCTGCTTGCGTTCATATTTTAACATTTTTTATGCGGGAAGGAAAAGCAAGAGAGAGAGAGAAAAGGAATATAAGAAAGACAGGGCGGTTAACTAGACTACGCTCAGTTTGCTACCCTACACATGAAGAGGATAAAAAAGCGAGTAAAAGAGAGAGAGAAAAGTAAAACCATCGGTGCACACATTTCACAACGCATACAGTGCAGCGCATCACATGCGGTCCGTTAAATCATCGTCGCCTTCAAGAACGTACAGGAGTGCCCATGTGGCTTTCTGAGCTGATGTGCTGTGAAGCCAGCTTCCTCAGATCTCTCCTTCAGTAGAAATCAAATGATCAAATCTCCTCTATGCGAAACAAACAAAGCAGATGGAAGAAGACGTGCCATACAGTGGCGGGTATAAATCTCGCTGGCCGTTGACGGTTCTTTCGGCGAGTGTGTGCGACTTACCCACGCGGGAGTGCTGTTCGGCAATGGCTCTGGCACGGCTTCGGATGGCCGCCGGCCTAGTCTCAGCGGGTCATATTGCTCCAGTTACCACGCTTTCACGTGCCTCCCGAACGTTCTCGGACGTTTCCGGGTTTCTGTGTCGAGGGCCGGCCGACGAGTTCGTGATGGAGATTAATCTTCCCACAGTTCATGTCTTCGAGAGTAAGTCCATCGGGACGACAGGCGCGGCACGCCCCTATAAACTCTGACGAAAAAGATGCGTCACAGGGTAGTCGTGCATCGCCTCGTCGAACAGAGAATGTAATATCAGACGCGCTTGCCCCACGCCCCTATCTGCCCACGAAAGCCGTATACAACTATGTTGCCCGTGGATAAATGAACACGCAATCTTGTTGGACCAAGACATTGCTTACAAGTGAAAGCACCGAACGATGCAGCATTATTTCATCGAACATTATCAGTACATTTACATTTTGATCACTCGTTAGGTGTTTGCTGCGTTCTATATTCACACACACACACACACACACACACACACACACACACACACACACACACACACACACACACACACACACACACACACACACACACATAGATATATATATATATATATATATATATATATATATATATATATATATATATATATATATATATATATATTGGTAATCACAATTTTATTTGTCCTACCCTCTCAAGTCTTTTTTTTCTTTTTTTCATTCATTGGTCCGCATCGGTGAATGTTACACACAAACGTAGACGGCACAACACTGTATCTTCCTCTCGGGAGAGATACAGTATGTTGGCAGTCGTAGAGATGGGTCAAGAGAATGCAATCGATGATGCGTGAACTATTATGCTTGCGACTTCTCATGTTCTGCGTCAGCTTACTTAAGTATCGACCCACGTCAATATTTAAAAAAAAGGTATAGAAACAATGTTTGCTTGCATAGCTTCATCGGCAAGGTCATTGCCGGATTTACCGCAATGGCTTGGCATCCACTGAAGCAAAACTTTGTGTCTTTTTCCAATGGCATATTGCAGCATTTCTCGTATCTCCAGCCCAAGTTGTTGGTACGATCCGCGACGAAGTGCCGGCAAAAGATATTGTAGAACTTACCCATTTAGGACTGAAATGGCTGACAGCGCTGAGTGCGACGTCAATGGAACAAATGGACATCCTTTGTGTTTACTGCCCGACTTACTGGTCCACATCGTGCTGTCATTGTTCCTTCATGAAGCACAGGGCGTTTAAACGCTTCTCTATCTTAGTTTAAGGAAGTGCACTCAAGTCAAATTAGATCACGTATCACGACTAGCTCCCATCAATAGCACAGCTACCAGAGTCGGATGCCGTCAGAGCTGTACCTATTCTCCAGCATCGCACTGCAGAGTACGGAGAAGCGTGGTCCTTACAACGCGCGATGCAGGTACAAGACGTTAGCTAACCATCACTCGTCGCTCGTGAAAGAACGCGAGGCGCCGTCTCACGACCGCGTGCCAGAAAATCGCGCTCGCGTGTGGTGTATACCGCTGCCGCTTCCTTGAAAGCCGGCCTCAGCCGTCGCGGACCGAGAGGTCGTTACATGTCGTCGCCCGCGCCATCCCGATGACACAACGGCACGCCACTGTCCTCGCAGGTGCCGCAATCCGGTCAGGCGGGAGGCGAGCTTCCTCGGACACCGCCGTCCCGAAGCAAGAGAGGTGAACGGAGAGGAGCAGGAAAGAAGAGCGTCGGACCGGCTTTGCCAAGGCGACCGCCATGGGCCATCATGCCGCGGGGGTCACAGGTGAGTGAGACAGTTTTGTCTCTGCGTGCTTACCCTTTCTTGCACGTCACGCAAGGAAGCCGCCGACCTTGTATAGGAAGGAAGGAGCGTCCGCTTCCTGGATCGCCGCAGCAAACAGAGGAAGTGTAGTGGTTCACCGCTGTGCCACTTAGGCCTCGCGCACGGCTTTCTCCTTTAGTCCTTTGGAGATGGTTGGAACAAAAGGGTACCCACCCTGAGGCGAGTCGGTTTCGCACGATCTTCAGAGCAGGAACTGCGCTTCAGGCCCGACCACCTCGCAGTTCGTGCCCGCCGATAGACGTTAATGCAACAGGAGACGTGGGACGTGATGGCAAAGGCGGCCAGGCAGTGTATAGACCTTGTCCACAAACTCTGCATCAGTGTATAGATACGGGTGTGGGTTATAAGAGCTGGCGCCCATGTGTTTTGTAGCAGATGAAATAAATATAGCTCATCCTCGTTATATATATATAAGCCTCCGCAATGACAACGGTGTTTATTAGGGTACCACCCTTTTGTGGACGCTTACAGGTGACTTGTTGGGTTGGGACAAATGGTTAGTTTGGTCTTCAATACAAACCTGGTTCACCCTAGGTGCAGAGTTTGAGTATACTTTGCTGCATCCTTTCTGTTCTTTGTTCGTATAGACAGACGGCTCTGTAGCTCGCCTTTGGCAAAAAAATCTTCAGCTTCCAAATGAAAATTAGGATCATTAAGTGATTACGCACACAATGTGGCCACGTCCCCGGAGACGCTTAATCCTCCAACAAAGAGGGCCCCACCTACTTTAGTTACTGACAGTACTAATAAACGTTTATTCTCTCTCTGTATAACGATTACATAAGTGTTCTGGACTGCCAACATAAAATTTTTGAGGGCTCGCTTTTTTGTTTGACCCTCTGCTGGTGTTTATTAACATATATTCTGCAGAGTAGCACGCTGAATATGCACCTAATATGAAATAAAGGGCTAAAGTGACTTCGTATGCATGCTAGACACTACTCGGCTTAACGCTTTGTCTTGCGCATGCTATCTCACACTGCATGGTCTTCCATATACAAGTTTGGTATCCTGAGTGGTCGTCGTAGCACTGTGTAATCCAGCGGCTGCAGTGCAAGGAAACGGCGCGGCAAGTGCCAAGCGTTCTTTTGAAGGCTGTACGCTAGATGCGCGGCTTATACACACGAAGTAACAACCAGGAAGGCACGCCGCCCCCGATGTGCTGCCGACGCAAAGGCGTCGCGTATAGTCGAGCCCGAATACCGCGGAACAGTGGCAGCAACGTCCCCTGTCGACCCAGTCCTCCGAGACGGTGACAGGTGTCAGCCATCGAAAGCGTACAAAGAGAAAGCGGACGGCCCCGTTAGAGATCAGGTTCGACAGTTCCACAGAGAGGAAGCTACGGTCTGGTCTCGACACGTCTCGATACACAGTACCATCGCTCGCCCCACGGTGGATAGTACGTCTTCATCGGCACCCGTTCTAACAAACAAACAATGGCGCGTACGTCCCTAAGCTGCCGGTCTCCTCCCCCTTCGTGTCGCGCCAGACTCATCTGCCGCCAAAAACAGCAGCCGCGAGAGCGCTAACGAATCGCGAAGACGCGTTTGTTTCAGGCACCGTTCAGCGACGGCGAGTTGACGACCTCCTTCGCCGTAGTCGGTATACTAGTCCCTTATCGCTGTCACGGACCTCCGTTGACGAGTGCTTCGTCCGACACGGTTTAGATTGAACGTTTTCGTATTCCGTATAACAATTTCGGCAAAAGGTCGTACTAATGAAGTTAAGGATCCCTGGATATTGGTTGTTTGGTGGAGTCAGAATAATAATAAGTCATAGCGCGAAAGAAAGCAGGGGAGACAAGTCTGCTCTATGCAACATTATTTAGTCGGATCTATCCCGTCGTACCAGTTAAGGCCACGCAGTTTTTGACGATAATGGTGGTGCGTATATGGAGGACCCCTTACGTTGCGTTCCAAGAATAATTTAGTTCCCACGTTTACCCCTGAAAGCCGGCGACTTCTAGAACGGCACCACTTCATTTTTCATTTGTCTCTTTCTTTCGGACTCGACAAATCTAAAGGCAAAGGAAGTAAAAACTTAGGTCTTACTAATGACCCCTGCGCAAGAGTATATGCAGCTCACATAAGTATTTCGCCTCAGATTCCTCATAGAGGGCCTCTCTAAACACCGCATTCAAAGTCGAAGGAGTGGTTTCTTCCTTGTATTCGCTACCCTTCCTATATCTCCTCCTCGCCACTTATTAAGCACGGGTAAAGTTGTGCCTATCAAGATTTCGCGCCTGTCTACGCTGTTATCTCCTCTGACCTGATGGCCCAAACGGGCCTTGGTTGAGCGTGCCCGGGCCAGGACCAACGCCAATGGGCTCCCGTAGAGGGGTGCCCACCTAGTGTTTGTACGGGGCGGCCCCTTAAGAACAGCTCCCAACCCTCCCTGTACATTACTTACAGAATTAAATGTTTTTAATCATCATCATATCCGCTCACGCAGTCGGAAACATGCAAAATGAGGTGAAATCAGTTGATCGCTCACGAAGCCACGCTCACGGACAAGGAATAACAGATGGGCGGCTGCAACTGTGGCTAACCAGCCCAGTGTGCAATTCGCTTCTGACATTTCGAGTACATGAACCAGTCGAGAGTACGCATACATTATAGCAGTCAGCGGGAACCACTGTTTATTCGTCACGAAGTGCGCCAGAAAGACGAGAGGGTGAAATACGCAGCGGCTGATGAGAACCTTAACGTGCACGCCGTATAAACGTGACGACAGCGGCGATGACAACGCGTGCAGCCTATGCGACACGGATGACGACCGCCTCGCATAACGCGCGGACAATGTTGCTTTAGTTTGTTTTCATCGATTCATCCATACATCACTGGCGTGGCCTGCGATGCATGCATGTACGTGTCATGCACTGGCGACCTATAGCACAGCGTCCAGCTCCGAGCGAGTTCGGGCCGTCGTCACTTAGCTGCTTCGGACGGGTCTTTGAGACAGGTTGCGTTAATGAAGTCGGCGAGGACGTATAACGACGTTATGGGACGAATTGTCCAGGAGAACGACCGAGGCGTATACGGCGTACGCGATCACTCATGTCCCGCGCATGATGTCGGTCGTCGCTCCAGGACGCAACAGTGTGTTCGCCTCGTTCTGCGTTATAACGGCAGGTGACTTTAACGTGCTCAGACGCTTCGGCGATGCATAACAATGAGAGCAAATCGGCCGAAATACGATGATGAGATGTGGCGAATCCTGTCGGCGTGTTGTTAGGAAACGAGATAGAGGCCAGATTCGATTAGGTCGAACTGAGATTCATCGGCAGTTAGCTTCTTTAAATGTAGTGCTAATAATAATAATAATAATAATAATAATAATAATAATAATAATAATAATAATAATAATAATAATAATAATAATAATAATAATAATAATAATAATAATAATAATAATAATAATAATAATAATATTATTATTATTATTATTATTATTATTATTATTATTATTATTATTATTATTATTATTATTATTATTATTATTATTATTATTATTATTATTATTATTATTATTTATTGCTGACGACGATGACTTCAGTCATGACGCACATTCAAAAGGGGACGGATATAGACAGGATACGCAAACTAAAATATTAAGCACCTTGATAAGAAAGAAAAAAGAAAGAAAGAAACGAGGAAATAAATAAATAAATAAATAAATAGAAAGAGAAAACATTAGAGGACAACGCGAAGCAGTTTGTGAGGACGCTATAAAGTCACCATGGTTTAGGTGGTACTCACACCCACAAGCGGGTTCTGCATTAGAGAGTGTCAAATATAAACCCACCCTCTTAGCCAAGTCCAAAGGAAGACAAGCTTAAAAGAAAATCACCGCGGCTTTCACTAAGTCGTGCAATGCTAGGTCACAGCAGAGCTGGTGGGCACAGCTGGTCCTGACTTGGCTCGGCTTTCGCCCTGTCGCTTTCCCGCTCTTTACTATTACTATGCATGGCTATCCTTGCTCTATTTTTTTTACTTTTTTAGTCTGTGTCTTTCTATCTCTTTCTCTCGATTTGTTTCCGTCTTTTTCTTTCTCTCTTTATGTACTCTTTCTCCCTTCCTCCTCACTCTCACATATTTCCTGCGTATAACACTAACTGTCCCTTGCGCAAAGCTTCTATATTTATTGGGTGCTTCTATATCCAATGAAATGCGCAAATAGGTAAAAATGACGTTTCGTCCTATACTGCCTAAATAAGTTCACCATTCTGACAAGGCTCTCGTATGTATTTTTTTTTTCATCTTAGGCTTCGTGATTCTCTTCTTGGTGTTAACCAAGTGTCCTGCTGCTCATGGGGAGGTATGTGATTCTACTACATCATTTTTTCTTCTGGCTATTATGTGTACTTGAAAATTCCACACATAGAAATGTGTAAAGTTTTCGCGTTGTTGTACCGCTAACAATTGCAGATAATGTTTCATTGATGCAAAGATTCTTAGACGTCCTACTCAGAAATGATGAAAACGAAAACAAATCTAGTGCATTATTCGAGCACACAAGGTTTCTGCGACATTTATTTCATGTTTCGAGCAGCAAGTAAACAGGATGCGCAGTGGTATACGTTTCGTTATTTAGTGTTAAACATCGCAGTGTATGTCCAACATTATGTTAAACATGCCGTGGAAAGTAAGCAGTGGTTTCATGAACAGGCTTTAGATCGGTATAAAAACTATTTTCGGTGCTAAAATTGGCAAAAGCTCTAGCGCTCTATTGCAGTATATACAAACTATTACACAGAATCTAATCAGACAAAAACATGTATCAGTAAAGTATTAAATTTGGCTATATGTGCAAAGTTTGTATAAATTAAGCCTGCCATATTTAGTCACATAATAGAAGCAATGACCGTCATTGGCTGTCCCTTCCCTTGACAACGCAATACGCTAATACATGTGTGCTACTATATCGTCTTTGCCTTAATACAATGTATTTTTCTCACACAGAGTTACCCTTAGGAAAACACACCGCAAAAAATTTTAAAACGCAAATGATTACTCTGTTATGAGCTACTGTTACGTAATCAATATCCCATAATAGTATATATTAAAAGATGATTCCTAACCGTCTTGAACGCCCTTTTTTTTCTCCCTCTTAGCCGAAGACAGGTGCACTTCCCGATGACCGCGCCACGACTAGTCAGGATGCCACGGATGAGAACGCCACGCAGTCGCCTCTGGTGCCCCCAAGACCGGGCAGGCGCGTGATCGTGTACATGGGAAACCGTCCGTGGTTCTCCAGCATGTACGGAGTAGCCGATGCCAGCCGGACCGAGTACCACGTGCCTTCTGCCGAGACAAAGACGTCGACGACGGCGGTAGTCAGAAGGAGCGACGCTCCGTCACTTTCGCCCCAGGAAAGTGGTCACACCGGCGTCGCGTCCGGCCCCGTCATCGACAAGGTGAACAAGCTGAGCAGCGCCACTCTCCTGGCCTCAGAGACCACGAGCAATGAGGCCAGCACCGAGGCCGAGAACGACAGGTCCGACCTCATCGGCGAGCTTGACGTCAACAAGCATCCTCCCCCACCCCTGCCGCCGTTCAACGGCCCAAATATCGAGTACCGCACGACGACCGTGCACCACACGTCGGAGCCCAGAAACGACGACAGCGCCGACTTCCAGCAGGATCGTAGAAGCAGCGATTCTAAAGAGGTCTCCCCGGCGGCGGTGGTCGGTGCCAACCGACGTGCAGCCCTGCAGGAATCCACTGCCGGCAGGTCTTCTTCCGCGGAGCTGAGCGCTGCCAGACAGGAAGCACTCGCGGACCGAAACCTTAACTCGAGGTATTTCACGTTTGGTCCCGGAAGCGCTACGACTGGCGGTGGAGGAGGCTCAAAAAGTAACAGTGCCTTCGCGACGACCTCCGGTAGAGACGACAGCGAGACGTCGCGCGACTACGATCCAGCACCGTTCAACGACGGAGACGACCGCTTCAACCAGCAACGCCAGACGTTCGGTGCAGCTCAGGACAACCGGAGACCCCAACTGCCGTCGCTTCCACCTCCTCCTCCGCCACCACCGCCGCCTGCGCCAACAGCGTCTCCTCCTACGGCGTCGACTTTCGGCACCACCCGCGTCCACTTCTCCTTCCCATCCGAACCCGCCATCTTCGGCAACAACAGCCTTGTAAATAGGGGCGACTTCCAGTTCGAGACGTCTCACGATCAGGACTCCTCGTCTGCCCAGAGAGACGGTGACGGCAGATCTTCTTTCACGAGCGCCGAGCAGAGAACGACACCTGCGGTGAGGAGTCAAGATCTGCGCCAATTCCCGACGTTTTCTACATCGCGTGCTCCTGCCTCCGCAACCCCACCTCCACCACGGCAAACTGCGAGCGCTGAAAGAAGTTTCCAGGCATTCGCGAACCAAAGACAGGCGCCCGTCCCCAACGCGCCTTCTTCGGCGGGTCAAACGCTGCGCTTCAACTTCAGACAATCCAGTGGTCAAGAGAGAACGAACCCGCCGCCACCACCACCATCCAGATCATTTCAGACGCCAATCACAAGCTCTTTCGTCACTTACTTCACTAATTCAGATTCGAGGGATTCACAGAAATCTGCACCACTGACGGAGACTCGGGACAGGCAACAAACTGAACCACGTCTGAACTTCCGCAGCGGCAGCTTCCGAACGACACCGCCACGCCCACCTCCCCAAAGGCCAACATCGACATCCACCTTCCAGGGACCGCCATCTTCGCAGACGCCGCGTGCAGCCTCGAGGAACAACTTCGAAGACAATAACGACAGGTCACGCGAGTTCTCGTCACCGAACTCTAGAGGTCAAGTGACTTTCCGCCCGAGCGTTTTTCCGGTTGACCCTCCATCGAACACATTCGCTTCAAACCAGAGGACGCAGGACGGATTCAGTTCAAATGCAAGATCGCAGGAAGACTTTACCTCTAATCCGAGAAGCCAGAGCTCGTTTTCACCCGCCAACACAGCACCACGGGTCCCTTCTGCTCCAAGGAGCCAAAACTCGTTTTCTCCTGCCAACACTCTACCACGGGGCACATCGGCACCGAGAAATCAGAACTCGTTTTCACCCGCAAACACACTGCCGCGAGCAAACTTCCAAACTAGTCAGTCTCCCAGAAGCAATTTTCAAACATCCAGGCCCTTGAACAATTTCCAGGCAAACCAAAGGTCTCAAAACGACTTTTCCTCAAACTCCAGGCCGTCAAACAGTTTTGATAGCAATGTCAAGGACCAGAACAGAGCTCAAGGAAACTCAAGAGTTCAGGATGTCAGGTTTCAGAGCTTCGGCAACAGCCAGAACAACTTCCAGTCAAACGACAGACCACTTTACACAAACAACCAGCCGAGCACACAGGCACCGGCACAGCGCTCCCAGATTGGTTTCCCCGTAACCCAGAGGCCTCCTGTCTCGTTTCAAGGAAATCAGAGAGACAATAACGCCTTCACAAACAGCCCCCAGCAGAGAACACAGAACAACTTCGCAGGAGCAGACCAGTCGCCACGTGACAGAGTTCAGACAAGTCAGCGCCTCCAGGAGGCTCCCCGTGGAAGACCGCAGAACAGCTTTCAGAACGTGCCTCCGCCACGTCCGCAGTCACCATCGATCTCCCCGCCGGCTGTTAGGAACCCGGCACAGCAGAACAACGGCAACGCGAATCCGCAGGACAACCTAGAACCGTTCCGCAATGACTTTCAGATAGCGCTTAGGCAGCGAGCGTTCTCAGCAACGACAGCTTCGCCTGTAGACAACAACGACGCCGGAGGGAGGACAACGACCAGGCAGAGCTTCCAGTCGCCATCGCAGGCTGACAATGGGGCAACGAAGAGAAAGATCAACAGGGTCGTCTTCATCCCCGGAAACTTCGGTGTGACCCCCACGCGGAGGCCAGACCCGTACCGATCCAAGCTTCCAGGACTAGCCGGCTCTGACTATCCCACGTACAGTGAGGTTCCATTCACGAACTTCAAGTGCTCCGAGCAAAACACTGCAGGGATGTTCGCTGACGTTGAAGCTGGCTGCCAGGTATGAGTGCACAATGTGTTGGTCCTATATTACGACAATACGGAAGTTCGTGCGTAATACATTTTTGTGCTCTGACCAAACTACGCGGTCTTATCCATCTAGCTACCAACCCCGTATGAATTAAACTCAATTGAATAACGTAAATTAAGTATGCATGCACACCTCGCTCGACAAGCTTCTTTAATTATTCTATTGAATGCAATACGTCCCCAGTTTACAAGAATGAATATATGCTACTCCGACATCATAAATCACTTCTCTGAAGATTCTCGCATGTAATAACTGTATTAGTTACCTATAGCTGCTGCAGTTAACAATAAAAATATGAAGTCAACAGTTGCTCTTTTTAGTAGAAAACATTTTTCCTGCAAAGGCTGAGGAAATAACTGCGTAGCAATGATTTTAAAAAGAAGAACCTAACTCGACGTCTTCATTTCACAGCGGCAAAACGCACACATGGTCACAGTTCTTGTGAATGCATTCACAAGCAGTAGTTTGGCTCAGGGCTTGTTTCGGACAAAAACACGTCACACCGTGTGCGACACTATTGCGTGTATCAAGACGTCCCGAGGAGCTAGTAGGTTCATTCTATGCAGGAAGTTAATTGCACGAGACTTCAAAGAGACACCAGATCGAGCGCATTCGCGAGTGCACGATCTCTTTATGTGTCTTTTTTGCAGGGCCCCTTTCAAGTTTCACGCTATCATTTTCCTTCACAGTTACAGACATTCGGCGACACAGCTACATTATCAACAGTTCTTACTTATGTGCGAGTGGTAGCAATGACGCATGCTCAGCAGCCATATGCTATTGAACTCACCGATAATGATCACCGAAGCTAAGCAATGCTTAAGCTGTACTCACTGACCCCTTGTATGAATGTATCTCTTGAACAAACTGAAATGTGACGTTTGAAACCAAACAACATGTAAAAACTGTTACAGAACCCTCCATTCAGTACTTCGAGACTGATTGTTGGACTAGATGGTACTTGCCTAATGACATACTTTGGCCACAAATACCACAAACACAGAGCAAAGAACACATAACGACAAGCACACGTGGTCTTTGTGTGTTCTTTGCTCTGTGTTTGTGATATTTGCGGCCAAAGTATATCATTAAGCAGCACTTAGAGCGCGATGAGACAGAGCCAATCAGAATAGATGGAAACTATAACTCTGTGCACTGTGCTTAAACTACGTAGAGGTTGTCCTGAGTGATCATCGCTCGTGGAAGTGACGAAAGCAGCCCTCGACTTCTTGACACCGGCGGTTGCAGACTAATGGTGTGATGATGGCTGTGAAGTGTGACATTGTGTGAACCATGCTCTCTTCTATGTATCGCTCTCTCCATCTTTAAAGCTCTCCCAACCCTTCCCCCATGTAGGGTGGCATACCGGTCCTTCTAGACTGATTAACAACCCTGCCTATCCTTTCTTCCTTGTTCCTTCCTTCCCTGGTATCCTTGGACTGAAACACTGCGTGTCGCAGCCTACAGAGCTTGCAACTGTCTTTGCTGTTTCGCGCTTCATGTTCCGCAAAAGTGTGCGCACTGCTATACATTCACTGACTTGTTTTGCGAGTCGTGCACGCTTTCTAAAGCATTTTTTAACTTATTCGCACACTTGCAGGTCTTCCACTCGTGCGACAACAACAACCGCCAGAAGAGCTTCCTTTGTCCCAACGGAACCATCTTCAAACAGGAGCTCTTCACGTGCGACTGGTGGTACAACGTGGACTGCGACTCGTCGCCCAATTTCTTCCACCTGAACGCGGACATGTACACCACTCGGAGGCCCAAGCCACAAGACAGTCAGGACGACGTGAACGGCCGATCCGACTCCGGTCGGAGCCGGTCCTTCTAGCTTTAGGCATTGCCATTGTCATTGTGTATTCACCTCCATTTGCAAAACACACAGAGGGAACAACGGCAAGAAAACGTAGGTCGGGAACACTTGATGAGCACACGAATGTCTTCCCGAAGCTACGAAATATAGCCAAGGCACGCGCAATCAAGCACACATGGTAGAGCGCGTGTGTAAAAGGTCAAATCACTTCATCACTTCATGGACAGGGAATCATCACGCAGTTATCGGAGCAGACTCGGCGAAGACACTGCGCGGCCCAGTTATCAAAACTTCGGTGTCCGACGACTAAGAGTTTGCTATCAGTAGTTGTGCAATACTCATTACAGTACATTGTCCAATAAGGCATCTTAAGCCACCTTTCTGTTGTATATACAAGTTACGCGAATTAGGAAGGCGAATAAAGAGATCCCGTTGGAAATAACGTAGATCATGCCAGCGCATCCACGGTATAGTCTCTACGGAACACACATGGTATCCAAGTACGATTGCCAGTGGTTGATTGTGCATACACTGAGGCAAGACAAAGAGTAAAGAGATCACGATACTTTTGACAGTTTGTATGCCGCAAAATAAGCGGAAATCTGAAACAATGATAGAGGGCTTGCAAATTATTAGCACAATGATGCGCTCCGTTTACTAGCTGAGGCAGTTGGGCATCAACCATGAACACATGTCTGCAGTCCAAGGCACAAATATATACGAGCCACAGAAGGCGCAAAGACGGGAGAGCCTCAGTTTCTTCTTTGCTAAGCAGTGCAGTTGTAAATGAACAAGGTAGTATAGTTGGCGCTTTCTATGTGCGACGGCTGACCACAATATAAATGCAACACCATTTCATTTTGAGGGTTAGGGCATAAAAAAAATCGAGATTTCTTTATTTTGCAGATTCTGTGCTCGTAAACTGTAACTCTACGATGTCACCTTTATTAAGGCGGCGCAAAGTTTACATGCATTAACATGACTATACACATACACTGTATATAACGATATAGTGATAAGGGGAAATAGAATATTACAAACACAATATTGTTGCATGGGTGTGGCGGCACCACAATGTAGTGATCCTACGTCTAAAGGATGTGCGCGAACAAGTGATTTTGTTTTCCTACTTCGGCATCATCGTAGTGGTTCAACGTTTGTTCGCGCTGGTGCGAGATATCACACGTACAACGGAACACAGAGTCACACAGTTTATACAGACAAACGGGGAAAATCATGTCCACAGGTCGTGCGCTTCGAAACGAAGCTCTATATCTGTAAAGCAAGCAGCACGCTTGGAACTTCAATAAACATCTGTCATTTTGGTTGTTCGTTGAAATCTGGAGTGTCTCATGGATTGAGCGCGAAGAAGGCTTCACGTTTCTTACGAAGAAAAGCGAATCGCAACAAAACAGCCTGGGTCGGCTGCTCTTGCAGCATTCTTATTTTTTGCAGAGAACGGAATAAGAAGAGAATAAAGCTAAGCTCGAGTTCTCACGTGTTCCCTCTTTCAAACGGTTTCGGTGTAGGTGGCGTTTTACTGACATGACAGTATAAACCCCATTTGGCGCGTTTCCGGAACATTATCGGGACGGCATGCGACAATAACGGTAAGTGGTACCAGTAAAACTTGTTGCATCCTTCACAGACTAAGAGGTTACAATACATCAAGGAAAACAAGCTAAAATGATGAGCGTTTTCCTTCGCCTGTATTTTCATTGATGTATTATTTCTTCCTATTCCACGAAGGGGTATCAGCCGGCACAATAGACCGGCAGGTGACGTCATGGTACCAGCATGTGCGTCGCACGACGGGCAGAGGGCGCCACTCGTCTCAGCTACCCCCCCCCCCCCCCCGACGCAGCGCCCTCCCACCACCCTATTATGTCAACCCGTAAGGCTGACGTTACCCCCACCCCCTCCTCCCTATGATGACAGTCACGTGTTGACCGAGCCGCTAGCGAGGCAGGCGGGCCTCGCATTTGAGACCCGCAGTATAACCCCTCCCGTTCTTAATGCAAAAGCACTGGCCAGCTCCAACCATGATGGTCAGTGCCTAATGGTGATCTTAGCCGTAGAAACAAAAGGAGCTCGAAGCACCTGGAACGGAACTCTGCAATACGTTTCGTCCATAAAGATGCCAATTCTATTTTTTCCTGATGGATTTCAATGTAAGAAACTACCTCAGATTGTTAATGTAAACGCGCAAAGCTCATCGACACGGCGTACATGCTTGAGAATGAGGCTGTGGAACTAAATATGTGTCCCCTGCTCTTATGTTATCAAGCCGCACGTTTACCGATTCTGTACTGGACATGCACCAGGTTTTCCTTGGTCTTTCATTAAGCGCAATGTCTCTGGAAGGGAAACTGTGTGTTTCTATCTGCCATGCAACAAAAAACATGATGTGTGATTTATCGTTTCTGTGCATGGTATACACAGACTATACTATACCCGCGCATATCTATAGTTGCAATCGACAAAAATTTCCCCTTAAAACCAATTCTGTTTCTATATCATTCAGCAATAATAAAAAAATGATCTGTTTGTGGAGTTTAACGTCCGAAAACCACCAATAATAAAAAAAAATCAGGAGCCCTTCCCCTATAGGAGAAATGGGGACGAGTAAAACTTTGCCAGTGGGCGTGCGCCTGATCTGATGTTTTCTTTCTTTCTTTCTTTCTTTCTTTCTTTCTTTCTTTCTTTCTTTCTTTCTTTCTTTCTTTCTTTCTTTCTTTCTTTCTTTCTTTCTTTCTTTCTTTCTTTCTTTCTTTCTTTCTTTCTTTCTTTCTTTTTCATCACTCAGTGCTCCCTCTTAACGTAAGTGTTCAGCGGCCATAACTGGAACGCTATTTTTGGGTTGAATCCAGGTATGGTGGGCGTAGACCAACTACTGTTCCCCATACAAGTACTCTACCCATTACGCCACGACGAAACATATGAGGCATAGGCAAAACTTTTTTTTTGGGGGGGGGAGAGGGTAGAGGAGAGGTGGGGAAATCACCTTTTTGATTTGAAGTAGGGGCTGGGCAGGCAAATGTGGTCGAGTGTTATTTTTCACTCTGTAGGCCATGGCAGAAAAATATTTCTGAGGGGAGGACAAGCACTTAATGTGCCACCCCATGGACCACCACACGATCGCGGAAACGTGGGCTGGGAATTTAATTTTCCCGAAGTTGCGTCGTCGGCAGAACACATTCGTATGCTTCACTTCAGTACGCATTAGAGGGGTATGGACGCGTCGCCTGTTTAGACACTCGTTTACAAATCTCGGGGAGCCGATTAAAAAACCCAGCCCGGCAAAGAAATTTATTCTGTTTTATTTATTATTTCGCTGGTACACGCTATTTCTGGTGAGGAGGTCTTCTTGTAACATCACCAGCTAAACAGGTCAGTCCCTACAAGCTTCGCTTGAGAAGTCCCGAATAGAACGGAAATATGTGCTGTATTCACAGTGCCCGTGCATGCTGATGAGTTGCTTGAGAAACCGTACTTTTCAACAAGTGTGTACCGAGGAAACTTTTTCGAGGGTGTTCATGAGTACAACGGCTTACTTACAGCAACTGAAGGTCGACGTAGAGGTGTGTAAATACGCTAGCATCATCCCCAGTGGTAAAGCATGAGAAAAATTACACTATTTCCCGCTAAAGGGAGCCACGAGTAAATGAAGGCAGCGGGTGCCAACGCTTACACTCGGCGTGGCGACGTTGCGCAGGAGAGAGAACTGTGGAGGCGCAAAACACGCAATGATGGACCGGTGTTTCCTACTGGAACGTGCCAATCGCTTCTAATAAGCAATGAGAGACAGAAGACTCCGATCGGACACAGAGACCCGCAGTCCGCTTTTAAGTAACGCACACGCTGTGGGTTTTTATTGTTCAACAACGCACAGTAGAAACATCATACTGTCACTACCTTGGGGGTAAAGATCCAGTGCCTATATACGTACGGGGTGGTCAGTGAACGGTTGTTCAGAGTGAGCAGTCGGTTATTTCAGTCAAGAAACTCGCTAGCAGACGCTGCCTGCGTCGGCGTTGCGAGAGAGGGGGCAGCGTAGGAGAGGAGAGAGAGGAGGAGCGGACGCACGTGTACAGTAAGGGTGGTCACACCGCACACCGGATTGAGTTCGACCCTAGGCTGGATTCGCTCGCAGGATTTCAAGCTGGACGGTTGTGCCCTCGCGATCTCCGACTTCAGCGTAGCTCCCGCCGACGGTTCGCCCTCCGCGGTCTCCTGAAGCCGTGCAGCTCTCGCATTGTGGCGCCCCGCCCTTGGACTGCTTCGACCGGATCCCCACTTTCCTATCTCCTTCTTTTTTCTCTCGCTTGGCTGGCTTCTTCTCCGTCTATTTTCCTTCTATTCTTTTTATCCCTCCTTCCCCCCACCCCTATATAAGGCACTGCGCTGTGTCGCCTGAAGGCAGACAGAAATTAGGTGCCTTTTTCCTCTTCATTGTAACCACTACCACCACCACCCTAGGCTGCTTCGCATCTAAAACAGTTTGAGGAACGTCAGACCCCCCTCCCGCCAGCGGCGGCCCTGCCTTTAAACCACAGAGAACTGAGGCGTATGCCAACAGCACTGACCACAAGATTTTCACTCAGGAGCACGGAGCTCGGGCGCTGTAAAAGGTGCGAGTGGATTGCGCGTCTAATTACCACATTCGCAAGTTCCGTAGACTGTCACGCCGCTCCGCGGCCGCCAGCGTAACTTTTTCAAAGAGTATTGGAGTAGCGGCGGGGCAGCGGCGTTCATAGCATGTGCATGTTCATAGCGTTAGGCTTTCACTGGAACGTTTCTGTTGTGATTACCGCGCGCACAAAGGTCACCGCGTCGTCCCTCTCTAGTAGACTTTTTCTGAAATAAATGTTTTTTGCCACCACCAGGTCACCGCAGCCGTTGCACAGTCTCCGTTTGCGAAAAGGGTGCGTTTTTCAGACACAGCGAAGTGACAACTGAGACGCCAAATCACGTTCATCTGTACATGTGAGTACGTTTAGAGCCTCGTTCCTGCGTGAGAAACGCGGCGCACGTTTAGATCTGCTTGTCATTCGGCGCGTGACCTTCCGATTTGTTGCTATCGCGTTCATTGCTTCGCCTTTGCAGCAAAGCTGTGACGTTTTTTTTCAAGAATGCGTAAAAAATATCGGTTACAGACCTTCGCGCCACAAGTGATGTGCTTGGAATTTACGACCTCTTCGAGGCATCGTATCCGAGTTTCTGAAGCATCTAAGTATCCGAGTTTCTGGCGCATAATATGCGACTGCAGAAAAGGTAGAGCCATCACAAAGCAAAAAAAAAAAAATCACTTTATTTCAAGCTGCTTAGAGTTAATTATGGAGCGAAGCTTTCGGAGGTGATCATTGTGATTAAAGATGAGATAGTACTGAGACTGATTGTGGTTGTGATACTTATATATTTTTTTATTCAAAGAGATAGGGCTGAGACCGATTGTGATATAGCGGTGATTCTTCTTTATAGCTGATATGAGGTTCCGAGTTCCGGGTTACGTTTTGACTTCATAATCACAGCTTCATTACCTATCGTCTCTGGTGTAGAATTTTCTTGTCGGTATTTCCGCCTTGCATCCGCTTCGGGTTGTCTCAACTGCGCGTCAGCTTGGCGTTTTTCCCGCTTAGCCTTTGCTTCCTTAGCCCTAGTCTGTGGTGTAGAACTTTGTTGTCGCCGTCGCCGCTTTGCATCCGCTTCCTTCTCTTTTGTCTCCGCGGTAGCTTCCCGTCGACGGCGACGCTGATACTCAGCACGTCGCGCTTTCCTGCGTCCGTCTTCGTCCATATGAGAGAAGAGAATGTGTGGTATGGAACGTGGTTTATATATATATATATATATATATATATATATATATATATATATATATATATATATATATATATATATATATATATATATATATATATATATATATAAAGCGCTGACAGCAGCGCCATCACATCTACAATTAACCACAGCGCCCTCTGTTGCTTATAAGTTGAAGGTTATATGGGGGGGGGGAGACGGTGGACATCGTGAGGACTTAAGGAGCTTCGCCCATTAAAAAAAAACAGTGCAGGTCGCATATGTGCTCAGTGACTCCGACCCAAACCGATACTCTTTGTGGGTGCCATGGATGGATGGATATGGCGGTACCCTTTAGATCGGGCGGTGGCTAGCGCCACCAAGCCGTAATAGTTAATGAACTCAAAACTATATTTATTTATTTTTTCCTTAAAAAGTGAGTTTGACGATTCGTACTTTGCAGTGAAGAGTTTAATTTTCACTCGTGCCTTGACTTTAGCCACCAATCAGATAACCTCCTTCTAGTTAAGTCTACTTGCTTAAAGTCTATTTTGCCCTCCCGGTCCCTAAACCCCAGTGCTTTGAAAAACTCTGCGCCATCATCCTGAACTATAGGGTGAAGCCCTTTACAGAACATTATCAAGTGTTCGGCAGTTTCTTCTTCCTCTCCACACGCACTGCATACTGTGTCTACCCCTTCGTATTTGGCCCGATATGTCTTGGTTCGCAGTACTCCCGTCCTTGCCTCAAACAGTAGAGAACTCCCCCGAGTATTATCATAGATCCTTTCCTTGGCAATTTCCTGCTTAAAAGTTCGATAGATCTCTAGTGCGGACTTCTTAATCATGCCCATTTTCCACATGTCAGTCTCCGTTTCCTTCACTTTCTTCTTAACCGATAGTTCTTTTTGGTTTGGCCACCTGCTGTTTTCTGAGTATTTACCAGTAAACTTCCTGGTTCGCTTCCTCCATTTTGTATCGACATTCTCCATGTACAAGTAGCTGAAGACCTTCCTAGCCCAACGCTCCTCCTTCATTTCTCTCAATCGCTTCTCAAATTTTATCATGCTGCTAGCTTCCCTGCCCTCAAATGATGTCCATCCCATATCACCTTGTACTCCCTGATTTGGTGTATTCCCGTGAGCTCCTAAAGCAAGCCTACCTATTCCACGTTGCTTAATTTCTAATCTTGCTTGAACTTCTGATCTCATGCACAAGACCGCATTGCCGAACGTCAGACCAGGAACCATGACCCCTTTCCATATTCCTCTCACAACATCATACCTATTGTAATTCCACAGTGCCCTATTTTTCATCACTGCTGCATTCCTGTTACCTTTAGTCGTCACGTATATTTCGTGTTCCCTCAGGTACTCGGTCCCATTGCTTATCCATACGCCCAGATATTTGTATTTATCTGTTATCTCTAGCGTGACGCCCTGTATCCTAAGCTCACTACCTTCGTTGTCATTGAAAATCATGACTGCTGATTTTTCCTTACTGAATCTAAAATCTAACCTATCTCCCTCATTACCACAGATATCCATCAATCTCTGCAAATCTTCCTTGTTGTTGGCCATTAGCACTATATCATCTGCGTACATTAATGCTGGTAGTGCCTGATCAATAAGTTTTCCTTGTTTGACTAAAGAGAGGTTGAAGCCCAGCCCACTTCCCTCTAATTTTGCCTCTAATCCTTGTAGGTACATCATGAATAATGAGGGTGACAGGGGGCACCCCTCCCTAAGCCTCCGTTTTACCTCTGCAGGCTTGGATACCTGTTTTTTCCACCTTATAACTACCTTGTTACCTTTATAGATACACTTTAAAAGATTAGTGACTACAAGTTCTACGCCTAGTGTGTCCAGTATTCCCCACAATTCCTCTTGAACCACGCTATCGTACGCTCCCTTGATATCCAAGAATGCTAGCCACAGGGGCCTGTGTTCCTTTTCTGCTATTTCGATGCACTGCGTCAGTGAGAACAGATTGTCTTCCAACTTCCTGTGTTTCCGAAACCCATTCTGCAGTTCCCCCAGCACCCCCTCATCTTCTATCCATGCCTGCAGTCTTTCCTTTATAATCTGCATCGCCAGCCTGTAGACCACTGATGTCACTGTTATAGGACGGTAGTTGTTTATGTCAGCTTTGTCCCCCTTTCCTTTATAGATCATGCTCATCCTGCTAAGTTTCCATCCATCGGGAACTTCACCATCGATTATAATTTTGCTCACTGCCTCTCTCAAAGCCTGCTTAGACTTCGGACCTAATGTCTTTATCAGCCTAATTGGAATGACATCTGGGCCTGTTGGTGTACTACTAGGAACCCTTTTCTCAGCCCTTTCCCACTCTCGTCGTGAAAATGGAGCCATTGCACCACTTGATTCGTCCTTGTCTATTGTGTTGCATAAAGTACTTTGTTGAAATTTTTCTGTCACCCTTGCTCTTATATATTCAATAGCTTCGTCCCCTTCTAGCCTGGCACCTTGAGCTGTAGTTATAAAACTCTGCTCTAGGCTCGTCTCATTTCTTAGGGAGTTTAGATGGTTCCAAAATTTCGCAGCTGCCTTTCTATCTTTTTTATGTACTTCTGCCAGCCACTGAGCTCCCTTTCTTCTAATATTTTCATTGATCAGAAGGGATGCAGCCCTTCTACAGCTTAGAAAGGTTTCCCATTTTCTTTCAACATCATCTGTCAGTTCACCCCGCTGCTTAGCATGTCTGTGTTCCCTAGAGGCTTCCTGACGTTTTGCTATGGCTCTCTTAACTTCCTCATCCCACCAACTTTTGGGTTTGTGTCTTCTTTTCCGGGGTGACTTGTTACGCGTCTTAGCAAGCTCTAGCTCAAAGAGTCTAATTAGATTCATGTATGTCCACACTGTCTTATTATCCTCCGTGATTACTTTCTCAATTTGTTTAGTGGCTATTTCAATTTGCCTTTCTGAACAAAAATTTTCCTGTAGTTGCTCATCTTGTCTCCTTCCCACTTTCACTGCTCTTCCAAAACTTAGCTTGATACGTTTGTGATCACTACCCAGACTTCTGGAGCCACCTTCATCTATGTGCATTCCCCTGAGCTTATCATACATATTATGTGACATCAGTGCATAATCTATCGTCGACTGCAGCCTTCCTACCTCCCATGTTATTTGGCCTTCACACTTCTCGGTACTGTTGCAAATGATCAAATCAAGCCTTTCACACATATCCATGATCATTTTGCCTGTCGGGTCAGTATACCCATCTATATCTTCAATGTGCGCATTCATGTCTCCTAGTATCTCGCACTCTCTTCCTAACTCCTGAATGTCCTTTGATATACACTCTACCATTGCCTGGTTTTCCTCTGTGGCCTTTGCTCTCGTCCACAAGTACACGAAACCAAGGAGTGTCATTTGACCTGCCACTTTCCCTTTTAGCCATAAATGTTCCTTGCACTCCTGCTTGACCCTTTGCCAGTCTGTACTTTTATGAATGAATGCCCCAATACCACCCCCCTTTCTGCTGCCTTCTGTTCTATTACAATATTCCCACGCGTAGTCCGGATTGTTCGGAGGTTGTTCCATGTCCCTGAGATGTGTTTCTACAAAACCGTGTACCATCGGCCTCTCTTCCCTTAGCTGTTATTCTATCGCTTCCCACTTCAGCCTGTTCCTACCACCCTGCATGTTAATATACCCTATGTCTGAATGGGCTCGGCGCTCGTGGCTACGTCTATTTATGCCCCAGACTCTACCTATCTTAGACATTGGTGCCACTTTGGAATCGTATCTGTCCATAACACCTGTCGAAGAGTCTCCCTGGTTGTTTTCCTCGTTACTAGCTATCCTGCACCCCGAAGGGCTTGCTTGCCCCCCAAAAAAGCTACTGCGCGTCCTGCAAGTCGCCAACCCACCTCATGACCTAGTCGCCCATCGAAGTGAATTCTGTCTAGTTGAAAACCACCCCACCTATGCACCTCTCTGTTTATTTCCACCGCCTCAAAGCCTTTCTCTCGACTCATCCGCCATATCTCTTGGTTTGCGTTGACAACCGCTCTTTGCAGGTTGCTATCACGCACCGGTACCTCCGGTATCGCGCATATCACTACCTGTACCTTAGGAGAAGTGGCGCGCATGTCATCGACGCCTTTCGCCAGTGTGGCTGCTAGTCCTGCTGTACCTTCATTTAAGACATCGTTTAAACCGCCTGAAATTATCACGAGGTTTCGTCTATCAGCTGTAGTTTTGAGTTTTGCGCTCGCTTGCCTCATGACTGCTTCAAGCTTGCGTCCTGGGAACGCCCCTACTGCAACCCTCTTGTCACCTCTTACCCTCTCTTTGATGGCTTCTGTGCATCGATTTAAATTCGAGTCCCCGGCGATTATCACATGCTGTGACTTTTCCGCTGGAGCGTCCTGCACCTGGGGGCTACTTGCACCTGTGACGCCGGCTGCTTTGTCCCCTCCCAGCCCCACCACTACCTCGCTGAAGCTGGGCCTTGCGACAGTTGAACCGGCTAAACCTGTTTTTTCCAAACTTGCTTGTTCTTCCTTCTGCACCGTTCTGGTTGCCGGTTCTCTACTGTTCTCTCCGTAGGCCGCTTCTTTGTTCAGCTTCGCTAGTGCTTCCTCGGTGGACTTCAGTCTTTCTCCAATTGCCCTCGTTTTCTCTTGCTCTGTCGCCAACGCAGTCTCGAGCTCATCGATTCTCACCAGCAGTTCATTTTGGGCAACCATCATTTTCTCCATTTTTTCCTCAACCTCACATTGCCTACACTTCGCGTGAGCCTCTCCTCTATCCGCTTCTACGCTTGAGTCCACTTTCAAACCCACTCCACATCCTGAACACTTTACAGTCTTTTTAACCATGTCTTTCTGACACCAATTGTCCCTATACTCGATAATTACTAAACTCGATCCGTGCACTACGAAAAAAATAACAGAAAGTCTAAGCTCTACTACAAAAATTTGCGTGTTCAATGTACGCGCACCTCCCCCATGGGGCGGCAAAAGAAAAAAAAAAACAAAACAAATTCAAACACACACACCCGCACTAACTAATAAATACCTGGTGACTGGCCCCCGAAAAGCCGTACCATAAAATTAGTGCTCCGAAGATTTAAACCGCTGCCTTATAATTATAAAGACAAGCTCAAAACATGCAAAAACACTTATCTGCACAGTCGATCCGGAGCGCTCGAAAAACACGTCCATCCACCGTGACAGCCCGAACAGAGCCATATTGAACCACCCTGCGTTCCCCCTATAGGCGATGAAACTTGCGAATAGCTGTCAAACTTATATCATGGGCATTATGAGCTCGAACACGCGAGCGCGTGGCAAATAGCCTCAAAAACGAGATAACGTGATTCGTGGATGGCGCTACTGAAATTGGAGGAAAAAGGGGGGCGCTGTTCCGCTGACTGTTGGCACTCCCGCATGATCGCCGCTGTAGACAGTGAAACGGCAGGTGATCGCGTGCCATCGACCATAAGCAACCATAACACGAAAATAAAATGCACCAAAAGCAGAATGAGTGAAAGATGCGTTTCAAAATGCTCAGCGAACACCACCTAGACGTAATAAAAGCATAGCTTTTGCATCGCGGCAGGCTGCGTCACAGCCGATATCTTTGTAGCTGCATAGCCTGATTGGTTGTGGCTGTGCGCTTTGACGCCAGGCCATATCACCGCTAGCAGCCACTGCGCCCAGGGTTTGATAGGAAAGTGATTTCATTGATATGTGGGTTTAACGTCCCAAAACCACCATATGATTACGAGAGACGCCGTAGTGGAGGGCTCCGGAAATTTCGACCACCTGGGGTTCTTTAACGTGCACCCTAATCTGAGCACACGGGCCTACAACATTTCCGCCTCGGGGAAAGTAGCGAAAAAAACATTGTCGTTACGGACCTCCTTAATTGATATGTGCGATTTAACGTCCCAAAACCACCATATGATTATGAGAGACGCCGTAGTGTAGGGCTACGAAAATTTAGACCACCTGAGGTTCTTTAACGTGCACCCAAATCTGAGAACACAGGCTTACACATCTTCGCCTGCATCGAAAATGCAGTCGCCGCAGCCGGGATTCGATCCCGCGACCTGCGGGTGAGCAGCCGAGTACCTTAGCCGCAATAACACCGCGGCGGGGCAAACGGGCCTCCGTGCCCTCTCGGTGACAGAAAAGGGGTGTGTCCTAAGTTTTAAGAGTTTATTTTGCACTTCATTCTGTCCAAAATGAACGAATATCATAGAGCCAATTATCCGTGCTACTGCCATACATATTTCTAATAACACTGAGGAGAAAACAGAAAGGCACTGTTATGCCTGCGAGTCCACAGCGAACGTCCGTGCCTCTGAAAAAGGCAATCTGTGTCAAGGCCAGCCTGCGAGCACGCCTGACGCGAACTCAACGGCGTAAACACGCGCGGCGCCTTTCTGTCGCCCACGTGCAGTGAGTCACCTCAGCAAGCGAGCCCGTCGAGTAAACAACTGGCGTCTTCCTGTCTGGCGGGTCTGACAAAATGCCTTGCGACGTCACTCGTCCTTGGGTGCAGCCACCTGCAGCGCAGCCTCTCCAGATTCGATGAGAAAGAAGGACGCGGCCCAGCGGCGACCTCATTGGAGGATTCTGACCTCGCGACCAGCGGCGCTTCTGGTTGGACGTTTGGGTTGGACCCGGGGCATATAAAAGAAGCCCTGCGGCGCGTCGAGAGAGACCCCTTCTTATAGCGGACCCATTTTTAGAGCAGACCGATGTGTTAGTGAGGAGAGCTCGGCTCTTCTATAGTCTCTGTCGGCCCCAGTGCCGAATTTGTAACGCCTCTGTGTATATTGTCACGTGCTTGCCCAAGAAAGACGATGACAGTTGTGCATGTGCCACGAAGGACTACGAAATGGACGAAGAAGAACTCGCTTGCGCGTTCTAATTAAAAAGATCGACCTGCTTCTGGTGTGTCAGTCTCTACGGCAAGAGCTCTGTTTTGACGTCGTGACACTGGTGGACGTGCTGGGTACAACCGGATGCAGGACAGTCTTGCTCGGACCCGTTCATCTAGTCCAGAGACCCAGCCCCTCGTCACGACTCCGGTGCACCGATTCAGTCGGCGCCTACTAGGCCTAAGTCAGGAGTCCGTACCTGTTCCGCCTCTAACCAGCATGGCAGCTCCTACCACATCCACGGCTACCCTTCCATCGCAGACCACACTTCCCTCCCAGGTGACTCTTGAACATCCTCGCGTTCCTGAAGTTTTTCATGGAGAAGAGTACGAGGATGTCGAGGACTGGCTCAAACAGTTCGAACGGGTCGCTGTATCTAACCACTGGAACGAACAGCACAAACTTGGCCGTGCATATTTCGCCCTGGAAGATAACGCTCGCACGTGGTACGAGAACCACGAGGCTACTTTCCAATCTTGGGAAGATTTCCACCGAAAGCTCCTCGCCACATTTTTGAACACGGACCGACGGGATCGCGCACAGCAACTGATTGAGGCTCGCGCACAAAAACCCAACGAAACAGCCGCCATGTACGCAGAGGGTATGATCCGTCTGTTTCGACGAGCTGACCCTGACATGCCCGAGGCGAAGAAGGTGCGTCACCTAATGCAGGGTGTCAAAGAACCAGTGTTTGCGGGCCTCGTACGAAATCCACCTACAACAGTAGATGAATTCATAAGAGAGGCGACTGTCATCGAGCGCGCACTGCGACAACGATACCGACACTTTGACCGCCTGCCGAACCACACGGCAGTAAGTGCTGCAGCTCAGAACACTGCCGTGTGTGAAAGTTCCCTGCGACAAATGATTAGGGAAATACTGCGTGAGGAACTTCGGGCCCTCTGCATCCCTCCTACCCAACTGCCCGTCGCATCTGTTGCCGAAATCGTCCGCCAGGAGTTGAGGCAAGCCGTTACACCACCGGCGCCAAGTCCTGAGCCACATCCAGCGAGCTACGCTGATGTGGTCCGTCGTCCTCCACCATCATTTGTGGCGACATCCTTCCAGCCACGACCCGCGGCCGTACCTTGGTGGCAACGGGATTCCATGAGACGACCACCAGTTCGCCGAACTGACTTGTGGCGCATGGCCGACCGTCGACCTATTTGCTTCCGCTGCGGAGAACCAGGTCACATTGCTCGCTATTGCCGTCATAGCGATTCCGGCTTCGGGAACTTTTCTCGTCCCGCTTCTTTCCGCTCTGAAGACCGTCGTGCCCACGATGCCGATCAACTGTCGACTGGCCAAGCAACTACACCGCGTCGCTGGCGATCTCCATCTCCTGCGCGTCACCGTGACTTCCCTCAGAGCTACGCGGACGTCACCAGAGGCTGTTCGCCTAGCCCGCGCCGGGGAAACTAACTGCTGCGACCTCCGGAGGCAAGGTTGCCAATCGTCGAGACACCGAAAAGTTCCCCCAATCATCGCAAGAAGGTATGACGACAACCACGACGAATACGACGACGAATACTAATGCCGGTGAAGTTGTACGTGCTGATCTTGGCGTTTTCATTGACGGACATTACGTTACAACACTGGTCGACACTGGCGCCGACTTCTCAATCATGCGACAAGAACTCGCCGACCGCCTTAGAAAGGTAAAGACACCGTGGACAGGGCCGCACATAAGGAGTGCTGGTGGTCAGCTGATGATTCCCACGGGTAAATGCACCGCTCGACTTCGCATTGGGGATTCTAGCTTCGTGGCCACTTTAGTCCTGTTGCCAGACTGCTGTAAAGAGCTAATTTTGGGCATGGATTTTCTTCGAGATCATGGCGCTATTATCAACATCCCTCAACGTATGGTGACGTTTTGCACACATCCGTATGTCGACGACAGCAGCGACGAACTACGCGGCAGTTTGCGAATAGCCGACGATGTGACGCTCCCACCGAGATCCTGCTGCCTTGTGCCTGTGTCCAGTGGGTGGCCTTCCTATAAGGATGTGATAGTGGAGCACATAGTCGCTCTTTTGCTCACTCAAGGCATTTCCATCGCGAGAGGCATCCTAACGCTTACTGGTGGACAGGCAGAAGTGCTCCTTACAAACTTCAGCAACGAGCGCCGTCAAATCCAGAAGGGTACCGCAATTGCCTACTTCGACGATATAGACCAAGCCGCGGATTGCTGTGCTTTGCAACCAGATGACGCGACAGTCCCTGTCTCGACAACTTTGTCGGTGGACATCTGCTCCACGCTACCGTCCTCTGATAGGAAGCGTCTGCTTGGACTTATACACCAATTCGAAGACTGCTTTTCGCGTACGTCAAAGGTCCAGCGGACACCATTGACCAAGCACCGCATCATCACCGAAGACAACACGCGACCGATTCGGCAGAACCCCTACCGTGTGGCTCCGAAAGAACGCGAGGAGATTCAGAAGCAAGTACAGAAGATGCTCGTGGATGACGTCATACAACCTTCGAAAAGTCCTTGGGCGTCCCCCGTGATTTTGGTCAAGAAAAAAGACGGCAGCTTGCGTTTCTGTATTGATTATCGCAAGTTGAACCAAATCACGAAGAAAGACGTCTATTCATTGCCTCGCATAGACGATTCACTCGATCGGCTGCGTCATGCGCGCTATTTCTCTTCAATGGACCTCCGAAGCGGCTACTGGCAGATAGAAGTCGACGAGAGAGATCGTGAAAAAACGGCCTTTGTGACGCCTGATGGCCTTTATGAATTTAAGGTGCTTCCTTTTGGGTTGTGCTCGGCGCCAGCCACTTTTCAGCGTCTCATGGACACCGTACTATCGGGCCTGAAGTGACAAACATGCTTGGTCTATCTGGACGATGTTGTTGTATTCTCAGCATCATTCGAGGAACATCTCAGCCGTCTATCCACCGTACTCCAAGCCATACGCTCGGCCGGCCTGACTTTAAAACCAGAAAAATGTCATTTTGGTTTCAACGAACTCAGCTTCCTAGGCCACGTCGTCAGTCACGAGGGTGTTCGACCTGACCCAGCCAAAATAGACGCCGTAGCGCAATTTCCTGCACCCCGTGACAAAAAGGCTGTGAGACGCTTCTTGGGGTTGTGCGCCTATTACCGGCGATTTATCGAGGACTTTTCGTCTATTGCGGCGCCATTGACACGACTCACACGTGAGGACGTCCCCTTATTTTGGGGTGAACAGGAGCAAATGGCATTCAATGAACTGCACCAACGCTTGCAAACACCTCCAGTCCTTGCGCACTTCGACCGGGACGCCCCTACAGTACTTCACACTGACGCCAGCAATGTAGGTCTAGGTGCCGTTCTGGTGCAGTGGCAAGACGGCTGTGAAAGAGTAATAGCCTACGCCAGCAGAACTCTCTCTCGCACGGAGGAGAACTACTCGACCACCGAGAAGGAGTGTCTCGCCGTGGTGTGGGCAGTCATCAAATTTCGTCCGTATTTGTACGGCCGCTCCTTCAAGGTTGTTAGCGACCATCACTCTTTGTGCTGGCTCACCAACCTTAAAGATCCATCTGGTCGTTTGGCGCGCTGGAGCCTAAGACTTCAAGAGTTTGACATGACCATCGTCTACAAATCTGGGAAGAGGCACACCGACGCCGACTGTCTCTCACGGTCGCCAGTGGAAACTGTCGCTCCTGATGACGAAAACATCGACGCGGCATTCTTGGGAGTTGTCAACACAGCCACTATTGCACGAGAGCAGCGCAGTGACCCTGAGCTGTTACCACTCATTGAATATTTAGAAGGACGACGTAAAGACTTGCCGCGGTTATTTGCTAGAGGACTGCCATCTTTTTGCTTGCGAAACGATGTTCTCTATAAGAAAAACTTCTCACCAACTGGTAACCCGCACTTGCTCGTCGTGCCTGCCTCTCTTCAAAAAGAAATTATGGAAGCGTGCCATGATGAAGCAACTTCTGGTCATCTAGGCTACACCCGAACATTGTGCCGACTACGATGCAAGTACTACTGGCCAAAGTTACCTACTGCGGTTAACCATCACGTGCGAACGTGCACCGACTGCCAAAGACGCAAAGCGCCTCCCAGCAAGCCAGCCGGTCTTTTACATCCAGTCGAAGCACCAGAAAAGCCGTTCACCCAGATTGGAATGGATTTCCTGGGTCCCTTTCCAACTTCCACAACAGGGAACAGATGGATTATTGTGGTCACTGATTACCTGTCCCGTTATGCAGAGAATAAAGCTATGCAGCGTGGCACAGCAGCAGAAGCCGCTCATTTTTTCATCGAAAACATCGTCCTTCGGCATGGCGCTCTGACAACAGTGATCACAGACAGAGGACCTGCCTTCACCGCAGAGCTTTTGGGGTCGGTTCTCAGACTCAGCGGTACAGCTCACCGGAGAACAACTGCATACCATCCGCAGACAAACGGACTGACGGAGCGCCTCAATAGGACCCTCACAGACATGATCAGTATGTACGTTGACACAGAACATAAAAACTGGGATCAGATATTGCCGTACGTGACCTTTGCTTATAATACCGCTCGACAAGAAACCACTGGAATGACACCGTTCAGTCTGATCTATGGTCGCGAAGTCACGACAACATTGGACGCCATGTTGCCGCATGAGTGTGACGACATCCATGTAGACGCCGAAGAATTCACTTAGCGTGCCGAAGAAGCCAGACAGCTCGCGCGCGTGCGCATCTGTCATCAGCAGCATCAAGATGCACAACGCTACGACAACCGACACAAGTTTGTTAGCTACTCACCAGGCGACAAAGTGTGGGTCTGGATTCCGATACGTCGACGTGGACTGTCTGAGAAACTGCTAAGACGGTACTTTGGTCCATACAGCGTCACGCGACGCTTGAACGACGTGAACTACGAAGTTGTTCCCGACACTAATTGTAGTTCTAAGTGCCAAAAGCGTTTGCCCGAAGTCGTGCACGTCGTGCGTATGAAACCATATTTATCGAGTTAATTAGCTCCCGGTTACCGTTTTCGTACGACCACTTCATACGCCTGGTAGAGCACCTAAGTTGCGCATCGGGACGATGCTTCTTTCGGAGGGAGGCAAATGTCACGTGCTTGCGCAAGAAAGACGATGACAGTTGTGCATGTGCCACGAAGGACTACGAAATGGACGAAGAAGAAGAACTCACGCGTTCTAATTAAAAAGATCGACCTGCTTCTGGTCGATCTTTTTAATTAGATCTTCTGGTCGATCTTCTGGTCGGCTTCTCTACGGCAAGACCTCTGTTTTGACGTCGTGACAATATGCTGTACATAAACCTTGTTTAACTCACCGTCGTCTCGTCCGCTCGTCTATCAGCTCTGCGCAGAAGCAGTCGCGAGCTGAAAAACCTACGCTACCAAACGGCTGGTGACCTTTCCGGCGGAGTTCGAAGCAGTGGCGCCTTCGGGACCGTGTTGGCGTCGCCGTCTTTCGAAACAGTGGTTGCAGCGGTGAGATTCGTAGCGCCCTTCGTAACGTCGTCGGTGGTGCGCGTCGCAACAGCACACAGGAAGAGCGTTCCGGCTACAACCGTTCAGGAAGGCCGGTCGATCGCAAAGAGCGCAGTAGCGCTTTCAGGGCCTTCTTCTGTGACGTTGCATCCTGGCGATATTGTAAAATTCTTTCCTCCGATAGAAGCGCACGTGCGTTATTTTTCCTCCTCTCTCTCTCTTTGTATACCCTTTTTTCTTGCGCTTATTTACCCACCCCTCAGTGCTGGGTAGCAAACCGGACGCCAATATCTGGTAACCTCCCGGCCTTTCTCATCTCTCTCTCCATCTTGGTACTGAGAAACAGTGATGAGACCCGTCCGTGCACGAAAACTTGCGAAGATTACCCCGTTCAAAAGTCGTTTCGACAGAATTTCGTACCACAACCAATAAATATAGTAGAAAACATGACGCTTATTTTCGGTTAAACATTGTTCTCAGGTATATAGCGGGCATGAAATATGGAATTTAGGTAAGCCAAACAGCAACATACTACAGTGGCCAAGTCCTCAATTTAGAAGGCATTTTCCCGTCATCTTCTACTCAAGAGATTGCCTGAAGCTGAAAACACATGATTAGTTTTAATTTTCACAACAATTGAGCTGGTGCGATGCCTACCGAAAATGAGATAAGATTATTTCTGCTGGTTTCCTTGCGGCAACGCAATGCAGTTTCATAAAGGTTACATTTAAGGCATGGACCATGATTCGAGTAAATAGCGTTTGCCATCCTCTACTTACAGCGTTTGCCACTTTTCACGCACGCCTAGCACGTACATGAGATAAATCGTGCTGGCATCGAGGAGGAATGCACACGAACCTTTGCTGTAGGTGGCCTGTGCTACTACGCTGCGGCGGTAACCCGTGCTTCCAGTGAGTCCCACGTACGCGTGTTCGTCGTGATGCACCGCCATTTGAACACCCGCTTCGTGACGTCATTCCCGCGGAGCTCTATCGGTCGTGCTGAGCTCATTTTTCTGGCAAGAACACAATCGACATCGCCCCCACTCTCACGTGGTGCTGAAAGGCCAGCGTCGTCTGGTGCCTCGGTTTCTGTCCAGTCTTCCCTGTTAACCGTTTATCGCAATCGACAATTGAAAGTTTGGGCGAGCGCTTACCTCGCCCACCTTTCCACCGCCCTCATGACATCCTATCGTGTACGTATTATTCTTTCTAGTTGAGCTGTCACCCATGCAGGTAAACAGAAGTGTTGACAGCTCTCACTGCGCATTATTGGGTTGCTTTGCATGCTCACGTGTTAGTTCGCTTGGAAGGACGCGAAATGCAAGTGCAGACCTTGTTTTCTTGTAGTTATATGGTGATATGTGGCCGCGTTTCGTTCTAATTTTCGGCTGCATGTGAAACGAAGTAGGATTAGCTGCCACTGACACAAGTGGCTCGAGTTATTTGTGTTTTGACGTTGTCAGGCTCCGTTACATCTCGTAACGCGTTTGCAAAACAACCCGCCTTCCTTGGCAAAGTCCGGGTTGTATGCAGAAATTTATTTTCAAAGAATTCAAATTCAAAGAATTCAGGAGGAGTGGGGGACGGTCCTTTTGCGCCATGTGTGGCGAAGAAAAAATTCACCCACGGCTAGGTCACTGGGCAAAGTAGCCATAATTTGGCTCTTCTTTCTCGTTTGCAGACGTTCGCACCCGTGGACTCCAAGAAAGAGGATTTCCGGAAATACATTGAAAAAAGTGGACTGCTGGAAAGAATGACTCTAGGTGAACTAACATTCACATGATTTGGATGTGCTAACTTGCGGCATCCGTAAAAAATTGTCATCGAAACTTGGTAGAACATTGTGCAACTTGGCAGACTTGGCGATGCCCTATAGTTGTGTGAACATTGTTCCAAGTTGCCGACAAAAAGTTGCGCCATTTCAGCTAAACGTCTTATTTGAAGATCATCACTACGACAGCCGTGAAAGGTTATTACGACTGCTGAAAAGTCAGTAAACGAACAGAATTGTTCAGAGTCGGCGCTTTGACCAAAGTGCTTGTCTTGGCCAGGGCAACCAACAGCATCCCAACTATGAAGCAGTTGCCCCCTAATAAAGTGTTTGGCCTCGGCTTATTTTGGTGTATACCTTCCCTTGTTTTGCATTGAAACTTGCACAGTAAGGAGACGAGCTACCTTGTTCATATATATTCTCTTGGTGGCATTGCTGTGTTTCAACTCTAAAGCTTTTCGTAGGGCTTTAATTTTCTGAAAACCGATTGTTGCAGCACAAGGACTGTGTTCCCCTGCATTGTTTCGGAAAGTTAATTTTTCTTGGAAGCACATAGTGTTCACTAGGTTAGTTGCTGGAAAGGCCTGTCACGGTTTTGCAGTTTGAGCATGGCAGTAAATAACATTCCCACACAAAATGTTAATTTTTTGCTGTTGTATAGCAATTGTATCAAAGTTCAAACTAACGGAAGTCTGAGAAGCATTGTGAATTTTACAACTTTCAGTGCTGACTCATGGCTCACAGTTTTCATGGGTGTTGAATGCGCAATATCCAAGAATGTGCTGTGAACTGCTGCAAATGATATGAAAAGTAATCTTCCTATGTAATATCATAACCCAGTGGACTCAGATAATTGGTTGTTAGTGCAGCCTAACTTGAGTACAGCTTGAGCACTGAAGTTCACTCTGTTGTATGGTCACACTTGATCAGTTAGTGATTAGTTAGTAGGTAAACAACTTGCTGCAAATGGGGACTGAACTAGGTTATCTAGTCAGTGTTTCTTCTCTTAACGAATTTAAACCATGCTGTACTATGATCGATGCTTGCTGGAAAACTTCAACATGTTTTACATTTGTATAAAGCCATCATGCTTTGAAACTTATGCACCTCACCTTTTTGCCCACATTACTTTCATTGCGTGATAAATACCTTGAGTGATAAATGTACTTTAACTCATAAATAACTAGTTTCTACTCTTTTCGTAGAAGTGCTGACAGTACCTTTGATTGATAAGATTGAATGCAGTTTGTTCATGCCTCATTTTTTGCCTAAAAATTTCTTGTTCAATATTTTTTTTCAGCTCTTGTGAGCCTCTTTGAAGAGCAGGAAAGGCCGGAAAACGCGATTGCGTATCCTTTCTGTATGAAAGCCTGCACCCCAATTTTGGTGCTTTCGGCCGGGTTGTAAGACCTCTTGAGCTTACGGAACCAAGATGAACTTAGTTTAGCTGCTAGTCACTGCATGACATACTACAGCTAAAGAAAGACTAGCAATGACAGTAGTGGTGCTTTCAACCATTTTGTTCAGTACATATTATATGTGGGCATGCATTCATTAACTCCTTGCATACACGGAATGAGTCAGTGGGGTGACAAGTTTTTATACCCTAATGGGCACCTACTTGCTACGAACGGTGATCTCCATATCGCACAACCTAATGGGAGTCAACGAATGATGGAAAATGAATCAAGGGGCCAATTGCCCCGTTATACACAACCTAAGGAAGCAAAGGAAAAAAATTTCGGCATTATTTGCAAGTATAATAGTATGGGCATAGTAAATAAAAAAAAACAACCTCTCGCCAATGTGGGCTGAACCCACAACCTGTAGATTTTGTGTCTGTTGCCCTAACGACTGAACTTTGTGCGCCATGGTTCTTTTGGTTCTCACCACATTGCATCAAGTGTGTGCATTCTTAACATGATGATGTAGCAACAAGGTTTGTATAATCATGTTTTATTTACGCTGCAAAACTCTTTTCCAAGTGCCTGAATGTCTTTGGCACTTTACTATAGTCTTTCTCAGTAATGGTTTATTATTTTCCCGAAAGCTCTGCTTTCCTGCAATTATTGTCCTTGACTGCATTTTCAAACAGCTACTTCAAATCTCGCTTCGATCCTGACAGCTGGGAAACCAGCAATGAAGCTATGAAGAAGGAGCTGGAGCAGGTGCGGAGGCAACTTGAAGAACTGCAGATAGAGCACAATCTTCTGAAAATGCAGGTATGAGATTTTTAAACACCTTTCTATAATATATTGATTGAAAAACTTTTGATGTGAGGCATTCATTGCTTTCCCTGCATATTGTGGCTATCGCCTTTTTCACCTTGTAAGAAAGGTAATGCCCACGGTCCCCATTGTAAGTGGCAGTTTAGTGCCATCGTGCCTTGGTGTTGGTGATACCACATGATGGTTGTCAGCGTTTCACTGTGTTCATCTATGTTTCATGTTAAAGCGGATATTGTAGCTACTGTTGTCACAAGGTCGCATCATATGCACAATCTCAAGTCAGTTCAGATAGCTGACAACATGCAGAACGCTTTGCATGTTGTTGGTTCTCATCATGTGTGATATGTAATACCTTTTACAGTATAGCTGTTAAGCCTTTTGTTGGTCTGCATAGATCGTACTGGAAACTATCATCACAAACTGTATGCACTCTCTTCATTCTGTTCTTCATCTTCTGCTTTGCTCCACAAACATGTGCGGCTGGCATGCACCCTCCCATTGTGTGCCGATTGTCCGGCATGGGATGCTGTAACTCGAATGAAGAGAGAATGAGTACAGAGAAAGAAAGATAAAAGATGGAAACAGAGACAGATGAAAAAAAAAAAAAAGACAAATGAAAATAAAAAGAAACAAGGAAGGCCGTCCAGCTCTGCTGTGCCTTCAGGCTTGGCACCATTACACTCGGCGACAACTTATCTTGACATTGGAGTGAAGGCTAGAAAGGCGGGGCTTCTGCACAGTTTAATAGAGAGAAAGGAGGAGAGGCGAGCCTGGAGAGAGTTTTCAGCCTGCTAATCCTCACGGTGCTAGGGAGAGGTTGATTTCAGGTAACTGTGCTATGGTACCTATACTCTTGTACATGTGGCTACTCTATACACATTGTCCAGTGCACAGATGTACGCCCCGATTCACTATGTGCGGGTCTTCACACCACACAGTGCACTGCTCCATAGATGTGAATATCAGCCTGTTTCAATTCCTGTTCAACATAGATGTCAAAGCACTTGAGGGGCGGTAATGTCTCCATGCTCCCTAGTTTTTGTCAAAAATGGCCACGAGAGTACTAACAGCTAGCTATGCATTCAAGTGTCTTTCACTTAGCTCCATATCGAGGATGAAAGTTCAGTACTTGGAATGTGTTCTTTTGGATATTGGTGAATTCAACAGTTCTAGCTCATTCACATTGGTGCCTGGCACTGGTTATGCGACCAAGTTGGATGCCAATGGCAGCTTTGGCTTAGTTGCTCGCTGCTCAATTTTTAAATTGCGCGACTGCCATTGCAAACATCTGAACACAACATATGTGTAGGAGCAGGACATTAGCTTATCTTACGAGGCTGTGACACTACAGGCAGACAAGAATTCAGTGCAGCAACAAGTAGCGGCCATTAGCCGGTGCCTTGAGTTACCCTTTGGCCGCCAGTCGCAAGTGTTCGCACAACCGGTGCTTGTTGTCAGTGTGAAGGAGCATTTTGTGTTTTGCTTTTGTGCAATCTTTGTAAAGTTGTTGGCGAGTTGAAACAACACCCAGCTTTAATATCCTCCAAAATAACAGAGTTGGTTTGTAGCGATTTTAACGTTCTGGTTTTGGCATATGAAACCCCAGAATTACTATTACATAATTGATTCTAAGCACAATGTTCATGGTATGTTATCATTGTTTAGAGTTCAAAAATATTCGATCTTAATTTAGTACTTAAAGTTCCTTATAAAGTGAACGCATGATTGCTTCAAAACATTGGCCTGGGTATGTGTGCATTTATTGGTGAATTTGTTTTGTTTGTTTTTGTTTTCCTCCAGATGGCCAAGGGTGTTGTGGAGGAGGCAGTTGTTGCAGAGCCTGAACAGTAGTCATCCCCGTGTGGCATGCTGAATGGAAATTATTACACGTCTCCTTTTTGCTATTTTGATGGCAACGTTAGTTCCTGGCTACGTTTGTTTGGTTCTTGAAGACTGATAATGCTGTATGTCTCGTCTCATTCAGCACCTTAAAAGAAGACTCTCTTTGATGTTTGGCTTTCCGACCATGACTCCCTCTATTTACTGTACACCATGTCAGCACTCCTGACGATTATTTCTATTGTTCAGGCACCAAATGTTTGGTCCCCAACCGGCTTGCATACACACGCTGCAGGCAGCCATGAGGAGTACTTGGATAAAACTTCTGAGAGGTAGTGACATAACTTTTTACTACTTTCTAGAAGTTTTCTGGCACTTTGGCACTGTAATTTAAAAAAAAAAATATGTTGTCTTCATAGTGCAGTTTGCTTTATCATTTTTGGGGGCAGGCTGCTTTATAATAATTCAAAACTGTTTTCTTTCAAAAGGTTTTATCATTAAAAAAAATGCTTAAGCAAGCCTTTTTAGCAGCATGGATACCTCAGCTGAGAATTTATTGAATGTTAGCATGCAGAAGCTTCTTATATTGCACCTTTCTGTTTTTCTTTCCCCGAGATGCATGTATTGTATTCAGTCAGCCTGAAGTGTTGAACATTATCTTTTAGTTCCTTGCATTTATTTTGTTATTGAAACCGGTTATTTACAATCAGCCTCATCAGGGGCTCTGTACGTGTTCATACGTAACTAGCTAAGGTAGTGAGGAGCCCACAGTACTTAGTTTGGTGGTAGTCATGTTTGTTAGAAGAGATCAGTGTTATTTTGCTTTTATTTACTGCAGCAAAGGGCGACTGCAATATGTGATGTGTGCAATTTAGGTTGTCCTCGTACACTCTTTTGAAGTTGATAAGCAACAAGTCATTCCTCTTTTATGTTTGATTGCACAATAAATTTGGATTGTGATGAGACGTCGGCCTATTTTCTGTGACACTCCCGTCGAGCTGAATGCAGGTCTGTCACATTTCTTGTGGAACACAACTTGCCGCTAAGTGTAAGTGACAAAGCAGGAGTGTGGCGGTTTGGGCTAGCTGGTATGACACGACGATAGTTATAGCGCGAGAACAGAACGACCCTTTCTTGTCCCTTTCTCGTCATTCTGTTCTCGCGCTATAACTATCGACAAAGCAAGACCGTTGTTTCGGAAAACGTTCCCGAAGTGTAAGGACGCGGAGCGATAAGAGTGCGGGCGTGGAGGAAATGATTGCAGATGCCAAAAACACAGTGGTGGAGGTTCTGAAATGTTGTGCTTTCACAATCGCAGTGCGCAAAAGCAACAACGGCATGCCTCAAATGTTTCAAGTTTGTCATTTCCTATATGCAACCCTCCCCCCCTCACAAACCACTGAGGTGTTCTCCTAAATTCCTGTTAGCAACATTAAATCTATGGGTGGTGCCTGCCAAAACTACAGCACACCTTTCAGAAAATCTTCTGCATATGCAGTACTCATCACTCGTTGCAAGCATCTGTGTTGTGCCTTAAAACTAGACATGTGACCTCTTGATCTGCAGCAGAATGCTGTTAGACACTAAGCCATAGCTGAAAGCTAGCAACAATTTGGATTTTTTTTTGGCTAGTACACAGGTAGTTTCTAGCTTTTCTGTGTAACCAGGAACAGAGGACTCAAGTAGCACTTTGAGAGCTTGTGCAGCAGCTAGTCCTTCGTCATGTGATGCAATAGCCCATGAACAAAATAAATCGGTAAAGATTATGCTAGCTTTACAGGCACTTGTCAGTGAAAGCCATGGGCATGCACATGGCTTTTAGTGTAAGAACATTCCTCTTGCTAAACTAAATACGAAATTCATTCAGAGCTACAAGCAAAGTTTACACGAGTGTGACGTAACACATAGCTTTTGTGAAAGTTGCAGTACAATTCACTAGAAAAGCCAATCTTGTTAAAATAAATGATGCGAATGATTTTTGTAGCCCGAGATAAAGCAAGCAGATTAATGCAGTGTAAGCAAGCGCTGACATGCGATGTCCTTTTTGGAAAGTATAGGACCTTTGGTGGCAGAAAAAAAGCTGGCATAATTGGAGCGTTGAAAACCTAATCCCCTACAAAGTAGTCCTCTTGGGACTGCAGACACTTCTTACAGTGGTGTCGCTATTGTTGGAGGCATTCTGAGAAGGCCTCCTTTAGGATAGAGTTTAGCTCAGCTGTCGTTGCAGCTATGATGTCTTCCCTTGCTTTAAATTGCTTTCCTTTCAATGTTCTCTCGAGTTGGGGAAGCAGCCAGATATCGCAGCGGGCCATATCAGGAGAGTAAGGAGCCTGTTGAACTACGGGAGTCTTGACTTTTTCACAAAAAAAGTCTGAACCAAGTCTGAGGAATGTGCAGGAGCATCGTCGCGATGAATGCGCCAGTTTCCTGTTGACCACAACTCGGGTCTCTTGCACCTCACAGCATCATGTAGGCGACGGAGCACATCCCTGTAGTACTCCTTGGCGATTGTTTGACCCTGTGATGCGTACTCGTGGTGTACCACACTGCCGGAGTCAGAGAAAGCGCTCAGCATCACTTTCACGTTGCTGCGAACTTGGCAAGCCTTCTTTGGTTTTGGCGACGTGAAATGAAGCGCTTCCATTGTGACAACTGGGATTTGGTTTCCCGGTCATACCCGTGCACCCAAAACTCATCACCAGTGATAATAGTGCCCATGAAGTTAGGGTCACTGCTTGTGAAACCCAGCATGTCATGTGAGACTTCAACACGAAGTTGCTTTTGCTCTACCGTGAGCAGTTTTGGCATGAATTTCGCCTCAACTCTCTGCATGGCCAAATATGTGGTCATAATGGAATGCGCAGAGACAGTGCTGATGCCCACTTCTGCAATTTCCGGATAGTTGCACTATGGTCCTGCATCACCACAGCGTTCACTGGTCATTTCGGCATGCTGATGGCCGATCGGAACAAGGCTTGCTTTCGACCGATGAGCGGCTGTCTTTAAACCAGTTGTACCACTCCTCAATCTGTGTGCGGCTGATAGAGTCGTCACCGAAAGCAATCTTGATCTTCCCTATGGTTTCCACTTGGCTGTCACCCAGTTTCTGGCAAAATTTGATGCAGTAGCGCTGCTCCATTTGCTCCGTCATTTTACTTGCAATGAAAAACCGACGAGAGCACTGCGCACTACCCCACTCAAACGCTGCGTCTCTGCGACTGACGCTGTTGGCAGGCGGGAAAAAAATTCACGCACGCGCACGAATGTTCAAGGTCGACTGATGCAAGCGCGCTTGTTTCAAATCCATCAGGTGCTCGGAAAAAAAATAAAGTCAGATACTTCTGTAACAGACGTTGCATTTAGCTGATAGTGGGAAACAGACAAGTATCGGCATGAATTACTCCATTACACTTGCCGGAAAAGAGTGGAAGCTTGCTTCGTACTAAGGGCAGTGCACAACATGTAAACAGTGTCGCTGTATGTTACCGTATCGTGCTATAACATAGTTACTTTCACAATAGCAAAATGCAACTATAAGCGTGGCAGAGTACTGCCCATTCCGCTCGTCATGGCATATGCTTAGGCACAACGTGATATCAAAGCAAGTATTCTGGTTTGCAGTGTGCAAATGTATACAAGTATGTGTTCTTTATTGAACAATTTATGCCATTTTAGGCAAATTAAACCACCCAGGCACTGTGACAATAGGATGAAATGACGCAATGGTGCCCCTGTGTGCACCAGTGAAATTTCATGAGCACAGGTAGTGCGGCCCATGTGCGAGTTCACAACGAGAACAAAGAGGTACAGATGCACACAATTAGTTGAAACAAATCCTTTTTTATTCACCATTTTCTAAACCTTTGGTCAGGTCTTACAAATGTAGCAATAACTTATATTCAGCGCATCGGTGCAAGCCCGCAGCACAGTGTATGGACACTCTTCACAAGATGACGGCTGTGCGTCAACTGTTTAGGCGGATTCGTTGGCGATTTCCGCAACACCACCACTGAAGAAGTTGTTAGCAATAAGAAAGTTGCTTGCATAACGGTGTCCGTGACACTCAAGCCGACATCTGGGCACTCAGCTTTTCCGCCTGCACTTTTTTCACGTTCCAGTTGTGGAGTCTTGCCATATCTGAAGAGCGATCAGTCAAGTACAAGTAACAGCATAAACATGTATTGACATGTTCTCAGTAGCCAGTAAATAAACAAATAAATGTCGTGTTAGTGAAACATTCTCTGGGACATATTTTAAGCGAATGCAGACGTCAAAAGACGGCTTAAAGATGGGTACAGATATAAGCAGCACTAAGTACACCTGATAGATGTAATACTTATTTCCTTCGTTTTTTTAAGGACAATACATTGGCAGATCATAGCAGTCATAACAAAATAGTCCTAGTGCTACACAGTATTAATCTTGCGCTTCATCAATGGCCCAAACACTGCTCCACTTACCTCATCACCACACTTGGACTGGCCAGGAACAGATCAAATGGCCGTGACAGAAATAAGATTAGGCTACGTGAATTATTGCATTAGTCTAGCTCAACTAAGCAGTGATCAGACACAGCAACCTCACTTTAAAGCTACATTTAACACATATGGTTTATATTACTGTAGTCGAATACAACAAGCAGTCCATAGAGGCCCTGACCCGACGACTGAAGTGCAGCAGCCAAACGCCTCCACCACTGAAGAAACAGTCCAACTCATGCACTCGGATATGTTCTCCGAAGGCACGGTCACTGGCAGTTCGGCTCATGGTGTTAGTGTGAAGTATGTGCCGGTTGGTGCAGGCTTGTCTACATCCGCTTCTGAGCAGGAAATGCCATGGACTTCTGAAGTTATATTCGATTACAAAGGAAAAGGTCCGACAGTAGCATCTGCAGTGCAGTGCCTGTACGAACTCTACCCAGTCAACTGCTTGTAGATTGTGCTAAAGTTTTGTTAATGAAAGGATACCTTTAAATGAAAAGCTGTTTCGGAAATGCTTGTTGACTCCCCCTTTTCACCAACTTACAAATGATACAGCTGAACAGTAAGCACACTGCCCTCTTCCTAACCACAACTGACCATCTGGCCTCAGGAAAATCGCTATTTCCTGTTCAGAATTTCTGCCATGCTTGTGATGTTGCAGGAGCTCTGTGATGATTTGAAAACTTTACTGCTTGCTTAAACTAATAATGACTACATGCTTCTGACCGGGGTGGAACAGGATACATGGGTATGGAAGTAGTTCTGGGAGCAAGCAATGGTGCATTTCGTAGCAGGCTTGGGTCAGCCAAAAAGAAGTTTGGAGCAGCCAGAAGGGCCGTTTTGAGCAAGTTTAGAGCAGTCAGAACATTCAGAGCAGATGAAGCTTTGTAACACAGCACATGCAAAACATTCATCCAATGCTGCATTCCTCAAACACTCAGCTAAATTGTGCCTTATTATTGCGACAGGGATTGTATGGACACTCTCGACGCGTTTTTGCTGCTGCCGCCACGTCCCGTATTAAGTTCAAATTGATAGCTTAATCGTATGTTCCATCCAAGAGTAAAAGCGTGCGAGCGAGCGGGGGCGACGAACACGGCTGAAGTAGAGATCAAACGAGCCGGCCCATTTTTGTCACGAGAGACCATGCAATAACATCCCTTCACCCGGGATGCCTGTAGTGAAAGCAGCACTACGCCCGTTTTAAGAGAGCATGAAAGAAAGCAAGGGAGGGGAGGGGTGTGTTGCTTAAGCAACAACTGTGGATTTTGCTTCAAGGTCATGGTCGCAATCGCTGGCGACCATGATGCCAGCTCGGCACTCATAAATGGGCGGCTCTCGTATACTTCTATATGCGCTACATTCTCATCGCTCTCATCGCGAAGAAACTGTGCGAAAAGTGTTGCTCTCTCTGAAGTGGCGGTATTCTTGTACATCAGCATTTTGTAGAGCTACGCAAGATTTCGGATTTAGAAGAGTCGTATTCGTTGCTATTCTATTCATTGCTTCGCCCTTACTGCGAGTTTTTTAGCTATGTACAGCCGTTTATTTTTTAAAACCTGAATGTGCGAGCATCAACTGCCGCGTCGATAAGCACTGTATAATGAAGCGCAGCAGCCAAATTCACGAGAATACGTGCATATGCTCGATGCACAGTCTTGTTCACCTGTCTTTGCTAGGCCTGTTTAGGAACTGTACACCACGATTGCTTTTTTTTTTTTAGCACAGTTACTGTCATCGCCCTCTTTTTTTCCGCACGCTGCCGCCAAGTTATAAAAAAAGACAGTTTCACTGGAAGGGCAAAGCAATGAATTTGATATATGAACAAATTGCAAGGCTGGCAGCTAACTCTTTAATAGATCCGATATCCCGCAACTCTAAAAAAACATTGTCGTAGGAGAACACTGCCGTGCCAAGTAGAGATCCTCTTCTTGCAGTCTCTTTGCGTCCAGAGCGCATCACATGGAGGTGTTTACAAGCCATTCGCTCTGTGATGCCTGCCATATATGGTGACTACGCCCTTCAAAGTTCACGGCTGCTTCTGGAATAATCGTAGCCGTAACGAAACCAAAGCTAAAGCCATTTCAATGAAACCGAAAAGAAGACGTTTCGTAAACACACTTCCAAAAAGAGGCTTGATGGCTTTCGCACCATGTGGCTCAATTCGGATGCTGCAGCATAGTATGGCCCTGATAAGCTAGTTTGGCGCAGCAGGGGTGATTTGGCACGGGATGGCACAGATGCACAAGTTTGGCGCACAACGGCGCAGCTGCTCCGCCCCTATTCTGAAAATCGAGAAAAGGCCATTTTGATTCAGCAGGGCCATTGTGTGCACTCTCATAAAAACTGCAGTCTTTTTGTTCTTTTTGATAAAGTAGGTCTTTAGCAACGCATGTGCGGTAAGCGACACATGCGCCTATGAAAATGATGGTCCACATTCTGCAACATGCACAACAAAATGCACATCTGTACTTGTCTTTATTATTATTGTTATTATTAATTATTTATATATATATATAGAGTCTTTGTGTATTCTTCATTTGCCAGTCGTTCAAACATTTTTTGGTTGTTTTTTCAAATAAACTTTTTTGAAAGAATAATAGTATGGAGTACTGTTAAGCCCCTTTATAAGAGACTTGTCCCAGGCAACAATTCTTGTTGTTTATATGGAGACTTCTCTTATAAGCAGAGTACCACGTATGCGTTTTCATCACCCCTTATTTCAACTAAGGCACACTGGTGTTTCTCATACCCAATGGTCAGTTACATCAGTGCATAAGTTGGCAAACTCTTGCATGAATCGACGAGTTGGACTTTAGTGAGTCTGGGCGAGTAATAGTTAGGAGAGTCTTAGTCCGAGTGAGTGCAGTTGAAGAAAATTTTCGTGGGTGTGAGTCCGAGTGAGTTTGGCCCAGAAAACTTTTGGCGAGTCCGAGTGAGCTCCACAGGTTTTGCCGATCTATGCATCAGTAGTGTGTCTTACAGAGGCTCTACGTAGCCTCTGCAGAACACGAAGGTTTCTCAAGCTTTGTTCTGTCACTCGCACTTCCTATCATTGCATATGCATGGGCACAGTTTTCAGTTTTTCAGGCACCGAAAAAACCGGCAGCATGCCATGTCTGGCAGCGACCTTCTTTACGTTGTGGCAGAGCCCGTGAAAGTGAAGCATAACTTGGGGCCTATTATTTAAAAAAAATCACAAGCAGTTTTTTTGTGTGTGCGTGTTCCCCGTCTTGACTTCTGCATAACTGACTCGAAAACCGTATTTGGATGTTTTATTGGTGGCCTATGCAGATGTGCATTACCATTTTTATATGTTGGTTCTTTTATTAACAATAAACAGTTGGTAGTAGTGAGTGAAGTTTGTGGGGTTGAAACATAAATGACATGTGATGACCATAGCCTATATATACAGATATTGCACAGTTATTCTGCTCCTCCAGAATAAAAACAAACAGGGGCCTGACACAATGCCTCTGAAGCTATTCACTGCTTGGATAGAAGTAGTATAAAATGATTAGATTGGGAAGACGGAGTGAAGATAAACAAAGAATACCTATGTAATACTTGCTTTGCCGTCAACATCGTGCTTGCCAGCATCAACGGTGATGAATTGCAAATACGTTCCAAGAATTAAGCCTAGAAAGTGCCAAAATAGGGTTGAAGATGAATGCTGTGAAGTATGATGAAAGAGCGAGAATTCGTGACAGACAAATGCAACCTCCGAACAATATGGGGCCTAGGCTAGAAAATTTTCAACAGCTAGTTTTTCTAAGCAAATCTAGATGGCACCACTGCATCGAAACACCACGGCCTCCTTCTTGGCGATGCTACCGAGATGTGGCGTGTGATGGACATTGCCCTTCAGCCTACGGCGAGAAACAGACAGCGCCGACTATGCGGGCGCGTGCGAATGTAGCAAGAAAATATGTCTTGTTAGCAGTTTGCCGAGCCCGGTGCGCTGCCGGGCGATCAACGCTCGCAGCTCTGTCTGCCATGTCAACACTTAAACCAATAATCACTGCGCCCGCTTTTCTGGCATTCAACCCGGGATCGGCGAATCAGTCGGCCATTGGCAACAGTGAAGTGGAAAGGAGGTCGTTAGATCACGTGTTCAAACGGGACAGCGCCCGTTTGCCACTGCACAAAAAACAGTCTATAGAGAAGTCTAGGCATGTAATCCAACGAAAACAGAAAGTGTTCAATTTTAGTATTTTGCCAGTCATAATACATAGTGCAGAAACCCAGGGAATAACAAAGAAGCTGAGGACCACCTAGCGCACAATAGAACGAAAAATGACAGGCATAACTCCAAGAGATAGAAAAACAGCACCGTGGATTCGACAACAAACGAAAGGCTGATCTTTTAATATATTTTAAAAGGCGATAATTTGAGCAGGCCATGTCACAAGAAGGAAAGACAACACATGGTTAGTTAAAACACAGGAATCAAGACTAAGATGGGAAGCACCGCCTTTGTCGGCAAACGAAATCGATAATAAATGGGCCTTGTAGCACTTTCTGAGCATGGTAAAAAAAAACGTCACCGATTGGTAGTCGCGGCTCCCGAGGAAATGCGAGTTAAACATTATAGCGGAGCTTATTGCCTGGAATTTCTAATACTAAAATTCAGCTGGAAACCGATTCCTCTTGGCTCAACAAATGATGCCACAGACCCAAGGCTTACTACCGTTGAGATTTGAGCATAGTGAGTTGCATAGTTACAGTGACTGCATTGGGATGCGATCACATGCTAGTGATCACACCAGTGATGCCACCGGCTTAATTAAGCTGTTTTGGGGCAGACAAAAATGCATTTTGAAGCAGTGGAACAGGCTTTTGCAATACGTTATGTAGCAGCAATTTTAAGAGGTGTACTGCATCATTGACAGACGACCGATAAATACACAATTTGCTGCACACTATTAAAGAATAACAAAAATATAAAATGCACAGAATTGTAAATGTTATCTATGGCTTACATGACCTAAAAAAGAAGCTAATGGTAAAATATTAAACTATAGCACCTTGTTATATAATGACTCTATGTGACATGATTATCACAGATTAGCTTGTACATCACTGAACAGAAAAAATATCACAGAAACGTCTGTGATGCCACCTGAGAGTTTTATCAATAGCTATAGAGGAAAACACGTGTGGCTTGAAGAGGGACACTAAAGGGAAACATTGACTTGGTTTAGAATAACAGACTATACTCTGAAAACCTGTAAAGCCATATATTTCACTAAGTTCGTTACTAGCAAGGAAAACCAACCTTGCAGTTTCATTTTTGAATTCTATGCCAACATTTCCTGGCATGATGTCGAAAATTTCAAAACCCATACATCTGATTTTTTTCATGTCATCCCAAGCAAAAACAGAGTCTATGTATTTGATGCATGACCGCCAACCGCAAAATTTGCCTAACTAGAGAATTACAAGGACCTTGGTAGCCACAGCATGTGCGAGGAACTTCGGTGATGTCTAGTAGCCTTCTTGGCGAGCACCAAGCAACGTGCGCACCAGCCACGTCAATATTCGCAAGTACAGAGAAATGCCAATTTTTACGGAAGCCAAAGTTTTCAGACACGCTTAATTATTCAAATGCTCTCGTGGGATAGCCGCAAGCCCCCTACACAGCAATGTACAAGGACCTCTGGAATTTCTTAGGTGCTAGGTTTTTAGAACTGTCCACTCACATTTCAGATCCAAAATAAGCCTTACTTAAAGCCCCACCCCTGCTACGTCTATCGTTTCATGGGCTTGAATGTGTGCTTTCTTGTCACCGCAGCAATACCCGAAAGTCAGGTCTGCCTCAATTCCTATGTGGTATGGGGATAAGCAGACCGAAAATTAAAAGGGGCTCGATCACAGCGCAGTGTGGCGATGTCTTTAGTGATAAGCACTGGAGATGCATAGAGGCAGGATGGTGGAAATGCAGGAAATGCATTAGTACAATTTGTTAGCTCACATCCCTTTATGATAAGCATCTTTAGTTAACTGCTTGGTAGTATATGTGGCGTGGCATAGTTGTAAGCATACTGCATGCTTTTAATATGCAAGAACCTGAAAGCGCTGCGCCGCGGTTCACGCTGCCTCTTCGTGCAACACTGCTTCCCTAACGAAAGCAGATCGTCATCGCCACGTCCGTGTGCTGTCAAGAGCAGAGCGGGCATCAGGAACACTTACATGACAAAAGCAAGTGCACGACACAGCAAGCACATCGGCAGTACATTCCAAATGGGTTTGCGATGTGCTTCCCACAACTAGAAACAATCAGCATCACGCAGCAGCAAATGCTGCGTGTCGACGGAGATATTGCATCGTTAACTGGAACACACGCATCAGGGAAGTCGGAACAATTAGAATGACTAGTCTGCTTTTACCCTCCTAAAATGCCGAATTGTTTCCAAATGCTCTATATGCGCGACAGCCATAATTTAATCCACGCTTTGCTGGTATCGAAGGCACTCATAATGAGATGCAAATTTGCAACTGGTGGTTGGCACATGATTAAGGAGTTGTGGCAAGTCTCGAAAGCATTTACGAAAGCCTGGCCGTGCACTAAAATCCCTCATAAGTCTACTGGGAGGCACTGAAACTATTTCAGCTGTAATTTGACTGTTTGCGTGAGATGAAAAAAAAAAAAAAAAACATGACTTCACCTTTTCAGATTATTTCACGCTGCATTTGTAGTACATGAAACCCAAAATTGACTGTATTGCAACAGTGACCTTTTTGATCAATTCAACATGACCCGGATACATCGTACGTAGGGTCCTCCGCAATGTTGCTTTTAATAGAGGAATCGTAAGTAGTTTCCGAGTCTGATTGGCACAGGTTCGGCGCAGAATAGCCAAATGTTCAGCAAATGCAGCACGATGTTGTAGCAACCAGCATACTTTGGCACAATAGGCGCTGTGGCAACATCACTGTCACACTCAAAGTAAGCCGTGTGTTAGAAGGAAAACTAATGACAAAAGGGAGAAAAAAACGCTCAATATCATGACGTGCGCTGACAAAGGGAGGCATCTTCTTGCTGCCTTGTCTTTTCCCGCCACACGCAGCTTTTAGCACATGTGCTAGTATGAAAAAAGAGAGAAAGCATTTAATGTGTGCAAGAAATACCTCCAAATACACTCGTACTCTACAAGTACAGAAAAGTTTTGTGGCATGTGATTTGTGAAGCATCACACACTGATAGTAGGACTATTCAATTACAACTCAAAGTGTTGAAGGACCCCTTCAAGAAATTCATGGGCATACGATACAATCATTTTTTACAGGACAGGGTGAGCTGGAGATATCTTGCAGAGGGCTTTGTTCTATAGGGAACATGATAATAGGCACATGATAATGTTCATGCTGGATAAACACGGCAATACAAGTATCGTATAAACCAGAATATAAGTCGAGATATTTTCGATAAAACAACGAGCTACAGTCGCCCCTCATCTTATATAGCGGTGTCTAGCCGACAGTGCACCGCTGTCTGGCAACATGTGGCTTGCATGTGCATTAGAAGCTGACGCGGCCATATTCGCATTCAAATCCAATAGCAGTTTTTTTTTTCCTTTCTTGTCTGGTTTTTTTGTGTTCGTGATTTGCCTCCGTTCTGTTTCAAGCTTTCGCTCCGCTTGACATTGCGTTTCATTTTTAGTGGTCTTTTTTTCGTTCACTGAATATGAGTAGCGGTACGAGAAGGCAGTACTCAGCTGCGTTTAAACTAGAGGTTGTCGAGTCCGCAGAAGCGAATGGGAATATGGCTGCTGAGCACCGCTTCAGTGTATCAGAAAAAAGCGTGCGCTATTGGAGGGTGCAGAAAGGGAAACTGCAGATGTGCAATCCACGGAAAATGTCATTTCGTGGGCGAAGTGCGGTTTATCAGCAGCTGGAAGATACGCTAGGAAACTTTGTGTGGGAAGTTCCCGCGTGCTTGCTCCCAGTGACCGTGGATACCATTTGGAAGAAAGCTATGCAACTCGCTCGAGAAGCTGGGCTCACGAGAGAAGAGCTTCGTGCACCAAACTCTTAGGTGCGTCGATTCATGAGAGGCAAAGGATTTTCTCTCTGGAGGCGCGCATCTATGTGTCAGAAGTTTCCAAAGGAGTTCGAGGACAAGCTTATAAACTTTCAGGGCTTCGTGAACCGGCTTCGGGAGCAGAACAACTGAATGATGTTGCAGATTGACAATGCCGATGAGATCCCTGTGTGGTTTGACATGCCTTCATTGACCATGATCATGCAGCGTGGCGCCAAGAATATGAAGCTGTTGTCCACTGGCAATGAGCACTCGTGCTTCACCGTCATGCTGGCTGGCATGGCAGATGGTAGAAAGCTTCGGCCCTTCATCATTATCAAACGTAAGACGATGCCAAAGGAAGTGTTGCCATTCGCGTCAACAAAAAAGGATACACGAACGAGGCCACGATGCTCGAATGGATACGAGTAGTCTGGAACTGTCTGACAGCTGCACCACTGTGTCATTGCAGCATGCTGGTGTTAGATGCGTTTCGTGGTCACTTAACAGACGCTGTGAAGTGCGCACTGGGAAATGAAAAAACGGACCTCACCGTTATACCAGGTGGTATGACGTCCACCCTATCACTGATCGATGTTGTGCTAAACAAGCCATTCAAGGGCCGAGTGCGGCTGGAGTACCAAAAGTGGATGTCCGGCGAAAACCCGAAGACACCGACGGGCCGCCTACAGAGGCCTCCGCTTGCAATTGTTTGTAGCTGGGTGCTTTCCGCCTGGCATTCCTAGCCAGATTCCATGGTGGATAATGCTTTTAAGAAATTTTCCATCAGCAACTCGCTGTATGGCACGGAAGATAACGCACTGTGGGAGGCGACCAGAGACAAACTCTCGTCTTCAGAAGACAGTGGTGGTTCGTCTGACGAGTAGGAACAGTTGCAGTTGTGGTTAAAGAGAGCTATGACGATTGGGGTGCGGTGCGCCCAATTTGCAAATAAATGTCGTTTAAGAGTTTTGGGTTGTTTTCCTTTTTTTTTTTTTCCGGTAATCTGAACTTGGGGGTTGACCTATATTCCCACTTGACCTATAGTCCGGTTTAAATGGTTTACACTTTTAATTTCCTTATATGCGAACATCTCTGGAGTCTTGTTCGTGAAAGCTATTGCTATAGTCCATAAAAAAATTAAGTACAGTTCTGATAAAAAGAAGCAAAGCTCAAAAGTGCCCATCTGTCGCTTTCCCATACTGTGCAAAGTTGCACAGATGGAACTGCTGATGATAGAAAGCTACCAAATCTAAAGTTTATAAATGTTGATAGTCGAATACAACTTCAAAAGTCCATGGCATTCCCTCCACAAAGGCAATAGTGCACATACACTAATAGATTCACACTCCTGACTGATGTCAAGATCCGAATAGCCAGTGAACCCCGCCTCCTCCTTCGAAGAACATTACAGGGTACAGGAGCAGGACTACTACTTTTTAGTCGCAGAGGCGATCAGCTGCCGCACTTTAGTCATCCGGCCGGGGCATCTCTTTCGTGCCTTGATTGATCCGACCCAAACCAGAGGAGACACAAAAACATCTCCAACGGGCTATCAATGCCTTCGATGAAGACACTTCAAAACTAGCATGCGAACTACGCAATCAATACCTCTGTGTCCGACGTGACATACAAGGGCCAGCGTACCCGTATGCAGGTTCCGAGAACGCGGAGCTGGATCAGCCGTTCTGGCTTCATGACATGAAGGCGGCCTTGGCTAAAATGAAACAACGAATGGCACCGGGAAGAGACAAAGTAACAGTGAAATTACTTGCCATTCTCCCCGACCAGGCGTACGACGCACTCCTCGCGTACATAAACACTATCTGGCTTGGTGGGACACCCCTCCCAATCGAATGGAAGACTGCCCTGGTCACTTTCATTCAAAAAGCCAGCAAAGCCATAAACATGGATAACCTTCACCCCATCTCTCTCACGTCTTTTGCGGGAAAGCTGATGGAGACTATGGTGCGAGATGGCTATCCGAGTTTTTGGAGAACTAACAGAAATTTGCTGACACCATGCCCGAGTTCCGCCCGCACCGGTCCGCACAGGATGTCTTGCTTCATTTAGACAGCGAAATTCTAAATCCCATCGATTACCCCCTCAATGACAAGGCAGTACTCGCCCTCGACTTGAAAGGAACTTTCGACACGTCACACATGACATCATTCTGACGCACCTTTCCCAAACCAACTGTGGACACAACACGTTTCCATAACTTACACAATTTCTCTTTGACCGACAGTCATACATCCGAATACAAAATGAAGAACACGGCCCCTACCAATTAGGAACAAGAGGTACCCTACAGGGCGCGGTCTTCTCACCCCTACTGTTTAATCTGGCTATGATGAACCTACCGGCTCAGCTGGAGAGTGTTAAAGGCATACAACACGCACTTTATGCTGACGACATTGCCATATGGGCTAAACACGGATCGATAGAAGACATAGAAGCCAACCTGCAGCAAACGGCGGAGATCGTAGATACCTAGCCCACCGCTGCGGCCTTCAATGCTCCTCGACCAAATCGGAATTTGTGCACATTCACTTCTCGGCAAAGTGCACTACCAAAATTGAACTGTCCTTGCAAAGGGGACCCATCCGAGAACATGATGAGATTAGAGTACTGGGTTTGTTTATTCACAAACATCGCCGAGTCGATACAACATTGACAAAACTGCGTAAGGTGGGAGCCAGATGGGCCGTATGATCTACCGGGTTTCCAAAAAGTGCGGGGGGTTACATTGTAGAGACGCCTTGCGACTGGCGCATGCATTCGTAACTAGTAGAGTCCTCTACTCAGCTCTTTACCTCTACCTGCGCAAGTTCGACGAGAATGCCTTTGAAGTGATTCTCGGGAAGATGTACAAGCGTGCTCTTGATCTCTCTATAACCACGCCCAAACGCCCCCTTATGGGCCTGGGGATGGTAAACACTTTTGCAGAGCTCCGGGAGGCACACTAGACCAATCAATACACGAGAATTTCAAAGACTCCGTCGGGTCGCCGCCCAATAGTCCGACTAATCATCCACCATCCAACAGAGACGGAGGAGCGCGTACACATTCCGGAAGTCTGGAGATACGCCCTGCATGTGCACCCTCTTCCGGCCAACATGACACGTGACGACCACAGTGGCAGGCGCCTTGCGCGGGCGGAGGCACTAACTCGCCACCATGGGAACAAACACGGCATATTTTACGCGGACGCCTCTGGCCCTCACCACGGGGGGTGGTGCACGGCTGCAGTCGTCCACCAAAACGTCGCGGTGAATGGCCTCACATTCAAAGCACAGGACATAACATATGCGAAGGAAGACGCCATCGCACTAGCTGCCGCAGACCGTGACTCATGCGTCGTCATTACAGACTTGAGAGAGGCCTGCCAAAATATTCAATGCGAGTATGTCTCACACCTGACGTACCGCATATGACAAAACAGCAATTACATCAGGGTCCCCACGTCCTGAAGGATCATATGGGCTCCAGCTAACATGGGCTTCGAAGGCAATAAAACGGCTGACGCCGCTGCCCGCCCGATCACTCTCTGGGTAACGCCTCCAGACTTTGCCGAAATGGATCTCGAACACAATCCGACCTAAACATTTCGAGAAATTGCTGAATTTTACCGATTCGGCCATTCAATTTATCCTAAACCCTTTAAGGGTCTTACAAAGGTAGAGGAGTGTTTACTCTTCCGCCTTTACACCAAAACACTGCTGTGCCCGGCAGTTTTTAAATATCTCATTCCTGCCTGCGCAGGGAAATGCCCGTACTGTGCGGAAAAGTCTTCGGACATCTTCCGCATGGTGTGGGCATGCCAGTCAACCCCTCGCCTCACCCCAAAACCGAACCCTACCCAGCAGAACTGGGAGGCGGCCCTGCTCAGCTGCTCCGACCTGGCGAGCCAGAAGGCCTAGGTCAACCGAGCCCAAATCGCTTTGGACACCAATAAGCTTCTGTGATGAGGAGCCCAGTTAGTGTTTGTGAGGGGTGGCTTGCACCGTGCCACCACCCACATACTCCCTGTATATAGATATAATAAAGTTTTTTCTCTCTCTCCACTCGTACTTTACGAGTACGGAACATTTTTGTCGCATGTGATTTGTGAAGCATCACACACTAATAGTAGGACTATTCGATTACAACTCAAGAAATTCATGGGCATAAGATACAATAATTTTGTGCAGCACAGGGTGAGTTGGAGATATCTTGCAGAGGGCTTTGTTCTTTAGGGAACATGATAATAAGCACATGATAATGTTCATGCTGGATAAACATGTCAATAAAGTATACACTTTTCATTTCCTTATATGCGAACATGTCTGGAGTCTTGTTCGTGAAAGCTATTGCTATAGTCCATAAAAAAAATTAAGTACTACGGTACTGATAAAAAGAAGCAAAGCCCAAAAGTGCACGTCTGTCGCTTTCCCATACTTCGCCAAGTTGCACAGATGGACCTGCTGATGATAGAAAGCTACTAAATCTAAGGTTAATAAATATTGATAGTCGAATACAGCTTTAAAGTCTATGGCATTTCCTCCACAAAGGCATATGTGCACATACACAAACAGCACATACACATAGATTCACACTCCTGATTGATGTCACGAACCGAATGGGCCAGTGACCCCCCCCCCCCCCCTCCTTTGAAGAACATTACAGGGTACAAGAACAGGACTACTTTTTTAGTCACAGAGGCGATCAGCTGCAGTCATCCAGCTGGGGCCTCTCCGCACACAACTATATTTAACAAGACACTGATGGGAGAAGAGCATGCACTACAGTACAGAACAAAAGCCTCCTGGAGTAAGGCTCCATTTTCTGCAGTTTGCATTTTATGTGTCATTTAACAGGAATGATAATGGAGTATGCATCAATAACAAAGGAACCCCACCATAAGAAGGAACATCAAGTTGTTACAATCAGCAGAAAAAAAAGTTCTTTATCTGTCGTCCTTATAAGTGTTTCTTACACTCTTCTAACCTCCCAGACCTTATTCCGATTCCACTCCTGAAACAGGGCCATCTTGATTACCCGAAACACTTGCACAATTGTTCAAATTCACCATGTTGTTCTTTACAAGACTGTTTCATTTCCAGCCTCACCCAAAACTCGACATTATCATGCTCTATACACTGTTCCCTATCTCGTTCAAACTTTTTTGTACAGATTTTTTTTTCCTGATATGGTTCATTCTCTTATACTATTGTTTTTTTTTTCTACACCTGCTGCAGCCGAATTTTTCGCCCGTAATTATGTAAAAATAAAATAAATATAGGGTCAACCACACACACACACACACACACACACACACGCACGCACGCACCCACATACACACACATATATATATATAAAGTGAACGCCTCACTAGTATTCAAGCCAATAAAAACCCAAGCATTTCTTTCTACTCCTCCGTTACATGTCTAATCATGCTGTCGAATTATTTTCAAATTATGTACTAAACATCAGCTCATGTCTTGAATGAGGTGTAGACATGGACGACCTTGTGCATGCACAGGGCTGCCATGCATAAGCAAGGTATCCGAGGCTGAGACCCCGCCAACACTTGCGCTCCTCTTTTTTACGGTGAAAGGGGACCGTATGACACAACCAGTGTTAAGGATACTGACTTCAGTGGTTGTGATCTGATCTCTGAGGAAATCCAGGTCATTGTTCAACTCTGTGAGGTTCCTCACAGCAGTCTGCGAATTCTTACAGAGCAGCTCCTCCGCCGCTTCTAGCGAGTACTCCAGCATCACATTTGCCTGCAAGAAAGAAAGGAACACATTCTCGCTAGGTGCCTTTGGTAGCCAAGTAGCAAGACGGGATAAGGAATGTTGCAGTTGCATAGGCACCACCTTTGTGCAAATCACGTCGCAAATATTTGGGTGTCAATATATACAGGCATCGTGTGACACCGGTAAGGGTTAACAAACTGCAGCAGTGGTGCAACCAGTGGAGGGCACACATCCTAATGCGCTTCCCTGTGTCGTAATTCAGGCAGTAGCGCAAAAAATTTCATGGGCAAGGAAAAAAGTCACGGTTATATATATATATATATATATATATATATATATATATATATATATATATATAGTTATGACTAACAATGCAAATGCAAGGATCTGGCCTACAAAAGACGCCCATCGGCGTACCATCCAAACGCGGTACAAGTCCTGCAGGAACACGAGCAGTGCCTGTGTGCGCGTCAGGGAACGCGCATAGGCGCCGCTGGCACATGCTGTTGGTGTTTGACAAGAAGTGCTTGCACGGATCGGGGAACATAAAAGGAGCACTGCGTGTGCGATGGGTGCTATCTCTCTGGCCTTTGTTTCGACTCCACTGTCTGGGATCTAAAGGCTCGTCTGAACGCCAACTTTGACCACACCTGTAAATATGCAAATAAAACGCGTGTTCTCAGCAAGAGTTCCTCCTGCTCCGGCGCCTGGATGACAACCTGTGTCCCCTCCTCAGTCACATTAACTGGTTGGAAGCAGCGGGATTCGGTGGGATTCTGTGGTGTTCTTTCCTGGTACCGACCCTGGCGAGTGCTCACTTTCCGTAGAGATTCTACCAGGCGTTTTGGACAGATTGTGATGTTTATCCAAAGGGGTAGATGGGTCATAGCTTCCCGAATGCTAGTGTTTATTAGAGGTGCCTTCACAGCAGCTTAAGCAACAGAAGTTTGCATTAGGTGACAAGAGATTTGAACAGGTTAACAAAACCGGATCTAATTTTTTCGTGCAAGGAGCTAGGTATTGACATGGGGATGATACAAAGGAAGGCACATTTGATACAGGCAATCAAGGATTCTGGCACGAATGAGGATAGGCTTTGCGATTGTTGGGAGCTCGTACCAGGCGTAAGGAAGCCAAAGAACGAGAGCGGCTTGCGTTTGAGAGCCCTCCAGGCGTAAAAAGGAAGCTGCGGCTCATGAAAGAAAAATAGAACGATTTAGGGTTGAGCTTCGGATTGTCTTGGCGAAATGTGTTGGTGGTCAGGGTACACTAAATGCAGAGATTTATAATAGACCAGGCACAATAAACATGGAACACACGGCCGAGCAAGCTAGTAAGTGCAGCTTCCGTTGCCAGTCGGAGATGACAGGTGTCCCAAGCATGGCAGAATGCCAGATGACTCGTTCGTAAAGAAAGTTTTTTATCGGCTTAGGGCAGATGCGGTATCTTCGACTGAGCAGAAAGAGTATGCAGACGCAACCCAAAAGCATACAGCCAGAGGTGCCATGGTCAGTAAATAACGACTTGGATGGGCAGGATAGCCAAATTGAAACACTCAGTTGTGTAGCATACAATGCTAAAACTGTAGGAAAAGACAAAGGGAGTAACAGATTGCCAGTGCAATGCTTTTTCAGTGGCGAGAAGACTGAGGCATTTTCTGCGGCTTCTGCAATTACAGAGAACACTTACTCAAAGACACTAATTAGTCGTTTAGATTTTGAGCCAAAGGAAAGCGCGTGCATGCACGTCAGGGTCGTTCAGACACTTCCGCATTCGTGCGTGCAGAAAAAAATCTTTGGTTCGAACCCCTGTGATAACGTGCACCGCATGCTGCCGCGCAGATATCGTCGCATGTATGACGTCACATCTGGCTATAAAATGTATGCGCTCGATAATAAAGCGATCATTGTTTTGTGGCCACTGGTTGTGGCTATATCACTGGCAAAGAGGTAGCTCCAATCCCGTGGGCAGGTGCGGCAAAGGAACTACATGGCGAAAAAGTAGGCGCGTTTCGGCGTCTGAAAAAGCCATTTGGTCATGTACGTGCTTCGGAGTACGACACCGCAGCCTGCAACGTGAAGCAGACAGCAACGCCCCTCGAGCAACGCCCCACACAAGCACCGAAAGCATTGACGTCGTGACAGTGAGCGGAGCTTCAGGCTGAAGGGCGACCGAAGGCAACCTGAGCAAAGGACGGAGACGGAGAAACAAGACAGCACAGAGGTGACTCAACGTTTTCTACTCGCCGACAGGAATGCCGCGCTTAGGAAAGATCGCTGAGTTTTATCCTAAGTCACAGAATTTCGAGTCATACCTGGAGCGATTTGAACTGTTTGTGCACGCGAATGACATAGAAGAGGAAAAGAAGCTAGCGGTTTTCCTGACTGTAATAGGAGCAGAAGCTTATGAGGTCTTGAAGAACCTTGTAGTGCCGGCTTCCCCATGTGAGAAAACTTACAAGGAAGCAAAGCCGTTGTTGACAGAACATTACAGCCCACAGAGCTCGGTAATCGCTCAGCGCTGCAGGTTCGACAAACGGACTCAGTGCGAAGGGGAAAGCGTAGAAAATTTCATAGTCAAGCTGAAGCACTTGGCCAGGAAATGCAACTACGGCGACTTCTTACAGGATGCACTTCGCGACAGGCTAGTTGCAGGTGTGCGCAATGAAGAGACGCAGCGAGCCTTGTTTGTGGAAGAAAGCCTAACCTTTGACAGCACCTGCAAGATTGCCCTTGGACCGAGAAATGACGGCAAGAGAGGCAGCGCTAATGAAAGAAAAGAACAAAGAGGAGTCATTAAATGCGGTTAGGAGTCAGCCGAAAAAAGGGATGAAGAAGGCTCAAAAGAGCCACGTTGCTAAGAAAGAGCGATGTGACAGATGCGGCAGAGGGCATTCTTCAAGCGTATGCTGGTATAAAAACTCTAAGTGCCGTAACTGCTCGAAAGTGGGACACTTGAGAAAAATGTGCACAGCTGTGGAGACAAAGAGAACAAATGCCTTAGAATGTTCAGACGAGGACTCTGAGCACGAAGTATACCATTTCATAAATGTGACACGCTCTTCGTACGATGTCAACATTTAGGTAGAAGGGAAACCCCTGAACATTCAGATTGACACAGGAGCGGCTGTTAGTGTAGTGCCAGAGTATGTCTATGATTCACATTTCGCTTATGTTACATGTCAGCCCACCAAAGTGACACTTCGCACGTACACCGGCGAACAAATGCCACTTAAGAGACAGTGTGAGGTTTCAGTTGTGTACAAAGGGCGGAGCATGATTTTTTCAATAGTAGTAGTTAAGGATAACGGAAGGAGACTGCCAGCATTGCTTGGCCGGAATCGGCTTGAGCGTCTCAAGCTTGACTGGAGCGCAATAAGTCAAGTAACCGCGGAGGACAGAGCCATGTCATTGATGAAGAAATACCCTGCAGTTTTCTCACAGACAATGGGCACCGTAAAGAGTTTTGAGGCAAAGATATCTTTGAATGCAGATGCTACGCCAGTATTCTGTCGAGCCAGGTCAGTTCCATTTGCACTTAAAGAAAAAGTCGAAGAACAGCTCCGTGAGATGGTAAAAACAGGCATGCTACAGCAGGTATCGCATAGCGACTGGGCGACACTACTTGTCGTAATCCAGGAAAAAAGATGGCAGCCTTAGGCTTTGTGGTGACTACAAAGTTACAATTAATACGGTCCTAACAACAGACCATTACCCGCTGCCCAGGCCAGAGGACCTATATTCAGTAATTACAAGGGGTAAGGTGTTCTGCGTTCTCGACCTATCGGCGGTGTATCAGCAGGTATCACTGAGCCTCGAGTCACCATCATTTTTGACGGTCAACACCAGTTTGGGGTTGTTCCAATTTCAGCGCCTTCCATATGGTGTGGCTAGTGCACCCGCAATCTTCCAGTCCTTGATGGATCAAGTGCTAAAGGGCATTCCACACGTAGGGTGCTATATCGATGATGTGATCGTGGCTAGATCTGATATGGTTTCATGCCAAAAAACGCTAAAGCAGGTTCTTGAAAGGCTACGGGAATACAACATCACGTTGAACATCGACAAATGCCAGTTTTTTCAACAATCGATGACGTATTTGGGCGACACAGTTACAGCAGAAGGGATTTATCCCACGGAAGCAAAAATCAGGGCGATTGTTGATGTGCGTGAGCCCACTAACGTCACCGAACTAAAAGCGTATTTTGGACATGCTGAATTTTAACTCAAAGTTCTTGAGAAACTGTGTGAAAATTGCTGAGCCACTGTATCGGCTGCTAAATGAAGATACGAAATGGTCGTGGACGAAGGAATGTAGCGATGCTTTCGCAGATACGAAAAAGCTGCTCGTTAGCAGCAAAGTCCTCACCTTCTATGATGTTGACGAACCGATAGGAGTGCTAGGCGCGGTAATATTCCATGAAACTAGCGGAGAAGAAAGGCCTATCGCGCTCGCTTCGCGAACCCTCACAGCAGTGGAAAAGAAGTACGCACAGTGTGAACGCAAAGCGTTGGCGCTGATATTTGGTCTTAAGAAGTTTCACCGCTATCTTTATGGTAGAGACTTCACAATTTACACAGACCACCAGCCACTACTTGGCATTTTAGGTGAAGGAAAACCTATACCAACGTTGGCCGCAGCGCGCATGCAACGTTAGGCAATGACTTTTGCAGCATACAGGTACCGCCTTAAGTACCGTAAGGGTAAGAACAGAACATGGACGTGGCTGACGCCTTGTCCAGATTGCCTCAAGCGGTGCCAGCAGGAGTAGAATCAGCCGAGTGCCTGTCATTATTTGAGTGTCTTCCACTGACAGCCGATGAAATTGCCAAAGCGTCCAGGCGATGTCTAAGTCGTATAGCTGATTTCACTCTGAGTGGTTGGCCTGGCGAGTGCCCGGGAGACCTAAAGGTGTATCATGTACGCAGAGACGAACTGTCACTGTAACAGAAGTGCTTAACATGGGGAGTTGGGGTTGTTATTCCTAAAGTAATGAGACATCGCGTGCTTGACATTCTGCACACTGAACATCCTGGGGCAAGCCGCATGAAAATGCTAGCCCGCAGTTTTGTGTGGTGGCAAGGAATTTACCTAGCCATAGAAGACTACGTAAAAAAGTGCAAGATATGCCAAGCAGTGCAACCTGCAGCTCCGTTAGCACCACTTCAACCCTGGAACTATCCAGCCAGATGTTGGTCATGCGTCCATATAGACATTGCGCAGACAAGTGCAAATGTGTTTCTTGTTTTTGTGGATGCCTATTCCAAGTGGGTCGAAGTTTGGCCAATGTTCTCTACTTCTACAACAAAGACAATTGAAACGCTTCGAAGTGCTTTTGCCGCTTACGGATTCTCGGAAGCACTAGTGAGCGACAATGGGCCACAATTTATCTCGGCCGAGTTCGCGGATTTCATGGCCACCAACGGCGTTAAACATATTCGCACTCCCCCCTACCATGCAGCTTCGAATGGTGCGGCTGAACAAACCGTACAGACCGTGAAATGTGCTCTGACGAAGTAACTGTTGGAAAGCAAATCGTCAGGTACGTGTCATTCGTTCCAGGAAAATATTGATAGTTTCTGGATGACATACCCAACACACCTTAGCGTGACGGAAAAGACACCCGCCGAGCTTTTTTCAAGCGACAACCACGAACAAAACTTGCATTGTTGAAACCATACTTTTCGAGATCGATGCACACAAAGTAGCAGAGGAAGATGCACCACACCTTCCTCGTGGGAGGAAGGTGTGGTGCATCAGGTTGTGAGTGCTGCGACATACGTGGTGAAGTGCGCGAACAACTTCGGCTAACGCATGCCGACCACATGCGACCGCGCCATGCGGACCCGACACCAAGCCTGAATCCCAAGTCCGGACTCGGACACCCTTTAACGCCGCACAGCGAGTCACAGAGGAGAAATCGTCGGCCGCAGGAAACTCAGCCAGAATGTCCGTTCCAGATAAACAGGCGGCTACTGATCTGACGCCTCCTGTTCAACAGCCTATACCACCTGTCAACGTGAACTGCCCAACAGAGCTAGCAGCTTCGACGTCACTAACGGAGGCACGGTCAGCTTCACCGTCAGCGGAAAGCCAACCGTTATGGCGCAGCACACGAACCCGCAAACCATCGGATCGTTTCTAGCACAAAGACCTAGCAAAATAAACTTGCAAAATGTGAGAGGGAAGGAATGTGACAACCTGCACCGCATGCTGCCACGCAGATATCGCCGCATGTATGACATCACATCTGGCTATAAAATGCATGCGCTCGAGAATAAAGCGATCATTGTTTTGTGGCCACTGGTCGTGGCTATATCACCCTTTCTTTGCTCCAACCCGCAGAAAAAATTCTTGGGGCGTCCGAGTGGTTTGGCGCTAGTTTTGGGACATGCGTGGCAAAGAAATTGTTTCAAGGATCCCTATCTAGGGTCTGTTGAGCATGTGAAAGGTTTCTCTCGCAAGAATTGGGATGCAATCTCTAAAGCGTCAAGTTAACTGGTCACCACTACAGTGTAAGCTTCCGTTACGCAAAAAGTTAAGGAAGAAGCCTTGAAGTAAGTTGACACCTGGCGATTCTCGGAAGAGCTGAGGGTTCTGGTATTGGGTGGAGTGTGTCGCTTCATGCCATGGCCGACCAGGGAACAACCAAGCAGTGGTGCCCAGTCTCTGCAGCTGTGGACGTTGCCTGCTGTGACGAAGCGTCTGTTGTGCGCTACAAGTGGTTGCGATGCTAGGGTGTGCCTAGCGTGAGACCTGCTGTGTGGTGTGCGTCTCTGGGTTGTGGTGGATAGCGAGTGTGATGCCCAAGGAGGCGTACAACAGCCACTTCAGGGAGCAGAGACACTGCAGCCCTTCGGTGACCTCTCCGGGCGGTGGACGGGCTGTTACGACTAGCAATTCAAGGATTCGGCCCGCAAGAGACGCTCACTGGCGTACCGTTCCAACGCGTTTCCTGTCCTGCAGGAACGCGAGCGGTAGCTGCAGGAAGCGCGTACGACGTCGCTGGCACATGCAGCCGGCGTTTGACGAGAAGCGCTTACACGAACCGGGGAATATAAAAGGAGCACTTCATGTGAGCTGGGTGCTCTCTCTCTGGTCTTTGTTTCGGCACTGTCCAGATCTAAAGGTGCGTCTGCACACCAAGTTTGGTTTGAACACACCTGTAAATATGTAGATATGTTAGTTTTCAAATATTGCTTCTTTATAGTAAAAGATATTACTCCATAAAAATGTACTTACAAGCCTGCGTTAGTTGCGCACAATAAAGAGGCGCTGCCTTCGCATGACGTAATGAGCCCGTGCTCGTCAGCGTGTCTTGAGCAACTCTTCTACGTGCTCATGAAACTGTGCATGCAGTTTTCAGGTCGCTAAGATTTGGAGCGACGTGGTTTTTTTACCTACACATTGTCTCAGAAATTACGTCCAGTGACATTTTTGGTTACTCGACTTGGCTCATGCGTCGAGAGAGTAACGACGATGGGACGGGCCATCCACAATACAGGCGCATGTACCTTGAGTGCAGGCACATGCAACACGGTACATATACAGGGAATCTGTATAAAGCCACATTGTTTCATTGTAATGGCTTGTTATTTAAAAAAAAATTGTTGTAAGGCTCAGAATAAATGTGGTTAAGCATAGTTACAGGAACTCCTGCGAATGCAGAACAATGACAGCATGCACAAGCAGCGAGAAGGGCTACTGGCAATGCCATCAATTCTCAGCATTGCTGGACAAAAAAAGCACAATGGTATTCAGAGCCTTTACAATCGAAAAATACTACTTATAAAATAACTACGGGCTTTTGGGAGTAACCACTGCAGCTGCGAACACTGCGACGGGTAAGCTTTTGGTCGCGCCAGAAAAAAACTGGGTGGAAAAAAAATCAGTTGCCGCCCTTTAATCTCATTATGCTTAGCACTTAAAGGACCCCTCGCTTAGTTTGAACATGAAAAACAAGCAAGAATGGTGCGCGGATCACACAGTGTGCACATGACTGGAAATAATGAAACCTTTCCTTTCACAAAGGCTGCGTTTCAAAGGAGTCTGAGAAGTCAAACATACATGTTGTGTAACAAGTGCTCCTTGGATCATCTACAGCCAATATAAAGTTTTGTGCACATGTCCAGACCAACCATAATAAGTACCCAAAGGTGCCACGAAGCTTTAGTTCTTTATATAATACCATATGTTTGTGCGTATAACCCGCACTAAAACCCCGAAAATTTTCGTGGCCAAGTGGGGTGTGAATCATATGTGGCGTTTTTCCTATAGTGCTGCTTCACAGCAATGCCTGTTGGGCTGTGAAGCATTTTCACAGTGTAGCAAAGGCTGCAGAGGCAGAGCAACACAAAAAATTTGTGTTGCTCCGCAAGTAGTATGGCCGCTTACGGCCAACTTTGATTTTGCTTCCTTGCGTCATTGCAGCATTTAGAGAAACATTTGGCAAAAGACAATTCGGTAGTTCATTGTAAACTTCACTGTCACATTACAGGTATGTTTTTGGATGTTTCCAGCCGCACAGTGATCCTCCACCACTTTCCACGTGCCCCTACACCATGGACGCCATGTTTACCTTGGAAAAGGGCTTGCCGAAAAGGTGATGCTGTCTAAGAAATAGAAAGAAAATGAAGGCATTTTTTCAGTGTGAACAATACCTGTATCTTACCAATGACTTCCCAAAACCGTTTGAGTTTCATAATAAATAGAGCAGTATTTATTTCAGCAAGGCAAATGAGATATCAGTAAATTTAAGTACTACTTTTCATCTCATTTCTGTTGCTTCCACGGTGCTGTCAATAAAAGTTGTCTCTGAGTGCGATCTCTTTCTACCTCGCTGATATCACTAGTTCTCCACATATCGACCCGTTCGCCAAGCCTAACTCGATCTGCTCTGTCACTATCTAGCAGTCCTTCACCGCACACCAAAAGCTTAAGATCATCGTGGTCGCCGGGCAATTCGGGAACCGCGCAGTCGGTAGAGGGCCCGATGTGGACGAGTAGATAGATATGTGGGACTCAACGTCCCAAAACCGCCATATGATTATGAGAGACGCCGTAGTGAGGGGCTCCAGAAATTTCGACCAACTGGGGTTCTTTCGCATGCACCCAAATGAGAGCATACGGGCCAACAGCATTTCCACCTCCATCAAAAATGCAGCCGCCGAAGCTGGGATTCGATCCCGCGACCTGCAGGTCAGCAGCTAAGTACCTTAGCCACTAGACCACCGCGGCGAGGCGATGTGGACGAGTCCTGCATGCGCCAGTGGAGAAATAAGAAAGCCTACAAGCTGCGCACCACCAAAAATTGGCGCCTATCTTGAGCCAGAGATGCAGCTAGTAAAGTCAATCGAAGATGTGAGAAGCAGGGGTCACGCCGTATCGACCGAGATGGCACAAGTGGAAGCGTGCCGACTACAGTCGAGGGAGCCAGGCCAATTTCCCGATTCCGTGCAAGTCACGGATGTCTGCACTGCTTTATGAAGCGACAAGGGCTCTCTACTGCTTGAGCAGTAGCTTCTGAGCACCCTTTTCTGTATATAAAACGTGCAGGCAATACGCATAAATTTTTCTTTCTCGGTGATCTAAAAAGTGGGGGTGCGAATTATGTGCAGGTGATGGCTATACGCATGAAAATACAGTATTAAATGTGTGCTGCTGCCACTATAAGTGTGCCAAGAAGTAGAACAGATAGGAAAAGTAGAGAGAGAAAAAAACAAAACGAGCCTGGGCTCTTCACGAAAACATGATGGGCATTTTTCCCCACAGCACTTAAGAGTCTGAACATAAGAAAGCTATGCTGTTTGCAGTGTCCCTTTACCACTTTCTACCGAGGCCCGTGGTGTGAGGGCACTTTTTACTTGACCAACATTATTTGTTGTCCGAGTCAATATTGACAATAGAACAAACCATGCTTTGAAAAAATGACCACAGAAACACAATAGACAGCTATGTGTTCGCAGGCGAGCAGAGCAGTATCATCAATGAGCTGCCATGATGGCACCTCCCCCCTTCTAGTCCATTATATGCATGTGTACAGTCGCAGTTTCATCATCGCCACACATGATCGCATTGACGATGACAGCGAGTTTGTACACAGTGCTTCTGGGAAATTATAACCACCATGGATCTCACAGTTTGTACACTGGCTACACGTGTACCTCTGAAACTTCTGTTACACACTACATTTTGCCGTCGCTTGACAGTTTTGGTGCCGAAGTTTGTATCACCCAAAACGACACGAAAATGTGTTTCAATCATCTGAATTAGGCCCCATTACACACAATTCAATTGAGAAACTTTACAAATTCGTATCGGGCTGAATTTCGTGTCAGCCGAGTTTGTACTACCAAGATTCTACTGTAAGACCTTCAGTGAAGTCCACAACTCAACATGTTTGTGTGCGAGTGATTTGCAAAAACCTGGTCCACAAAGATAAAAAAACTGATTGTAAGGCCAACTCCAACCCTCTCAACACAGCCACACATGCACAACCGCATTGCCGTGGGGTGTTCATGTACCGTAAATACTAGTACTAATCACACGCTAGGGCTTTCACCAAAGCCACGACAATGTGTAGAAACACTAAAAAAAAATATGCAAAACTCTTACGCCAAGCCAAAGGCAGACTCGTTCGGTCGGAGGTATGACAGCCTTGGAGTAAACTTGTTCACACATCATGAACTTTGTCTCCATGTCTTCGGAGGCATCCTGAGGACAATCACCAACAAAGTTAGTTGACTGCTTTGAAATTAAATTATAGTAAACAAAACGCCCAACTGGCACATGTATTGTACAAGCTATTCACGCAGTCATTCGAATGGGGACAACCACAGAGACCTTCACACAAGTTCGGGCAGGCCAATAAAACATTTTTACAAATTATAACTCTTCGAAATGCTTTCTTAAAATTGATGCATGTGGTAACAGGGTCCCTGTTAGGTAATATTACACACGTTTCTAGAGTCGATGCACAAACGCACCTTCGTCTTCAGGATACGTTATCAATGATAATCGACATTAATTTCAACAAACGCCATTCTTTTTTCTAGCGATTTTGTCCCAGGCCATCAAATTGCCATGTACTTCAATTCACATCGACAAGACACTTTGTGCAGCCAGCAGTACGACTTGTAGCTAGTACATTAAACGCACATTAGCACGGCTCTCCTGATACACACAACAATCTCACTGGTTTTGTTACGTCGCGGGTTGTGCACTACACTGCGCAAATTATTAAACAGCCAGCAACAACAGATATATGCAGCACGCACTGGTGCCAGCCGAAACATTCATTTCATTTATGCATTTCAAAATTTAACAAACGGACGTACAAAAGTTTAAGCACCATACCCTTTTCGTTATAAGCAGTTTGACGATCTCCAGCGCCGTTTTGATTTCTGGGATCTGGGTCTTTAACCTGAAACACATTGCACGCACATGCGCAGTTTGATACAGAACCTTGCCGTCTGTATATGTTTCTAGGAACGAAAGGTAATAGCAAGCATCGATTAATTCTACGGTGTAGCAGTCACGTATAAAAAGAAAAGAGCGGAGCTCCCACCTTTGTTTCTTCTGGAGTAGATTTAACTCCATGAACTTGTATTTACTGTGCTGCTCGTCGAGGTTTCTAAGAGCCGCGTCTATGGTTTGGTTCTCTTCTCTCGCCATGAATTCCTCCATATCGTCCTGAAACGTATTGCACACTCACAACACTCGGCAGCACAGTTTGTACGTCACACAACACCGATGTCAGAGAGCACGCCGGCGCAACTCGACCAGACTTACCAGGCATTCCGCCTTAGGAATTCCGGCGTGGACCAACTTTTTCGTCGCCTTGTCGGGGTCTACCGCGTCCGTCATTGTGAAAACCGAGTCTGTGTCACCGGTCGAGCAATAATAGGTGCAATTAAACGCAGCTTGACGCGAGGCGTGGTTGACGGCGAGATAAAAGGCAATCGGGAAAGAAACGAGAAACGACCCATGCGCCCCCTGGCCATCAAACTGCAGCTCGTTGCTTGCAAAGCTATTTCATGTGACATTAAACTTCCGCGCAAAAACAACAAAACAGAACGAATTTAGAACAAAAGTAGTTATAGGATGTTTCAGCTGGATTTCTTTTTTTTTTTGCAGTCGCGCAGTTGCTCCGAAATCGAAATTCAAGCTACCCATAAAGAGCGCGTAATTTAAGTCGGTGCGATAGATGAAACCGTCGGATGAACGAATAAAACTGCGCCTCTAAGAATCAACGCCTCAATGCACGATAGTTCTGAGAGTGCAGTTAATCTAAGGCCATGCTTGAACCTTTCTTTATATAGAAATATACTGCCAGCAACGGCGTCGTATTAATATGCAACATTCAAATGGAACAAAAACGATGTGATGATTCGATGCTTTATTTAACAAACTGAACGAAAAGAAAAAAAAAAAATGACTCGATAAGAAAAATAAAAAAATGCTAAGCCTCTGGCTATAGCACTGCTTCAGATGTCATTGCACAATCAGGAACCAAATTAGGTATATTGCACCATTTCACATTGCACATTTCTATCAACATTCTAAGAGCACACTGGCACGCCAGCATCAGCAGTCATTCATTCGGTACCCTGTAAACCATTTTAAAATGACCCAGCATTTCTTCAAGCTTGAAGTGTTCCTTGACTTGTTTTTCGGAGAGCAGTCGCGGGTCTTTATCCCTCAGACCAGCGTAGAAATCGTCGACGCGCCGAACTTCTTCTCTGGCGCTGAGAAGTTTGTGCTCCCTGGTCATGTACTCACTCTCTATGTTCTGTGCGTTGGCTTTGAACTCTTCGCAGATCCTCTGCTCTTGCGACAAAAAGTAGCGGAGGTCCCATGGCTCTGTGTGCGCTCTCCTATGGTGCCTGTCAGACCGCCCGTCGTGGTCGTGTGAGGCGTACGTCTCCTGCTGGGTCCTCAAACTCGTGTGGAGCTGCCTGATATCATCGTTGAATGTTTCTTGCACTTTTGTAACATCCCTCTCCCTTTTTCGTTTCAGTTCCTTTAACTTTAGGTCAATAATGTCTGTGTCCAAACGCTGGCGCTTGGCTGGTTTACTACAATGGTCGTTGTGGGAGCTGTGTGATGCCTTGCGCTTTCGGCGTTTAGACTTGGAAGGCGTGTTTTTCTTTTTTGCACGTTTCAGGCGCAATGTACGTTGTCGATAGTGGAACGTTGACAGCTCTTTGTGGGGGTCTGGAATCTCAACGTTGTGCCAGACTGCTTGGACTGCCTGGTATCGTTCCTCATCCGTCGTCAGGCGACGAACAGCTTCCCAATCTGGATTTTCGTTGTCCATGTTTTCGGCGGGATCTTCACTAGTGAATGGGGCTCTGTTTTTTGTCTCTGGGGCCATCACAATGGGCAAATGTGGTTCTGAGCTAAAATCGGTCGGCACGATGGAGCTCGAATGAGCATTTAGACCTTCAGGTTTGTGCTGTTCGAGTCCCCGCCTAATAGTGTTTAGTTTCTCACGCATGTCCAAAGCTTCAGGAATGTATATCTCATCGTCACTTGATGTACATACCAGTAGAGGGGGTACAGGTGCACACAGGGGAAGGCTGCTTGTGTCTGTAGAGGGAATTGGAGAATCCCAAGGAAGGACACACTCTGATTTATCCGTACATGGTTGTCCTGGCACGTCTGGTACTGAGGAATTTGCATTTTTCAAAGCTGGCTGGCAATGTTTTACAGATTTTACTGATAGCACAGGTGACTGCACTTCACCAACAAGCGTGTCATCAGTGTCAACATCCAGGTCTAGAACATCTCCAGATGCCCCAGTGCTGGATAGAGGAAGCATGCTTGGCTTATCAGCAGTTAGTGGCACTAGCTGGAGGTCTTCTACCGATTTTGGTGATGCCACAGGTGACTGCACTTCACGAACGAAGGTATCACCATCAGTTCCAGCTCCATCAGCTTCGTCCACCAGTGTAGTATCAGAAATTTCAATTTCCTCACAGATATCTTCGGACTGCAGACCATCATCCAATTGAAACACAGGCTTGGAGGTAGAACACTCTGCCATTGAAGTTTCCTTACACTCCTTGTCTACAGCAGCGACACTGTCAATTTTGTTAGAGTTAGGTCCCGGAAGAACAACAATTTCAATTTTTTCACTGCTCTCGGCAACACTCTCAATGCTGTTGCTTTTAAGCTTATGCTCTGTAAAACTTGAAGAAGCTGCAAAATCATTACTAGCTGCTGACAAAGGAGCCAATGGTTTTTTATCTGCCTCCTCAAACTTTGGCACTGCCTGCACAATGTCCTCATGACATAATGAACTAGTGGTACAGATATCTTGGACAGACTGCACAACATCTGTGAAATAAGCCGGGCTGTTAGCACTGGCATGTTGTTCTAAGTGTTGTTTTAAAATCGCATCGCTAGCTACTCGCTCACTTGAAACTGCGAGGTCCTGAATCGAGAAGCAGTGCTCAGGTTTTTCACCAACAGTGCAATTTTTCGGTGTGATGTCACTTGCCTTATCGGCTTCTTCTGAACGCAACAAATTCCTAGAGATTTCTGAAGCGACATCCTCTAATGATTCAACAGATGCCAGGTTACCACGTTGTTCGTGAGGCGTGACACATGATGCTGGTTTGTCACCCATACGCGTATTCTCACAGATACCAAGGGAGCCTGAAGGCTGTGGACTTGAGTTCAGTGTATAAGCACTGTTACACTGAGTCTTATATTCGTACAGTCCTTTCTGATCAGGCACAAGAACTCCTTGAGGAGAAGAAATTGTGGGGCATTGTGCAACTTGTTCAGCCAACTTGTTCGCACAAGGCATTACCACGTGTCCTCCAGGTACACAGCTATCTTTGCTCTGACGAATATGACATAAGCTATCTGAACATGCTAAATTTCTCTCCCTTGTCGTAGCATCTGTTCTTGGTACAGAAACATCATTCATGACACCACTGTCATTGTACCCTTGTGCGTACTCTTTAGCTCTCATCTCTTCTACATCATCATACTTCTTAAACGTAGATGCATTTTCCATAATACAGCTGTCATCAAAACTCCCTGCCTCTAATGGTTCATCCTTATATTTCTTAAACATGGAAGCATCCACTATAAAACAGCTTTCATCAAAACTTTCTGCTTTAAATGGTTCATCCTCATATTTCTTAAATGTCGAAGCATCCTCCATGACACAACTTTCATTAAAACTTCCCACATACTCCGGATATTGCTGCTCTTCCAGTTTTTCTGGGCAGACGGAGCTGCAGGAAACGCTAGCATTCTGCACCCGACAACTTGCATTGAATGGGTCGTACTGCTGCTTGCTTTTGTTCGCCTGAGGAGCCTCGGAATACGTTTTGCTTTCATACGCACTTTCTGTGCGAGTACAGGTTTGATGGCTCAGTTCCCCAGCTTTAGGTTCCTGTTGATACGTTTCACTTGCAAAATTCACTGATTTTACACAGCTGCCATGAAAGCTTTTATACTGCTGTCTGTAATGGTGCTCTGTTGTTTTTGCTCTACAATTCTCAGAAACAAGCAAACTTTCTTGATCAAATAAATGTGTATGCGCATCTGGTGATGAAGACAAGGAATCCTCACAATTTAGCTCGCTAAGGATTACGAAATTGGCATCATGCTGCCTGCACACATGCTCGTCATTATGTTCACTGCCCTGACCAGGACCACAGCCTTGTTCACTGCACTGAACCCTAGTTAAGGGACAAACTGAATGCTGTGAAACTGAAGCATATTGTTTAAACCTGGTTGATTCTGTACACTCATCTTCACTGCTGAGGGCCAGAGTTTCATTGGCATCTTCAATGGAGCCCTTACAAGCCCTAGTTGAGGAACAAGTCGAATTCTGAGAAGACGAGGAATATTGTTCCAACAGGGTATCTTCCATGCACTCATCTTCACGACTGAGAGCTAGAACGTCATCAGCATCTCCAAAAGGACCTATTCTGTCATCCTCTACGTAGTTACCTTGCGGAGCGGTAGATGCGCGCACCGGCAAGCTTTGTCCTTCACAATACTCGGTAAAACACTCATGAGAGCAACTTGCGTTGCCAGAAGCATATTCCCCATCTTCTACACGTACTCCAGCAGCATCGTTTTCAGATGTGACTTGCGGGCATGCAGGAAGGAAACTGTCGCACTGTTCCACAAAACTGTCTAAGGTGGAAAGAAACGAGGAAACGTCTCCATCAGCCACTTCACTGTCCGCGGTGTCAGATGTCCTGATTGGCGTGCTACAAAATCTTCGAGCGATTGTCCTTCGGCATGGGGTCCCTAAATGTCCGACGTTCATGTTTCACGTATCTGGCCCAAATTGCAGCTTCAGCTCTGAAGTTGTGACTCGTGAGTCTGCAAGAAAATTAAAAAAAAAAGAGGTAAACCAGATATAAAGCTACCTCAATTTTATGTTAAAATAAAATAAAGTGTATATCTCGATTCAACATGTCAACACGCAGTAAGCGACCTTTACATACGGACAAGCAACAACACACCACGCAACCCGCACAGCAAGCCGTTCGTGTTGATTTATTGATTGATTGATTGATTGACAAGTGGGGTTTAACGTCCCAAAACCACCAAAAGATTATGAGAGACGCCGTAGTGGAGGGCTCCATGAATTTCGACCACCTGGGGTTCTTTAACGTGCACCCAAATCTGAGCACACGGGCCTACAACATTTCCGCCTCCATCGGAAATGCAGCCGCCGCAGCCGGGATTCGATCCCGCGACCTGCGGGTCAGCAGCCGAGTACCTTAGCCACTAGACCACCACGGCGGGGCAAGGCGTTCGTGTATTGGCTTCAAATTGTTGCAACTGTAGAATGCCAACTTGATAATTAAGAAAGGTGCTCCAGGCGTGAACGTCAAACGCTTGATACGTACGACAAAGACAGTTCCCAAATCCAAATTGAAAGGCATGACCAGAAATGAAAACGCGTACCACCGAATAGCGGCGGATTTCGCACGGTAACCACTCATTAGCACAAAATTGCAGCAGGTAAAACGAAAAATCCCGAGAAACATTTTAGCACACCCAGTAAGTTACTCGTCATGCAACTATTTGTGATGAGGCCGCGAAAAATATTTATGACAGCGAGAAGCTGTCATCCATGACACCAAATAGCTACCACGGCGTTCATATGCAATCACGCGAAGCTGGTCTATCGCTTCTCACACCATCACACTCACCTGATTTTGAACACCGAAATCACTTGAACAGGCTCACCGGTGTCTTCATGCTATCTTTGTCCACACACAAAAGAAACAAGCACCCACTAGCGGCATTCACCGCCGACCAATACTGCACACTTCACAATGACACGTGTGTTCACTCAGTCGAAGCGAAGAAACTACCAACATCGTGTTTTCGTTTTTCTGAATTTCGGCGCCACTCTCAGCGGGGGCGCTGCCTTCGTGATTACAGAAAAGTGCCAAACAAGCAAAATGACCAGAATCCTTGCCTCATTACTTGTTCTTGCTTCTTGGTACGCGTGCTCTCAGGTCTTATTGGGTGCTTTCAGTGCTGCGCTAGCTGGGGCGGCGTAGGGCCTTTTGGTGCGACAAAATTAGAAGCAAAAGACGTGCGCAGTAGTTTTGATACGTTATCTAATGCTCTAGCTCTGGAAGCTTTTGGGGAAAGGTAACGACGGAAGCTACTGAGTGAAATGTTCACAACGCTTTTGCCGAAAGGGAACGATGGGGGACGAAAAGGGTGAAGGTCTTTCTAGCAGGCTGGGCTGAAATATGCGGCGCCGTCAGCCAGACAGGTTGTCTGCCTGGCGGAGGTGACTCGCACCTTCCAAAGAACCAACCACCACAATGAGTGGGCAGACAACTGAATGGTGGCGGTCGCAGTGGTTAGAAGAGGAAAAGGGCGCCTAATTTCTGCCGCCCGGTAGGGAGCACGGCGCAGTGCTCTAGAAACGTGCGTGACTTGGGAACCAGTAGAATGGGGAGTGCCATTTGCCTTTCGTGTAGGCAAGGGTGCTTCTGTAAAGAAAAAAAAAAAAACTTTCACGTTATCCCCCAGCGGCTCGCTCGCGCCCGTCTTTGGCGTGCGGAGGGTCACGACCTCCTCTGCGGAGGGTCTCCCATCGAGGGGGGGGGGGGGAGGAGGAGCTGAGAATGAGGGGAATGGGTTGAGAGGTTCATCGCAGCCGCAGCGTGGTGGTAGTGGCTGTGGTTAGAAGAGGAAGAAGGTGCCTAATTTCTGCAGCCCGGTAAGGGGCATGGCGCAGCCCTCCCTGTTAACGATGGTTATAGCACGAGAACGGAACGACGACAAAGAGACAAGAAGGACACAAGTGCTAACTCCCAACTGAGTTTATTGTGCAGAGCGCGAAAACATATAGAGGAGACAGTAAACCATGTGACAAAAAACATGTGGCACAAAGAGCAATGGCGGGAAGTTGTATATAGGACCCCCCTTTCCTGCGGAGGCACTGCGCCGTGCTCCCGACCGGGTTGCAGAAATTAGGTGCCTTTTCTCATCTTCTAACCACTACCACCCTTTCCTGCGGTGCTTGTTATGTCGGAACGATGGGAAGGTGTCTAAACGATCGACGGAGAGAACACGCTAACAATGTTAGAAACGGGAAGGATGGTTTTCTTGCTCAGCACTGCACTGAGTGCAACTGTGTGCCCTTTTTCAAGCTTTGCGCAGAGGCAGTGTCGCTTCCAATGAAGTTCCTTTTCAAGGACACAGTGACGCTGTACAAGCACAGGGATGAGCGCACCCGAGTCATCGTCGAGGCCGCGCAGATGGCACGGGCACAGGTGTCATGCATTAGCAAGCCCTCCGTGCCCTGTCCGAGAAGTTACTAAGGTTCCTCGAAGGTTTCGGTGCGTGCAAGTAATTATACTACATTTACTTTTCTGTTTCGTTTCCTTATAGACTTTTCATTGCCCTTTTTTGTGCTTTTGTTTTTAAATGCCAAGCATTCATTTGCGAACTTCGGCGACATTGAGCGTATCTATCTATCTATCTATCTAGCCGCATATGACTTTTAGCTATCCTGGCCGTTTCGATAATGGCATCGATACCAAACTCGGTATGACATAACTTGGCTGAATGAAGAACATATTTGACTAGTCACAACGTGAAAATCATGACACGCATGTCATGAATGTCATGATTTAAATGCCATGGTCCTGCAGCTCTTGGGGTGGTTTCGTTCACATGGCATGTTGCAAAACTGGTATGGTATGACATGATTGCATGGCGAACACAAGCGATGGACCCTAACATGAAAATCATGACATGAGTGTCATGTAACAACATGACTACATGTCACGCTCATGATGCGCTCACGGCCGTTTCACTAGCGTCACATATACCAAATTTGTTATTACGGTACGTGAATGAATGACGAAGGTATGTGACTGGTGCAAACATGATAAACATGAGATGCGTGTCATGTAACAACATGACTACATGCTACGCTCATGATGCACTCGCGGCCGTTTACCAAACTTGGTATTACCAAACTCGGTATTACGTGACGCGAACGGACGACACAGGTAAATGACACATCCAAACATCATATTGACGACATGCGTGTCATGTAACAACATGACTACATGCCACACTCATGATGCGCTCGTGGCCGTTTCGCTAGCTTCACATATGCCAAATTTGGTATTACGTGACGTCAATCAATGACGAAGGTATGTGACTGGTGCAAACATGATAATCACGAGATGCGTGTCATGTGAGAACATGACTACATGCCACAGTCAAGGTGCCAATGCATTTCGACGTGATGCGTTGCGCGTGCTCGCCGGCGTTCATTTCGTGACGTCACGCTAGCGTTGCCACACCAGGTGGCGTTCCTGCCATATACTCGCAGGCGCGTGACGCTCTGAGTTGCTTTGACGCATGCGAGTTTCAGCGCGTCCGGTGTGCACTCGCGGCCGTTTCGCAAGCTCCACATTTACCAACTTTGGTGGTACGTGACGTCAATGGATGACGAAAGTATATTACTGGTGCAAGCATGACAATCCTGACACGCGTGTCATGTGAGAACGTGACAACATACCACGCTCATAGCGGGCTCGCAGCCGTTTCGCTAGCACCACACATAATAAATTTGGTATCACGTGACGTGAATAGATGACGAAGGTAAACGACGCATCCAAACATGATAATCATGAAACGGAAGTCATGTACGGCATCATTTACCTCCACCTCGTATCGTTCTGCTGACTTTAAAGTGAAATATAAACCTTTCTCATTCGTGTTTCGCATATGATCGACTCCCACTGTACGTGGAATCTGCCAATTTTTTTCCGCTTTTTCATTATTGCTTTTTGTACCACATGGTTTACTGTCTCCCCTATATGTTTTCGCGCTCTGCGCAATAAACTATGTTGGAAGTTAGCGCTCGTGTCCTTCTTGTCTCTTTGTCGTCGTTCTGTTCTTGCGCTATAACTATCGTCATGTCATACCAACTAGTTGAAGCTGCTACACTCCCTGTTAAGTCAATAATGTATGGGGCGAATTTAGCACCCCCCTCGTGCCCCCCTCGTGCGCACATCTTTTTAGCCCCCCTCGTGCGCACGTCTATATATGCTCATGGCAATCCGCACCCCCGGATCACAGGCGCGCGCCTTGATGTAGTTCTTCAATGTATTAGGACTAGTGGCATAATTATGAAGGCGTTTAGCTTCAGACGTGCCGTCAAGCGACGTAACCAGTGCACTTTGTAGATGATGCAATTGATATAGAAATGAAACCTGTATATATTAGAGCTGAAATTTTCATTCAGAGGCCGATATTGTTGCCCGCCGTATCTTGCGCAAGTACCGTGAAACGTTTGTTGGTGGGTCTATGTACATAGGAAGTACATGAGGTCTCAGTCTTGCCATCCGATGTCATAGCTCAGAGTGCGGACGGCATCTACCATCCTGTGGAAATGTTACTGTCACGCGTAACAATGCAGACAGTGAACGAGAAATACTGCAGCGTGCATCATCGGGTTACCGGGGAGCGTAGGCCCCTATAAGACTGTTGTGTAACCGGAAATGAGGCAAGCCTCCTTTCCACCAGTCGTCAAGTCATTGCTGATGCACTGCGCTCGGTGGCGACATCCGGGCGCACGACGCTAATTTCCCCGCTCACACTTCACGACGATCAACCACCGACGGTCGACGCTCTGTGCGACGCCGCTCGTATTTGCCGTCGCCGAGAAAAACGCGGCTCTCCTTCCTCCCAGCCCACGACGCGGCCCTTGTGCGAAACCACCGAGGCTATGTTACTGTATGCCGTGGCCGCAACCGGCGCTATAGGCTTTTGGATACGCTCGCTCGCGACTTGCAGCGCATGTCAACGTATACGTCACGTTGTCTTTCTCAAACTCGCGATTGGGGGAGAGAACCGGAGGAGCGACGGAGGCAGGAAGGATATTACGACGGCGTCGGCATCATTTTCTGACCAAGAATGATTAGGGTTAACGGCCCGACGCCGTGCTGCTCCGAACGCCGTCGGGGCGCGCCGCAGTCGAAGCGCTGCCATTTTCTTTCCCGCGCGGCCGCAGTAACGTGCCGTCATCATCGAAGTTTGCGGCTCTTTTGGTATTCTTTGTTTGTCGATTCGTCTCTTCACGCTTTCTCGGCGCTCTTTTCTCCCGTCGGCACGACGCTCGGCGCGGATGGCGGCGACGCGCACGGCACGCAGCGTACCCGAGTTGTGGGCTTGCGGCCGACGCAACGTTCACAATGATCGCGTCGACGCGAGGTTAGATGGACGTGCGCACGCGGGCTTAAAGCCGCTGAGGCGCAGCCCCGAGTATTCAGAAAGCCATTAGCGCAGGCTTCTTTCTCTTGGGCGATGGCGGCGCTTTGTTTTCTGCTCGAAGCGGACAGGAGACAAAGAAATACGAGAAAGGGTATTTTAAAGGGATTACCGCATCGGGCCGCAATACAGGCTCGAGAAAGCGAAGGACACGTGAAGGACTTCCAGTCGGAGATATTTAAATCTGTGCCGGGCGATAGACACACAAAGAAAACATTTGTCCCTTTGTAAATCCGGTGTTACTGAGTGCGAGAGTAACCTATCACGTTCCATTTAGTACGAAAGGGCCAATCATTCGTGGCACTTGCGTAGCCAGGATTGATGATTGATATGTGGGGTTTAACGTCCCAAAACCACCATATGATTATGAGAGATGCCGTAGTGGAGGGCTCCGGAAATTTTGACCACCTGGGGTTCTTTAACGTGCGCCCAAATCTGAGCACACGGGCCTACAACATTTCCGCCTCCATCGGAAATGCAGCCGCCGCAGCCGGGATTTGATCCCGCGACCTGCGGGTCAGCAGCCGAGTACCTTAGCCACTAGACCACCACGGCGGGGCTGCGTAGCCAGGAGGGGGAGGAATTCAAACCACTAGCCCGAAAGTTTTTTTTGTTAGTACGTGTATATATACACGCACGCACATATCAACACATGCACGAACATACATTAAATTATGGTTGGCACATGTGTTGATCATAATTCTTCCGACAAGACCACTTGCGAGTACAAACAACGGGTTCCGAAAATGGGCGCTACATCTCGCTGCGCAACAACCTGATCTTAGGGTGACGTAGCCTTGGCTCTGCTGCACGGAACTCACTAAACATAGTATACGCTGCATGGCACATTCCGCTCTGCGTTTTCTGATGCTGTATAAATTATCGAGCTATGCTGATGGTATCAGTGTATATCGCTTCCCCGATGACCCAGCGTCATAATACGAAGACAATTCTAATAATAAAAGAGGCGTTGACATATATCGCTATATAAATATTTTTCCAGAACTAAATTATTGCTCGCACTATTGAAGAAGGCGCATGGCGTTATTTTCCAGCAATTAAGACATCTATTTACACTTCTACAGCCGCACACTTGGGCGCTCAAAACGTCATCAAACGTGATATGTCACACGCACGTCGACCGTGTGGTAATCATTAAAAAAAGCGGAAGAGATCACAAGTAGGTCATTAAACCGTAAAAGGTTGCACAAGGTGTGCGTTCAACGTGCAAGACATCAGAATGTCACTCTGGATACGGTCACTAGAATTTAACTCATATGCACCAAATACTTGAAGGGTTGTTTTAAGACTTCTCTCCCCCCCGCCGGTGCATCACGGACGTGGACGATTGAGGCCATCCCATGAACTTCAATCGTCTGTTACCCGTCATTCAGCACTCGTACTCGGATCTTTTAGAGGCAAAGCTTTTTAGGCTGTGGGTCTGTCCATCCTCTGATGGTGTATGTAGCCACCGGCGGCACATACACGAAAAAGTTGTCCTTACAATGTCGGCTGGATGGCGGCACTTGTATATGATGAATACTTGATGAAAAGATGTGCGATGGCTGTACTTGGAGTGTTCACTAGATAGACGGACGGACATGCAGATAGACGGATGGACTGATGAACGCACAGACAGAGGTGTGTTCGGACGGACAGACAGACAGAGGGACGGCCGCAAGAACAGACGCATGGACGGACAGACGGAAGAACGGACGGAAGTAAGAACGAATGGAGGGACGCACGGACGGACGTATTCACCGATGGTCACATGAACGGACGGACGGACGCATGGACGAAGCAAGAACGAATGGGTGGACGAAAGCACGGGCGGATTGACGAACTCTTTACCCCACCAATCATCATTCACTCCATGGATATGCTGTGATTTTTTTTGTTCGCCTACTCGTTTTTGGGATAGTTGAAAATAATCCCTTTTCGCTCGGGTCTTCGGCGCCTGCTTTCGCAATGGCGTACTGGGACACTTTTGCAATGTTCTACGAACAGGTCTCGTACTACCCCTTTGAGGGGCCGGACGGCGTTGTTACGGACGTACGGATGATGATGGGTTGATGAGTTACGCGAGAGACTGGGGCAAAGTGCCTCCGGGCATTGCGTTTCCTTGCTATCTGACAACAGCGCCCAAAAACCAGAGGGAGAGTGGCCGGCTCTCTTCGCACTCTGTGGCCAACTTTCAAACAACGGCAGTCGAATGATACTCTCAGTTGTAAAATGAATATGTGAAATAAATTTGTAGCAATTTAGAAACTCCAGGGTGGCCAAGCTGTTTACAGCAGGTGTCAACTTCACTGCCGAGCGGGCTGGCAACAATCGTCAGAACGTCACTATATATACGTATATATTATACGCACTATAACATCACTTTGTGTCGTTCCTGTCACTTGAAAAGTGTCATCTAACCCCCCCCCCCCCCCCCCCCCCCCAACACACCTTTCCCCTACCGCTGGCCGAGTGCGAAAGAAAACAAGGTCAGGAATGGATGCAAGAATGAAGTGAAACAATAGCATGCTCTTCAGAATGACCTGTCACCCCGCCGCGGTGGTCTAGTGGCTAAGCTATTCGGCTGCTGACCCGCAGTTCGCGGGATCAAATCCCGGCTGCGGCGACTGCATTTCTAATGGAGGCGGAAACGTTGTAGGCCCGTGTGCTCAGATTTGGGTGCACGTTAAAGAACTCCAGCTGGTCGAAATTTCCGGAGCCCTCCACTACGGCGTCTCGCATAATCATATGGTGGTTTTGGGACGTTAAACCCTACCGATCAATCAATCAATCAATCAATCAATCAATCAATCAATCAATCAATCAATCAATCAATCGATCAATCAATCAATCAATCAATCAAGAATGAACTGTCATTTGGTCTCCGGCGGTAAAGATAAGAAGTAAGCGGCTCTTGCCAACGCAATATCAAACCTTTCTTCGGCCGCCCTTATCGACAAAAATCTTGCGTGTTCACAAACTTGCGGATTAGGAAGTGACGTCACAGGCTCGACCTTGAGTGAAAGTTTGGAGCATAATTGGATTTTTGTCTTAGATGACTAAGAGAGGGCCCTCCCACATCTTTATTTTTCGCGCACGCCTACACATATACTATACATCGGTCGAAAATGAACATCCCTACAGCCAGGAAAGCACGAACGAATGGCCAAGAAACCTAACCGTCTCGGAATCCCCAGACGGGTGCGTCTGCTTCTTCAAGGTCTCTGCCCAGTGCCGCCCGGGGTGATCTGCATAATCGGTGGCCGGAATCCTTGAGAGGCGAGCGAGAGGAGCTCGCCTTTGACAGCTCCGTCAAGACAGCGCTGTCAGCCGCCGCAAAACGGGCTGCCACGCGCTGTCAGCCCACGGTTAACATTCAGGGTTGAAGGTCAGTCTACATTCAGGGTTGCAGCTCAGTCTCTGTCGATGTAAAGCCCCTAGTTTCAGGGGTTCTATACGTCGATGCGCTGGGTGACTCGATAACGGCCCGATGTTACACTTGGTCCGCGTTGGGAGGTTTTAATGGCGTGCTTTGGTGTGATTTTTTTCGCACCGAAGATCACACTCTAGGGCAAACAAGAAATCCTTCGAGCACTGGCGCTGGCGCTGAAGTTTTCAGAGTGCCCCGTAAGCGCAACTCGAAGGATGATGTTTTGCTGCAGTGAAACACTATATCCAACACTTCACCCCTCTCCCCTTTCAATGGAGAACCCTGCTAGCACACCTGTGGTAGGTTTTAAAGAACGGTGGGAAGGGTGGGGTGGCAAGGTTAAGGGGTAGTCAGTTAAGGGGAGGGAGAGAATGTTTATCGCAACCCCCCCCCCCCCCCCTCCCTATTATATCTATGCATGAGGCTGACTTCGCGCCCACCTCTTAGGTGACTAGGGGAAGTGACTGATCCCAGAGGCCACATTTTTATTGGAGTGATGTGCAAAAAGACCTGCGTACTGTTTCATGTCACGTTAAGGAATACCCCTTTATCCAATTTAATTCTACAACACGCCTACGACGTGCCTCACAATCATGTCATGGTTTTGGCACCCGAAACCCCGAAATTCCTCTCCTTTTTTTGAAAAAAAAAGAAGCTTAAAGTATCGTGGAAGGTTCTCCGTCAACTATCAACACTGCGCCCTGCGTTTTTCACGACCTTACAGTGCATTCTGGGTCAGCCTTTGCATGCTTCGGTTGACAGTGAGCGAGAACAGCGTCAACGGAGGCACCACGGTCGCAGATGCAAAGTATCACTTTGTGCGGCCGAACACAGAATAAACAAAAAAATACAGTTTTAGTCTTCTATTTTTTGTCAGCTTGGTGTATTATTATGCTACGCTGGAGCAAGGAGTGCGTTGCTCCTGTCTTTGCATGAGGCACAACGCTGCGAGTGTTTTAGGGTCTCATACGCTCTCCTTTCATCCACGCCTGCCCGCTTAGGGGATTTTTGTAATTTCATTTTTTTTTTATTATTTGGCACCCACCGAAAGCGTACAAGCGGTTTGGTGTCCACGCCCTATTTCGGTGGCGTATAAAAAGTTGGGCACTCGGCGAAAGCGATGTGCAGTCGAGGCGGAGACGAGATACTCTCGGGTTTTCCTTCAGTCGGCCCTGTCACCTCCGCGTGGAGCCACCGAGAAGACGCACAGTATGCTTGCCGTAAGTGTGAACGTGTTGCACGGTCGTGCGAGCTCTTGTTCGTCTCCATGACGCCGCCAATATCGTTATTCGTTTAATGAGTGAAGTATTTTCGAGAGACAGTAGCGACCACAAGTTGTGTTGTTGGCTTAATTAGGAAGCTCGCCTATATATACAATGGATTTGATTGATTGATTGATATGTGGGGTTTAACGTCCCAAAACCACTATATGATTATGAGAGACGCCGTAGTGGAGGGCTCCGGAAATTTCGACCACCTGGGGTTCTTTAACGTGCACCCAAATGTGAGCACACGGGCCTACAACATTTCCGCCTCCATCGGAAATGCAGCCGCCGCAGCCGGGATACGAACCCGCGACCTGCGGGTCAGCAGCCGAGTACCTTAGCCACTAGACCACCGCGGCGGGGCTATATATACAATGGAGTCGTCCCTTTCCTGCTCGCTCAAACGCCTTACCGTTTCGAAGTTTTTTATCGTCCCCTCTCGAGCGAGGTGTACCGTGTAGGGCTGTGCAGGCTCACGAACAGAGTTAAAACTTCACACTGGCCCGTTGCCGGAAGGGGAGTGGGGGCTAGGTCCCACTTTTTCGCCCCCGAAATTCAGATAGAAGGGGGTGTTTTATCGAGGACAAATGATGTGTGTTGTTCAAGGCTTTTAACAGGTGGACCCTTACCCCCGAAAAGATTCCTGGCAACAGGCCTGCCTTGACACATCCTGCTGCGGCCTCATCTTTTGAGTACAGCTATATAGTGAAATGCGCAGCTATTGTGGTCACTTAAATACGGTAATTATGATTCATTTTTCATTAGGGATTAGGAAAACATTTTTTAGTCCGCAGAATACTTGAAGAAAAGAGACGGCAAGATACGAGGGCGCCGTCCTGGGACCCACCTAATTGCTCATATTTCGGGCAGATCTGCAGATAGCAGATATACAGATATGCAGATAGATAAGCCGAGTAAACATGTGTAAAACTGCCATATATAAAAAAACGGATTTTTTTGTCAAACATGTTGTAACAGGCTACTGCCATGTTTCCTTTGTGAATTGTTTATCAAGAGAGTGAGAAAGAGAGAGATTAATAGAGAGGAAAGGCAGGGTGGTTAACCAAGCTTGGCTCGGTTGGCTACCCTACGCTTAGGGTGGGGGAAAGGGAGAATAATAGAAAGGAAAGAAATAGAAAAGAAGATGAGTAAGAAAGAGAAGGATTTATAGTCAGCTCGAGACAACACAGCACGGTCTCACACTGTTCTTTCGTGGCTTCGCGCGTATGGGAAACCGTCGGCCAAGGTCTCAGGATCCTCTTTTCTGTGATTCTTTATCAAGGTTGCTTCAGGAATACTGAGGAGAAAATAGCGCAAGAACGGGACTGAGAAAGACTACACAACACAAGCGCTGACGAACAACTGTGTGTAGGTTGCTTCAGGGATACTGAGGAGAAAATAGCGCAAGAACGGGACTAAGAAAGACTACACAACACAAGCGCTGACGAACAACTGCGTGTATGTTTATTGCACCGGGGAATATATAGCTGAAAATGGAAACAAAATTAAAACCATCACGTGCGCATAAAGATGAAATGCGAGATGAATCTGCCACTAGTCGAGATGTCACATATGTTAGTAGCTCAAAACCACGTCTCTTTTTCGAGAAAATGAGTGAATTAAGGCTTCCCGAAGCACATTTTTTTTTTTCTTTCTTCCTTATATGGAAGTCCAGGTTGCGTCTCTCTTAACCATATGGTGGTTTTGGGACGTTAAACCCCACATATCAATCAAATCGATGGAAGTCCAGGTTGATTTCGTGCTCGATCCTGGGACGATATCGTGAGAGCATCTTGCAATGACGCAAGAGTGGGGCTCAGTCGCACGAGGAACAATGGGCGGCTAAGGCTGTTTTCGCTGTTTTCCCCTCAGTATCATGTCCCCTCTGATTCGGAAGAGTCCCCTCTGATTCACTGAATTAAACACAATCCTTTGTCGTGGGTCATGGTTATACTTGAGGTCGAGCGAAAAAAAATTTCAATTGTGACCCTGTCGTATGTAATATAGTTCGCTATTGGCATCAGTTGACACATGTTAAGAACAAAACTGTACACAGAATGCTTCATGTCGAATCGCACGCGCGTATACGCCTGTACGGGAAAGCGTGTTGATAAGTTGCAGCATCCACAATCAGCTGGCCATGTACCATTACTGTATAGAGTCGTGAGCTGCACTGTGACCAGTGGCGGCGGGACGTGCGTGTGTGCCTTAATGTTTTGTGGAAGAAGTCGAACTTGAGGCCTACATGATCGTTGTTATATTAGAAGATTTATGTACATCAAAGGAATGAAGTGCCGTGCCCGGACTTATAACAGGCCGCTGCACGCCTCCCTTGCATGAAAAGATGCCGAACCACGAGATTCGACCACGCCCAGAAAACGTGCCCCCTTCATTCGCATGCGCTGTTTTCAAAGCGTTGATTGGGCTGCGTTCTCACACCCACCTCACAGTGTTGCTTACTCATGCATAAAGGTCGCATTTACGTACTGAGCGTTACCTGGACAGTGGTCACTTATTACTGTCCGCCATGACCACTCAAATACTAAAAATAATAAAAAAGATGGCGTAAGAAGGGTGTCTTTTTCTTCCATAATTAACAATAATCGTCATCCGACTTGCCATGCGCTTTATTTCTTGGAAAGTCGGCGCTGGCCACTTTCCTACAGCGCTCCGATAACGCGCTTGTCGTTCCTGACCTGAAAGTATGCCAGGCGCGCAGCGATAGTTCAAGGAAAGGAGATAGGTCACGATTAATGTTGTGGGACAAGAAGACTCCTTTTTTTTTTCACTCGATCCTTTCTTATAGAAACGAGAGAGTGTTTTTTATCTCACCTTCACTACCCTTCATTTCCACATGCAGGCAATATCTCCTTATGGCCACTTATTTATGCGTAAAACGTGTGGTCAATGTTGGCATTCGTTGTTGAGCCTATCAGGACCGTCCCCAGGAATTCTAGACATAACATGTCGCGCCATCTCTCGGCGGCAGCCGGATCACCTCAGCGTAACTGAATGGGAAGCGCACGAAAAAAATTCATATCTCACGAACCAGACACGATATCAAAAACGACTCCCGGTTTATAATACTACGCAACCGCCATAACATTTGACGCCTAATTTCAATGTCGTTCGACTAAGAGCCTTCCTTCTCAGACAATCTGAATATTTTTCCACACAGTCGAAAAGGCACAAAGTGTGGTCGGAAATCGGTTGATCGCGCACTATGGTCGTACGAGAAAAAGGACAGTGCGGGAGTGGGACGAATGGGAAATCAGGGTGGGAGATAATGAACTATACTGATATCCCTCTGAGCAATCTGATTGATTGTTTACTCGTGACGTCACGCAAACGGACTGCTCGCTCCCCCAAATCATGGCAAAATGGACGGCAAACGCCAGGAGATAATAACACGCGGCGTTCGTTCTTCGCACTTTCTGAGGTTTCTAGCTGTTGTAACAGATTGATTGATTGATATGTGGGGTTTAACGTCCCAAAACCACCATATGATTACGAGAGACGCCGTAGTGGAGGGCTCCGGAAATTTCGACCCCCTGGGGTTCTTCAACGTGCACCCAAATCTGAGCACACGGGCCTACAACATTTCCGCCTCCATTGGAAATGCAGCCGCCGCAGCCGGGATTTGAACCCGCGACCTGCGGGTCAGCAGCTGAGTACCTTAGCCACTAGACCACCGCGGCGGGGCTGTTGTAACAGAGATATCAAGTACTTGTCTCTCATTTTATCATTTTTTTTCTCTCTTCAACTCCACTGACGAATCCGTCGACAAACGTCTTGGTATTGCTTCGCAGCCCATTGCAGTGATCCTCCTGGCTGTGGCGTGCGCGGCTCACGCCGGCAACCGGCCTGCGCCTCCGGCTCTGCGATACGAGGTGCCAGCTTCTTGGCAGGGCTACGGTCTCTCGCAGTACAACGCGGCGCCCGCAGCCCCAGCGTACGGGCCGACACCGGCGCCCGCCACACCGTCCTACGCGTCGGCGGCTCCTGCGCCGGTGGCAGCTGCTCCGCCTCAGCCAGCTCCCTACCGAGCTCCTGTGGCACCGGCTCCTGCACCGGCTCCCGCACCACGACTTGTCGCTGGCTACGGCGCACCGCTGCAGCAGGCCGTCACGAGCTCGTACTCGATCAAGACGGTGCACGGAGCACCCGAGGCGCCGACCCCCGTCGCGCGAGCACCCGCCGATCCAGCGCCCCTTTTTGCGGCACCACCAGCGCCGGCCTCTTACGCCTCTCCTGCTGCTGCGCCCAGGGTGAGATGAAGAGAGTGCATGAACGAGGGAGGAAGGTTGTTGATGATGGTGATCAGAGTGCGGCGCTGGCGAAACCCCCAGGGCTAATCTTTCAGTCGTTCACAAAAACCCTGAAGCGGATAGCTCAATCGGTGAAGCGTCTTACACTCGCTATGGGAAAAACGAAGCTTAGAATTACTGACTGCCGTATACCAGCTGGTATTTCGTTTGTGACATGGATGACGTACGTCCCTATTTTTTTTCGTACACTTTGTTTCCCTCCCCCCTGTCCTTCTTAGAACAAATGCCAGAGGCCCGTGTACTTCGATTTAGGTGCACCTTAAAGAACGCCTGATGGTCGAAATTACCGGAGCCCCCGTCCACCACCGCGTACCTCATAATTATATCGTGGTTTTGGGACGTAAAACCCCAACAGTTGGTATACTTATCTGAACCCCTCCCAATATGTATCCCCATGAAGGTCGGCAGGGGGGTGCAGAAGGGGCACTTTCCCCCCTCAAGCCACACCATTACCTGCCCCCCCCCCCCCCCCCTGTTTTAGCGAATCTTCATCAGCACTCTTCGCTTCCCCCGCTACGATGCGAAATAGTGTTGCAACCCCCCTCCCCAAAGACAAAATTTGCTTACCAAGACCTTATGCGGACACCTAATTTCCACATTTTATTCGTACGTGACATTTCGCTCTATGGCTTTGCCGGCGATAGTTATAGCGCGAGAACAGAACGACGACAAAGAGACAAGAAGGGCGCGAAGGTCTCTTTGTCGTCGTTCTGTTCTCGCGCTATAACTGTCGTCATGTCATACCAACTAGCCCAATCTGTCACACTTCTAAGGCTTTCCAGGCTTCATTGCGTTTCTTCTAATAGTTTTGACCAACGAAAAATCAAGTCTCTGGGGTATACAGGCTTCGTAATTCTCATTTGTTTCATAGAAGTATGCTCATGTGCAAGATAAAAAAAAATCTTGCAACTGCTTGTTTTTCTTGCAACTGCTTGTTTTTCTTGCAAAGGGGTTTGCCAATCCTGGTCCAGCCGCAGCTCCGGTGGCGTACGCAACACCGGCATCCCCAAGCAGGGGGCTCGGAGCTCCGGCCGCGCCTTCCTACGGAGCGTACCCCTCCGTCGGCTACGCCGCTACGGGAAACTATGAGAGATATGTCGGATGTGAGTCACAACACACTAGCTTCACTTTTTTATTGAGCTCAGAGTTGAAATAAGAGTTCAGATGCTTGGCGTCTACCACACTGTGTATGGAGCTACACTGAATCAATATGCACTGAACATAATAAACCAGTTTTTGTTTTGCTTGGATGTTATGAGATTTGGGCGAATTGGCATCGATTTCCTAAGTAGTATGGCAAGCTTTACGAGTTGGTGCAGTTTCATTACAAACTGAAACAGCGCGAAAAAAATAAAAGTAGACAAAATGGGAGACGGGATGAACTTTGAACTCATTCTCTTCCTCCCGCTAACTGTACTTTTTTTTTTGCACTCTTTCTGTTCGCGATGATTTCTGTGCACGGAGAGTCACATGCTCTTGCTGGGCTCCACATCTTATTGATTCAGTAAGGCTAGCACATTTGATACTTGACCTCATGCTACCGCGTTCGACAACTAGATTGTGGTCGTAGGAATGCGATCGCTAAAAGTGTTTTGCTGCCTCGCTCTGGCGGTCGAAAAAAATGTATCCTTATTTTTACAGGACAAGGGGATATGCTACGACTGAGAACATCAAATAGCAAAAGAGAAGACCTTCTTCACTCAATACAGAATGGACGATTCTTCTCTTTAGCATTTTATTGTAGGGCGACTCAAAATATATAAGTCTTGCCTTCTTCACTCAAAACAGAATAGACGATTATTCTCTTTAACATTTTATTGTAGGGCGATTCAAAATATAGAAGTCTTGAGTTGTGTGTAATGAAGAGAACAGATGTCTCGCGACAGAGGCGGGCGTCATTTTCTCATCGAATTCACTGGGTTAGATGATCGCCGCTCATGCTTTCTCTGTTTCTTTCTTTTTTTTTCAGAGATAATACCGTCTCATGAGACATTTCAGCATGGTCTACCGGTCCCTTGGTCCTATCACTCGCCCACCGCCTGCAATACTCGACAACGCCAAGTGCGCCGCTCATTACAAACGCCGCTACATCTCACTACAAGTGCAATATACGGTCAAAGTCATGTCCCACTACTTGTGTACAGGAATAAAGCTAAAACGTTCGATGTGTTGCTCGGTTCTGATATTCTTCGCCAGTATATCACATAGCAGTTGTTTGTCGTCAGCTGATGAGTATCAATAGACGAAATGTTTTGGTCGGTCATCACAAATAATTATACGCCACTGGAAAGACCGTTACGTGTGGCATTTTATTGCGTCACTGTTTGTGATTTAAGAAAAGCCATAGGAACGTTTTGCTTAGTTTCAACAAACATTGTCATTGGTAGACGTGCCGTGGAACTGCAACAAAACTATTTATTGTTAGATAGACGGGCAGCACGACGGCTTATCTTTTTTTTTTTTTTGTAGCTGCCCTGCTATTCTCGGCGCAAGTGAGAGAAGTGATTGGCATGCGATGCTGCATTATACCTTTAGTGGTCGGTTTGTCAATGCTTGCCGTCTTTTAGCACGGCGGGTATTTATATTATTGCTGCTACCGTAGCTGGGCACAGTACAACTGGTTCGTGCATCTTATTTGTTACGACGGTAAAGGAGAGACTGCTTTATTAGGACGGTCGCACTATTGCAAAACAATACTTTGCAGATTTTCTCGAAAGGACGGACCCGATATTCGCAGCTGCTTGGACAAGAATACAAGCAGTGTGGGTTTTCCGAAATGCCTCTTGCCGATGTTGATGAGCGTATACTGAACTGCTTGCAGATATTCAGCCAATGTCACGAACTACCATTTTTGTGTCCTCGCGTCACGTCGAGTCAACAGGCGCCGCGCTTCTTCCCTTGACCGTGAGAACACTCAGGCATTCGAAAAAAGTTTCTTTTTAAGTGGCCAAGGCCTGACGGGGGTCCACCACTGAGGATTAACTCTTTTGTGTCAGTGGCGACGAGAGCCAGTCATCAAGTTCCCCGAACTAAAGTATGGGCCTCCGGATGCACTCGTGGCACTAGCCCATTCCCACGGAAGTGAATGTGGTTGTGGTTTGAGGTAGAAAGAGACACCTAATTTCTGCAGCCCTCAAGGGAGCATGGCGCAGCGTCGAAGTAACACGCCGGCGAGATGTAAGCGATCGCCTGACAAGTTTGTCACGCTCGCCTATTTGGGAACATGCACCACATATGCGAAAGGAGCGTGATTGGAATGTAACTTTAGGGTGGATGTGTGGAAGCTTGGGCTAGTTGGCTCGCGTCTTTCGTGTCCTTCTTGTCTCTGTGTCGTCGTTTTGTTCTCGCGCTATAACTATCATCGTTTAGGGTGGACTTTTGAACGATGTCACGCGCATAATTGGACCCATGTCGATGGTCCTCTTTTCCTCCAAGAAGAGAGTGAGTGGGGCACAAAGGGGTTTAAGCGGAAGACAGCACAAATGTTGCGTTTGGCGGGCCACCCTTTTACCGCAGCCGCCAGAACGGAAGAAAGGCAGCCACCTCATTTTGTGGAGATAAGGAACAGCGCCAAGACGCCCTGCTGTTTCCATGTACTGGGCACTGCGTGGCCTAAAATTACTCTACGGAGCACCGCTGTCCTTCGGGTCCGCGCAGAGAAGCGACCCGTGGTGGCGACTTCGTGCCCCGGTAAAAGCCACAATGGCGAGCTTCCGCCGATTAGGGACGTCAGACCATCACGCTGTGCGCCTCTGAGTGATGAGCTGCCGACGCTCAAACCAGATGTCCAGGTATGGCCCCTCGGAGGCGCCTAGACCGCGATCGCCGTTCAACATAGCTTTGGCGGTCGGCGCGAGAGGCGAGATGACAAACACGTTTCACCCCGCTCGCTGGAAGCAAGATTCGCCTGAGGTGGCAGCATCGCCGGGACCATACACGTGTTTGGTTTGTGTATGTGTGTTTAACATGTCCCGTAGCACTCGTGTGTGCTGCGGGACATGTTATTGGACAGTGCCGTATGGACCTATTCGCCGATCTAGGGATCTGGGGAGATTCATCATCATCATCATCAGCCTGACTACGTCCACTGCAGGACAAAGGCCTCTCCCATGTTCCGCCAGTTAACCCGGTCCTGTGCTTGCTGCTGCCAATTTATACCCGCAAACTTCTTAATCTCATCTGTCCACCTAACCTTCTGTCTCCCCCTAACCCGCTTCCCTTCTCTGGGAATTCAGTCAGTCTGGGGAGATTAGACTGTATTTAACCAGCCCTCGCATGCTGCTTAGTGAGGTTCACGGAGCTTGTTCAATAGACAGCCTTTTTTCGATGTAGAGCTTTCAATGTAGAGCTGCGGGCCAGATAGCCCGTGCCATAAAAATAATGTAAAAAAAAAAACTCTCTCTCTACGAAGTTCAACCTCCTCGTGCCTAGACATTTTGATCCCGGATCTCCGGTGCCGCAAACCCCGGTCGCAACGCTAATCAGTCTGCTTGCTTGTATACATGTGGTAGAAGAAAATCGAGTACATCTCCTAGAAGTTTTTAGTGTGGCCTAATATCAGCTGGTCACCTGAACGTAGCCATCAGTCTAATTGAAACGCGTAATCAACGTCTGCCACGACGACGTGCTCATCAGAGCTTGAACTGAGGTTAGCTCAACTGAAGCACCTCCATGCGTTTTCCGCCGGTAGTAAACGCGATGGAGGGGCTTTAAGCTCAAACTGCCTGGGTACACCGTCAAGCCCCTGCTCTTGGAAACATCAGTATTGCAACGCCGCCGGCATCGCAGTCGTGCCAGAACTCTTCGGAACTCCTCGTATCCGATCATCGTGGGCCCAACGCTGCCGGTCATCCCACGTATGCCATCACCTGTTAATACTTCTGAACTTTAGCGGTTTAGCTACTGTTTAAATAATCAACTGTTTGTTTCAGTGTGTTAATGCAGTATCTTTTCATACTTCTGGCTTGTGAGATCATTTGCTGTTTCTTTATATATGTTGTAGTTGTTTGAAGAATCCTAGTGCCTTATACTAGTATATTAAATCAATCGTTTCGTTCGCTCACACACATCTCTGATCTCTTCACTGCTTCTGCTTGCGTACGGAACGAACTAACCTGCTGTCATTACCGCCGCAGCTGGCAACGCAAGAGTGGCAGCTTGTAACAGTCAACGTTCTGCTAATGTTTCATATGCGTACTGAAATGTTTGGCAGGGGTGAAGGTCTTCAATACTACGCGTAATATCGTTTGTATGCGACATGTACACATACAAACATGCACATACATATAGAAGTGTCGTACTCCACCCACGACAACTAATTAAAATCCGGGCACTGATTTAAGACATACGGCAATTACTGATTTAAGACATACGGCTCATGCAAAGCATATACAACATGACGTTATTGTTCAGTTCTCACACCTTACGGATAATGCATCTGCGAAGTCGTACTGGCTAGAGCACCGACTGAAAGGCAATTTCCGTTCTGTCCCGTCTTAAATACATGTAGGCCCGTGTAAAACCCCATCAATTTTCAGCGAACAAGCCTCACTACATTCATCGCCGGACTTTGTGTACAACTCACTCGACGTCCACGACAGTGGGCTGCGAACAGCAGCCCGTAAACTGGCTGTCCAGTTCGGAGTGGACACCTCAATGCCGCCGGAGCGGACCGCTCGGGAGGACACGCCCCGTGGCGACGGCACGCCTGACCCCATCCCTCAAGCGGTGACGTGGACGCCGTAGTGACCGCCGTATTCCACGCAGGCGCGCCCACGCATGCATGTGGCCACAGCATCGGCGTCGCCCAGGCCCGAGGCTGGCGCTTTTTCTTCCAAGGAAAAAAACAAAAACAAAAAGTGCGTGAGGCTTATGCACGTTATACCAAGGCAAATGGGTGCGCCTATGCAAACGACGAAACGTTTGCACGCTGCGAATGCCGCTCGCCAGCCGAGGTACCACATATATGAACCCCTTCCCCCCAACCCTTCATTTATACCGCCTCTAACGTGTACTCGCCACTCACGAATGCTGTCCTCAACCCACCTTGACTGGTGCGATGATTGGCACCTCGTCGTATGGCGAAGTTTTCCTGATTCAATGTGCAGCTGTCTGAAAAAAAAAACATTTGTTACTCCTTCACTAAATCAATACAGTTTGATAAGGGCTTCTTTGGAGAATTCGCATGGAACGTGGCCGTGAAAATCCCTTGGCTAGGAATGGTTCTAGGGGGTAATTTAAGCTGATACTGGTGGTAATAACGAAACTTCCGGGTGAAGCTTACGCACGTAACTACCAAAAGCTTTCGTGAACTCGGCCCGTGGTGTTCAGAAAATAAGCAAATCCGCATGAAAGTTCCCCAGCAGCGGTCTTCACCTCTAAAGGCCCTGGAATGTCTGTAGGGGTATAGTCTTTGAAGCAGGATGCAGATCTCCCAACTGCACGCGGATCGCCTTGACCTCTGTGAAGATCAGCGACTGCTGTTCAAAGCTTAAGTTATATAAATTGGCACTTGCTCTAAAGACCTTGTCAAATGCTGACTGAATATATAAACTGTTATTGTGCTATACTTGTATACGATTACCGATGAATAGAAGGCTTGATAAGAACCCCCCCCCCCCCCCCCAACTTTTATGCGTTGCTAGTTTCCTTTCTCACTGAATGTACTCGGCATCGAAGATGCCGAGTGCAGAGTTGGGACTCTAGTGCGGTACACGCGATTGCTTTGCGAGGACCTTTTCCATGGCTATATGAACAATCGCGGAGGCCTTTGGTCCCGGCTTACTTTGGTGCCGTCGAGACCTCGTCATGTCATTTCCGAAGGTCGTCGTCCTTGGCAGAACTGGTGGGATATGCGCCTTCATTCGACATCGAAGACGGGGTGCGTGAACTAGACCTACCGTGTTGCTTGAGCCGTGTTGCTTGAAAGGTACGAACACATGTTTGAAGGTTGCGATTCTTTGCGGCTTCCGAGCAGGGTACAATAGCTGTTGCTTTTTGACTGACAGGTAATCAGACGTACAAGAAACTTTCACCACTGGAATGCTTTAGTACAATGCAACGCAAGAAGACAGAACGTGTGGTTATTTATATTGAAGTGATTCTTTTAATAATTATCTTCCCCCCTTCCAAGCCCCCTTGCTCCTTCCTTCAGTGTCAAGTCACACCGAAAGCTTGTTTTCCGGTTAACCTGATACGGCACCACCGCGACTGTTCTCTGGGAACCCAACGAGGCGTGCTACGGGAACAAATGAGAAGGCATTGTGGGAACGTCGTGTAGACCGAAAGACGAATCGCGTCATGATAACATAACTGTTTATCAACTTAGTAGCAGCAGCGGACAAGTATACCGACGCAGTACTCGCCTGGGTGTTGTTACGACCGTCATCATTATTGAAGTTTTTCGGCCTCTGTGAACGGGGCGAAAATATTTCGACGCATTCCAAGCAAGGGTGTGCCGTCAAGACGGATTAATTTCCTCTCGGCAAAACCTGAACGAGGGGTTCAGGACTGCTTCGCGCAGAGAAAACGCACGAGCCAAGAGAGGCCATTGTGAGCTCGACTCAAGAAAGGCCATTGTGTTTGCTGCGAGCAAGGCTTTCGAGGCAGACAAGGAGGCAGCCGGGCCATTTTCAAGGTCACCGAGGAACTGGAAATCTCGGAACCAGCATGGTATTTGCAGTTCAGGCTGAAAGCTAAAGCCAAACTGGTTGTGGCTGGGCCTTGCGAGGAGAAGCGGAGTCTTGGATATTCGCAGGTAAGCCCCTGCTTCTAGCAAACGAGGAATGGAATGTGGGGTTGAAGGGAAGGAAAATGCACTATGTGCTGCAGCCCTTGCGGGAGCCCGCCTCGACGACGAGGGATTAGTCGACCACTCCTCCTTCCCCTTTCTCCATAGGATCGGCTGAATGGGGTGGCATATTTTGACGGTATGCTGGTCCACCACTACATTGTCCTGCCCAAAGAGTCAGGCAAGTTTGACACGTGTACTGGCGGCCGGTTTTTCGAACCTCACCCAGCTGCCAGAAGAATCTTGGAAACCAAAATCATCGGACGTGCGCGAAACTTGGTGACGTGTGCGAAAACGTCGGTGCAGTGCTTTGGTGACCATATTTGGGCATCGCGTAGACTGTGCCCTCTCCGCATGCATTGTGTGGTGTCTTTCCTCTCCTTCGTGGGGGGAGCACCTAGATCATGGAGTGCCGTATTGGCTGAAGCCGGCGACAGTGCGCCCAGAGTTGGCAACGCGGTGCTATATAAGTGGAAGTCTCTTGTGTATTTTCAAGTTCTACAGTTCAACAGCTCTCATGTACAGTTCTCATCATTTGATTACCTCCTTTCTAATTCTCAGTTACTAACCATGTAAACAAATTGTTGTCGTTTTTACGAGCGCCTCATCTGACTTGTTCGACGATGGGTCCTTGGACGGGCGCCCGCTACCAAACTGAGACCCGCGAAACCCAGAGTCGCAACAGTATACCGAAGCTTGCAATTACGGTAGCCTGTTTTATAGTAGCCACCGCAGGCTACGCATATCTCTGGCGATGTTGCGGTGGCGTCGTTAGCTTATCGGAAGGCGATGCAGCGCGCAATTATGTGACGGTGAGACGGAGGCTGCACAGAAATATGAGAAAAGTGTGTAGCTCCAGCACCTGTGCTATAATCGTTAAAGGATGATTCAAGAGGAAACAGTAGCTAGGGTCGGCTATTCCTGACTAAACACGTGGAAGAGGGAAAACCTTTGACCAGTTGGTTTGCGCGGTTCAACATCCCAAACAGACCGAGGCTGTGAGAGAAGCCGTAGTGGAAGGATATGGATTATTTCGACCTCCTGGGGTTCTTGTAATCCTTGTATTTCTTGTTAGCGGTCGAGTACCGCACCGTAACCATGGTGCTCGGCATCATTGATTGATTTGATTGATTTGTGGGGTTTAACGTTCCAAGACCACCATATGATTACGAGAGACGCCGTAGTGGAGGGCTTCGGAAATTTCAACCATCTGGGGTTCCTTAACGTGCACCCAAATCTGAGTACACGGGCCTACAACATTTCCGCCTCTATCTGAAATGCAGCCGCCACAGCCGGAATTTGATCCCGTGACCTGCGGGTCAGCAGCCGAGTACCTTAGCCACTTGACCACCGTGGTGGGGCATGGTGCTCGGCATCATCGCAGCACCACCACCGCACAAACAATGAATGGTGATAAGGCTGGAATATTCAACGGCACATGTATAAATACCAACGCGCGTCGTCGCTTGTGAGTTGATGGACGGCCGATGCTCTGTTCACTGCTATCAGTGTCAGTGCATTACTGTAATCCGACTTGTCACTTATTGGCCACAAGTTCGGCCAAATAAACAGCTTGATCGAACATCTGGTCTGCTACTTTCGGCCATGTCACGACCCCGTAACAATACTAATTCAATAAAACCGCTTACTAGTTTTCACGTTTCGTACCCATTGGAAGTCAGAGGCAATACTCTTGGATCGACACGGACGAGTGAACAGAGCTATAGTTAACTGCAATCTTTCGTTTCTACTCCTTCGGGACCGTCCAGCCCATCCCTGCTTCTTCAGAATAATCTTCCTTGATATCAAAAAATTGATTTTAGCCATTCACTTATCTCCTCGGGCACTCACGTTCTCATGACTCGCCATCGACAGTCGGTCGCGCATGAAGTAACTTTAACAGGCCCGAGAAATAGGCAAGCAGTGTAAGGATTGACCAGCCTAACACCGGGGCACGCCGAAAGTCAGCCCCGTGGGTGTCGACCTCGGCAAGAAGCGCGCAATTATTATCGCGAAAAACTCTCTCGACCCCGCCAGAGAGCTCGCGCTCGCTAATGTACGTCACCGTCCGAAAGCTGTCATGGTCAGACTGCAGTCATGCTTGCGACGGAGTGGACACTTCATCCCCACTTCACGGTGCAGTCATCATCGCGCTTATGACGACAGCCCTTGACACGTTCCCGTTTCTCAAACCCGGAGGCGACCGTATTCGAAGGCAAAGCGTGCTGAAGACTTCGTTGTATATGTAAAAAAAAAAAAAATCAGAGAGAACTAGTCCGATTGCGCCCGCAGTCACTAGACACCGAGAGCAAGCGTCGCGGTTGCGTTTTTTGTTTCGTGACCAAAGTGTTGAAACGTGAAGGTTAACGGAAACGACGTAATGGACGTACTGATACCATTAAACTGCCCGTTCTGCTTCAAGTGCTCAGAGAATGGCAAAAAAGTATAACGAAAAGAAATGAGAAAAAAAAAAAGGCACCATTCCCCATATGATTGATAGGCTTGGACGAAATGGTTGTAACACGTTTCTGCGTTGGTGAAAGAAACAAGCCGTGTAAACGATCTTTACTACAGCAGCGTTGTGGTGTAGTTTTTGCCTTTTAAGGTTTTCCTTTCTCTTTTCTGATTGTGCAGATGGGGTCTGTTAAAAAAAAAAAAGGATGCGAAGTATCAGTGGTAAGACCTTTAATTTACGGTGTAGCCTTATAGTGCAGGAGGCTATCAAACATTGCGATGACAAAGTAACAATGCGAGGTGCTCGTTCAGATGAACTTGAAAAATATTTTTCTTACCCGGCTATACCACAGTACTTGCGGCCACCGCCTTCAAAGAAAACAGCTATATCATTATCATCATTACAAACACAATTTGTGGCATTTTGTTTTCGAGATGTGAAAACATATGGGAAGGTAGGCTGCCTCAGAGGTGATGAGCCGGGATAATAGAAATTTGTCATTAAGTTCAAGGCCACTTTAGCGTGGAATTTAAACAATTTTTTATGGTTTTATTCTGATCGGTATGTGATATACCTCAGAAGTTAACACGCTTAATTGAATTGTATGCTATACTGCAGTGAATTAATATTTCTGCGGGTGCGCCTGGATAGCAGTGACCACATGGTAAGCATAATTAAAATCTACAACTCATCTTCATGCCCCCTTCCCATTCCCCCAGCGTAGGGTAGCAAACCGGGCATGTGCCTGGTTAACCTCGCTGCCTTCTCTCTTGTTGTTCTTGTCCTCCTCCCTACAACAATCGTTTTATGCATTTTCTTTGTGTTCACAAAGTTTCCTGAAGCATGAAACAATGCGCTAATTTGAATAATGCGATGATATAAGCATTAAGTAATGCGCTGGGCTAAATTCGTGCTCTAATCAATAAACTTCGCAATACACGTTGAAACAAGTATGAGTCAAATTTATAAAAAATAAATAACATAATGGGATGATGTAAGATGTAAACTGCGAACATCTCAGATGTCTGAAGCTGTGGTGCTGCATGGCTCTATTCTTATGAAGCTGTTCAGGTGAATGCCACATGATTGTCGTTCCAGATATGCCAGATTATTTGCCGAGGGGGTTGTTGCACACCACTCTGCATGTTTGTGACGTTGGCGGAATTTGCCGTAATTCACTGTTTTTTAGTAGTATGTGATATTTAGGAGATGTTGCCGCTTTTCTTGAGCACCGTTTCTTTTTTTCACGGATGGGTAAAGCACAGCAACGAAAAAAAATCATAAAGAAAAAAAAACAGCTAGGCAGAGTTCATATAAGTCCCATTGCCATATTAACATGAAGGAAAACACAATCTACATATAGACCCGTCACAAGACGCTATAAGTCCTCATGGATGGAAAAACTTTATTTCGTCAGAAAGCAACTGAGGATGATTCCGTGTTAGATGGCCATCAACCCAAGGTTGGCGGCGACCTGTGTGGCCCACTCCACGACCCTTAACTGGACGACTGGGTCTGAGCTGGTCAACACGGCCTCCCAGTGCTCTAGAGAGGGATCACGCATAATATCCACTGGCGGCGGCACTATGCTACATTCCCAAAGTATGTGATCATATGTTGCCACAGCCTGACACCATTTGCATTGCGGCTTAATCTCCTCCGGGTACATTTTGTTCAACACGTAAGGGTTGGGAAAAGATCGCGTCTGCAGTTTTCTCCAGACGCATTCCTGCGCCTTAGTCAACCGCTTGTGCGGGGGCAGATAAAACCTCCGCTCTAGTTTATAATGATTCGTTATGTCATGAAAGGACACCAGCCCATCTCTCGCGGACCTCCCCGGAACTGGCGGCTCACCTACCCGGCTGACGAAACCTCGAGCATTCAGGTGAGCCGCCTCGTTCCCAGGGTTCCCAGAGTGTGCTGGTACCCAGACAATTTCTATTTCTCTCATTTCTCGTCCCGTGGCCCTATGCAGAAATCGTGCAGCGGTCGCCGATATTCTGCCCCTCGCCAGATTTCGGATGGCTGTCTTTGAATCACTGAAAATCAAATCTGACTGCGAATTAGTTATAGCTAGCGCTATTGCCGCTTCCTCTGCAGTTTCCGAGGAGCGGGTTTTGACCGATCCAGAAGCGATCAAGCGCCCCCGCCTGTCCACCACCACAATCACAAAAGCGTCTTTGTCCTTATATTCCGCAACATCTGTATAGACTGCCGCTTTGTACTCGCCGTACTCAACGTGTAAAGCTCTGGCTCTTGCCTGCCTGCGCTGCGTATGGTGAATCGGATGCATATTTTTGGGCAAAGGTTTTATGTACAGGGCCTTATGTAACTCTCGCCGCACCTGAATTTTAGTGTCCCCAGTGGGAGCCTCTGCTCCAATGCCAATCCTTTCCAATATAATCCTGCCCGCTTTGGTTGTCGAAAGCCTAGCGTGCTGCATCGCCAGATGCGCCTCTCATAATTCATCCAGGGTGTTGTGTACCCCTAGTTTTAATAGCCTTTCTGTAGGCGCGTTGTTAGGCAACCCAAGCGCTGCCTTGTAAGCTTGCCGGATCATAGCCTCGACCTTACCTTTTTCTGCGGCATCCAACTTCATATAAGGTGTCGCGTAAGTAATCCTGCTGAGCACAAACGCCTGTACCAGCTTACAGAGTTCTTTTTCTTTAACCCCGCTCTTACGGTTAGCGATTCTTCTGATTAGCCTGACAGTAGCATTGACCGTGGTCTTAAGTTTTTCAAGGGCCACCCTATTCTTCCTGTTAGTTTGCAGATATAGGCAAAGAATTCTAATCGTTTGAACTTCAGCTACCGGCCTACCCCCTACCTTTACCTCTAACGGCGGTGGCGGAATATAGTGTCTTGCATGTAGCCCTCTGGGTTTGTCCCGAACCACAAAGAGCTCGGACTTTGGCTGAGAGCATGAAAGTCCCGCCTCCCCTGCCAACTCTTCGACAATATTAACTGCCTGTTGCAGTGTTTCTTCAAGATGCGCGTCACTACCCCTGGTTACCCATAGAGTAATATCATCTGCATAAAATGTGTGTTTGAGTCCCGGTATCTCCTCCAGCCTCGGCGGTATTTTAATTAAGGCGATGTTAAACAGGAACGGGGACAAAACTGAACCCTGCGGCGTCCCTTTGCCTCCCAACGCGAATGAGTCCGATTTGATATCTCCTATTGAAATTTCTGCGGTTTGGCCCTCCAAGAATGATCTGATGTAGCGAAATGTCCTGACCCCTGGGCCAATTTCTGATAGGTTATTCAATATTGCCTCATGCGAAACATTGTCGAAAGCTTTATTCAGGTCAAGCCCCAATACAGCTTTGGTGCCCGTGCCATGCCCGGGATTGACTACATCATGTTTTAACTGTATCATGACATCCTGTGTGGACAAATTGGCCCTGAAACCTATCATAGTTGGGGGAAAGATGGCCTTGTCCTCTGCATAATTCTGAAGCCTGTTGAGAACCACGTGCTCCATCAATTTGCCCACGCATGATGTCAGCGATATGGGGCGCAGGTTTTCCAAGCAGAGTTTCTTGCCTGGCTTCGGAATAAATATAATCCTAGCATGCTTCCATTGTGCTGGGATCTCCCCGGCCACCCAATACTCATTTATCAAGTCAGTGATCGCCCCGACCGATTTGAAGTCTAGGTTTCTCAGCATTTTATTAGTAACTCCATCCGGACCTGCGGCAGACGTAGTACACAGCTGCCCCATGGCAAACTCCACCTCCGCAATTGTGAACTCTTCATCTAGGTCTGAGTTTTCCACCCCCGAGTAGTGTGGTAAGCAACCGTCTACTCCGTCAGTTATGTACCGATTCCGGAGTTCCTGTATAAACTCTCCAATTGTGCCTTCATATTGATGCATTAACCGAGTCATTTGCCCCCGTTCCGCCGATTTTGTTGCTGCCGGATCCAAAAGATGCCTTAACAGCTGCCATGTCTTTTTGCATCCAAACTGTCCATTCATGCGATCACAAATCTGGCCCCACTGCTTGGCTTGCAACTCAATTGTATAATTTTCGATTTTACGTTCTAACTTGGCAGTCCTTCTGCGAAGGACGCCATTATGTTTTTGCTTCTTCCACCTTCTCAAGAGACTCGCGTGCGCTTCCCACATGTGTAATAGTCTCGAGTCAGCGGTAAACTCCTCCTGCTCGACTGGCACTTCTACCGTGGTATTACTTACATCCTCCTTGAGCGCCTGTACCCATGCATCCAGGTCATTAATTTTCCCGTTTACAGTGTCTGCTCTGTTTTTCCTAAATCTGTCCCAATCTGTAATTCTATGCCCCCTCACTTTGTCTTTATGCTTCGCAGCGCTAAACGTCGTGGAAAGGATATAGTGATCACTTCCTAGCGCTTGTCCTGTGTTAATCCACTTTGCATTACTGATGCCTCTAAAAAACGTAAGGTCTGGGGAGGTATCCATGCTTATGCTGTTGCCTATCCTCGTATGATCTTGTGGATTGTTTAACAGCGTCCATCGCAGATCCCGGGCAACTTGCCAAAGCCGATTGCCCTTTGGGCTGGCTCGAATATAACCCCACTCTGGGTGAGGCGCATTGAAATCTCCTACCACTATAAGCGGAGCGCGAGCTGCTAACCGTTGAGTTTGAATCAGGAGTTGTGGCAAGCCCAATCCTTTATATTTTGGAGAACTATACACATTAAGTAAAAACAGACTCTTCTCATACTTTCGTTTAGGCAAAATCTCAAGCAAGACATAGTCTTCCCTGCTGCTATCTACGGAGTGCTGAATGGCAGTGATGTTGCGATGGACTAGCACGGCTGTGAAGACGCGTGATACGCCCCTTGAATCAGTTCCTGGCGCTGTAAATGCCTTAAATCCAGGTAATTTTACGGAACCACTAGCCTCCTGTAAGGCTATTATGTCTGGTTTACTGTCCAGATTTTGTACGTGCAACTGCAGGTTACCCCGCTTTTGACGAAAGCCCCTGCAGTTCCACTGCCAAACCTCAATTTGCTGGCGAGGCGCCATGATGAGGCACCAGGTTGACTAATGGCACTTGGCCACCCACGGGAGGCAGTCTTGCCTCCAATAGAGTATGAAGCTGCTGAAACATGCCCATGACCTGGGTTTGGGAATCCTTAAATTCAGTGGAGAGCATGCCGAGACGCTCCTCTATTGTGTCTAATCTGGCTTCGATCTTTTCGACTCGAGCCTCCAACCTATCCTGTCTTTTCCCTTGTTTGCCTACTTTATCCGCAAGTGTTGTTACATCCGACTTAAGACTAATGACCTTAAAAACAGGCTGTGGCATGTCTACTGGTGACGTTTCGGCTAATCGTTTTGCGTTAGCTACCTCATCCCCCGGCAGTGGTCTCTTCACTGTCCCCCGATTCTCCACTTCCATAGCTGCACTCTCCTGTACGCGAGCAGACGCCTCTTGCGTCGCTTTCTGTAGGCCTTGCACTGCTCTGGTGCCTGTGTCCCCTGCCGTTGGTCGTTTCTAAGTGCGCGTTCCATCTCTGCAATTCTGTTTTCCATTCTTTTAATCAAGTCTCCCTGTCGCTGAACCAGCGCTGCTAACTCCCTCTCTCGAGCGGTTTCGTTCTGGGAGGCCGTGCTTGACAAGCTCACCTTTTTGTTGGTGTCGCGTGCGCAGCTGTTGGTACTGGATGCTCGTCCACCATCTTGGCCGCCCCCGCGCCCTGGCAATGGCGGGAAGGAACTCGACCGGTCCCTGCTTTTGCTTCTGCCTTCTTTACCCCTCGGTGACCGCTCCGTGGCCCTCGAGGAACGCTTATCGTTGCCAGCTTCGCTCTCTCTTTCGATGCTCTGCTGCCGGCCTGTCGGTGGCTTGCGAGCCAGGCGAAACTTGCAGTTCCGGCTCCCTGTGTGATGCGCACCATGGCACACGATGCAGACCGGCGTGCACGTAGGTGGCTCTCCTTCTGGCGGGGCAGGATGGTCCTTCCCGCAACGGTGACATAGGTTGCTCTTCGGACGATAGCAAACGTCCGCTCGATGTCCAACTCGTCTGCAGTTGTAGCAAGTCTCGACTAAATTTCTGTACGGGATCACAGCGTACAGACAGTTCCAGTAAGTAATCTGCCGGGGTATGCGTTTTCCCCCGAACGTAATCTGAATCGCCTTTGACTTTCCCAGAGGTCTCGCGTCCAGAATGTCTATGCCTTCATTCTTCTTCAGGAATCCCGCCCGAACTTCTTCCACTGGGCATCCATCATAAGCATTATAAATCACTCCCCGCACGGAGTTCTCCAACGGCGCCACGAACGCCGAAACCGGCAGGTCACGATCACCCAGCTTGAGCGTCTTCACAGTCGCATATGCCCCACTGCGATTTATGCATGGTGTGCTCACCGTCAACGTGTTGTTTGTGCCATTAACCCGCACAATGTCTTCTTCCGCGGCAATCGCACTCGTTAGACGCGCTGCTGCTCTCAGTGCACATCCGAGTTCTCTCGCTGTCACAACACTCAAGTCCCAGTTCTGGGGCCTGTACACAATCTTGAAATCCGTGGCTGGCAACTTGAGAAACGGTCCGCGTTTCTTCCATACCGGCGCTTTCCCCCGCTTGACTTGCTGCGCTCCGTGCGTCTTGCGCCCGTCGCTGCCGGCCTGCGTCTCGCAAGGCTTACTCTTGGCGTTGTCGCCATGCCGAGTCTTCTTAAATCGGTCCTGTGCCTTCAGCACTGGAGCCCACTCTCCCGCTTCAAAATCTTCGGGTGTTATAGTCTCCCCTTCGACGTAGTACTCCATCTTCAGCCCAACAAGACCCACGGTCACCGGGCGCAAGTCAGACGCCGGGCGACGCGGCCCAGGCCAGGCTTGGCCTAGGAGATAGGCCTAGCCTTGCCACCGCGGGGTTGATAGGAAAATCTCGGAAACTCCAAAAACGGGGACAAACTTGCCTAAACGAGTGGTGTCCGTAGGTACAGGGCAACCTCCTGCAGACGAGCCCACTGACAGCAAGTCCAGAAAAAAGCGCGTCCGCCGATAGTCGGTCACCGGGCCGGAGCTCATGCGAAACACGTCCGCACAGCGTCTCCTATAAGTCCTCATAATGTGCAGTTGCAAGTACGCCATATATGCCGTAAAATGAAAATACATAACGTCCAGTCTAATAATAGCACTGAAATTGGGAAAGTCCAGTTTGCATTTTTTTTATTTCTCTCTATTATGCTCGCGGAAGTTTTACCACATTCAAAAAGTGTGACAAACAACGTTAGTTAGAATTTATTACGAAACAAAAATCTCAAAGGCGTTTCAACGGAAGCAGGATGCGAAAACAAGAACAGCTCGTTAAATCCCGCATCTTACTAGAGCAAGGGGGGCTGTATCGAGCATTAACAGTATACTAATGCTAAAAAAAAAAAAAATGCCCCGACGCGGTGGTCTAGTGGCTAAGGTACTCGGCTGCTGACCCGCAGGTCGCGGGATCGAATCCCGGCTGTGGCGGCTGCATTTTCAATAGAGGCGAAAATGCTATAGGGCCGTGTGCTCATATTTGGGTGCACGTTAACCCCAGGTGGTCAAAATTTCCGGAACCCTCCACTACAGCGTCTCTCATAACCATGTAGTGGTTTTGGGGCGTTAAACCCCATTTATCAATCCATCAATCAAATGAAATCATCAATGCCCAATCATATCAAGTGCTTGACACGTCGCGAGCGGCGAACTTGAGGATACTAAATCACCGTGTTCGCTATACCGAAAACAGCCTGTAGACTATATTTGATACTTGTTACTATTGGATCGCTAGATCTAAAGGACAGAAACACTCGGGTGGCAAAATCTAGCGCTAACCATCGCGAGGTCACGAAACTAGTAGATAAACCCGCTTACAAGTGTCTTATGAAACAGTGCGTGGGCGTCGGTGCATCTAGTTTTCTTACACACACTTCCGATGTGATGAGGTCAAGCTTTAAGAGTACTACGTGTTCTCCGACATCTGATAAATGCTACAAAGCCGTTCAATTTATTATCATTTTTTGCCTCTTGTTGTGATTGCAGTCAACGTTGTTTAAATCGGTTGTACATTTCTTAAGTTGTCTTGATTTGGGAACCTGGAACTAGATTGTCAGATACAGCATGATGTATATGGGAATGCACTTAAACCGGACTTGAAAATAATCTCGTAATTAGAAGCTGCGCTGCCGTACAATTAGTATCGAAAAGCGCCGATACGATTGCCCCAGACTCTCCCGCGTAATTCCCACACGTCTGGCACACGACGACAAGCAATGACAATGACGGATCGCAGCAGCAAGGAAACATTTAATCGAACGTCGCAGTGACACACCTCGTGCTCTCGCCTTTATCAGCGCGCGTACGGGGCGCTGACAAACCATTTGACCCCCAGCCGGTGCACTTTGTCACGGCCTTCTAGATCTGCCGCTTAATAGGCACCGGAAAGGGTCGCCTCGATTTCGAAAGTTCCACCTCGCCGCGGTCTGGTCCTCGCGCGCACGTGAGGGTGAGATCGAAATATATTTTTTTCTCCGTTGTTGATTCGTTTACACGGCCGTCATGCCCGTGCTCTACCGTGCCTTTCTCCGCAATCCATCTACAGCCCCCCGACGACTAAGCGGGTGGCGATGCTGGCTGGCAAGCAAACAAACAAGCAAACATAACGACCAGCCTGAGATGTCATTCCTCAACGGCGTGCGAGAAAGGGAAAGCCTCCTGCCAGAGTAGGTCATGACTCGCGCGGCCCAGGAAGGAACTCTCCGGCTTCCTTCCAGCACGCCGTCATCTCACGCGTGAGGCGACCTGGGTCATCAGGAACGCGTAGCCCCTTCCCTTCTCGCTTCCTTGCCGCGTGCAGTTCGGCGGAGGAGTGCTCAGAGGTGAGAGGGGGGTTACACGTTCGCCCCCGTTCGTTGCAGCGACCGCCGTAGCGAGGTGACTTGTCCACGCGCCCTCTCTCCTCGGTTTTTGAATAAGCGCGCGGCAACTCCTCCCCGCCCCACGTCAGAAATGGCCATCAACGGCGGACAGGCCAAGACCAAGGAGAGAGGAGGGTAGAGAAAGTGATAGGGGGAGGGGGAATCACGTGAACCTCCGGCAACCGGAGGTTCCTAGCGAAGTGCAGGCGGGAGCGTTTTTGTATAAAAGCGGCCCACCGTCGGGTCTCAAGACCATCGCCACACGGTGTCCTACCCCTCCAGAACACTCGTGACTACCACTTCCCCGACCGCGGCTACCGCACGACCCCTTCCTACCCACGCGGCAGGCTATCCTCCCCCACCGAGTCAACATGAACACCGTAAGTGGAATACGTGAGAACCTCCAGGGTTCCACCCGGTAGCGCGTTAACCGTTTAAAGGAAACTTGTGCATAATGTGGCTAATTCGGGAAAAAAATTTCAAATATTAAGGATAGAAAACTTAGGACTAGTCGAACTGTCAAAGATAGTCGCCATGCAGGTCTGGATAGTTTGAAGCTACTGTGGATTACTCGCTGGGTGTCTAACTTATCGTCCATGAGCTTCTTTTAATGCGCTCTTTGGTGCAAATTAGGTGCTAGTGAAGCCTGATACTTAGCCCCAGGTGGCATGTACTTTGACAATGTGCTGGGACTATTTCGTTATACTAATCTCTTCGTTATATCCGGTATTTCAAAGGCGAGGATTAGCGCATTTTGTTCTGGCTTGCTTTTTTCCCCATCTTTGACACCTTTTCGTAGCATTGTTTCCTTTTTTCCGTCCTTCGGATACTCGAGAGAAGTAGTGTAAAGTATTGATCGGGTTTAAATCGGGTTTGGTCGTGGAGCTGAAGTAGCGAGTTTCAGCGTGAGTGAACAAGCGCAGGCTAGGTTATGATTTGAAGTATAATGAATGGTCACTGGGTGTACGTGCCGTAAACGTACCGTAAAAACCTTGGAGCTCGCAATATCTTCATTAGAGCTGTTCAAGTTGTGTTATGCTAATGATGCTAAGCGTGTCAACCGGTAGCTTTGGAGGCCGCGTCATAGCAGTTTGCCGGAAATTGTTGCCACGGCCACATTTTGAATGCTTAGACGACGTTCCTGAACGGTATTAAGCGTTGCAGCATGACTGAGCCTTACAAGTTATACTTACTTTATTGCGAGTGTAATCTGATCGCCGACTGCTTCGCATGAAATCGATGCTCACTAGTGTGTGGGATGTGCCATTTTTTATAATACAAATATAGCGAATCACAGTTTCATAGACAGAACTGTGGCACAGCTGTAAGCAGACTAATTTGGGAGGATCTAGTGCACTCACGGCTGGTCAGCTGCGTGTGTTTAGAAAAAATAGTTTGCGATTTAGAGTACTTTGTACTCTACTATGGAAGATCGTAAAGCCGTCCCTCGTGTGTGCAGAAAAAGTGGTTAACGAATTAGAGCGTTGATCACTCTACTATGGGAGAGCATAAAGCGGTCCCGTGGGTAAGCCTACAGCACTTATACAAATGCATTACAATCATTGCAATCGAGTGCAAACAGTGGTCTAGATAAATGGGAACGATGCTACGCAGTGTCTCCAGTTTTCTCAGCATTTCTATTCAGTTATTTTAGCTGATTTAGCTGGTATGGCGTTTCAAAACGGTGATCTATCTTACTTTGTTTATTAGCACGTCGCAAACTTAAAGCAAGCTGATCGCTACGTTCCACCCTGACCGTGAATTCCGAGAAACGAAGGTCGCGAAAAACCAACGAAACGATCAAACCCCGTTCTTCCTGGATTATCGGTGCAAGTTTACCTGAGACGTATAAGAGGGATGTTACCACGAACCGCTTTACGACCCTATAAAAAAAAGCCCGGTCACTGAGACGTGACGAGGAATGCGACCTAAGTGGAAAAGGTTATCGCGTGAAGGCGTGCGCGGATCCATTCACGCTCCACAGCTTCTCGTGTCCGATCAACGTAAGGCGTTCCCAAAACATCGCAGCAGCTGAATTATGATGGGCGCGTGGTGCTTTCGTTTTTTTTTTCCCCGAGGTTTCCCTGAGTTTCACGTCACCGTTTCTTGGCCGAGCTTATACGGCAACTTTCGTTTTCCTCGTGTATACGTGCTCGTACGGGGCGTTTAATAAAATTCTGACATCTGAATATGTACTACACTGCCCGATTCGCGCACACGGCAGTGTCACGGCGATCGGCTGACCTGATAACTCAGCGTACACACACGCTCTAATGCTGTCCGACGCGCTGGTACAGCGATTACGGTGTGGAGCTGGCAACCCGCAGACCACCGGGCCCAGCCACGGTGGTCTATAGTGGCTAAGGTACTCGGCTGCTGACCTGCACGTCGCGAGATCGAATCCGAAAATGGTGTAGGCCCGTGTGCTCAGATTTGGGTTCACGTTAAAGGAACCCAGGTGGTCGAAATTTCCGGAGTCCTTCGCTATGGCGTCTCTCATAATCATGTAGTGGTTTTGGGACGTTAAACCCCATATCAATCAATCATCAAAGCACGAAATCCCTGATATGCTCATCGCTTAGTGTTGGCGTTGCCCACGTGTTTTATTGATCGATTGAGTGATTCAGAAAAGAGGGAAGAAGGCACCTAATTTCTGTCTTCCTCTTGGTCGACACGGCGCAGTGCCTGCGTGTTTTATGAAGAAAAACTGGCCCCGTATCTGGATGTTACACTGCAAATGTCGTCGAAAGACGATAGTCTTGCATTTGGAGAGAGCGAACAAAACGTTTATTTGATGTTCTGCGCAAGAAAATCGGTGAATGGTATTCTGGAGGCGCTGCGTCAGAGTGCCTCGAGCGTGCAGCGGAGGCGAACGAGCGCATCGCGTCACGTCACACGTGAGACATGAGCGCTATCTGGCAGCAGTTATCTTAGAAAACGAAACGCGCGGCGTGCGCACCCGTCTTGAAGGCGATAAGGTGTAGAAAGCAAAGCGACGGGTAGGTGCCGCCACCGTGGCGTCTTAGCAAAGCGTTGGAAACACTTGCCTTTTCGTTCAAGCGCTGCATTATCAGTGCAGCGTGATAAACACTACTGCCCTTAGAATTACTTATGTATGCCTTGTCTAGTATAAAGGCACGCATACAGAATATTGACGTGTTATGGTGCCTCAGATATGCGCAATAATCGCTTTTCAATTGACAATCAAGTACGATTGCTAAAACTTGAGTAATATTAGTGAGCACTGCAGATGGGGTCCGCCGTTTGGGGTATTATTTGCTGTCTTTTAAGGGCACCGTTAATGGCGTAGGAACAGTCGACTGTACAGACAGACAGGCCAAAATTTTCGCTCGAAGGTCTCTGAGACGATAGTTATAGCGCGAGAACAAAACGACACAGAGACAAGAAGGACACGAAGGACCTTCTTGTCTCTGTGTCGTCGTTTTGTTCTCGCGCTATAACTATCGTCATGCCATACAAACTAGCCCAAGCTGCCTTACTCCTAAGTCTCCGAGACCTTCGCGCTTGTCCTTGTCTTTTTCACGTCCGTGTCTTCTACCTCGTAGTACTCATAGATCATGTAATGTATCCCCCAACTGGTCCAATCGTCCACCTTGATTAGATATATATGTGTTCTGTGATATCGTCGTTAATAAGCGGCGAAGGCGAAATAACGCCTGTAGGGAGGGTATAGCGAGGGCGAGATGTAACCACTCTCCCACCTTTGTAACCACTCTCCCACCTTTGTGGTCCAGGGGCCTCACAAGTGTGACACTCTTTTTCGTTCGCAGGTGATCAGCGCCCTCGCTCTCCTCGTCGCCGCGTGCACGTCCGTGCATGCCGGTGTTGTGGCTGCGCCCGCGGTGGCGTACGCAGCGCCCCTGGTTCACGGCTACGCCGTGGCTCCCGTGGCCACGTCGTACGCGACCAAGACGGTGCACTCGGTTGCGCCCGTGCTGGCTGCCGCGCCCCTCAAGGTGGCCGCGCCGGCCGTCTACGCGCCCGCCGTTAAGGTGAGCACTCGTCGGTCTCCAGCCGCGACAGATTCACGAGGACGCTGTATGAACGGATTGCACGTGACATCTTTAACATGGTGGCTTAGATGACGTTGAATTACGTGTTCAAAAGTGACAACCACGTAGCTGGAACGTTATTGGGGCTCTGTGCACGTGGCATCACGGATGCACGACGTGTCTCCAACACGGCGGCTTAGATGACGTTGATTGACGTGTTCAAAAGTGACATACCACGTAGCTGGAACGTTATTGGGGCCTCTGTGCACGAATAATGAAGGAACCAGTACGCGATCTACTGATTAACTCCAACCTGACGTCACAAAGCGCGCCCCCCACCGCGTCGGTGCACCAACGCGGCCTTTTCAATGACGTGAGTGCAAGCCTGCATGAGCCTCAACCGCACCCATGGTTAACACATCCTTATTATTCAAACCAGTAAAGATAGAGTGCTAATTATGCTTCCATGTTGAAATGTGCATCATTTGACATACAATTGTGGTGCCGACAAACACATTAATTTTTCGAATTATGTACGAAATGTTAGCTTCTATGATGTAGTGAATAGCAATGAGGCATTCAACTCGCATATTGACGACTTTGTACGCCTGTTCGTAACGCACTGGTACTCCAACGGGATGGTATTGATGACACCAAAGCTGCACCAGAGCGTGGTGATGAACCCGATTCAATGTGATAACGACGCTGCTTAAACGTTATTGACTTCTGCGCACGAGTGGCGAAAGAAGCTGCATGCGACGTATTGATACACTGAAGTGACGTCACAAATTTTGCGAACTCGCCACGTTGGTACTCCGACATACCAGTTTCGGTGACGTCCGTGAAACCTATATAAAGAACATCGAGTAAGAAAGGTGCGCGTCGTAGTTATTCGCGTGGCAGAATGCTGTTAATGCTCGATTAGTATATATACTCTTTGTCAAGCGAGTTGTAAAACGTAGGGTAGCTGACGGAAACGAGGGCACATCACACGAAAGTTTAACGAACAAAGGCGAAACTTCCTTTACAAATGTAGCTATGTGGAACAATAATTGAGCGTGGATTTATCGGCCCCTTTCTGTATGTGAAGAGCGCATACAACACAAATACTGATCTCAAATAGAAGTAGGTTGCGCAAACACTTCGTAAACGTAAGACAACGCTACATCAAGTCTGCGCAAGCGCAAATAGAATGCAATCCAAATAGGCCTACACTGACATCAGCGCGAACCAAAATTTGTTGAAATGAGGCCACTTTTTAGGCAGTTGCGTAGCCAGGGGGTGGCACACCAGACTCATGCCCCCCCCCCTCCTAATTGTTTATGCCGTAAATGTCACTCGACCACATCTGCGTGCTCGGCCTCCATCAAAATGCCCCTCTCCCCAACCCCCTTGAAAAAAAAAAGATGTGCCTTCATGCCTACTTTCAGTCGGGCAGGAAATCACTCGTGAGGCAGCATCAGCGTACATCATCAGCAAACATGGTCATATGAAGCACGTCACAACATTATAGAGGGGACTAGTCACTAGTGATCTATCGGTTTCAAGTGTTCACCTGTTGTTGGCGATTTCGGGATGCAAGCGAACTGTTTCTCGTTTTACTTTTCGTCAGGTGGCCGCGCCAGTGGCGTACGCTGCCCCCGTAGTGAAGGCTGTGGCCCCGGCTTACCCTGCGCTGGCCCTCGGCTACGGCCACGGCTACGGACATGGCTACGGCCACTACGGCTACGGTGTTGCCCCCGCCTACGGCGCCATCGCCTACGCAGCGCCCGCCGCTAAGCTCGTCGGACCAGCCTACGCGGCGGCACCTTACTACGCCGGGTACAAGCACTACTGTAAGTAATCACATTCTCTCTACAGCGCAGATTGTGTGAGTGCCCCTCGATTCACTGGTTACCCTTTGGCTCAAATTCGCAAGTGGACCCTAAGAATTGTAGCACAACTCGTTTGTAGCACGACTCGTTTGTAGCACGAACAAACTCGTAGCAGTTTGTTGTGCATACCTTTAATTAAGGCTTCGGCGCTTAACGAGCCTTACTAACATGTCTTCACCATTGTGCAGTCAATATATTATGCATAATTGATCTTGAATACGCGCACGATCAATCTTTGTCATGTGTAATTGAGCTGCAGCTATTTGTAAAATGTTCCATTACAATAGTATTAAATGTTGAGCTATTTAATAGGGATGCGTTTTTGGTAATAGCACGATATCAGAAGTGACAGAAGATTTTTATGTTAAAAAAAAAGGATGAAGCATGCATCAGTGAGATATCGATGTATCTTACGGAATAAGAGTTCGTCATATCTTCTCAGCACATGTGCCGTTAGGTGATGCGCTATGTAACTTTTTATATTATTTTTTAACGCTTCTGCGCAATGTTGGTACACTTCTTTTTTCATCACTTTTGTTTTTTTTTTGAATTTGTATTGCTTCAACGTTCATGTGTTCTTCAAGTAAAACTTTCAGTCGCGAGTATAAGCGCTCATCTGTTTCCCTTACGTCTTCATCGATCTCGCGATGTAACCAGAAATGTTTCGTTCTCACACCTCGATTCTCTTCCTTTCAGAGACCACCCCTGAAAAGCGGTGATGACAAGTGGTTCAACTCGCCACGTAAAGCAGAAGGGTGATAGGAAAATGACTTCTGTTGTTTGCAGAAAAAAAATAAACGAGAAAAAGAGCGAAAGAAAGAAAAGAAAAACAAAATACTCGGAATTGTGAGATATGTGTAAATGTTGTATAGAAAAGAAAAAAAAAACGTTGCGTGTGAATAAAACGTGTTCTGTGTGTGCAAAAGTCGAGTGTGGCTGTCACTTTTTTTATTTCATACGAGGAACGACCGCTTGTTCATTTCTTTTCTTCACCAGACGCTACAGCAACGATTACTAATAGCTGTTAGCAAAGATTAATAGCAAAGATTGCTAATAGCGATTACTAATAGCCGGCAGCAGACAGCTATGCCGGCAGCAGACGATGCCGGCAGCAGACAAATATACCACTGTGTGCTCCCATCCGTATCATTTTGAAAAACCCCGAGCCCCTTAATTTAGCTGAAAGTTCTGGCTTTCGAGGCTGAGTGCTATCGATCAGCTAATACCACTTTTTTCAGTGAGCAGCTGTCGTGCAACTGTTCGCAAAGTTTTATTTAGATCTCGTGTAAGCAACAATGCGAATGATCTGTGTATCGAACAGCGGCCTCGTGGTGGCTTGATAAAAAGGTCGGCGTAGTAAAAAAAAACAAATGCACATTACGTATTTTGATGGCTGGTTAAGACAACACGAGCGAGTATTGCTGAACGTTTTGAGTAAATGACGATAGCTTTGAAGTCGGTGATTCATTGATTTACAAGGTTTCCAATTATGAACAGGTAAGTTTGTCCACAAAGAATAAGTTCGTAAAATCTGTATTTTGTGCTCTATTTAGGGCAGTCGTGGCACGTACTTCAGTGAGCTGTATCGTTTTTCAAGCCACGAAATAAACTACGTTAATCCCGATATATATGACATGTGTACTTATTCAGAAACCTTATAATCAATAAATGTATTCACTACTATATACTGTCGTATGTAGCGAGGTGTCGATCTTTTCATGCTTTCTATTGCATATCCCGCTGTGTAGTTCTTTTTCTTCATGAGACTTCGTGGACATCCGTGCTTCGTTGACGTTCTCTAACTTTTTTTCCTTTTTTTGCACGGTTGCGAGCTCGTGATGCAAGTGGGCTCCAGTTGCAAGGGACACACAGTTATGAGCTCATAAATTTGTTGCCGATGCTTACATTCACCATGGAGGTACAACTCCGATATTGGACCAGCGGCAGGGTGGTAAACCATACATGGCAATATCGTTAACAACGTTAATTTAAAAATTTCTCTAACAATAATAACAGACTCGGTGAGCCTTGTAAATTTGGACAATTCATTCAAGCCCGTCAGTATATAGTAACGAAACGGGTTGATTGATATCGGCTTACGTTTTTTAACAAGGTAACACTGCTTTCCCCGCTTACATTCGCCCCGTGAAAAATCCTGGTCGACCGACATGGGATACCATGCCGCGAGCAGGCGAGTCCAAGTTCTGCGTTAACTCGGCGGCGCTCTTCTAGCTGACCGCACCGCTTTCTCTGATTGATCTCTCACCGTTAACTACACTCGTACGGATTTCGTTAATTCATTGATCGTGGACGTTAGTCGTCAGAATGAAGATGTATCGCCAAGCGCCGATTCCTACACTCCAAGCAGTAAATGAGGAATAGGAGGGTCGAGGTTGCTCCTCTAGAGGAGCAACTAACTTACCACACCCATTGCACCATTTTGGGAGTAACTGCGAAGAAGTAACCACACTCTCTTGGTTACTCCTCAAAGGAGCAACACTTAGCAAAAGAAAAATCAGATTTTGGTTGGCTTAACCAGTCTTTCGAAGTGCATGCTGGCCATTTGATTTGACGTACAATTAACGTGCAATCACCACATTCAGAAATAACTTTGGAAACTTTGCAGCAAACACACGGGATTCCAACTCACGACCACTAGGTCAGCGTGCGCGTACACTAACCACTACACCATAACACACTAAGGCACCGTCTGAAGGGAAACAGGCTTGTGCAGGCACTGATGGATCACTTGCACACAGGGCGAACATTTCTGCAGTTACTCCAAAAAACAGGCGCTTTACTCTACAAAGAGGAAAGTGCACCTTCATGCCTTTTAGTGTGCAATCTAATGCGCGCATTCCGTCTTTAGGAGGAGCAAAAAGCCCTTTTCGGGGGTGACTGCGCAGTTCCTTCACAAAACTTTTTACGAGTTTATTCCGGAGAAATCATCCATGCTGTTTGATCCCTCTCCAATTACTGTTATAAAGTGCCAGACATTGTTATATGCGAGCATTTACCCCTAAAAAGTGTTGTCGGCACTGTGACTACGCGGTTGTTACCTTGAACCTTCTTGAAAACAGAAGCAGCCTTAGTGGTCACGTAATTTAGTAATGAAACCGAGTACTTGAATTTTTCTGTGATTACGGATAATGGGCTTAGAAAAAGCGGAAATTTACGGGCAGAATTTTTTCTTTGTTATAGACACAACATTAGTCAGAACTAACAGACCATGGTGGCAAGGAAAATATCATCATCAGCTTGACTATTCCCCTTGAAGGACAAAAACCTCTCCCATGTTGCGCCAGTCAACTCCATACTTTGCTTACTGCTGGCACTTCATACCCGCAAACTTCCCAATCTATCTGCCCACTTGACTTTCTTTCCTTCCCTCACCCCCTTGCCTTCTCTTGGAATCCAGTTTGTGATCCTTAATGACAGAGGTAATCTTGCCTTCGCGCTACGTGTCCCTGCTCATGACCATTTCTTCTTGATTTCGACTATGATGTCTTTAATACCCGCTTGTTCCCCGATACGCTGCTCTTCTTGTCTCTTGAGGTTCCACCTATCATTTTCCTTTGCATCGCTCGCTGCGTCGTCCTCAATTTAAGCTGAACCCTCTTTGTAAGCCTCGAGGAAAGTATAGGGGATGTTATTTGTTGCAATTGTAATGTAAATGTGGAGAAAGAAAAGTGGACGAAAGATAAGTTGCTTCTGGCAGAAACCGAACCTAAGACTTTCGAATAACGCGCCCCGATTCTCTGTACCAACTGATCTATGGCGGCGGTCATCCCCTCGTCCACTTTGCGGGGTATATGCGTGTTTATGTTTATGGGGCATATAGAGTAGAAGTAAGCATTCCTCCCTTTGCAACCTGCAAGTATGGATACTGATGGCAGTGAAAACCACCGAGGTGCCGCATCGCGGTAACGGTGTCGGCTGCTGATCCGAAACATGTGGCTTCGACGTGGCCGGCGGCGGCGGTTGAAGTTCGATGGGAAATAAAAGTAGATGCTCGTGAACGTGCGATGTCACGTGAGTGCACGCTAAAGAACTCCAGCCTGCCTCATGCTTCCGCGATGGTTTCGGGCTCCTAAAAACCCCGGCGATTAATATGTTAAGGCGAGACTTAGATTCCTCATAAAGCGCGAAAAGTGACGTCGGTGGCATCGTCAACACGAGTGATAGAAAAAAATTATGCGATGGCGGCACCCGGTGACGTCAACACGACGTCATCATCATCTATAACTTCGTCACTGAAGGGCAAAGCCTCTACCATGTGAACATGGCAGCACGACGTCAAAAATCGCCAAAATATGGGACGCTGTCATGACGTCACGATGACGTAATGACTGATTGATTGATATGTGGGGTTTAACGTCCCAAAACCACCACATGATTATGATAGACGCCGTAGTGGAGGGCTTCGGAAATTTCGACCACTTGGGGTTCTTTAACGTGCACCCAAATCTGAGCACATTGGCTTACAACATTTCTGCCTGTATCGGAAATGCCGCCGCTGCAGCCGGGATTCGATCTCGTGACCTGCGGGTCAGCAGCCGAGTACCTTAGCCACTAGACCACCGCGGCGGGGCGACGTAATGACATGAAGCCAAATGATGACGTCATAACTCAAAATTGTCGCTTGGTCAAAGGCGTGCCGATCTCGGAGGCTGTACCACCCCACGTAGGGTGTGGCTTTCGGGGGACAAACATAATCGAATGAGTAGAAAAAGAGGGTGCCTTTTGTTTTCGCATCCTCTTAGACGAATGTACAAGAAACTCAGTAAATTTCTGTGTTAGAAACAGGTAGTAAGATTGAAATGTCGCGAGAATGTGAAGTTTATTGTGTATCTTCACACAATAATGGTTACGCAGCAGCTGCCACAGCAGCCCAGCGCCAGTTCTCACGCGTAGCTGCGTCCAAATGTCGATGTGAGGTGTTGTTGGTTGGTGCATTCTCTGTCTGTGGTCAATAAATAACTGCCGTAAACAGCCCTCTTCACGTTTCTTTCTGAAGAAAAGAAAGAAGGAATAGATATAAGAAACAATTCCCAGGTAAATAATGCTGAAACAATGTTTCTCTCAGCCAGATGCTTGCAAGATGGACAGATAAATCAGCGACCCCTTATACTGTATGCAGTGTAAGTGCATAAATGGGTGATCGTTATGAACACCCGTTACAGTATGGATGATAGAGCAATATATAATAAAGTAAAGTAGCCATATACTATACACCGCAGTCATGGTTCTCACTTTCATGTATACGGTTACCACCTGCTCTTAAAATTCATGATTCGTGTAGTGAAAACATCCAATCGGAAATATATTGGCTGCCCCACTAACGCCTTGACATTCTGTGTGTTAGGCTGCAAGCTCCCATTGTGTTGGACGCTTGCAACATAAATCACATGCTCATGCGTTAGGGAACCTAACCCAATATCTCCTAGGACACACAGGAAATGTGACTAAAGGTACTCGTACTTGTATATTATAGTAAGAAAGAGCCATGTACAGCAACATCAGCAAAGCAAGAACATGATCAATTCAAAAATTTTCGACCAAACGCGTCATTGTTATTTATATAGTGTTTGTTTTAGACTATTGCTTCGTGCCTGCCAACCACCGCAGCAATGTTTGATGGGCACTAAAGCAAAATAGTTAATGAGTTAAGCCTCCCGAACTCTATGCTGAAAACTCTATTGTCTATAATTTCACAACTATAGATTTATTAATAAATAATAAAATTTCTGTCAACAGTCGTATTTTTAAATTTCCCGCAGACAGATCTGATGGTTTTGTGCTGAACTTGAGCGTTTTTTTTTTCGTATTTCGGCCCCATTGGCTCAACAAGATGTGCTGAAACTCGATATTTTAAGTATTTGGCTCCATCAGAAGACAATGTATTTAGTATTCCTTTTTGGCTGTTTAAGAACTACAAAGACCCTAGCAGATGTCATCGAAATGTATGACGTCGTGACAACAAGCCCAGAAACTTGAATACAAGGTGGCGTCACCACTTGCATTTTTTTTCTTTTGCGCGCGCTTTCCCACTTACCAAGAATCTTCTCGCGGTGCCTTCGGTATCATGAAGGTGTAATTTACTCATGCGCGAAACTGTGCCCTTTAAAATTAGTGACGTGACAGGCATTCATAACTAAGGACTCAACCTACGGCAGAGGCGGATCGCATTTCTAGTAGGCCCGCAGTCCGGCTCCGTAGCCGGCTGTCCTGGCCACCGGGTACGCTGCCGCAGCGCCGTCTCCGGAGAAAACGCCTGCAGTCCCTGCACCCCCGTAGCCTTGCAGGGCGCCTAGCGTCGTCTGGCCGACCTCCTGGTAGGTGACAGCACCGCCAGCAGGCGCGCCAGCCGCCTGCACTTGACTCAGCGAGCTGAGAGAAGGCAGCTGTTTGGACTCGCGGTACAGCGCGCTTGGGGAACCGGGCGCCGCCTGCAGCTGCGTCGCCTGGAACTGGTTCGTGGACGTCAGTCCGGACGTGGCAGCGCCGGCGTTCCCGCCTCCTAGTTGGTACGTCGTTGGTTGGTACCGGGTCACGTGGGAGCTGCCGCCGTTGGCGTACTGCTGAGTCACGGTGGTGCGGACGAAGTTGGGTGCGCCGGCGGGCATTAGTCCCGCCACGCCCTCCTGGTGCACTAAGGGGCTCACGATCAGCTGAGGCGGCGGCTGGGCGCCTGCGCGAACAAAGGAACGATCAGCGTAGCCATTGGGGCTTATTGGTAAATCTTCGTTTTGGAACAGCACGAGGACACAAAGACTCAGAGAGAAGAGAGAGATAAGTGTCTTTATGTACGTACCACGCCTTAATGGAAAGAGGCTGCTAAAGGGCAAGGTCTTTTGGTAGGTCTCCTCTATAACACGAGTGCCCACCTCAGAATAACCACCTGAAGTGCGGAGTTGTAGCTCCCACAGCTCTTGACTCGAAAGATGGGAGTTATGTATTATTACTCACCGCGATCAGCCCACACACACAAAAGAACGAAAACACGAGGAAGTGCACGGCACAAGCGCTGTCTAACAAATGAAAGTTTAATGGAAGAAACGTGTCGTATATATGCAAACATGAAGGCATAAAATAACCTTGACCCCCTCCCCCCCCCCCCGCCCATCCAAGCACGTGATCAAGTATGCTGTAGAGATATGAAATCTCAGCACCTGTGAAAGCGATTAAAGGCCAGCTCACGCACCTGTTTCCTGCTCTTATGATTTTATTCGCTTCAGCCTTTTCACACGTTCGTTGATCACTTCACACGTGCCTCATCAACACAGCGGTTTTGTTAAACTCAGCTGCGCATAGTAATAAGGGCTGCAGCGCGAGCACGAATGTGCTAGAAGAAACAGACAAAGTCGAGGTACGGAAGGCAAAAGAGGACAACACGAGCGCTGCAGCCCTTATTACTATGCAACACGAGCGCTGCAGCCCTTATTACTATGAATTCAAACCAACTAGCCCAAATCGCCATTCTTCTTCAGCTGCGCAGCCGCACTGCTGACGATGCAGGGCAAGCTGCATAGATTGTGTACCTTTCAGAGAGCTAGCATGCTCCCTAAGACGAATGTTGAGCCAAGATCCCGTCTGCCCAATGTTAAACTAAATTTTGTTACTTGCCTGCTAGGTGAGGTGAGCTTAGGAACCCTGGTATATAGGTATAAGGGTGGATCCACCAGGGAAATCGTTGAAGCATATACTATATTGACAAGAGGGGAATGTGCGCGTGTGTTCACCAGACGTCGATTAACCTCTTAAAAAGGGAGTTTAGGTTTTTAAATGGCACTTGGCCCATGATGTGAGATGCTTGTCTGGCATACTTCGTATGAAGTTGTTCCTTTTATATGCGTACCTCGTGTCACTTTGTTTCTTGCTTTCTGTATAGACTATGTATTGAACAGTGGCGTTAATCCCGGAAAATCACCAAGGGGGACACACATCTGCACGAGGTGGCCATTTTGTTTCTTGGAAATATAGCTTGCATTTATTTTAAAAATAAAAAAAAATTACGTTTTGAAATCAAAATTGAAAAAACAAACAAGTTGCCAGCTCGCGTAATTGCATTGTTCTGTTGAGACCTCTCTGAAGCCGTTCGTGTGGCAGTTGCGACCGCAGTAGTTCCACACAGATGAGGAATATGAGACGCAGGTACACACTACGAAATTAAGTATTATTAAATGTATTATCAAAAGCTCTATTAGTATTAAAAGAAGTTAAAAACACCATGCATAACTTTCAAGCAATTTAAATGTATGTCTCATAGATATATTTCAATAAGGAACACTTACAAAAGGCGCCCCCCCCCCCCCCCCACCCAGCTTGATTACAAGGGGGTTCAAGACGTCCCTCCCCTCCCCGTGATTTACACCAGTTGTGTTGAATAAAAAACAGTTGGTAGGTGACGGGTGAGACAGAGACAAATCTTAAGGGCAGACAATTTAGGTTCTGGCATTTATTCGAATGTTCAGGCTCATTAATCGTTTATTCCTTCGACCTTGACTTTTATGAACTTCTTTTTGTTTTATTCATCATGCTCATTGGTTCACTGGGTCTATTTTTGAGGTTCATATAGGGCACCAGAAGCCGGTGCGAGTCGTCCTCAGAAGTAATAAGGGTGACGTACCGTATCCAGCTCCCAGGAAGGCTGGTGAAAAAGCAGGTGCCGCGGCAAATTGCTGCTGCTGGTGGGCGTGCCCGAACAGTGCCGGAGCCGGAGCTAGCGTCAGCTGCGGGGCCCCGGCGCCCGCACTAAGCGCGGCCTCAGCAGCGCCGGCAGCGTACGGGTAGGCGGCGCCGGCAAAGCCTGCAGCGGGCGAAAGTGCCAGCGCAGGGGCAAAGTGGCCGCCACGCACGGCACCTAACTGGCCGTGCACGCCGCTTAGTGCGCAGCAAGCAGCGAGGAGGACCAACTGCAGAAAAGAGAAACCGGGGTCTCAGCGTTTTAGTCCCAATGTCGTGGGGGTGAAGACAAGAGAGGGAGAATGACGAGTGAGTGAGTGTGAAGCTTCAGTCGTTAGCTTGTCTACAAGTCTAATGACTGATTGATATGTGGGGTTTAGCGTCCCAAAACCACGATATGTTTATGAGAGACGCCGTAGCGGAGGGCTCCGGAAATTTCGACTACCCGGGGTTCTTTAACGTGCATCCGAGTCTGAGCACACGGGCCTACAACACTTCCGCCTCCATCGGAAATGCAGCCGCCGCAGCCGGGATTCGATCCCGCGACCTGCGGGTCAGCAGCCGTGTACCTTAGCCACTAGACCACCGCGGCGGGGCTACAAGCCTAAAGATGCTGCATCTGATTCTAATAATAAAAATAAACAAAAAACAAAGGGATTAGTGTAGCATGAAGCTACGTAGTTCATTACTTGGTTCCGGAGAGAGAGGGAAGGAAGCAACAGTATAAAAAAAAAAAAGTCTGGCGAGTTATTCGGGAATCTGGGTGAATATGCCCGCCTAAATGTTGGCCATGAGCCCTTGAGCTCTGGATAATTTTTTTAACGAGAAACATTTTTTTTCTTCCAATGTCCAAAGGATTATTCGTTTGTGGCTACATGCTTAATAGTATAACAGTAGTTCATAACTGTGCATATGAGCGTTGTTCAGTAAGTAGGCAGTTAAATGAACTATAGTTCAAGCTAGGGCAGATATTTGTCGACAACCCCCAAAGGTCTTTCTTTACAGTCATCTGACATTGTGCAATCACAAACGTAACTAAGAGATTGGTACCCCGAATGTTTGCTTTCGTGTTGTACTTGCAGTCTCATGAGGAGAATTTCAAATGAGTGCTACTGAGCTAACGGTGAGGCTGGTTCATGAAAGATCGAATGCATCAATGTTTATGCGACATTAAGATTGCTTGTTTTCTTCTGAGTAAGTGGAGGTCGCCAAATTACGTCACCAAAGCCCACTCAGTATGCGACTACAAAGATTGGAACGCCACCCTTGTGCTGGCTGCTCCGACAGATGATAAATGGTGTCAATATTACGATTAATCTACGCATGGTTGGCAGAGTAAAATATTTTGGTATATTAGTGCAGGTGCTCAACCATCACGTGAACAGAGAGGATGACGAAAACGTAAACCACGATGGCAAAAAAAAAAAACCCTACGAACGACACTATACTCTAGAATACTCGGCGGCTATCAAGCCAAACGAGGCAGTGATGGCGGAAGTTCTCATTTAGCTGCAACAGCGGGACGTCTTGCGGAAAAGAAATCTGGCCAAGGAAATTCAGTCCCCGAGTGGGCTATCGAATACGTGTGTCACAAGTTCCTCTTCCCTTTCCGCTGACATTCCTGCGTGCGCATAACATGGGTTTCCTGAAAGCCGTGTGAATCATCGCTGCCGTGTCAGAGGCGTTCAGGTAGAACGGCCACCGCATCCTCTAGCTCGTCCGGGTATACACCAATTCATTTTGAAGCAGTTCGTAATAAAAAGAGAGGAGATAGGAAAGCCGCACACGAAACAAGTTAATGCGATCACCAGAAATACCTCAACACACGCAATCTTGCACAATTAGAGGGCCCGAATCTTCAATTCGCGACGTCTGCTACGCGTTAACGCGCGCAGTTGCACTTACGGTGATGCCCCGCCGTGGTGGTCTAGTGCCTAAGGTACTCGGCTGCTGACCCGCAGGTCGCGAGTTCGAATCCCGGCTGCGGCGGCTGCATTTCTGATGGAGGCGGAAATGTTGTAGGCCCGTGTGCTCAGATTTGGGTGCACGTTAAAGAACCCCAGGTGGTCGAAATTTCTGGAGCCCTCCACTACGGCGTCTCTCATAATCATATGGTGGTTTTGAGACGTTAAACCCCACATATTAATCAATCAATCAATCAATCAATCAAACTTACGGCGTTCATGGCGATTTCGCGCGTGCGTGTCGTTGTTTTCCCCAGGCAGCCGGCCACCAGCGGTGCGTGGCAGTGGTCCTCCTTAGCGAGAGCTCAAATGGGGCCTGTCCTGGGTGCCATGGCGCATCTTATAGGCACCGGAAGCTGGCCACGAGTGATCCCGGGGGACGATACCGATTCCTTCTGTCCACGAGACTCACGTAAGAGGGAAGCGACTCGCTTTTATCCGGCGTGTTCGATATTCGGCCGAACCGCGTCTCTATTTCCGGTGCCGTGGTCCAGATCAAAGACACCTCCTCGCTCTGTGTGATGGCACGCATAGACGTGAGATAAGACTTCGCGGCGACTCGCTGCTGCTTCGATTCAATCGAGCATCGGTCACCGAACGGGGCTCTGGAAGCTTCCGGAGTCGTTGCGCAAGCCGGAGACGCGTAGGTGTCAATGTCGAGGCAGAAGAGGTGAAATGTTCTTGAGCGTGGGTGTCGCTGGGGCCGACGCTCCGCTACTGGTGCTTTATTCTTGAAGGATGTAACTTATGCATTTATTCAATTTAAATACACAGAAAACACCGAAACACAGAGGGAAAAGAGGGACGGAAGAGGCTGACAACCGCCACCTACAGGGGCACAACGCCTGCCTGCTCCCTCGGGAAGGGGAGACAGAGGAAAGGAAGATGTGAGGAAAGAGAAAGAAACTTGATGATAAAGGAGGAACGAAATAGCGCAGACGTAAACACAAATAAGCGCTCGCATAAAAAATGTCTACAAACGCGGGGCCAAACTGATGTTTTAAAAGAAAGTTAGTGGGCCGCTATATATATGGTCCCACCTCGCTGCCCAATCTCTTAAGAACAAAGAATAATCGAGGATATACACTTCAGTCAAATAAGTACATAATTCTTGACAAGCAGTGTTCGCTGCTTAACAAATCTGGGACACTCTAAAATTGGGTGTTTTCGTTTCTCACAGGAGCCGCACGACGTACATAAGAGACTTTCCACAAGAACTTGACGATGCAATCATTCTAGCACCAACACAGAGCCAACTCTTTGATTATATAAGGGGGCCCTGTCAAAAAATCGGAGGCAATCGACGACCACGAATACAGGGAGGAAACAATCCGCTCGCGACACGCCGTTCCAGGTGCATGCTTTTTAAGAAGCCGGCAGATCAGTAGACGAGGGTTGTCAAACCGCCATGAAGTTTGTTTGCACCCGTGGTGCCATGTCTGTTTCTTCTCGTTCATGTGTATGTTGCGCCAAAAAATAGCCATTAGATGAAAAATTTGGCCCTATAGCGACCTCGCTACAAGAACCTCAGTGTGTCGATGGCGCTTACCGCTGTTTACGAACATGGAATAGGTCTATAACATGACAATGGTGGAACTAAAACTTAAGACGAGGGGGGGGGGGGGAGGAGGGGAGAGATAGTAAAACGTAGCACAGATAGAGAATGATGAAGATAGAGAGAATTAGAGGAAATACACAGAGAGAGAACCAAAGATAAATAGAAATTTATAGACCCGAGATGGAATGATAGAGGAGGCGAGAAACAGAGAGATAACGAAATAAATAAAAGAGACAGAAAGATAGGAGTGAGGAATAGGTAGGAATACCGTATAATAATTAATCAATTTAAATACGAATTTGCTCCAGAATTTTGCTACCTAAAGCCGGCCCTCACATTACAATCGAATACCGAATCCTGCATGCAACGGAAAGTCATCCCTCGCATTGAAATTGTGGTCGCGTTACAATCGAGTAAATATGGCATATAGAGAAAAATAGAGATGGATATAAAAAAAACACAGACAAAAATAAAGAGAAAAAATAGTGGAAAAAAAGAGAAAGAAGGCAGGCCACCTATATCTGCACTTTCTTCAAGCTTGGAACCAAATATTCTTTAATTCATTAGTATTTTTTTTGCACTTACTTGACGACACCATGAAATTTTGAAGTAAACCTGTACGAATTTACGAAACAGAGTGTCGAGTAAGATGATAAATTATTTTGTGTGGTTTTAACAAGGCCCCGGGCATAGGCAATTTTTTTTATTGCAATACTTTTTTTTTTTGAGAAATCGATACACCTTGTCGCGTTGCTGTTCACCACTGTCAGCAGGGGAGAGGGATACTTTTCATGCATTGATTCATTGATACGTGGGGTTTAACGTTCCAAAGCCATCATATGATTATGAGAGACGCCGTGGGGGAGGACTTCGAAAATTTCGACTACCTGGGGTTCTTTAACGTGCACCAAAATCTGAGCACACGGGCCTACAACATTTCCACCTCCATCGGATATGCAGCCGCCGCAGCCGAGATTTGAACCCGTGACCTGCAGGTCAGCAGCCGAGTACCTTATCCACTAGACCACCGCGGCGGGGCAAAACTTTTCATGCATTGCCCCGCAATGTGTGGGTTGCCGCTTAACTGATCTGCTAATATTTTCGTATGCTGCGTATTTGTGGCTGTTATTGATAATGTGGCCGCAGTATACGTGGGTCATACTTATAACTTCGCTTCTTCATCGTTCTGATCTGAAAAAGCATGCTGTGCGTGCTGCCAAACAATACTTTCTCTAGACGTGTTGAACTAGTAAAAATAAATAAATAAGGGCTGTCCACATCAAAAATCCCGCCCAAAACTTCTAGATGACACATGTAGAGCCAGAAAACGGATCATGAGACAAAAGACAAGAAAGCGTCCCCGTATAACTGTTCATAACTGTAATAACTGTCAGGGTTTCACGTGCCGAAACCATGACATGATTATGTGACATGCTACAGTGAAGGGCTCCGAAAAATTCAACTATATACTTGGGGTTCTTTAACGCGCACATAAACCTAAGCACACGGGCTTGTAGCGTTTCCCCCCAATCGAAATGCGGCTGCCTCGGCCGGGATTCGCTACCGCAATCAGCGGATTGCAGTACAGTCAAACACAGTGAACTTTTCGTGTTCTGCAGTGTGTGGTGATTCTTTTGTCGCGCAATATCATGTCGATAAGTGAACACCTGATCACCCGGCTACATTTATTAATATTGAAGCTTATCAATTAGAATAAATTTGCTCAAAACGTATCGGCATGTAGGCTAGTTGATAAGACATCATATGGCAGCGCATACCAGGTTACACAAAGAACACGCACACAAAGGCGCGAAACAAACGCTGAGTGTCGCTTGTGTCGTATACCCTTGCGTGCGGGTTAGTTGTGTAACCTGGTGTGAGCTGCCGCATGTTGCAATACGGGGCGCTTCGATGTAATGTGGACAGTGCTCGAAGAAGCTCTGATGTCACTTGAAACATGCTCAGAATACCACCAAGTTTGTGCAGGTGGTGGTCTAAAGGAATATATCGACCGTTCACCTGAATGTGGGCCGGCGGGGACTTCCTTTCTCAGAGATACATTCAGTCAAGAAACACATCGTGGAGTGAGATAGATAGTGGGAGAGAAGGAACAAGAGGGAAGGAGGTAGTTATATATATATATATATATATATATATATATATATATATATATATATATATATATATATATATATATATATATATATATATATATATTGTATTGAAGCAATGCCGAATGCAAATGCATGCGGAGCTTGTCCGTTAATCGTTATCGTCTCGGTAGAAGTGCCGCCGCGCACCTGCCATCTGTGGGTCGCAGTATTTCCAGGAGGGCGGCAACGAGACGAAAGACGCGGGGAGATACCGGGCGCTCTACATTTATTTCTTTTGTTTTCCGCGTTCGTGATGGCCTGCAATGTGGCCGACCACGCAGGATTGTGTCTTCTTCTTTTTGTTGTTGTTGTTGTTGTTGCCTTCGTCGACAGCGATGTGCATCACCCCACACACAGAGCATGCCGGCTGGTTCCTCACAGAGGGCGAGAGTTTCAGGGCGTAAAAAAAAAAAAAGTGAGGTAGTTGATAGTGACACCGAGTTACCGCTAACGGAGGCAGATTGCGTTCGTAAGAGTGTAACGTTGCGTGGTTAAGTGCGGTATATAGCACGGACCCCTTGGCCATGCTGGTTATATTAGGCTGTAAGACAGGGAGGCCAACGTTCTGGTGTGGGAGAGACAAAATAAAAACAAACGTGGTAAAAATGGGCGACAAGAGATAGCGGAGGAGTGTTGAAGTTAGGACAATGTTGCAGTTCGCTGATATTCAGCTGATACGGATTAAGGAAAGAAGAAACGTCTGACAGTTTCCGCTGTTTCCGGAACATGACCTGGAATTTGTGCAAAACTGAAGTTTTTTTTGTTCTACCTAGATTATCTCAGCCGTGACTTCATGGAAAGACAGTTCATACGGAGATCATTGACAACTAACAGACAACGATATAAGGAAAGTATAGGCAAAGTTATGAGAAGTAATTAGTTTTAATATCATCTCCTATACTTTCCTTGTATCATTGTCTGTTAGTTCTCATAATAGGGTACCAAACGAAAAAAACGAGCCTTAAATTCAAACAAATCTACAAGACAAGCGCATATGCCTGTCCTGCATTTTTTCGCGCCATTTGGGCTCACCATAATTTACTAACTTGCCGAACAACCTATGCTACCATGATCGTCACTTGACCTAAATGGTTACGTGTTGAAGCTCTGCACCTAAAGGGACATTCACTTTCCCACTTTAGTTAGACACTCACTTTAAGTTAACAATTTTTACTCTGAAAACTTTAATATTGTTAAATTCGAGTTATTAACACAGCAGCATGTGTAGGTCAATGTCTAATTTTTAAAATTTCGCGCGGAATTATCCCCGCGTGATGTCATTGATTTCAATGTTTGCGTTTCGTATTTTGGCAATAATGGCCCCAAGAAATTTCTTGAAACTTGATATGCGAAGCCTCTGGCCTTTTAAAAGAACAGTATCTTTAATTTCTACCAACCAGGAAGTACGTAAGCCCTAGTAAAAGCCGTCAATCGGCGACATCTTGCGACCGTGCCAAGGGGGTGTCGCCGCTATACCATTATATATTTGCGTGTTTTCCCGCTTACCGACCGTCTTTCTTTTCGAGATACACACGGTGATTTTGGTGTTGCGAAAGAATAATTTACTAATACGGGGAACATGAGATTTCTGTTTCTTACCCCTCATCATCATCGTGATCGTGACTACGCCCATTGTCAGGCAAAGGCCGCTACCATGTTACTACTTGCCCTAAGTATACGTATTCGTTTACGACTTTCAATGTCTGGCCACATATCGAAAAGCGCTGCTCTCTGCCGAGACTGTTGTATATTACTTTAGTTTCATGCATATTGATATTCAGGCCTATAATCTACTGCTTTCCGTGTACTGTTCAGTAATCATGAGTTTTGATTAGTGTCTCCTTAAACCCGCCATGGTGGCATACTGGTTATATAAGCTTGAGCTGTTGACTCGAAGGTCGTGAAATCGAATACCTGCTGCAGCGGCCACCTTTCAATGGAGACAATACGCTAGAGGCTCGTGTAAAGAACGTAACCGAATTGGTGCACGTTAAAGAGCACCAAATTGTCGTTATTTCCGAAGCCATCCACTACGGCGTCCATATCATGGTTTTTGGACATAAAACACTAAAAAGTATAATTAGTTAACCTTTAAAAAACGCATGCAAAAAAAGTAACATAGCAGCGCCTTGTATAAGGTCGCATTGAAGGAATATATTGAAACGTGACTTGAGCATCTTCCATTAAACGCAACCAAGCCTGCTGTGAAAGTACGCGCAAAGCGACGAACATTAGGTAGTCGCAAATAGCGGTTTAACGCGACATGCGGAACTGAAACGCTGCATTCATCGCTTCTAAAGTCACTCCGGGAAACAGGGCGCGTAATATATTCAGCGCGACTCGGGAAATCTAAGCGCGAAAACGTGTCGACTGTTAGTGAACGGCTGACGTACGGCAAAGGCGAGCTGTGCGGCCTTTAAGAGATCACTCGAGCGAGAGCGAAAGTGTTCCCATTCTGTGCCCGCGTACCTTTTTTTTTTGTCTACTTAACATTAAAAAAAAAAGCACATGTTTAATGCCTACGTAAATAAGCTGTTCTGACAGACTGCGTCCTTCTGCTGGGCTTGAAAGCATGGGTTCGAGTCCCGGCCACGGGGGCAGCATTTCGACGGGTACTAAATGCTAAGAACACCCGTGTGCTCAGATCTAGGTGCACTTTAAAGAACCTCGAGGGTGTAAGTTAATACAAATCCGCGGCAGTGAAGCAGGGGATGGGCTCTTTAGCGTACACCTAAAGCGAAGTACACAGGCCATGCCCCGTCGCGGTGGTCTAGTGGCTAAGGTACTCGGCTGCTGACCCGCAGGTCGCGGGTTCAAATCCCGGCTGCGGCGGCTGCATTTCCGATGGAGGCGGAAATGTTGTAGGCCCGTGTGCTCAGATTTGGGTGCACGTTAAAGAACCCCAGGTGGTCGAAATTTCCGGAGCCCTCCACTACGGCGTCTCTCATAATCATATGGTGGTTTTGGGACGTTAAACCCCATATATCAATCAATCAAGTACACAGGTCACGAACATTTTCGCCTTCTCCTAAATGCAGCCTACACGGCCGGGATTCGAACCGACGACCTTCAGGTCGTCAATAGAGCACCATAACCAGACCACCATGACGGGTATACGTTTATTGCGAAATCGCGTTTTCCGTTCGTTCTCGTACTTCGATTTTGTTGGCCCCCACTGTCACCGTAATAGAGCTTCGCGTCAGTGAAATAAAAAAAGCGCAATCCTCAGGAAATGACGTCCGCTAACCGTGTGGTAACGTTTAGACGGAAGAGCGTGCGAGATTCGCGAAACGCGCCTGTAGCCTTTTCTTTATCCAGGCAGTATCGTTTCACTTTCGTCGCGGCGTGAAAAGCGTCCAAGATTGTTTCCTGCCCTAGACTGATTCCAACCGCTTCTGTTTCTCTTCTAGATTTGAGAAGTTCTTTTTTACTTCTTAGTTTGCGTGTGTGTTTTTTTCTTCCGGTTGAAGAAAAAAGTAACCCACTTGCGCTCCGGCAGTGGTTTCACGACCGCACCGACCACCGTTCGTCCGAACACCATTTCAAAGAACTCGCGTGCACTCTTTTGAAATGCCATCCTTCTGAGCACTTCCTGGCTCTTCCACGGGCCACGACACGATGGTCCGTCCGCGAAAGAGGTCTGCGCTTCGTGACTAAAAGACAACAATTGAAGACAAAAGGAAACGGTACAAAGTGACCAACACAAAGAGCGAAAGACCTCCATGACGCCCACAAACGATGCGCCGGTGGGATACCGGCCTTGTATTTCCTTCTCTCTCGCCGAACAACCATCTCGACGCCTGATGATTCTTTCGAAAATGCTTACGCGCATAAGGCGTTCGCAGAGTTCTCCTTAAGGGGGGGTGGGTAGGGGAGGTGAAGGTTTGTAGCAGCGCCCTCACCCCCTTCTCATGTGATTAAGGGGGGGAAGCAGCCCCACATTGCATAAACCCACCCCCCTTCCCCGATGCCAGTACACACGCCTGTTCTTACACGCTATATTCAATAATGCAGCCACGAGACTACTCCGCCCCCGATTGGCTGCTTGAGCAATATCCAGATGGGAACAGTGCGCAAACGGCACTTTATCACCTTGTCACCTGGCAAGGTTTGACAAAAAGCCTTTTTTGTTGATAACCGTTTCTTGCTACCTTACCCAAGTTCGCAGGGATAAAATGGAATCCTCGCACAGGATAAGGTAACATGAAGATCAGTAGGAGAGGCCTTCGTCCTGCAGTGGACTAAACCAGGCTGATAACAATGATTATGATGATTAGCCATGGAACGAAAACTCGAGTTTAGTAAAGAATGCCCATTCCTGCTACTCCGTGATGGTGAACAATTGTGACACGTTGCGTGGTTGGGACGACTTGTATTACGCTCTAAATGCAAGTGCAACGAGTTAAAGCGACATTACCTGTCCCTGTTAAAAAGGACGCAGATGCAAGGTGTAAAAAGCGAGTCTGCTTGTCGGAACGCTGGCACTATTTACGATCCTTGTTCAATGACGTTTCATTACACTATTCAAGAAACCTAGGAATTCACACAAAATTTGTTAATGCGTTTTCATGATGGGATGCATTTCTCTCTATCTAAGATCTGAAAATAAGAACTGTACGTAATTTTCCTTCACTTTTTTGGAGTCCCCGATAAGAGACATGCTGCAGAGGCCGATTCCCATGGATCGGATAGGAGGCAGTATGCCTCGTTGGGCGTTCACCTAACGACAACTGGTAGCCATAGCCCACTCCCCCCCCCCCCCCTTCCAACTCACGCCAAGGACGTCGACTGGTCAATCACCGTCCACCGGCACGCCTACCATTCATACGAACACAAGGCATTGACGGCCATTTCCGCTTTGCAGGTCGCCCTTTCGCCGAACGAGCGCTCTGGACGGGGTCAAACACTGGACTCTTAAGTAAGAATCGGACTCCCGGTCATTGAAGGAACCTCTGCGCCCACTGCAAGAAACAAAGTGAAGGGTTTCTGACAGCTTGTAGGCCGCCCGTGAACGCTAATGGAGACGCTTGCTAACTTCCAGTCAGATGTCATAGAAAAAATCGTTGAAGGTCTACCGCATGCCGATAAACATTTCGCAAGAGGGTGAAGCCTAATTGGTCTGACCATAAACTGGCAAAGAGGCTTAATTTTCAGCTGATAGGGCGAATCGATTTGGCATTTTGTGAAAGCAAAGACGTCGATAAGTTGACGCCAAGGCTACTGCTTTTGTTTACGCAATAGGATGCTGCCAAGTGTATCGTAGGTTATGCTGCATATGCAGCAGCAATGATTCTTGTGTGCGCCTAAACGTGCAAGGACCCAGCGATGAGATATGATAGCAGCGGAAACTCGTCCTTTATATAGTTCGATTCGGAGCGTGAACGGAAGCATTTGGTCAACAAATGCTTCGGTTCACGCTCTCAGCTTTATTGAATAGAATCAGCAAAAAGCAGCTTTTTAGCATTCGGGAAACCTCATTTATAGAGGTACACTCAGATTGACCTGAGAAATCTAAACTCAGAATGACCAGAGAAATCACGGAAGCAGAACAGATTAGGGCGAACGCAAGCACGTGTATCAGTGTTCTTTCGGTAGCAATAGGTGAAAAAGAGGAGTGTTTTTTGAGCTGTTAAAATAGATAAACATACCTTTTTTTTTTGGGGGGGGGGGGGGGGAGGGTGGCATCTTGGAGTTGGTTGCGCCTGCGCGTTTCTATGTTTTCGTGCGATGAATGTTTTCTAATAAAAGTTCAGTTGTAAGTTGAGCGTCTTTTCTGTCAAGTGCTTCCTTCCTTCTACCTTGTGCGCTCATATATTTCCCCATTATATTGTACCAACTGGCTCAACATTCCACTTTATGAATTACAAAAAATTTTCACCACAATACCACTAACATGAATATGCCTCATAAATAACACCGTCCTTTTCTTTTTCGCTTGAAGGATAGTCTTGCACAATATATCTTGTGTACATATTTTTTTGCATGAAGGATATTCATCTACAATGTATTATGTGTACATTTCATTTTCCCGTTCTTTTTTTTTTCATTTTTGTTTTTCCTTTGTTGCCATCTTTTACGCTGTAGCACGTGTATGGTGGCCAGGACACCCTCAAGCTGTTTGTATCAGCTTTTCCCCCCTGGCCTCCCACAACATCGCGTTGCAAATAAATAAATAAATAAATAAATAAATAAATTATTTAATAAACACATCACAGACATCTTGCTTCGAATGACAGTTATCTGGAGTTAACGACGACAAATTAGTCTCTGTCTGCATGGTCTAGTGGTGCATCATTAGGAATTTTTAAAACGCTATTTTGATAATTATAATAGCGCTCTTGAAGGGAGAGCTCAGTTTACTGGCAAGTCACTGTCGCATGTCAAGCAGTCACGCCGCCTACGAACTCATGCCGCCTTCAAAGGTGAGATTGAGATGACAACCCCGAGCCATTATGAACAGCGCTTCAATGTCGCAGACGGCGTTGGCTAAGGCTCAAATGTAGGCACGTTACAGTCGAAATACCGTGCGAAGGTTTCCATCCCTAAGCTTACTGTCACTGCAATCTAATGAAGCGAGATGCACATGCCTGACGCCTTTTTCACTGCACAGTTCTAATAAAGGTCGAGGAGCTCGAGCGTGACACCACAAGGTCCAACGTGTCCAGTGGATAATCACTGATGGCACTCTTGAAGGCCAACGTCATACAGTGTTGCATTCTGCGGTTGGGCTGCTGGAGCGCGATTATACCGGTAAGCAGGCCTACATCCAATAGTGGCACCCCCCCTAGCTTCCTTCCTTTTCCCCCTCTCCCAAAATTTTGATGGACAATGTTTTTTTAGCAGAAATAAATAATACAATAGGTTTTCTCCCCAAATAGTCAGGGTATTAGACAAGTGTCACCCTCCTACCCCCAACCCCCCAAGAAAAAAAAATTCTGAGCACGGACTTGCTGGTAAGGCTATTCAGACACCAGAAATGTGATCCTAAATTTCTGGTCGTGAGTAAGCTGGAAAACTAAGTTATACCTGATTTTTATGTCATGAGTTTCTGCATGAAGGAAACGAGAAGGATTCTTCAAGATTTTTAAACACATTAATCGTTTGTGTCTGTGCGTGTGCCGGTGCAAGTGAAAACACACACACACGCATGCACACACACACACACGCACACACACACGCACACACACACGCACACACGCACACACACACGCACACACGCACACACGCACACGCACGCGCGCACACACGCACACACACACACACACACACACACACACACGTAAACCTAACCAAGCAAACGCAAATGCACAAGCTAATGCGCAAATTAAGCCAAGCTCCATCAGCTAGCCATAGGATAGAAAAACTAGCAAGGTTGATTCAAATCGAACCTTGGCCTGATCCATGTGCATTCGCAATACTGCGAATACCATTCAGATCTTGAGCACAAGCATCCGAAGTTTCGTGATGAAACTAATGCACATAACGCGAAATGTGACAAGCGAAAGCGCGCACCATGCACTCGTCCGCAACGAGCGAGCATTAGAGCCGCTTTCCTATAACGCTCTTCACATTTGGAACGAGCACGCAATGCCCTCGAAGAGGTCAGGCATCAAAGCAGTCAGCCCGAAAGCCGAGCGAAGAGACACGAGTGCCATTCTGCTCGGGCTTTCGAGGCATCCGATTGAAGCCAAGGTCTAACGCGCACCTTGAGTGGACGGAGTGACCCGGCGAAACGGACTGGCGAAGAAGAACCTTGCGAGTCGCGAAGAGCCCCGCATTGGCATTATGTACACCGCGTAAATCTGTCCTAACGTCTCGCTCGTCATTTCGCAGAAGTTGGTAGCCTCTTCACGTTCATTCTCGAAGTCGCACATATCCTCACGTCACAGCTGTCGAGTACCCGTCCACTGTACTAATAGACGGACCTGAAGCACGTGTAGAGATATGTGTGGGCAGAGGAAGCTTGAAACAAACAAATAAACAAAAAATTGGTACGCAGTGCCTTGGCGACCATTATCAGTAGGTCCCGCTGCTCTACGTCTCGCCTCTACGCTGCCGCCATCAAGCGAACGCGTATGCCCAAGCAGTGGCGTAGCCAGCGGAATGGCACACCAGGCCCGTGCCTCCCCCCCTCCCTTGAAATTAGGGGCGAAGCTCCTTATTGTCTATGGCAGTCCATCCCTCCGGCGTATACCAAGTACAGCATATACATACATACATACATACATACATACATACATACATACATACATACATACATACATACATACATGCATGCATGCATACGTGCGTACGTACGTACATACATACATACATACATGCATACGTACGTACATACATACATACATGCATACATACGTACATACATACATACATACATACATACATACATACATACATACATACATACATACATACATACATACATACATACATACATACATACATACATACATACATACATACATACATACATACATACATACATACATACATACATACATACATACATACATACATGCATGCATGCATGCATGCATACATGCATAGATACATACATGCATGCATGCATGCATACATGCATGCGTACGTACATACATATATACATACATGCATGCGTACATACATGCATGCGTACATACATGCATGCGTACATACATGCATGCGTACATACATACATACATACATACATACATACATACATACATACATACATACATACATACATACATACATACATACATACATACATACGTGCATACATACAGACGGATGGACGGACGGACGGACGGACGGACGGACGGGCGGGCGGATGGACGGACGCTTTGCTCCACTCATCATCATTCACTACGTGGATATGCTGTGATTTTTTTTACCATGACATACAGAGCCCAGAATGTCAGTCGACCACATCTGTCGGCCTGCGATCTAAATGGTGCTCCCGATCCACTCTCCCGAAAAAAAATTCTGGCTACGCACCTGCGCCAAAGCATTAAAAGATTTTTTTCAAACGTCTATTCTAGTTTTTCAATTTCATCGACGTACCCTGGCAATTATAGCAGGTGCAATTTTGTAATTTACCACCAAGTAGTTTCGGCGGAAGAGTCACCAAAGCTGGAAGCCATGCCTCCGACTTCAGATTCCACATTCCAGATTCCATATTCCAGTCCTGTAAATGATCATAGCCTTCTATTTAATTATGGTTGCTTCTGGAATTTCTCGGGTTTAAATGAACTTCCAATAATTTCCTTTTCCATTTGTCTCATCCGCTGTTATCATTCTCTCCGAATTAGACAGCGTGGTGCTACATAGCCATTCGCATCGTAATTGGCCACACTAAGAAGTAAATCAAAGTCTCAACATGGCGCGCAAAAGTTGTGTGCTAAACTATAGGACAGTGGCTAATGCATAGTATCTCTATCGCATTGTGCACACAACTCCGCGAGAAAAGCGTTGTAATTAGTACATCATTGTTCACTTAAGAATTTTATTCCTCGCTACGAGAGGCTCAAGCAGTGAATTACCGTTTGATTATGACAAACTCTGTGTATTGGGGGACTTCCATAACTTGAAGTTCTTCATCAAGACTCTGTTAAAAAAATTGCGTGAACAATTTTGAAACTCGTTTCACCAAACCTGCGACCTGGAGCTCAGCAGAACAACGCCATGGCTAGTGGACTGCCAATGAGGGTGAAGTACAAGCAGGAACCGTTGCTACGTTAAATGATAAACGAACGACGCGAACATGAAAGGCGTTAGCGCTGCAGCGGCTGTTCCTTCCAATTCTGGAAGTAGTAAATCCCTCTTTCGCAACCCTTTCAACAGCGGAGAAAGTGCCGGAAGGGAAGCTTGTCCGATCGCACCATGCAGGGCTAGCTCACTGCTTCGCGAGTCGAGGCCATTGTGCGACCGGGTTCGGAAGCAGCAAAGCGCTGCTACCGGGTGGTCCATGCCCCGCAAGAATCACCTTTTGTTTCGACTCGGCGGATCCGTCCAGTCACCCCACTAACGAATCTGCCCCCTCCCCACTTCCCCCAACTCGCTGACAAGACACAAGAAAAAAAAAGTGAAGCAAGATAATGATGGGAAGATGAGATACGACATCGGCGCGTGAAGACTGTTGCTTCACAACAAAAGCGAACAACGAGAACAATTGTTTGCAGGTCATTCTTCCGTCCGAAGAGCTTAGCGCATGCACGGTTTCGTCAGACCACTCGCGCCTACTATCAATGCATGTTGTTGGGATCCGAAAATTTAGGGATACGTAATGAACGTAGCTTCTTTTAATGGCTCGTTGCTTATCGGTGTAATTTTTACTCGAACTCTTACACGAGAGCTAACATTACCTTTAGTGGTCAGTTTTTTAGATAAATAGTTTGATTATCACGAGCGATTAGAAATAGCAGTCGTTACACTAAGAACACTAAAGAATAAAAGACGAAAGGACCTCGCATTTCAGTCTATGACTCCTGTAGGTGCCCAAGTTCGCGCGATCTTCTGACCACGATGTGACCAGACTTAACTTTTTGCATCGCGTTTTATTAGCTAGATATGTTATTGGCTGTCGTGCAACGTAGTCATTACTCGAAAGTTGGAGTCAGCCACGGGGACGACTGATCATTTGAAGCCTACGTTCCGGTGGATAATTTTCAGGCTCATGAAAAAAAAGGTTGATTTCTGACGTTCTTCGTGACAAGGCTACAAAATTATCATAAAACACGTCTTAGCGGAGATCTTCAGTAAGTTTCAGGAAAAGAGATCTATGATTATGATAAGTGGATGTTCTTTACGTACACCCGATTGTGAGTGCGTGCAAGATTATCTTTTTTTCGCATTTCGATAACCTCGAAGTGTGTTTGCCATTGCTGAAACCGAGCCATCGGCTTTGACCTGCAGGTACACACGTTGTAGTCAATAAGCTATTTTTACAAATTTGTCACGTAGTCGAAGCCGCTGGTAAGGATAAAATAAGAACAGACCTGCTGAAAGATGGCGGAAAAATTGTGTTAAAAAAACTGGCCACCTTATATGCGAAGTGTCTTTTAAGGAAAGGGTACCAGAATCTTGGAACAACGCCAACACCATATTAATCTGTAAGAAAGGAGACGTTAAGGGCTTGAAAAATTACAGGCCGATCAGCTTACTGTCCGTCCTCTACATACTATTTACAACAATCATAGTTAATAGAATTGAGGTGATGTTAGAGTTCAATCAACTAAAGGACCTAGCAGGATTTCGTACAGGCTATTACGCAATGGACCATGTTCATACCATCAATCACGTAATAGAGAAATGCAAGGTATACAACCAACCCTTATACATAGCTTTCATAGATTGCGAGAAGGCGTTTGACTCAGTCGAGACATCAGCAGTAATGCAGGCACTACGGTATCAGGACATCGACGAACCCTACATAAACATACCGAAAGAAATCCACAGTGAATCCACAGCCACCATAGTTATCCGTAAAGAAAGTGACAGAATCCCAATAAAGAAGGGTGTAAGGCAGGGAGACACGATCTCTCTAATGCTTTTCACCATAATTTCACAAGAGGTTCTCAGGACTCTAAATTGGAAAGAGTTAGGGAGAAGAGAGGGAGAGAGATAGAGAGAAAAGGAAGGCCGGGAGGTTAACTAGATATTGGCATCTGGTTTGCTACCCAGCACTGGGGGTGGGGAAATAGGGGCAAGAAAGAGGGAGTATATAAAGAGAAAAAAACAACAACGTACGCGCACTCATGAAAAAACGAAAACACACGCAGGAAGGGCGTTCTGCCTACAACCGTTCAGAAAGGCCAGTCGATCGCAAAAAATTGCAGTAGCGCTTTCAGGGCCTTCTTATGTGAAGTTGCATCTTGTCGATATTCTAGAATTCGTTCCTTCGACAGAGGTTGATTATCTAATTTGTTGAGTTCCTTGCGAAGGCATAGTCGTTGTCTATTATACTCTAGGCAGTCACAAAGAATATGTTGGATCGTTTCTTCTTTGCCACAGTGGCCACAGGCCGCGGTGTCGGCCATCCCAATGCGGAAAGCGTAGGCGTTGGTAAACGCAACGCCCAACCACAGCCTACATAACAGGGTCTGATCTGCTCGGCAAAGCCACGACGGGACTTGAAGATTTAACGTAGGGTCAAGCGAGTACAGTCGGGCATGCTTGTACGGCTGATTTCATTGTGATGTGGTTTGCTGGCGAGCAAGCCAGCGGAGCTTTCGCGCAGCATCTGTCCTAGAAAGTGGTATATAGTTCATGATCTTCTGCGTGGGCTGAGCGGGCAGCTTGATCGGCCCGTTCATTGCCGATGATTCCGCAGTGACTGGGTAACCACTGAATTGTTATTTGATGCCCTTTCTCAGTCAGGTGGTGTATGATTTCTGCTATCTCTAGTACCAGCTTATCGTGCGGTTCACGACGTAAGGCTGATAGTAGAGACTACAGTGCCGTCTTCAAGTCGCAGAAAATAGTCTATATACTTGCGTGTGTGTAGGTTGATAAATGACAAATTGCAATGCCGCACGAAGTGCTGCCAATTCTGCTGCCGTTGATGTTGTTGCGTGGGATGTCTTGAATTTAATCGTCGTGACCAACTCTGGTATCACTACTGCTCCGGTTGAGCCGTTCGGCTGAACCGATCCGTTAGTGTATATATGTGTGGAGTCTTGGTATTTTCCATACAAGAGAAGTAGTGTGAGCTGCTTAAGAGCCAATGACGACAAATTGTCTTTTTTTGGACGCCAGGCATGGTAATATTAATAATTGGTTGAGCGAGGCACCATGGCGGAATCACAGGTCTAGCGGCGGGAGAGAACGAAGTTGGGATCGACTCATCATGTGCGGTCACTGTTTTGCAGTAAGATGTGCGTGGTCGGTCCATTGGTAGAGAGGCTATAGGTGATGTCGAGGAGTTCGAGCAAGGTGTCGTATATGTGTCCTCAGTACTTCAACATTAATGTCGGTCTTGATGAGGTGGTTCCTTTTGATGGCGATAGTTGCCGCTGTTGATGCACTTTGGGGCAAGCATAGACAAATCCGGAGTGCTTGAGCCTGGACACTTTGAAGCATCCGTATACTTGTTTTACTTGCGTTGGTTAACACAAGTAGGCTGTACCGAATGAATACAAGGAAAAGAAGCCTGTATAGTCGCAACATAGTGGCAGTGGACATTCCCCAATTATTTACAGCAAAGAATTTGAACAAATGGCAGATGCATGTCAGCCACCTTTTCATGTATGATACAAGCGGGCTCCATGAGAGGTCTTTGTCAATTATAACACCTAGGAACTTGTACGATCGGTGGTAAAGTATCCTTTCGCTGTTTATCAGAACGCTGTAGTTCTGCATTGGTTTCCGCGTAAATGCTACACGTGCACGTTTCTCAGAGGAAATTTCCAGACCTCGTTTACGGAAGTAAATAGCAGCTTGAGTGTCAGCTCTCTGAAATCGTGCTCACAGCTGTAGACGTGTTACTGCAGACACACAAACCCAGAAGTCGTCCGCGTACATTAACAATCTGACAGTACTTGGCAGATGCTCATGAAGAGCGATTAGCATCAGGTTGAATAGTATACAGGGCTAAGTACGCCACCCTGCAGAACACCACGGTGGCTGTAGTATAGCGAAGTGTCACCATCCTCGGTTTTCACGAAAAGGATCGCTCGTAGAAATAGTTGCGTAGCCACTGAAACATTCTACCACCCACTCCTACATCTTTGAGAGCGGCGAGGATAGCTTCATGAGTGACGTTATCATACGCCCCTTTAACATCAAGAACTAAAGAAGCGCAAAGACGCTTACGGCCTTTTTAGTGTTGCACGTAGCTGACCAGGGCTATGACGCTATCAATTGATGATCGGCTACAGCGAAAACACGTCATAGCGTCTGGGTAGATGTTGTGATGCTCCAGGAACCATTCTAGCCGTCCAAGTACCATCCTCTCCATCACTTTGCCCAAGCAACAAGCCAGTGCAATCAGGCGGTACGATGGGAGCATCAATGGTGATTTGCCAGTCTTCAGTAATGGAACAAAACAGCTGGTCTTCCAGTTGAGTGGGAGGGTGCCCTCTCAGGATAAGAGTTAATGTACAGCATCTTGGTAACCTGCGACTCGCTGATGGCATTGCTTTGATGAGTAACCCAGGGGACAAATTGCAGCTCATGATTGCTGAACTCTATGAACACGGAAAGCAGAAGAGTAGGCCTGAAAATAATACGCACAAAACTGAAGCGAGCGATGGAAAGGTAAATGATAGGTGTAACCTTAAGAGACAAGAACAGAGCAAAGTGGGTCAGGGAACAAACCGGAATCCAGGGTGTCATAGTTGAAAGGGCCGGGCGCGTAGCACGTAGGCAAGATAACCAACTGACTGAATTCCCAGAGAAGGCAGACGCACAAAGTGGAGACAAAGTCCGGTGGGCCGATGAGAATAAAATGTTCACATGCGAAACGTGGCAGCATGAAGTACAAGACCGGTTTGATTGGCGGATCATGAAAGAGGCCTTTGCCCTGCATTGGGCGTAGCCACGCTGTTGCGATGCTGATAGGATTGTGGCAGTTTGGGCTAGTTGGTATGACATGACGAACATGAACACAACGACAAAGAGCGCTCATGTTCTTCTTGTCTCTTTGTCGTCGCTGTGTTCTCGCGCTATAATTATCGTTGGGCTGATATAGGATATCGGGCGCTGCTGCGATACTTGCAGCAGCAAGAGCAAGTTTTAAAAGCTGTTATAGCTGAGATCCTTCGTTGACTAAGGACGCTTTCTGCTGGTAAAATGTATATTCACTTGTTGTATACAGAAAAAAAATGTTCCTACAGAAACATTAGGCCGTATGGTTGCGTACACCGGATTAAAAGCACACACAGACACGCACAAAGTACAACACAGCATGCTAGCCTTTTGCTCGTGTTCATCTCTTATACCAGTGTGCGCTGTAATGGCCAGCAACTATAGCCCACAAGTACTCTTTAAGCCCCCAGAAATAATTTAAGAGTGGGAAACAGCAAGCGCTACAATATTTGGCCGTAGCTTGTAGTCGGCTATAAATGGTAAACATAATTATCCCAAGTACGAATTAGACATTACGCACACATTTATATTTTGTTCCGAGGGCCACCTTGTGACAGTTCTAGTGGCCCAGATGCCATAATATATGCGCAAGCAAAGCTTTGCGCTTAGTTTTTACCGGCTGGGTCAAGAAGGAGTTAGGTTACGCCAGTAATTTACGTATTCGTGACGCCTTTTGTGCGCGCAGCTTATGGAGCGGCTGTCAAACTTTGTCAACGAGAACAGACGATATAGTTTCTCCCAAACAAAAGAACTTGAAGACTCATTGTCTTTCGAATTGCGTGTTTCTGTTGCTGCAGGCGCCGAGAACGAAAAATCCATGACTTGGGTTACTCAACACGGCCATTCTGTATGCGAAAAGAAAACTGGAGCGGTCCCATATTTCAACGCTCCTCGTGGCAAATAACTGGAACAATGGACGCGAAAGCGACGCTTTGTCGAAAGCACAGCAGCGAACAGCATACCAAAGCCTTACAATGACAGGGGCGGTGGCAATCGACCTACCGCTGGCGCAATGGGAATCGCCTCATATACCGAAGTGAACGTATACACACGGTCGGAATTCAAACCGAAGACTTTTACGCGACCACAAGGCCGCCCCAAATATTTGTTACGAGCACATGCACGCGCATGCAGTTTGAGTGTTTTCACTACTTCACGAGGCAGCAGAAGCCACTTCCCGCTCATTATCCGCATTTTGACGGAAAGCGGGATTGGCATGGTCGCACTGTTCATTTGACTGTCATTTGCCATGGCAGGTTTCTAAATGTCAAAACATCGTGCACTCTGCGTTATCTGGAACTTTCGGGACGTTTGCATGTATCCGCAAGCTGTCATCCTAAGGATAAGTTTCGTTTGTTGATATGTTTCGTGAACCGCTGATCTTCTATACACGCCGGTATTGTGGTTCTGCCAATAAATTCTTCTATATCGGTGATCTAATGTGGACGCAAGATTTCCGTCTGGTTGAGAGATGTGCTGACGTCTGGCCTACTAGTTCAGTAAAATGCAAAGAAGTGCCTCAAATGACGGGTACAAAAATATATCGCGCTGTCGGGTAGGAAAGACTATTCAAATCAATGCACTCGGGGGCTGATAATACACCAAAAGTGCCGTCACACGTGATCCTTATTTGAAGCTAGCTTGCCTATCAGTGGCACTTGGCCAGCAACGGTACGAATATTTGTTCGCGCCATGCTTGCAAGCATACAGGGAAGTTCAACTGACAACTGGTGTTAGTGTTGGGACATACGACGGTCGCCTCTGTCCACCAATGTCACGCACAAGCGTGCATACTCCACTGTGCCATCCTAACTCCAGACAGACAGTATAAGCTCTTTTGTCTTTCCCAGTTTTGTAGTTTACCGAGGGACGCCAGCCACGTGCAGCGCGATCCGAGCGGTCACCTTGAAAGCTCCACGAACAAAGACCGTCGGTGCCGCCGTGATCAAAGGGCCAAGCCCACTGACCTCCGTCCGAGAGACGAGAACACTCGATCGGTGACCTTTTCCTTCGGTCTTTCACGGTCCGGACAAAAGAATACCGGCAAGAAAACGCGAGTGCGCCCAACATTCAAATCAACGTGCGAGAAAATGGAAGAAAGGTTCCGCACGCGTCCCGGAAGCAACTATTAGAAGGCTGTAGATGCACGACAGCGCCAACGGCAGCAGTCAGTGGCGAAACACACTGACCGGCATGTCGTTGGCAGGGTCGCGTGAATGCATCATTTGCGCTCGGCAACGCAGCTACGAGGCCTTTCGAGGTGGCCGCCTCGCCCATTTCCCCCCCAACGCGGCGCGTTAGCGCACAGCTGCGTTCGGCCGTTTCGACGGCCGCTATCAAAACACTCGGGCGATTCACAATTCCTCCCCTCGCTTTTCCCAGTTGCATCGAGTGCCTTCAGTTCATCTCGCTGTCCTGCTCGCTCTCTCTCGATTACGACACTGCTTCCACGCCCCGTCTTACTCGCCTTCGAAATGGGCCTCACGGTCGTAACTTCCTTCCTACACTATATACACACGACCAGTGCCGCATCAAAGGGTTAATGCGCGCGCGCGATCTAGTTGTCGATCTTAATACCGCGCCGAGGCGCGCCGGCACGCGTCCTACCGTGCTTGACCCGACCGCAATGGTCTGACGTGAAAGGCTGCACGCGCTCTGCCCACGCTGTTGGCAAGAGTTGCACGGGCTCAGCGCGCAATCCACTTCAGCGACCGCTTCGGAACTGCAGCACAATTACAGCGTAGGCAGTTTGCGTTCGCCCGAGTGCTAGCGACGCTTTTCGCTGCCGCACCTCAAACGGAAAAGCGACGCACGCTGTCGCCGGTGGTCGTCGTTTCGTGAATTTTTCCGAGTGTAGTCACTTCTGTCTTCATGGTACAACCGCACAACGGGAACTGGCGTGGGGCGGTGGTCGTGGATGATGATGTTGCTACAGGAAATACTATAATAATTGTGAGATCCGCACATACGGCGTATATGTGCGTACGTGACCTGCACGTACATTGTCTCTGCGTGATCCATGGACACAGCAACGACGTCCTGCGTGCCGCCGAGAAGAAAGCTTACGCGTTTGGTGACGTACACCCAGAAACTTCATGCGGTAAGGACTCGGTGCAGATCAGATAGGCTGGCACATGGCATCACTGACCAAACATCACACACGTTTACTCTTGCATTCATGAAGCGTTAAACGCAATAACTACCACAGAAACTGTGCTAATCAAGTGGGAAGATATTTTCCGACTTTTGTCCCGGTCGAAAGTGACTGTTTCTCATGCAGCACTGAGCTGATACTTCTTGCATGGAAAGAGATGATCGTCACAGAACCTGACCCAATTTTCCACCGTCTTGCCGGCAGGAAAATGAGTAAACGACGTGTGCGTAGTATTTCTTGTTTATCAGCATACACTGCTTACGTCACTTCGATAGAGACGCTATTAAATGGACATATATGGTAAGACATCATTGCATTAACATCTCTGCAACAAACGCCGTAACATTTTTATACGTTTACAGCAGAGATTGGGCGCACATTCAGTGTTTAACGCCGGCATGGGACTATTGCTTTGACGCGTATCTGTGTTTGCATGACTAAGGGAGGAGGGGCATGTATACATGCCTTCTTGTGTTGCATATTAGGCAGGGGACAAGGGGGAAGCACCACCCTTAATACAAGTGTATGCAGGAGCATGTATCTCTCCTCCCTCCTTTTTCTAATCTCACCTTCCGCTTACACAACTGCCGAATTAAACAAAGGGAGGAAATTAACCGCGTTGCCTGAGGCCATCGGGTGCCTACCAGAAAAATAATTCAAATAAAGAAAATAGTGGGCTGCTTAGAAACGCAGCACTAGACATGCATCCGAACAAAACTTTTTCTATACTAACAAATATTACGAAGCACGAGCAGAGTAGTTCTTACGACGTTTGTTCTGCTTTATCATGCATCGAAGTGGTTGATAAACCTTCAGTCGCCAGTCCAGTGGCGAGCTATGTGTCTCTTTTACTGGTGCGCGTGTTAGTGTTTTAAACAGGAAGTTGTTTTCAAAACAGGCTGACAAAAATGACGAGACCACCTTCCGCGAGCGGGGACTGGTCGCCTGCCTGTCTCTAAATGCAACAGCAGCGACAACAGCAAACACCGTACAATGCCTCGAAAAAAGAGAGCCGAAAATTTGCACAAGGAGCTCGTAACCGTTGCTCGTTACGAGAACGCCCTTATTCGCGGTCCTTTCGACGAGGCTTGCGGAAGAAGCAGCAAGAAGAATGAGAAGAGGCGGATGCAACGCTGATGATGTAAGGGGAGGGAGAAGGGAGGGGGGGTCGTGTCATGCTATTCTTTTCATCCGGTGTAAATGAACAGAAAGAGGGCGAAAACGAGGTGGTGGTCTCTTTCTGACTGAGCGTCTCTTCGCTAGTCGAAAGGTATGGGTGAGGGTATTGCGCAGGTTGGCAAGAAGGTTCGCGTTCTGGGCTGACTGACCGATGTGGGGGGGGGGGGGGGGGGACTATACGGACAGCCGGAATGTGTGAAAGAGGGGCGGAAGAGCGGGGCGAGCGTCGTATAAAAGGTACCCGCCGGCCGTCTGTCGAGATAAGCAGGCCGAAACTTGCCCGTGGCATCTCAGCCGAGAGTCGTGTCGTGTCTTCATACGCGGAGAAGCTTCTACATATACGCCAGCATCATGAACGCCGTGAGTGACATTCCGGACGAGAGAACCGAATTCGTGAACTACGGGCGCAGCGCCGGATTAGTGTCGACAGGTTCAGCCAAGTGGTGTACTTCAGCTCCTGCACTTCAGCACTCTATTTTCAATATACGGAATGTATATGAAGTGTCAGATGCGTTAACTACCAAACACAACCGAAGATAACCTAAACCAACATAGCGTAGCATAAGCTAACGTAACATGACCTAAACAAGCCCAGCCCAATGTGTCTCAAGGTAATCTAATATACTGCTAGAATTTATCCTAATTGTATCATGCTACTTGATCCAAAACTTAAAAAGGCGCGTCGAAAGCCAACTGAACCGAACGCATGATATTTTAACTAGCGTATATAGTTACTCGGGCTACATGGATTTTCTCCTTAACTTTATCATAAATTGTGTTTAATTACTCAAGCATGTATGATAAAGATTTTCAGAAAACTTTTAGACACCATCGATTGAATTGTTTCATGTGCGATACGTCTCGCGTATTACTTGGAACCACGAGTAAAGCCACGAATGAAAAAGGTCGCGTGACTGAGCGCTGGCGCACTTTTACCATGCTGCCATCAAGCACGCAATCGCCAAATGTCGAAAACTGTCCTTCTTTGGTTCACTCAAGCACGTATTGAACGTGTCAATTTTGTTGATGCTCACGATATTCACTTTCAATCGCGTGATAGGCAAGTCACAGCCATTCTGCTATCCCGAGCTGTCGGTATAGCCTCTTGTTCAGCGGCTCAACAACTATTGCCAATTGCCTTTTTGTTGATATGAATCACATCGCCGGCCTTTTCATGGATAACCACAGCTTTATTGACGCAGCATAGAAACCTTTGATGATCTTATAACATCCAATTCATTTTCATTTCACATTTGTAATAAATGAGAGGTGATAATCTAGTTCTCACGCTGGCAACCTCACGAGAAACAATGGTCAAAGGTCATTTTGCAGAGAAGCTTTCTAAGCTTTGTTCTTGTTTATTGTTCGCCTATTAACCAGATGTGGCGTCGTTATCGTCTTAGTAGTAATGAGCAGTAGGCGGCACGCACGTCACGTGACCAGAGGAGGATTGATAAAAATGAAATACTAATGATAAATGATGATAATGGTGCCCGCTAATGATGATGATGATAATGGTGCCCGATAATGAATCTAAGCTGCCTTAATCTACCCTCACACAGACTTACAGATTCTCTGTCCGACTAGTTGCATGTCGTGGAACTATTTAAATTGTGTTTCTCCTGTCGCTATCACCGATTACACGCATGGACCGCAGGTTCTCTCAGCCGCCATCTTGCTCGTGGCGTCAATGTGCGTCGTGCACGCCGGCTACCCAGCGCTGCTGCCGTACGGCTACGGCTACGGAGCCGCACCCGCCCTCGTGGTGCCCAAGGTGGTGGCCCCCGTCTACACGCCCGTCGTGGCCAAGGTGCCCACGGCCGTCAGCTACTCCTACTTCCACGCCGCCCACCCGCCGCCGGTGATCAAGTTGCACGCCGCACCAGCCCTGGTCAAGCTGCCGTACGCGCCTTATTACCACTAAGGGGCAGGCGCGACCGTCCGCAACTTCCAAAGTCCAATGGACCAAAAGCGTGTCAGGTGAGCGTCCTGCCTGCTAGAGATTATAGGGCTGCTGTGGTGGAGTATTGTGGATTATTATTATTATATACATTAAGAAGATTTATTTGTGCGGTTTAACGTCCCGAAACCGCTATATGATTACGAGAGACGCCGTAGTGGAGGGCTCCGGAAATTTCGACCACCTGGGGTTCTTTAACGTGCACCCAAATCTGAGCACACGGGCCTACAGCATTTCTGCTTCCATCGAAAATGCAGCCGCCGCAGCTGGGATTCGATCGCGCGACCTGCGGGTCAGCAGCCGAGTACCTTAGCCACTAGACCATCGCGGCGGGGCTATACTTCAGCAAACGAGCGAATAAAATGAGGGAAAGGCAGGGAGGTTAACCGGGAATTCGAGCTTCCGGTTTGCTACCCTGTACTAAGGGAAGGGAGAATGAGGAAGAAAGATGGGAAAGAATGCGAAGAGTGAAATAGACGCGCGACAAAATTGTGAGCTGGGGTGCTATAGCCTGTACAATAGGCTCAATCTGTACGTAGCTAGGGGATAGTAGAATATGGCTGTCCGTGAGTGCTCAGATGATGATGAAGGCCGTATGAATGGCGCTCACCCGCAAAGAAAGATGGGCCAAGAACTGGGTGGCAGGATGATTAAAATAATGGGGAAACATTGAACTGACTTTATACTGTGCTTCGTAGTTATCCTGTTTCATGTCGCAATAGAGAGCATACCGTCTGAAGTGTCGAACCTTGCAGCAGTTTTTTCTGGACAGCGAGTGGAAAATGCTAAAACAGAATTTTTCCACCTACGTTTTGTCATCTTCGAATGGTGAAGGGACGCCCGCGCCTCTGGTTCTTACTGCATGCGATGGTAATGGCTGTGCCAGTGAAAGCTGAAAACTACAACCACATGAAGTTTTTGCAGGCTTAATTATAGTTTTTGTTTAATAATAACACGAGTCACGCAATGGTCGTTTAGAGCTCGCTCACTGCGAAACGGGGTATTATTGCCACACCTCTTCAAACTGTGTTTGCTCAGCCTGAAAAACAACCTCGGTCGAGCTGGAACTGTAGTGATTCCGCTTATACCAAAAGTGCGACTGAAGTGGACATCCATGGGACATGCTTCACAGAATAAGCGAAAGTCCTAGCTTGTTTTCATCTATTTTTGGACGGACGCCTTAGATTAGCCGAACCTGGAGCCAAAATCTTCTCCAACGTAGGATTTCAGGGTCCTAGAAAAGGGGAGCGCTCGGACCGGCCACACCCAATGCACAGAAGCCCAAGCATAGTCAAGCCGCTTGGGACACTGCAATTGGTAGTGCGTCATCTGTCGTCGTTTTCAAGAGTAGTGCGGGGCTCCACCAAAGAGAGAGAGAGAGAGTGATAAATAGAGAGGAAAGGCAGGGAGGTTAACAAAGCTCGGCTCGGTTGGCTACCCTACATTTTGGGTGGGGGAAAAGGGGAATAATAGAAAGGAAAGATATAGAAAAAGGAGTGGTGCATGCAGCCAAGTTGGTGCATGCAGGCACAGCCCTCATGACCATTGGTTGGCGAACCATACGTAGGAAAGGATCACTCATGTTACGAAAAAAAACAAAAAAAAACAAACTGTTTATCATTTCTCTTATGAAAAGGTATGGTAGTCCGGAACTCCGTTTCTTACTCACCTAAACAGATTCGTTTGGCTGCACTGTTTCCAACTCGAAGCTCAGACAAAAACTGTGAAGACAAGATGAAATTTCTGAATATTAGCCCGTGAGCAATGCAATACCTGCACCACGTACCTCAGTTATTTTTTGTCACTGTCGCTGTACGTATAATGTCTGGGAACAAGTAATAGAACAAAAGAAAAACAAAAAAAATATGCAGAGATAAAATGCCACAAAAAAAGCAGCAATGGCATGCCCGCTTTCCACTCCAAAAAGCCAGAGTTCGAATAACAACTTTAGATATAGTTTTTTTTCTCTTTTCTATAGCGTGTTCTAGTTGTATTGTTCTTGTTTGTTTCTTGAACTAAGCTGATTTGATTTGTGGGGTTTAACGTCCCAAAACCACCATTTGATTATGAGAGACGCCGTAGTGGAGGGCTCCGGAAATTTCGACCACCTGGGGTTCTTTAACGTGCATTCTTGAACTAAGCTCCCGGTATTTCTACGAAAAGTAGCTTGAAATGAGACATAAAATAGTAGAAATTGGATAGTGAGCGTGAATATTTGCCGCGGCGCCGCATGGCATTCAACGAAAACGTAAAATATGGCCTCCAAGATTTCTCCCATTTGCAAATATCTTTTAGAATGAAGGACGCTTGGGGTTAACTACGTTGCGAATCAGTGCGATTTTGAGAAAAAGAACTCACGGTCGTCTCACGGTCGTGGTTAGATAATTCCGTGAAACTCGTCGCGCTTATGTGCGCACAAAACGTTGTTTTTTTTTCCCTGATGAGTGGCGCTGGACGCCATTGCGTGAAGTTACTGTAAGTCAAGTTTGGGGCATGCGAAGGATGGCCAGTCGGTAGACGGCGCCCGACGAAAAGGGAAGTTAATGAAAAGAGGCTGCCCAGACGCGGACTGAGCCGTTCTCCTCGGAATGCGTCTTTGTCGTCGAACACCGTGAACCTTTGTTCACCGCACCTTGTGCTGGGGAGTCGTCCACATGGTGGTAGCGCTCTCACGGTGAGCCAGACTGAGAAATAAGTGGTCACTATCGTGACACGGCTCCCGACAATGTGGCGCCTTGCTGTGACAATACGTGTAGATCTACGGCAGGATCGTTCCTACTAACGCCAGACAGCCGACAGGCCGTCTAGAGAGGCTTGTTGTCGCACGAAAGTATCATTTAAGCTGTACGTCGTTGAAGTGACAAAGTTCCTTTTTAGCCAATGCTCAGAGGATAGCAAAGTGTGGGAATGCTATACGTAATGTATAAACACCAGCACGCATCGGAATAAGACCAATGACACTGTGAGGGAGTGATCGCATTTCATAATGGGCGCTAAAATTTGTGACACGTGCGTGACGTGTGACGTAGCATCTTCCCTCCTGTCACCTCTCCCCGCGTAGCTTCCAGCTCGTGCGTCGTGATAAAATAAAAGAAACAGTGCTTAAAGCGAGTGACCAATGCCTTTAACAGAGCTCGTGCTTGACGGATTCGAAATGAATTTTGCGGTGATTGATTCGTGTTGCATTAAAATCTAATACAGAGGTCGATTGATGATTGATTGATTGATTTGCGGAGTTTAACGTCCCAAAATGACTATATGATCATGAGAGACGCCGTAGTGGAGGGCTCCGGAAATTTAGACCACCTGGGGTTCTTTAACGTGCACCCAAATCTGAGTACACGGGCCTACAACATTTCCGCCTCCATCGGAAATGCAGCCGGCACAGCCGGGATTCTCGATTGATGATTGCCCTGACATTAAAATCTAATACAGAGGTCGATTGATGATTGCCCTGACATGTGTTTAAGGACGCCTTTAATGTGCATGTTTTCCTGCAGTTTCGACGACATTGCCCGAGACGGTGCTCGGCAACTGCAGGACTGGGCTGTGCATCATACGCCGCCTTGGTCTACGTACGCAGTGCGAAGTAGACGTACCTGCGCGACTGGCCAATCTGCAGCACGTCATCAATGTACAAAATTGCCAGAATAAAAAAAATCACAAATAATACCCTTCAACGGTTGTCGCGATTCAGCATGACGTCTTTCGTCTTCTTTCTAGCGTTCGTTAGCGTGTGGAACAACGCCCCGCAGATGGCGTATCGCACGATGACCAAAATGCTAGCATGGCGTTAAAATTTCGCGAGGTATTCTTGACATGTGCAACCATTCATGTCGGCTTCACATGCAACGTTATCTTCTAGAGCGAGCTTTTGTCACACCACTACGGGAGTATAAAACAAAGCAATCCTGGAAAGTGCTCTTATCTTTACACACGTTTCGCACAGCGAATACAACGCATTCACAAGCTTCCTATATACTGAAACCTTGCAGACCTGGGCGTGTAGTCCATTGGTTAGTGAACTTGACTTCGTAGCGAGGCGAGGGGGCCTCATATCAAAGCCCAACGCCGCAAAAACATTTTCTTCGTTTCTTATTAGCTTTCTTATTAGCATTTTCTTATTAGCTCGAGCACTGAGTGACACTTATTTTTTTTCAAGCACTTGCCAATAGAGCACTTCCAGTTTTCGAAATATTCGAAAAAGGTCGTCTAGAAAATCACGCTGGTACGGAATCGATGGTTGTCCTTCCACTCCTTTCCCAGCCCCCAACCCCCTCCTCCACAATATTGCCCTTAATAAACTGCCGCATGCCTTCCAACCCATTCCGGGCATCTACCACGCCCTGTACGCTGATGATGTGACCATATGGTTTAAGGGTTTGCAACAACTCGGAGCGCAACCTCCAAAATGCAGCCTGGACGGTCCAGTCAAACGGTGGCGCAGCGGGTCATAAATGCTCACTGTCTAACTCAAAATTGCTCGTTTTTCGGCACAGATATCTAAAGAACACACCTCTCGAGCTCAAGATAGAAGAGCCCTACGTTGAGAAAGTCGGAAACAGCAGAATTCCAGGAGCACATTATAACAAAGGAAACAACGCGATCCCCATACAGAAGCTTAGGAACAGATTGATGATTGATATGTGGGGTTTAACGTCCCAAAACCACTATATGATTATGAGAGACGCCGTAGTGGAGGGCTCCGGAAATTTAGACCACCTGGGGTTCTTTAACGTGCACTTAGGAACAGGTGCATGATTAGTTCGATTACCAACAAGCACAGAGGACTGAAGGAACACGACCTCCTGTGCCTCTTTCAAGTTTCTGATATAGTCAGCCTGGTAATTAACATATGGCTACCCTACCTACTTAAATATAGGAAACACGAACAAAAGATTGACACCATACTGCGCGATACATTCAAAAAGACATTGGACCTCCCTAGACGGACATTCACAGAATGACTCCAAGAACTGGGAATTCACAACACCGTAGCAAAGCTATTCAAATTCCAACTCGACAATCGAATAATGAACGAGACGAGCCATTTCCAGAAGGGACATGGCGGTGCTTGCTAAACTGAGCATCACACCACCAACGCATGCTAAGAACAAAGACAGGTTGCTGGACGCATGGTGCAAAGGCATCATAATCAAGCCTCTTCCTCGGAATATGACCCCCTCCCCTCCCCTATTCCATGCAGACAGGCGCAAAGTGAGAGCCAAGGCCCCTGATAAATACTCCGATGACGAGAGCACGTCTTTCGTGGACACCGCCCGGTCACTACAGGGCAGGGCATGTTGGCAGTAGTAAATCAGGTAAGGTGTGTCGACTGCGTATCTACCGTACAAGAAGATGTTACAAGCATGGCGGAGGTCGCTATCGCCCTCGCACTCAGAAACCCAGCGTCAACCTTCGACCTTATGGACTCAATGGAAGCCTATCAGTCCAGACAAGATCAGTCCCGTATAACACGCAGAACACTTTCACAGGCAGTAGACGGCCATCTCGAGGCAGACTGGAAACAAGCTATATGGATTCCTGACCACTGTGGAGTCAGAGGCAACGAGCTAGTTCACACTTCCACCCGAACTCATTTACACCAGGACTGTAACTTCAGTTCCTTTGTTACAGGGGCTTGGCAGACAGAAGAAAACTGGGAGTGGGGTTCCTAATTCACAGATACATAGCTGGCAACATAGAGGAATACTATAGCATTAATGAAAGGGTGGCAGGTGTCGTAATTAAACTGAATAAAAGATACAAAATGAAGGTAGTACAGGCTTGCGCGCCTACATCCAGCCATGATGACGCTTCAGTTGAAAGCTTCTATGAAGACGTGGAATCGGCAATGAGTAAGGTAAAAACACAGTATACTATAGTGATGGGCGACTTTAATGCAAAGGTAGGGAAGAAGCAGGCTGGAGACCAGGCAGAGGAGATTATGGCATCGGTACTAGAAACGCCAGAGGAGAGCTACTAGTAGAATTCGCAGAACGCAATAATTTACGGATTTTGAATACCTTCTACCGAAAACGAGAAAACCGCAAGTGGACATGGAGGAGCCCTAATGGCGAAAATAAGAACGAAATAGACTTTATAATGAGTGCACACCCTGGAATCGTTAAGGATGTGGAAGTGATTGGCAAGGTACGATGCAGTGACCATAGAATGGTACGGTCTCGAATTCGCCTAGACTTGAAGAAGGAACGACAGAAACTGATACGCAAGAAGCCAATCAATCAGCTAGCACTGAGAGGGAAAGTACAGGAATTCAGAGTGTCGCTGCAGAACAGGTACTCGGCTCTTAGTGAGGAAACCAACCTTAGCGTAGATACAATGAATGATAATCTGACGAGTATCATTACGGAGTGTGCAGTGGAAGTTGGAGGCCGGGTAGTTAGACAGGACACTGGCAAGCTTTCCCAAGAAACGAAGAACCTAATTAAGAAGCGTCAAATCATGAAAGTGTCAAGTACAACAGACAAAATAGAACTGGCAGAGCTGTCGAAGTTGATTAATAGACGTAAGGTATGCGATGTAAGAAGGTATAACATGGAGAGAATTGAACACGCTCTGAAAAACGGAGGTAGTGTCAAAGCATTGAAGAGGAAACTTGGGATAGGCAAAAGTCGGATGTATGCACTAAGGGACAAAGAAGGCAAAATAACTACCAATATGGATAGGATAGTTAAAATAGCGGAGGAGTTTTACAGAGATCTGTACAGTAGCCGAGACAACCACGACCTTAATACTATAAGAACTAGCAGTAACCCAGATTACACCCCACCAGTAATGATAGAAGAAGTCGGAAAAGCTTTGGAGAGCATGCAAAGGGGCAAAGCTGCTGGTGAGGATCAGGTAACATCAGATCTGCTGAAAGATGGAGGACAGATTGTGTTAGAAAAACTAGCCACCCTGTTTACGAGGTGTCTCCTGACGAGAAGAGTACCAAAGTCTTGGAAGAACGCTAACATCATCTTAATACATAAGAAAGGAGATGACAAGGACTTGAAGAATTACAGGCCGATCAGCTTGCTCTCTGTAGTATACAAGCTATTTACAGAGGTAATTGCTAACAGAGTAAAGAAAACATTAGAATTCAATCAACCAAAGGAACAAGCAGGATTTCGAACAGGCTACTCAACAATTGACCACATTCATACTATCAATCAGGTAATAGCTAAATGCTCAGAGTATAACCAACCACTATACATAGCCTTCATAGATTACGAGAAGGCGTTTGATTCAGTAGAAATATCAGCCGTCATGCAAACACTGCGGAATCAGGGCGTAGATGAAGTATATATAAACATTCTGCAAGAAATCTACAGGGGATCAACTGCTACCATAGTGCTTCATAAAGAAAGCAACAGAATACCAATCAAGAAGGGTGTAAGGCAGGGGGACACAATTTCCCCAATGCTATTTACCGCGTGCTTACAGGAGGTTTTCAGAAGCCTAGAATGGGAACAGTTAGGGATAAGAGTTAATGGAGAGTACCTTAGTAAACTGCGCTTCGCCGATGACATTGCATTGCTGAGTAACTCGGGGGACGAATTGCAACTCATGATTACGGAGTTAGACAAGGAGAGCAGAAAGGTGGGTCTTAAAATTAATCTGCAGAAAACGAAAGTAATGTACAACAACCTCGGCAAGGAGCAGTGCTTCGAGATAGGTAATAGTGCACTTGAAGTTGTAAAAGACTATGTCTACTTAGGGCAGGTAATAACCGCAGAGCCGAACCACGAGATTGAAGTAACTAGAAGAATAAGAATGGGGTGGAGCACATTCGGCAAGCACTCTCAAATTATGACAGGTAGATTGCCACTATACCTCAAGAGGAAGGTATATAACAGCTGTATCTTGCCGGTACTTAGCTACGGAGCAGAAACCTGGAGACTTACAAAGAGGGTTCAGCTTAAATTGAGGACGACGCAGCGAGCAATGGAAAGAAAAATGGTAGGTGTAACCTTAAGAGACAAGAAGAGAGCAGAGTGGATTAGGGAACAAACGGGTGTTAAGGATATCATAGCTGAAATCAAGAAGAAGAAATGGACATGAGCAGGGCATGTAGCGCGTAGACAGGATAACCGCTGGTCATTAAGGGTAACTGACTGGATTCCCAGAGAAGGGAAGCGGGTTAGGGGGAGACAGAAGGTTAGGTGGGCAGATGAGATTAAGAAGTTTGCGGGTATAAATTGGTAGCAGCAAGCACAGGACCGGGTTAACTGGCGGAACATGGGAGAGGCCTTTGTCCTGCAGTGGACGTAGTCAGGCTGATGATGATGATGATGATGATGATGATGATGATGTAACTTCAGTGCAGGGACTTAAGCCCTTCCAGGTCAGATGGTTCACCTGACCAATGAAGTACTACGAAACCAGAGGCTCGCGTGGGGAAAAAAAAATTCCCCACCACATCCTCAACTCGGTAAAGCCGCACAGGTATACCCTGGCGCCGCTTACAAACGCTATCTTATCCCAACCCACACGTACCCTCTAAAATTGACTCTGACAAGTACCACTCACACACATGCCGGCTAAGGAACACTCATCTATAGGTACACCCTATCATATGGCATGGGAACGCCAGAGCAACCCATCCAATACAGATGTCCTTATGGATTTCAGTAGAGAAACGTGGGAGGCTGCACTGTCCAGCCTAGACTGGGGGGTCTTAGAGGCCTTGGTGGTTCGCGCAAGGAGCAGAGCGTGAGCCAATGGAGTCCCGGATTAGAGACTCTCCCCCCATTCATCAATGTATATAGCAAAGTTTTGCAGCGAAAGCTGTATATGACTAGGAGAAACGAAAAACTGTCCGGCAGCGGTGTCACGAGCGGTCTCCGTTCACTTTCGAATCATTTACGTCGTTCTCAGCGTTGTACGCAAGCACATGCACCATTGACTGCGTTGTGAGTGACGTCCTCGTCCCCACGCGCGCATCAGGTTATCCTGAAACCTTCCACAACGGTATGCCACGGACAACTTTCGAAGAGCGCCGACAGTAGAAACGTGAGAGCTTGCAATCGCCGGGCCTATGATGCAGCGCAACTTATTTTTAGCGCACACTGACACACGGACAAAAAAAAAAAAAAAAAGACGGGCACAACATCAGCGCTTCTTCCCACATGCGGACGACTGTATGTGGGGCAGACTGGTCGCTGCATAAATATTCGCCTAAGGCAGCACCAGTCATCTTTTAAAGGGCAGGCCACTAACGCATTTGGCCTTACACTCTGCAAAGTGCGGATGCGAGGCACACTTTTCAAATACAATCACCTTGTTTAGGCACCATGATCGCACCGCACGAGAGATCGCGCAGGCATGCATTTCACATCAACATTAGGCAATGATCCTGTATCAGCCACTCGTCAGTGACAATTTTCGAAGAAGAAGTGTCACTGCTAAAGTTGATAGTGAACACATGAGATATGGTACGATAGACATGCATTTGAATTTACGACGGTGCGCGCAGTGGGCAGAGGGTGACTACATTATTACATAAATGTTCCTTTTCTGGATAAAACCTTCAGTTGATATATAGAAGCGCTGGTGTAGTACTCTTATTTTCTTTGTCCGTGTGTCAATGTGCGCTAAAGATAAGTTACGATGCACTCATATACCAACTAGCTCGTCTTTCAATATTACTTCCAATGATTTAATCCTGGCACTAAAACAGGCCCGGGAGGCCGAGTGCCGCCAGTAAGTGCCTACCGATGATCCGGCAGTCTTCCAAGCCGCGCTAAATCGCGAACGGTAATGCAAGCGCCAGTGGCAGGCCGATCCTGCAAACCGAGCCGCCAATCAAGCTCGCGATGTCAAACGCTTGCAACAACGCCGCGCCGAACAATGAATGCGTGGTTATTGAAAAAAAGGGAAAAAGACACCTAATCAGTGGCTACGCGGAACAAGGAGCGTTGTGCGAACATGATGATTGCAGGAGCGCGTTCACTGGCACGAACGCTCGCTTTAGGCGGGAGTTTCTCCCCCGGCACTTTGGCTTTTGGTTACGATGTCTATGAGTATACCTGTGGTTCGAGAAGAACCACTGTGAATACCACATTGCGAAACGAATTTAACCGCTCATTGCACTCCATGACCGGGATCATGTGAGGCAGTATATATGTGCGATGCGTGAAATAAACACTGTGGTAACCCAAGCGAAACGTTTGTCTAACCTAATCAAGAATGGCGAATATGTAACCAATAATTGTGAAAGGCTTCAGTGCCACGTTGGGTTGAACCCACTGCTGAACACCGGGGCCGCACGTTTCAGCTGTGGCTGGTTAACCATTTGTACGGAATGTTCGGGTGGTAATTTTTTTTTTCATCCATTCATCTCCTTGAGGAGCATGCACGCGTATTTACACTGTAATCGAATCAAATCAAATCAAATCAAGTATTGTTATTTCATAATAAGATGTACAAAAAAGGACATACAGAAGGAGGTCCCGTAGTATACACTGAAATAAAGGAGGCGTTGTCACAACCAACCAACACAGCCTAACTACGCATTTCTAAAAGTTAATTCGAGCGCGAACACACGACGCGATCACTCACACACGCACACACCCAGACATCAAACACACACAGTGTACGTGTGTGAGTGATCGTGTCGTGTGTTCGCGCTTGAATTAACTTTTAGAAGTGTTGTACCAACTAGCCCAACAACAAGTTCTTTTACTAACTACGCATACTCTATGCAGTACTTAGAAGAAGAAGAGTGTGGGTTCTCACCTTGCTGTCGTCCCTTGCAGCAGTCGACACCGTATTGCCGGACTGAAGAGCGCCACTGTCGCACGAAATATCGCTGAATAGCACAACTTGTAGTGAATAAGCGAAAAAACAGATGCCCCCGGAACACGAGTGGGAGCTGCCCTGTTTCACTAGGCGCCATGGCTGGTTTGACTATGACGTCGCATCGCCGATGTCGCTTGGTGGCGGAACGTTCTTTCAAAAGTTTTCAGTTTATCTGCAAAAAAATATCTGTGCTCACGAAGAAAAGAGATAAAAAACAAACAAACTTTACATTTATGTTGCACACACCTCTTTTTTTAGTTTTTTTCTTGCGCTGCTAGCGCCAGAACTACGCTTACGACAGCTTGTGTTCTCCGGCATCAAGATTCCCGTGATTTGACACGAAAATCTCGAATGCTATTTGGGCGAGGAGGTGGCGGGAAGGGCTTGGTCCTCTTATCACTGAGTGTCCGCTCTTGGCCCATTTCCCTTTCTCTAGGGCATTGTCATGAAATTTTTTGGTACTGGAAATAAACCCAACTTTGAAAGACACGAAATGGCTTTGCTTAGCGTTTTTCATTTTTTTTTGTAAGCCTCTCTTCAAGAAGTTCCCGTTTGTGAATGGGAACGAGACTGCATTGCACTGTTCTCTAAGAAAAAAAAAGGAGTAAGCAATATTCTTTTTAGAGGGTCTTGACGTGTAAATTGACGTGTACAGCACTTGTAAATGAAGACCACATTTTTTGTACCACATCAATGAGAACTAACAGACAATCGGATGCTGAAGAAAGTGGGGGGGATGTTATTAGAAATTACTTTAATACGTAAACATGAGCAAAAAGAAAAGTGGACGAAAATATAGCTTGCCATCGGCAGGGGCCGAACCTGGGACCTTCGAATACCGAGTCCGATGCTCTACCACTGAGGACGGAAGAATGACCACCGTCGTAGCTCAGTGGAGCATCGGATGAAACGCGTTACTCGAAAGTCACAGATTTGGTCTCTGCCGATGGCAAGTGATCTTTTCGTACACTTTTCTTTCTTCAAATTTATATATTCTACAATTGCTTCTAATGGCATTCCGTATACACTTTTCTTGGCATCATTGTCTGTTAGTTTTCATCTATACCAGGCGGCTGCATTTCTGATGGAGGCGGAAATGTTGTAGGCCCGTGTGCTCAGATTTGTGTGCACGTTAAAGAACCCCAGGTGGTCTAAATTTCCGGAGCCCTCCACTACGGCGTCTCTCATAATCATATAGTGGTTTTGGGACGTTAAACCCCACATATCAAATCAATCAAATCAATTTTCATCTATACCACTTTAAAGATGCGCATTAACTCCTTCTTCGAGGGCCGCGCTTGCTATGACTTTCCAAGAGAGTGTAACTATTCCAGGATAGATTTAACGGCTATCTCTAAAATTAAAGTTATGCATGTGAAAAGTTACGACTAGCCAGAAAAAGTAACATTACTCTTCTTTTTTTCTTAGACTGCATTTCATAACCAACGGGAGCGAATGCTTTTTAGTTACATTGTGCCATAGGGACTGGTGCACAATGCGGTACAATTACATCACGCAGACTTGTACACATTGCGGAAAGTAAGTAACGTATTACACATTCTCCCTTTAAAATGGAAATAGTTTCAGTCGTCAGTCACGTCTCCAGAAAAGTAGCTAAGGAATTGAGGAAATGTAATCGATTACTTTGCGTTGCTTACCTTGAAAGCTTTATTGCCGTAACACAACAACGTAAGCTTTCTCAAACTATACGGCGAGCTACTGCAGGGGCTTGCATTGTAGAGGGAAGGCCGGAGGCTTGCGTGGGGGCCGGAATGCTTACTGTGGCTTCTGCAAGTTGTTAACTTTCAACAGGAGTTTTTTTTTTGAATTTTTCGAAGCTGATTTTTATAAGTTTTATTGACAGCGGCGACCTGTCAGTGTTCGTCTTCTGATGCATCAGCGGCGGGCCCTGCATAGTTATGATGGGCTCGGCCCGGGCGTAATTTCCGTCGATGACACCTCATCAACTGTGAGGCCCACGGAACGACTTTCACATCTCCCATATACTCTAAACCTTTAACCACTTTTTCTAAACACCTCGTTGAGAGACTCTCCATGCATGAGCTGGAACCTGGAGGGAAGGGTGGTATTATAATGCAAGAATACCTTGAGCATCCCCTCGTAGTTGCGCATTTCTTCGATGCCAGAGCCCAGGTCCCCTATGAAACGTCGTTGCTTTGTTGTCGCAGGAGCTCGAGTAAGGTTTTGCAAATAAGGCCACGAATGGGACGAAATAATAGGCTTAAGTGGAAGCTCCCGTTTGACAGGATGGATGGTTTTTGCAGAGTGATTGCATTTTTTTTAAACGAGAACTGCCGTATAAAATGGTTACGAACTTGATTTAAAAAAAAAGTAATTGATTACCGGTAATCAGTTGCAAGAAGATGTATTTGAATCGCCTACAATGCTACAGTTTCGAAACTGTAATCGATTATACTACATAATTAAAAGAAAATGAAATGTGTGTTTAGAGAAAGTGTTTAGCGATTTCGAGTACTTCGTACTCAACTATAGGAGAGCAAGGAGCCGTCCAATTAAAAGGGCTTAAACCACCAAGGAAGTATTCAGTAAAGTGTAATTGATTAAATGTAATCGATTACTTGTAACGCGTTACGTACAACTCACGGCACCCGCTGTATGTCTCTAAGCAGATGGTGAAATCAGAGTGTGTCACCGTAAACACTTGAAGCAGCCTTCCCCGAGCTATGAATAAACCATGTCAAAACCATGGAATGATACACAGTATGATCGTATTTCGAAATGTGTTTTTACTAAAAAAATATCTTGTTTATTTATAAATATGTAACAATAAACAACCAGGCAACAGCATTTTTACATGAAGCATACAGCTGACAGAATTTCAAGGGCTTTCTTGTGTGTATGTCTCGAAGTATCTATTTTCAGGAACCGCGTAGGCGTGTAGTTTGCCAGTATGAAGTGGAGATCCACGTTGGCTTTACTGCAGTGACTACGAGATGGTCGGACGAGGCTGATCTTGAAGGCTTGCTGCTCGTCCCATTGCCACCCATTATCCGCAGTTCAACTTACGGGCTTCCTATTTCTTGAAGGCAGCGAACGCGGTGCCACCGGTCGGGTGCACGGTGTGGTGCTCGTGGTGGTGGAACTCGTGGTGCGGGGTGTGGACGTCACCGAATGCCGTCTGCACGACACGGTTGTTGATGAACGGTCCCCTCTGGACAACCGTACGGGACGTGGGCTGGCCATAGCCGTACCCGTAGCCGCCGAGGCTGGTGAGGCCGTAGCCATAGCCACCACCATAGCCGGCACCATAGCCAGCACCATAGCCGGCACCATAGCCGCCACCATATGTTGCGAGTCCGGATCCGTACGTGGCTACTCCCGTTCCAACTGTGCCGACTGTTCCGACGGTTCCGACGCCGTAGCCAAGACCATAACCGGCCCCGTAGCCGAGACCGAGACCATAACCCGCACCGTAACCGAGACCAGTGGTGTAGCCAAGGCCGAGGCCGCCGCCGTAACCATAGCCGGTGACTCCATGGCCCACGACGGTCGTAGTAGCAGGGGCGGTGACGGAGACCGCAGGTGCGTGTGCCACAGCGACTGCCGGGGCAGCAGCTACGGACACGGCTGGAGCAGCGGCTACGGACACAGCTGGAGCAGCGGCCACAGAGTAGGACGGTGCGGCGTAGGCTCCGTATGCTCCAAGGGCACCGTAGGCGGCAGTACCGTAAGCAGCACCTCCGTAGGTTGTGGCACCGTAAGCTCCGAGGGGCCTGGAGGCAACCACGTGACTAGCACCAACGCCGTAACCATGAGCGCCGGCTGAGTGGACGGACACGACGTGTCCCGTCTGTGGATCGTAGACTCCGGAGTCGTGGTCACGCGGCACCACGTCCGTGTTGTGCCTGATGAACGTGGAATGGTGCGTGGAGCCGTCAGGGTGGGCAATGGTGTGCGAGAATCCCTCGGTGGCCGGGTGCAGGCCACCGGCGTTGACGGCGCTCCAGAACGCCAGCACGTTGAGGATCAAAAGCTGCACCTGCGAAGATAATTGGAATGGAATTCCTTAGATGAGGAAAGCGATAACTGTGGCGCCGCGTGTTGAGCCTGAGTTATGATTCTTTGATAGGATCTGGAAAAAGCAGATTAGTCTTTAACAAAACTGTGGGTGCTTATTAAGTGCGTGTGATAGAAAATGTACGAAAGTTCTCACAAGCAGCGATGAAGAGCTACTATTTGGAAACCACTGATAAAATAAACTCCTTATTGTACTTTTTAATATCAAAGAACGCTTCTAGTCGCTCAATTAGAAGCAAGCAGGCGAAGAGGTAGTTGTCTTGCTGATGATCGGTTGAATTTTTTTGTACGACAATTCGAACACTCAAAAATCGTTAGGTAGTATCCAGAAGTAACGTTGCTATAGTTTCTCATTCAAAAAGTACGAGACGCTTGGTGAACCGTTCAATCCAAAGAAAATCCGAAGGTCAGCACGATTCATCAAATGATCCTCAACTTACTCCGTTGAAAGCAGCCATGTTTGGTGAGGGGAAAAAAACGAACGACGATACCACTGACGATATACTCTTCCCGTAGAAGCCCGACAGTCGGAAGCTGCGCTTATATACCGGCACCTCGTCGACCAGAGAGGGCCGAGAGAGCAGAAGACGATGTGTGCCTCTGGAAAGAGGAGGTTCACGGGAATCCCGTATCTCGCTTAATCTCGGATAATCCTCCCTCGACGCTGAATTGAAGCGCCCACAAAGGACGCGCCAGCGCCTCGCATCTGATCTGCACGCTCTTCACGTGCGATCACCTCGAAGGGAACACAGAGCGAGTTTTCTTTTCGATTGAGCGAGTGCACGGAAGCGGCGGCTGCGTAGATAGAGCTTGGCGCTGCAGGGCCACAACGGTGAGCTTGGCTCGCTCGCTGCAACGCCCGTTCTTCTCCACCCGTTCCTTACAGAGCTCCTCCTCCGATTCAGATTTATCTGTCTCAGGCATCGGTCGCCCACTCTAGTATGGATTCTCACATTCCTTCCTTTCCTGTGTACCGAAACGATAACGAAGGCTTTCACATTTGCCATCGCAGAGACAATCCCTGGCGAGGATTTATTGTAATTTTTTTCGCGTTTACCAGCGGGTATTTTTTCTGTGTGTGTGACCTATTAGTTCTTTTCTTTGTCAGTAGTTGTACTCGTTTCATGTTGAAGTGCCCGTGGAAACAACGAAACTTTATTTTTTTTTTACCTCGGCGAAACCTCATTTGCATAAAACATAGACAGCGCCAGGTTTCAATCGCAAGCAAGGTCGATCATGCATTATTTACTCCCTCCCCTCGCTCCCCTAACAAAAAGCGAACAAGGAGAACCAAATAAACCAGCGCTTCTTTAGCAGCACCGGCTTCTGTGCGGCATATATTCTGTTGACCTTGCATCGCCTTTAGTCGCAGTACTGTCAGCGCCGAGGAAAGAGTGGTTGTAGGAGAGTTTCCGCAGCACAAGCGTTGCAACCGCGATTCGAGCGTGAAAGTTCCGTCGTGCAGGGTCAATGGACCATGGGTAATATACGTAATCAAGGAAGCTTGACGCTTCTGTAACAACAATAAATAGACCTTGTGTGACATGGTTCTGAGGGTATCGCCGTTAGATTCAGCGTCGCTTTTCTCTTTTTAAGTTATCTTAACAGCGGAAGAAACAGGTACGAATAAAGAGATAATTAAAAGAAATAGACAGCAAGACAGAAAGAGAAAGAATGAGTAACAAGGAGAGACAAAGAAAGAAAGACAGGGGCGACATGGAAAGAGAGACAGAGATAAAAAAGAAAAAAAAAACAAAACAACGTAGACCAAGACGGAAAGAGGCAAATGAAGACAAACAAAGAAAGAGGAAGCAGAGAGAGAGAGAGAGAGAGAGAGAGAGAGAGAGAAAGTGAATAGGGAAGAACTAAATAAAAGTAGAAAGATAAAGAAATATGAACAAATAAAAAAAGGAATCTAAAGGAACAGATCAACCAAGAAGATGAAAGAAATAGAGAGAAAGATAAGAAAGAAAAAAATGTAAAGAGAAACAAGGAGGGCCTCCCAGCTCAGCTGTCCTTCAGGCTTGAAACCCCTTAGTGCTAAGTTGCCATAACTTGTACCGAGTAGTTTTATTTAGAGTGTAGGGAGCCCAACATTGAATAGCGAATTTCATCGTGCTCTATCATGCGCGCGTGTTCGTGACGTGTCGAAACTCGTCAGTAGGGCAGTTCCAAGACGGCATTGTCTTCCTTTCGTCTTCGCATAATTCTTTGAATTTTCTCGCAGGCACGGAGCGAAGTAGGACGCGGTTGCGCTCTTCCTTATCCGAAGTTCTATCACGGTGAAAGTACTCCAGTCCGGGTCACAGAACGAGCAAAAGAAACATTTCGCTTCGAAAAAGATCGCTCGATCTGCATTATAAAAATGCTCGGTCAAGGACGAAATGTCTTAGAGCGGAAAAAACATGCAATAGGTGCGGCGTATATATTATGGCTTTCCATTCCGCTACCCCGGAGGCTCAGCTACTTTACCACGCACAATTTTTTGTTTTTTTATCAAGATTACTGAGTATTGAGGAGACATTTTTCTTTTTTTTTCATTGATTTCTTAACAGCGCATTTCACGTCCCTTGCATAACTTTATAAGACCTGAACCACTTAATGTAGCAGCCGTCAGTGCTTTACACAGGATATCACAGACTTCCCGTGAGTCATTGTCCGCGCGATAATCCAGAGTGATAGTGTCATTTACCGTGTATATGGAAGACTTGCATGTTCGCTCATATCTTGCACATGCGCCTTGAACTTATATAATCAGATTACACAAGCTAATGCTAGCATAAACTCGGGAGAAACAAATTTCATTAGCTGATTGATGATTGATTTGTGGGGTTTAACGTCCCAAAACCACCATTTGATTATGAGAGACGCCGTAGTGGAGGTCTCCGGAAATTTTGACCACCTGGGGTTCTTTAACGTGCACCCAAATCTGAAAAGAATTTCATTAGCTAATGTCACATTCCTGAAATTTTCGCTCGTCAATAATTGAAGTGTTCAGAAGACAATATCGGTGATGCCACAATGAGCCTCAGTAAACAAGCTTCGATTGATATGTGGGGTTTAACGTCACAAAACCACCATATGATTATGAGAGACGCCGTAGTGGAGGGCTCCGGAAATTTCGACCACCTGGGGTTCTTTAACGTGCACCCAAATCTGAGCACACGGGCCTACAACATTTCCGCCTCCATCGGAAATGCAGCCGCTGCAGCCGGGATTTGAACCCGCGACCTGCGGGTCAGCAGCCGAGTACCTTAGCCACTAGACCACCACGGCGGGGCAGTAAACAAGCTTCGAAGCGCCGTATAGTAGAAATTCGTCATTTGTCCTATCCTCCTCGCTGTTTTCACGGACACTACAGAGAAGTGCCAAGTTAGCTTGCGCTAATGCAGTAGATAATCAAGAAACATATTTGTCAGTTTAATAATAATAAATTGATTATTAAAATGAGGCGAAAACGTTTTTATTCGTCCTTTTGCTACGAAACCCCAACACAGTTACATCAGGTTTACGTCGCGGATCTCGGCGACAAAAGACTTTTCAAGTTCTGAACTCTTCCGCCCGAGTAAGAATTCTTGAAATATTGCTAAGCTCAGTGCTCAGCCGTTTTAGAATGCATCTACCATTGGACTGCATGTGCTGATCTGTAAGTGGACTACCATGCTGTTTATCTCCAAAAAGGACTACATCTGTAAATTAACTAAGCGCGAACGAATGAATCCTAACTATAACCTTAGTCTCTTTGCAGGACTAAGAGCACGAGGGAGTAATAAAAGCATAGCGCCCTGACGGTTGGCACACAGTAACTATTTCTTTTGTTTTATAAGAATGCAGTGCACAGAAACCGAACATAGTTCGAGCTCCCGTTGCAAATATCTACGGCGGACTCATGCCTCCACTCGTACAAATGCACCATAACCATAATCGGGCTAATTATCAGCTGTATGTTGATCGATGTGCAACTTACCATCTCCCACAGGCTAGCCCAATTGCGTTCATCTATCTCCAGCATGCCTGCACTGACTTCGTCGTAAGCTCTGGTCGCCACAAGACAGAGGTGTACGACCACAATGGCATCGCCAAGTCACAAAATGCGGAGGAAAGCCACCTCCTTTCCCAAGAGAGACTGCCATTCATCCATCTTCTGGGAGTCTGGATGACCGCACTAAGGCATGAGGTAGAAGACAATGATTACTTGTCTCAGGGAGCAAAACAGTCACTCGAAGTTCGTCATCCGAAACGTCATTCTACGTACCGCAGCCGTCGGGAGAAGAATCAGAGCAAGGAGCGGGACTTTCTCCGTACTCGACTTCTACCTGCATGTGCTCGTACGTACTATACGCACCATCCACGCCTCCCAGGAAAGCGATCACATTGGTCAGCGAGGAACGCTCCGCAAAGCACCCCGTCGAGTTCGTTAGGAATGGGAAAATAGAGATGAGCTTTTGTAATGCTGAGCAATAAGACTGCCGGCCATGTAAGCGTCGTTTTGGCTATGTTACTGCTAAACTAGTGCACAAGTAAATACAATATATTTTCGCAAGTGTGCTTTTCCTCTAGGGCGTATAAACAACACTAGATGCAAGAATTATCCAAGAAAATTACTTAAGTCACGGGTTCTACCCCAGCCGTGCCGGTTGCATTACGATAGAGATAAAATGCTATAGAGGCCCGTGGGCTGTACGACGTCAGTGCACGTTAAAGAACACCATATCGTCCAAATTTTCGGAGCCATCCTCACATGCATATCGTGGTTTTTGAATACTCCCCCTCCCCTCCCCCTTACCCCGCCAAAGTATCATGATTATTTTGCACAAGGAAGAAAGAAGCATGCTCTAGCAAGAAGTTAGCTTCTTTTCTACGTAACATTTCCTTAGCTTTGCTGTTATGATTTCTATGCGTGTGTTTATGTTATTTAATTAGCACTATGTTCGGAGCAGCTGTTCTTTATTTCTCTCTCTTATTTGCTCCCACGAGCAGGGCCAACAGGCATTGCGTGATTATTATTATTATTATTATTATTATTATTATTATTATTAATATTATGTTCGAGTACATAGAAAACATGAAGAAAGAGGAAATATGAAGCGAACAGGCTGACAACTGCCACCTATAGGGGCACAACGCCTGCCTGCTCCTTTGGGAAGGGGAGGCGCGTGAGTGCAGCCCAAGGTAAGGCGAAAAAATTAACAGCATATCCTCGGAATAAATGTTGATGAGTCGTGCCGAAGCGTCCGTTCTTCCGTCCTTCCATCCATACGGGCGTCCGTTCTTGCGTCCGTTCGTGCGTCAGTCCATCCTTACTTGCGTCCGTTCGTGCCTGCGTTCGTGTGTCCGTCCATGCGTCCGTCTGTGCGTGAGTCCGTTCATCTAGTGAACACTTCAAGTACCGCCATATCGCTTCTTTTTATCATATATTGATCATATACAAGTACTGCCATCCAGCGGAAAATTCAAGGACTAAACGAGAGTATGTGCTACATTTTTGCTGTCAGAGCTTCGTTAACACTGGGAGCGTGATAACGACGCCGTTGGCTACGTTTTTCGTAACATGTGGACATGCGGATATGTGCTCGAGGGTGGGTATGTGCCACTGGTATGCGGGTATGTGCCACAACGGGGGACGCACATGCCGCGCAATAAGGAGCTTCGCCCCTCATATCCGAAGCCGGCCTACCAAATACCTCACGCGGCCGCGTTCTTGAGAATTCCCGCTAGGCGCCACACGCGATCGCATCGCGACGCCGGCCTCATCCTTTTCTATTACGCGATTTCACCGCAAGGCTTCGTGCCCGTTCACATACAGCGAACTCCCGTTGTCGCGTAGCGTCTATGCAGCAACGTGCCTAGCGGCAATCGACATTGAGCTCGCTTCCAGCCAGTTGCTGCCTTTCAGTAGCGACCCCGAGCCCCTCGTTACCGATAGGCCACCCGCGATCTCTTCCATGTGCAACTCACGTTGCTCTTCCTGTCGAGAAGGAGAGGAAACTTGTTTTTGTTCTTGCTTTTCTCGAAAAGCGCTCTCGCGACCTTGATGAGGCGAGGAGAAAGTGCAACTCCACCCACGATTTCGTAAACAACCGGTATGGTCTTGCTGTCGTAGCCCGTGCGTCTGTTATGCGGACGGTATTGTGTTCGGTTCCGAGAGTGCTGCCGGGCCACCGCCAAGTCATCAAATCGGGGGTCGATTGTGCAGAAATAGCTCGAGTGTAACAAACGCGCTTTTAAGGCGAAAACAACATATACCTTATAAAAACAAATGGCGGCCTATCCACGGAGTGAATGATGGATAGTGGAACGAAGCATCCGTCCGTCCATTCGTTCTTGCTTCCGTCCATCCATGCGTGAGTCTGTATGGCCGCCCGTGAGTCCATCCGCCCGTCCGTGCGTGTGTCTGTTCGTGCGTCCGCACGTTCATCTGTGCGTCCACCCCTGCTATCGTCCATGCATCCGCTCCTGCGTCCGTCCATGCGTCCATCCGTCCGTGCAGCCATCCGTGCGTCCGCCCATGCATCTGTCTATGTGTCCGTTCGTCCACCCTTTCAACACTCCTAGTACCACCATCTCGCATCTTTTCATCATATATTCATCGTATAGAAGCACTGAAATCCAGCGGATATTCCAAGGACTGAACTAGAGGAGACACATGCACACTTTCTTACGGCTTGCGCTTCGTGTCTACTTCCCACCTTTAAACACCTCGAGTTCATGGTATATACTGGTTCACTGTATTCATGGCACTGCGGCCTAACACTCGCTAAACCTTTCTAAAACCTAGGAGGTTACGCCCAGCGAGTATAACGTAGCAACCCTTTTTTGTCTTCTGTGCATTGTTGAACAATAAAAAATTTGCAGCGTGCGCGTTAACTAAAAGCCGAATTCTCCTGTCTCTCATTCTCCCTTAGCAGCTATTGGCATGTGCACTGAGCACTATCTTTTATTGTTCAACAACGCATGGAAGAAATCTCTCACAGGCACCCGACCTTGGAGGTCAAAATGTCATACTTGTTACACACTACTACAACGGCTACGAGGGACGAACGGGTGCCGCTATAAGGAGCTTCGCCCCTAAAGTAATAATATCTGGGATCCCAAAGCAGCGATATAATAATGAGGAGACGCCACAGAGGACGGCTTCGAAAACCTTGACCATCTGGTATTCTTTAACGCGCGCTGAAATCACACAGTACACAGTCCTGTGCCATTTCGCCTCCATCAAAATTCGACCGACGCCGCAGGGCTCGAACCCGCGACCTTTGGACAGCCGAGCACAACGCAAACGTTGAGCGTCGGTAGCGTCAACAAGAGTGATTAAAAAAAATTATGACGTGATGACGGTGCAATATGACGTCGTTATTACGTCACAAATCCCCAGGATTCGACGACGTCATACTGATGTCACTACGGCGTCAAATAACGTGACGGCTTCACAAGACATCGTCGCTTGTTCTAATGTGGGTGGGCCGATGATGGAGGTAAGGGGCAGGAGAAAATCAGAAGAGGATCAGAAAGCTTACGGAAGGGAGTGGCGGAGGACCAGCTCATACAAAGCCACTGTACATGGAACCTTTACGGAGCATATACAGTGACTTCAAACACGTCGAAGAAAAGAACAGCAAGGTGGCTTTCACCTTCAAGTCGTTAAGCGAATGCAACAGAGACCCCATGAATTTGTGCATTGTGCGTCGGTGTTTTTCTGCAACGCATAAGCGAGTGCAGCTCAGCGTAGTTTGGGGAGAGAGGGTGGTGAAAGGAGAAAGTAGAGGCCACCTTCTCAATAAATAGCTACCTAGAACAACGACTACCAGTTGGGGCACCTCTGCACCCATTAGATAGAAGGATGATACTGGGAATCGAGCCCGGTAGCTCCCGCAATGGAGGCAGATGCTTTAACCACTCGGCCACCACTGCTGGTGTGTATGAATGAGTGCCTTGAGATTGTGGCCTTCCTTATTCGCTCTCCTCTATACATTTTGCTTCGTCACCACTCCTATCCACGCTGTACCAAGCTGCGTAATGGTTTGCAGAAATTAGTGACCTTTCAAACTTCAGCGCACTATCTTTCGTAAACATAAAGAGTGGAATCGACCACTCATTCAACTAATTCAGCTTGTCTTCCGAGAGAAAGTATCTTTGTTATTCAACTAATTAAGCTACAGAGCCTTAGCTTGAGCACATTTGAACAAACAGCACTGTTTGTTGTGGAGTTCTTACAAATACTGTTTCGTTTGTTTCGCTATATGTAGTTGCCAAGGATCTTCCACGGCTACCTTTGACTACCGGACCTCCAGGTGTACATAAATACTTTGTAACTCAATTACTGTGAGACATGTAAAACAACTGTAAAAACATTGTCTGGGTGTAGCTGGGGATACCAGAGTGCAGCGTATCTGCATGGGAACGGGCCGTATATCCAAGCTGAGAAAAAGTGCCGCCATATCCACGAAGTGAATGATGATGAGTGGGCGAAGCTCTGGAGGAAAACCTGGTAAACCATGAATCTTCCGTACATTTTGCCTACTCGATTTTATTACAATGCTCCCCCTAGCGTACGTCACCGCACTAAATCGAACGATTGCCTTCCACCAATGACACGTGTCATATGTGACATCATTCCTATTTTATAACATCTCGCATCTTTCATCATCAACTACAAGTACCGCCGTCTAGTTCATAACATCTTGCATCTTTTCATCATCAGCTACAAGTCCCGCCATCTAGTGAGCACTGAAAGAACTAAACGAGAGGTAGCTACATGCAGGAGACGGAGCCGCCATCTAGTGAACACTGCAAGAACTAAACGAGAAGAGGCGACATACAGGAGACGGTACCGCCATCTAGTGGACACTGCAAGAACTAAACGAGAGGTGGCTACATACAGGCTACAGGGGACGCACAGCCCACGCCCTAAGGAGCTTCGCCCCTAAAAAGTATTCTGTGTGTTTACCGTTTCCATACTGCTGCGTTGAGCATTTGTCGATAACTATACAGCTTTGCAGTGCCTCTCTGTGTCACAATAGACAGCACTGACTGTAGTATAATTGGTGTTTGTGCAAATAGTCACCACGTGTTATCAGTTGGCGTCAGGTGGTCTCATCTACTCCAACAAAGTTTGAACCTCGTAGCAACGTTTGCATTCGTATAGATATCCTGAATGTCATCAAAGAAAATGAAACGGGTTTGTAAGACACTGTTGTCTACGAGTTGTTTGTGTGTGAGATGTAGACGACACTTCTCAAACGTTCACGAAGGAAATATATCGGGGCAGTCAAAAGGAATGCTTCATGACAACGATGATTATGCGTTTCCTGGACATGCGCATCACATTGATTTTTCAGAATGCTAGCGCTTTGATTAGTCGCGCTTAGATCCGATTGATGACTTAGCGTCAGTATTATATTTAGCATAGGGTGCGAAAACAGGCATAAGAAATAACTCGCTATTTCTGTTATTGTAAAAAAAAATTGAAAAAAAATGAAAGTATAGACTACCTTTCACACCGCATGAATTTCGTGTTTAGCAGGTATATCTGATGAGGTCTCACTAGCCACCAGAAAACGTAGATCTGATCAGATAGTAAGTCAAAAAAATTTTTACATCCCCTGGAATGCTTTTATTGCTTTCATATATAGTACCACTCTTCAATGCGTCACATTTCTCGAAACAATATTCTTTGTAGAGTCGTTACACGCTTGTCTTCGGTGGAGACACTGCTTTTTTCCGGCGCCGTTTATTCCCGTGGATGGAGCACTGTTGCGCTGCGATCGCTTGGGCAACCTGGACTCCGTTCCCTGCACAAAGAAAGGTCATCGCACAAAATTCAGGGACGCGCATAGTGGCATTGAAGGTCGAGTCGATCGTTCGCATCACCGATCTCTGACGACGGTCCCGTTGCAGCGAGGGTCCCGTTGCAGTCTTGTACTTTGGGACCCTCTTCTGTATATTTTACTCCTTGTAACATTCTTTTATGACATGATAATAAACTGATTGATTGATTGACTCGCGATAGCTATCGGGAGTTGAGTGCTGTACGCGGACGCCTGGCAACCTGTCAACGGCCCGTGGTTGCCAGATGGTGAACAACCGCATGGAGGATGTCGCACGCTGAGTTTAATAATAACCGTATGCACCAGACCAGCGAGAAGTATAGAACACGAAATGCCTGCGGAACTTGAAGGCAGAAACGTGCTCACGTAGCAGGGGACACCTAGTCACTTTTTTTTTTTTGGGGGGGGGGGGGGCGCAAGGTCAACTCTATACAATAGTTTAAAAGGAGCGCAGGCTGCAACAAACCTTCACCCACCCCCGTTCCCTGTGAAGGAGAAAATCCTGAGCAAGCGTTATTCAAAGACATCAATTTTTAGTGCACACTTGGCTTTGTCTTCAGCGACCATAAGTGAACGTTAAATAGTATTTAAACAAAAATAACTAATAATTTCATTAAGTATCATACACTTAAAAACAGCACACGCAAAGCTGGGAACAATGCCAATGGCCAGCGATGACGATCATTTTCACCTAAGGTGATGGAGACGGAACTGCTCGCCAATAAATTGCTTCAACGCTGGCAGTGACCTAGCTATTGAAGTGTTTTGGAGAGTCGGAACCCTTCCTCCCTTCCCTTGACCCAAAGGTCGGATTCTTTCTTCCCTGAAAAAAAAAAAAAACCTGGCAACGCGCCCCTAGTTGCTGAAGTGTATTGTTGAACCAAAGAATACGCCGAGCCAGCGTTGCTGACTCCCTTTAGCTGAGTCGGAAAGTATGCTCGATCGAATTAGGCCACAATAACACGAAAAAAAGAAGCTTGAAAAATGGGGATCCCATGAGCTGGCCGGATAAAGATGTCTTTGTGACGAGCGTCCCATGTTAACAGCCGTTAATCAAGAAAACGTGCACTCACCTGTACAGCTGGAGCCTTTACCCGCTTCCGGCTATACGCTTAGGCGAGCTCTACTTTCCAACCACGTGAAGCGGTGCAGCGGCGGCAACGGGATGCGTCTGGGCGAGTGACGTGTACGTGTACGAGTAGGCAGGCAATGCCGCTGCCAATACGGGAGCTGGCGCAGGGTGAGCTACGACGGGGTGGTGAACCAGCGGCGCGTGGTGCAGGACATACGGTGCTGGAATAGGGGCAGCAGCCACCAACGGGGCCGCCGGCACTGCCGCGGGCAGCACACTGGCGTCGCAGACGCACGCAGCAGCGACGAAGACGAACACGAGCTGCAGCTGAGAGTAAGAGGAAATTATGCAACGACAGAGGGCAATAAAAGGATCACATCACAAAAGAATCTTAAAACGCCCCTATAAAGCTTATAGTTTCCTTCAGTATTTACTGGTGCGAACAGTGGCACCACGTTCGTTCAGTCATCATGGGAAATATGGGCAGTACATCTATATCTGCCTATAGTCTCAGCTCTTGCGACTTCGAACGCACCCCGAGGAGATGCTGAGACCACGGAGCGTCCCACCACAATTCCGAAAGGCAACTGAAGCGCGGTTGCGTTTTCTCAGGGATACCGGCCTCATTCCCCGTCTGTAATATCAAACGCGGAACTGTTACGTCGGCTGAAACAACGCCGTTCCTACTCCTCCTTTCTAGCTTTCGAACTAAGCGTTGAGTACATTAGAAATTCACGCTTTTCAGCTACAAGATGTTATCTACGCATGCGCAGTCGAAAAACGCGCGAAACAGAGTGAACTCAGTTGATCGCGCGTGATAGTCGTGCGAGATTGACAGTGCAGAACGAGCTGAATGACTCAGCGAAATGCGAGACGATTCACTACTAATATTCCTCGTGCATATAGTGAACCAATCAAGAACTTTTCTTCTCATGACGCCATACTAACAGACTGCTGTCATCACGAATTGTGCCGGGAAAACTAGAAACACCTCGCTCTTCGAGAGAGAGAGAGAGAGAGAGAGAGAGAGGGAGAGAGAGATAAAGATGCAAAGAAAGGCAGGGAGGTTAACCAGACGCAAATCTGGTTTGCTACCCTGCACTGGGGAAGGGATGAAGGGGAGAAAAGAGGTTGCAGAGAGATGAGAAGGTTCACACAATCACGAGCACACTCGGGGATCACACACAGTCTACAGGCGGTCGCTCAAGTTTGTTGACTTTAAGTAAAGTAGCAGTGCTTTAGTCGCCTTCTGCGCAACTGAGGCAGATGCCCAAGGTCCTAGTATCTTCTGCACACAAAGTGGTCCGGGGTCAAGTTGATTCAAAACCATCCGGAGCTGGCACCGCTGTGTGTCGTAGCAAGTGCAGCTGCACAGGACGTGTTCGATGGTCTCTTCAGCTCCGCAGTAGTCGCATGTAGGAGTGTCTGCCATACCAATGCGAAAGGAGTACACCTTTGTAAATGCAACACCCAACCAAAGGCGGCATAACAGTGTCACATCAGAGCGGGAAAGTTGTGATGGTAGCTTTAGCTTGAGCGAAGGATCCAGTTCATAAAATTGACACCTTTGGAAGCTGGTAGACGACCAGAACGTGCGTGTGAGATCTCGAGCCAGCAGGTAAAGTTGTCGTGCTGCATCATTCCTTGATAGAGGAATCGGGACTACACGGGTTCCTTCATGGGCTAAGCGGGCTGCATCATCGGCTAATTGATTTCCGGTAATACCGATATGTCCAGGCAGCCATTGATATATAATATCATGCCTCGTGCTCTTCGAACTTTCAGAGATTGTATTAAGGACCTGTAAGAACGCGTTATGTTCATTGTGACGCAGTTGTAACGCATAAACTAATTAGCATTGCGTTGAGACACCATGAAAGAAATACGTAAAGAAAAAAAAAAGGATTGGGGAATTGCGCACTACCCACGCCATCTTTTCTTTAGTAAGATCCCTTTCCCTAACTTCTCCAATTATTTTTAGAGTTAGCGTTTGGGCGTGTTGTATACACTTCATCCTGCTTCGTCTTTTTCGCTGTCCCTTTTCGAGTGCTAAAGTTTCAATATTAGTGCATTGGGGCCATGAACCTTGCCAAGCTTTGCTGGCTTCTTGTTCATGGTCCTCAACATTGTACAAATGTTGAAATAAAATTGTGTTTGATTTGATTTGATTTGAATTTTGTGTAACATCGGGTTTCTCAATGTTTCTTCATTGGCACGTCTATGCATGGCCAAATAAAACTTGACTGAAAGGGGGCCAAACAAACCAAACGGTGCCAAAAGGTGAAGAATGGTAATAATGCACTAAAAAAGAGGACATGATTGATTGATTGATTGATACACGGGGTTTAACGTCCCAAAACCACCATATGATTATGAGAGACGCCGTAGTGGAGGGCAAAAACGAGGACACAAGGAAGGCACACACACACACACACACACACATACATAGCGCATATGCGCGTGTGTGCCCTCCTAGTGTCCTCGTTTTCAGTGCGCTTTACCATTCTTCATCATGGAACACCAACGTGCCCAGATGTCCACTTAGGTGCCAAAAGACCATTAACAATATGACTGAAGGCTTTAGAAAACTGCGCGTGCTCCGTCGCACTATAACGCGGCTTGGTACGACAGTACCAGCGTCGTCGCCGTGAGCCGCTCTTTGTACTTGTGCAAGAATGGAGAGGTGAAAAACATCCACCGGGCATACACACACACGTTCTTCGATGTGCCGCTCGATTTCTCGCTCACTTTCCGCTCCATTTTCCCCGAAGAAATCGGTATATACCTTGCCCACCAGGGCCACTGAAGTGTCGAGCCGCGGGCGTTTTTAAATAGCAGCCGAACGAGGAGATACCAAAGTGTACTATCGGCATTGCTTGCAGCATCCTTTTTAGGAATCGTACCATGTATACTGTTTAACTTGCCTGAAGCGTTTGCGATGCTGCAGATGGGCGAGCGAAAGACGCGCGGCGATAACGAATAGAAGGTGAACGTTGTATCGCAGCCGAGAGGCAAACGGAACACGTAAACCAAGAACCGCATACTTCGAGATACTGCCGTGCCGTCTTTGTCTCCCACTGTGGAGCGATCGCTTGGGTGCCATAGCATTCGGCTTGAACGGGCTTGTATCGATTCGTGATAAGTCGAAAACGGTGTCGCGGGTTAGCATCTAGAGCCCGACTCGACAAACACGCCACCGCTGCTTTACACTGGAGAAGAGCTGTAGCCACCGCAGTATATAGCCTGAAGCGGGATTTGCCGCGCGCTTTTCCCAAGGCTTCCGAAGGGTAGAACGATACGCCCCGACCCGCCTGTTTCGAGTAACTGGAGCTCGCCGACTTCGTTGCATGTAGCGCTAACGACGTCGTGCAGGCCGCATTAACACTTCGGAGGAGGACAACACAGCTCGACAAGCCACTAATCATGTCAGATTAGTCAGCACGTGTACGGGGAAACGCGCGCTGACAGTTGTAAATCGACAAGCTTAGAGATTAGCGTGTAAGACATGGCGAGACTTCTGAAACAAGCGATTGCACGTTGATTATTTCAGCGAACGGCGAAAGCTGTTGCAGCACTGTACGTATGCATTTCTTATCCGTGTGATATCAGCACGCGGTGAAAAATAGAGCTCATAGAAAGATGCCGATTGGACGCTCCACAGGTGCGCGGTTACATGAAGCAAAGCCGCTCGCGAGAAATCTTGGAGCACCGATGGCATAAAACGAGAAATCTTTTAAATACGGTGCTTGTGAATGAATAACCATAATTTATTACGATTTATAAGCTCTTTCTCTCCCTATCTCTTTCTTACACTAACATGCTTCATTCTAAAGGCCCCCAGATCTAAATGCGATAATCGAAGCAGGCTCTAATGATTCGTTTCTGTCAAGTTACTACACCCCGAGTTCGTACAAAGATTCCTCTAGACCGCTCGAGAAGTTCAATTTATAAATTCACGCATCTGTTGTGTCTTAGATTCCAAAAGCGACTCCGCGAGTGACATTGTCATTGCGATACACTACAACGCACCTCCATAATGTTAAGAATACCATACCTGTCAACCACCACCTATTTAGCTGATCGAGAAGTTACACCATTTTTCGGGACATTGTCATACAAGGAATTCATGGCAGATGTGTACCGCGCAGCTTATACGCTTGCAATCTATTTGATTTAGCAACAAAAAAGCCATAACGGTTTCTTTCCCCGTCGTTATACTCACGGCTTTCATGGTGTATGTGCACAAGGTGGACGGGACTATAGGAATAAACAGGTTCGACGGAGATCTGCACGATACAACGTGACACGCTCTTCAGCTCGAGGGTTTCGGCGCGCAGTTTTTTCTTATATACGAGCACTTCAGAGGACGAGAAGAAGACGATGCAAATGAACAGCGAAAGGTGCCACGAGCGACAGAGTTTGTGCGCGTGTGCACATGAAAAGGGAGAGGAGTGCGTGACCACCGGCAGTGGCGCGGCATGCGCGTTCACCACTTCACTCGCCGAGTCGTTGAAGCGTGGTGATCGTGCGAAATGAGGAAGCGTCATCCCGTCGCCGCACATGTGGGTCGTCTCGTGCGCGCGACTGTGTTCGCTGGGCGACATGAATCTCGCATGAGACGCAATGCTTGCCGTTCACCCGGCATGGCACTGTATCCAAAAATAAAACGCGAGAGGGGCTATAGGCTCGCTGGTTCCCGTGTGCTGTGGGCACAAGAAACGTACCTTCCCGAGGTGGTCCTGAGACCTACCCCTTGTAGGTACACGTGCCGCTAACTCCCGCACCCACTGCATACTGTCAGAGAGGGGCAGGCAGGCCTTCCGCGTTTTGCGAATTCCACAACATTTTCCATCTCTTGCTGTGTGGTGCAGAAAGCAAAATTTAAACGCGGAAGGAGCTTTCTTGTCTGTTTTTCTGCGACTAATTCTGGTTTACAAGCACGCTTTGCGAACCGAAGAGGAGTAGGCTGGAAGCGACACCTAGTTCTCTTGGTCACTCTCTACGAAATTGCGAACGCATAAATCATTCACTGCCTCATCAACCATGCACGGTGAGAAACGTCTTTTGTAGCTAAGACTGAGAGTTGAGCACCACTGTGAACGTGTATAGACGTGGGTGCTGCAGTGGCGCTGGATATGTTGTGGACGCTATTTAGACTTAGATAGCTAAGTCCCGCTCTAAGCATGTCGACAGATGGGAAAGTTCACAAGTTATAGAATGCCATAAAAGGATTATCAAGCTCTTGACCATTGATACGGACTTTCCGGCTGATCAATACCAGTGAAACAGCGATGTATCAGTCGCAATATAAGGCAATTCTATTTTAGAAATGGCGGATGGTGTGAGAGAGGAATGAAGAAAGATAGGAAGATTTAGCAGGAAGAACTCCGGTTGTCTACCCACTACTTGGGAATGGGAAAGGAGTCAATTATTGGCCGATACGTCACAGTGGGTATGAGCCACAAGTTAAGGGCAACAAGAACAAGAACAAGGAGCTGTAAACGAACGAAAGAGAAGAATGCAATATCGTGACAGTATAGCATCATTCAAGCTCGACAACTTAACCAAAGCGGTCCGAGCTAATGCAGTACGGATTCTTATACTCGGTCTGTTGAGACTTGGTCTCTTGAGATCATCTATTGACACGTTTCACTGAGAAAATTTTTTAAAAATATTTAATATGTGAATGCCGGACATCAGCCACTGAAGCGTTGATAGATTTGCAATTTAAAAAGCGAGACATTGGTTCACGAACTATAGCTCAAAGCTAAGAGTATGCTGTAGCGGATGTGGTGAATCAGAGTCTGTAAGAGCACACCACACGATATAGCTCTCCTCGAGATCCGCAAACTAGGGCGTAAGCGTATACCATCGCGGGGCAAACGTACACGTCACCGACAATGAGCGACATAGTTTTCCAGAACGACCATGTCGGGCAACAGTTTCTGCTTCGAAGAGATAAGTCAGGTTTTTTCGTCAGATTACCGCGCCCCCGGATTCCTTTCTTACTCCGTCTCCATGAACACAATCGTTCGCGTGTCCCACATTCGGGTAGCTCCGCCCTATTTGAAGGACATGCGACGCTCTCCTCGCTTAAGCCCGATGAGGCACGATATCACGACAGCATCTCCGGGGAATCCAAATTGTAGCTAGGGGGAATGCGTGCGACCGCGTTATACGTTCCACGTGCGCCTACGCTAGGGAAGCGGCACTGCCCGACTAATCCCTGGAGCACGTGGAAAATTTCCACGAAGTGTTCAACAGACACTTCAAAATCCGTAGACAGCAGAAAAAAAAAAAAAAACAGATCCCACGTACAGTGGAAATCGATGATATGTGAAAAACGAATGAGGGAGTTTGATATGTCACTTTAAAATCACCACAACGTTACAAGGTGGAGGTAAATTATGCCGTGCACTATTTCCCTGTCATGATTATCATGTTTGGATGTGTCGTTTACCTTCGTGATTATATCACGTCACGTGATGCCAAATTTAATGTATGCAAAGCTGGCGGAACGGCCGTGAGCACGCTGTGAACGTGGTATGTTGTCATGTTCTTGCATGACACGCGTGTCATGATTGTTATGTTTGCACCAGTGATTTACCTTCGTCATCCATTGACGTCACGTAACACCAAATTTGTTATATGTGGAGCGAGCGAAACGGCCGCGAGTGCATCATTGAGGGCCTGATATACTTCAACGTGACGTTGACGCGCGTGCACGCTGGGCACAGTGACGATATACGTTAACAAAACGCGAGAACTCTACAGTCTCACGCCAGTAGCGACCGGCGCGACCAGCGTCCGTTGGCGCGACCCGATGGCAACCGGCGTGAAATGCGACATGATGCATTTCGCGCAGATGCGTTATTCAGACAGCACTGCGTATGCCTTTTTTCGTGACGGAAGAACGCTGGACGCGCTGAGAAGCGCATGCGTCAAAGCAAAGCAGTGCGGCTGGTGCGTGCCTGCGAGTATAGGACCGGCGCCTGGCGTGGCAACGCCAGCCTGATGCGACGAAACGAACTCCGGCGCGCACACGCACCCTGTCACGTCAAATTGTATTGGTGCCTTGACTTTGGCATGTAGTCATGTTCTCACATGACATGAATCTTATGATTATGTTTGCACCAGTCACATACCTTCGTCATCTATTGACGTCATGTAATACCAATTTTGGCATATGTGAAGAAAGATAAACGGCCGCGAGCACATCATGAGTGTGGCATGTAGTCCTGTTCTTACATGACACGCATGTCGTTATCATGTTTGGATATGTCATTGACATATATGGTTCGTTAGCGTCACGTAATCTGAATTTGGTACATGGGAAGCTAGCGAAACAGCCGCGAGCGCATGAGTGTAGCACGTAGTCATGTAGGTACATGACACGCATATCATGTTTATCATGTTCGCACCAGTATCATACCTTCGCCATCCATTCACGTCCCGTAATACCAAATTTGGTATAAGTGAAGCTAGCGAAACTGCCGCCAGCGCATCATGAGCGTGGCATGTAGTCATGTTGTTACATGACACGCATCTAATAATTGTCATGTTTGCACCAGTCATACCTTCGTCAACCATTCACGTACCGTAATACCAAATTTGGTATATGTGACGCTAGCGAAACGGCGGCGAGCGCATCATGAGCGTGGCATGTAGTCATGTTGTTACATGACACGCATGCCATGATTTTCATGTTAGGGTCTGTCGCTTGTGTTCGCCATGCAATCATGTCATACCACACCAGTTTTGCAACGTATACCACGTGAACAAAACCGCCGCAAGAGCTTCAGGACCATAAAGTGTAAATAATGACATTCATGACATAAATGTCATGATTTTCATGTCACGACTGGTCAAATATGTTCTTCATACAGTCATGTTATGCCATACCAAGTTTGGTATCTATACCATTATCCAAATGGCTAGGAGAGCTGAAAGTCGTAGGCGGCTAGATAGATAGATAGATAGATAGATAGATAGATAGATAGATAGATAGATAGATAGATAGATAGATAGATAGATAGATAGATAGATAGATAGATAGATAGATAGATACGCTCAAAGTCGCCGAAGTTCGCTAGGAAAGGCTTCGCATTAAAAAAAAAACCATAAGTGGTTTGTCGCAGATAGCAGAAGCAGAATGATGTGTGGAAGAATCGCCTCGGGGAATGACTCAATATCTAATAGACAGACTCCCTGATAATCAGGACGCAGTTCATTTAACGACCCTGGTTAGCGGCGTCGAGTCACTCGGCTTGTGTGGGCTATTCAAGAAACTGAACTAGCACTTGGAGGCGGTTATACACAGTACATTCATGTACAGTCACTCAGTATTTCATTTAGACTCTAATAATTTTTACAGAAAATAATTGCTCATTGACAATTTTACAGTGCACACTACACGTTTATAATATTCGAAGTTTTCTCCCTAAATTTGGTACTTCTGAGGTTGCTTAACTAACGTTACGTAGCAATATGCAGTGGAGTGGAATACAACACACAGCGTGACTTGTTCCGCTGAGATGGTCAACAACTTTCAGTTCCTAATTACAGTGCCTTGAAAAAAAAAATTATAACTTGCCTTAATTAATTTTGCGTGTCTGAATGGCTTTGAGCACCCAAAGAGACATTTACGTCCCCAGAGTCCTTAAGGTCCTACTTGCAGTATTTCGTATACGAGATTGCTTTCTTCTGTGGCAGTCATCACAGTTCGCACATCATCGACTGTATTCTCTCGACCCATCTCTACGACTCGGGGTACCCTCTGGTCTTTCTAGGGAGGAAGGTACAGTGTTGTGTCGCCTGCGTTTGCGCGTAGCCTTCACCAATGCCTACTCATTTAAGATTGGTATGGCCGACAGCGCGGAGTGCACAACTGCGCCATCGATGAGACTATTGAACATATCTTATGTTATACTGCCCGGCATACACAACCGAGAGGCTTCACTCGCGCAGTGTCTTGAATCAACTGGAGAGAAGTGATTTCACTGTCGAGAAAGTATTGGGACCGTGGCACTGGCCATCCCAATTGCGAAAGGCAACGAAAGCGCTGTCGCGTTTTCTCAAAGACACCGGCCTGTTTCATCGTTTGTGATGTGAAAATGTTACGCGTCGGCCCAGTCAGTGACCTTTTCTCTCCTCCTCTATAACTTTCCTTTCCCCTCTTCCCTTCCCCAGTGCAGGGTAGCCTACCCTACCGGGACTCAGCCCTGGTTAACCTCCCTGCCTTTCTCCTTAAGTTTTCTCTCTCTGTGCTCCGGGCGGTTAGTATCCTTTACACTTGTATGGACAAGGGCTAATATACTCACTGTTGTGTAACACACTTTATACGACAGTGGCAGCATCTGCTGAAATCCCCGCGGTATATTTTGACAATGCTCGTTTCATTATCATAATAAATCATGCCTTATTATGTGCAGGGTAATGGCATAAACCATCCAATGTTATGACTATGAGTATGCAAATATCGTTTGATAGTAATGCCGATAAAGCCCTCCTAAGGTATGTAGCATTTGTAGACTGTCCAAAACATGTTCGGCATTTGATTTGATTCGCGTCTGACGCCGTTCAATTCACATTTGATTTATTCTCAAAAAATATTAATCGCAAATTCCCCTGGAAACGCTTCATGACCACGCTTGAAATCAGACCGTATACTAAACTTTCGTCTCGAAAACTTCGCACAAATCAAAAGCTCAGTCTGATCGAGAACGTAGAATAAATGATTGATTGATTGATTGATTGATTGATATGCGGGCTTTAACGTTCCAAAACCACCATATGATTATGAGAGACGCCGTAGTGGAGGGCTCCGGAAATGCCGAGTTCTTGGGGTTCTTTAACGTGCACCCAAATCTGAGCACACGGGCCTACAACGTTTCCGCCTCCATCGGAAATGCAGCCGCCGCAGCCGGCATTCGATCCCTTGACCTGCGGGTCAGCAGCCGAGGACCTTAGCCACTAGACCACCGCGGCGGGGTGAATGACTATAGACTAGACCCTCGGGGGCCACCGAACGTATCTGCGTCAGCAAATTCGGCCATTGTCGAGCGAATCTTCATACCCGATTCCACTGATGGCCTCGCAATGCGATTGCAGACTCCGGGAACGCGGTCCCATTATGCGATCTCGACCTTGGCGTCACCTGATGTAGCCTCCCGACCCTCGTGACCCCGGTGTTAGCGCAGATTTTTGCTGGGAGTGACGCAAGCCGCACGCAACGATGGCGCACTTTCGTAACTGGAGCTGCGGGCGAATGACACACACGACCCGCCATCGAAAAGAAAAAAAAGAAGAAGCTCCATTTTTTTATGGCTCAGAGACCCAAGCCTAGACTCCGTTCGTTCGTCTTCACTTTCACTCACAGGAAACCCATAATCGGCTTTGCAACGTATCAGTACGCGAGTTGCGTGTTGCAGGAAGAAGACGAAGCAGAAGAAGAAACGCTTTGCCGTCTTGCACACTAGCGCCGGCGAAAGGGGTTCGCACACACGGATGTCCCAGGACCCGCGTGAGCTGACGTTCTGCTGTCGTCACTCGAACTTCCCAGAGTCTCCGCGGTCGGGGATCTGACTGCCGCATCTCCTTCCTCGGTCGCGCCACCATTCGCAGCGAAATGACAATCTCTGCAGGCCTCGGACTTTTCGGCGGTCGCGCATTCTCCTTCGACGTATACGGCGCACGCGACACATTTTCTTCCCGCTCTTCCGCACTTCGTGGCCCGACGCAACGCGTGGTAATGCGTTTACCCCGAGCATCCATTGATCATTCCGCTTTCAGATTCCGACGCCTCTTGCGCAAGGCGACCGCATCTGAGGCCAAAGTGCAGCCGCCGCCGCCACTCGCTGCTGCAACGCGACGCGCACGAGACGCCAAGCCGTGCAACTGGGTCGCCTCGTATACCTGCCAGAAAGTCAAGCGCGGCGTTGACAGCATGCCCGCTCTTAAGATCTGCATTGCTCGCTCAATGCGACTTCTTTCGTTTTCATTTTTTCTTTTTTTTTTCTTAAAGGAAAAGCCATGTTCGCATCTTCGCATTTCACGGGTGGTTTCGTAAAGTATACACATAAATGTGCATTTTTTTCTCCTCGCACTGTCTCGGGTCCGCTGTTTACGTGAGTTTACGTTGTATGCATAATCAATAACATCTTATACCATACACGTCAAGCCAACGGCTCAAAACGAATGGTATATGGCGCGTTTACCGCGTCACCATCGGGGGCGATTTACGTAAGGTATACCATCCTTACTGCGAAGTCAACGAGCCGCTTAGAAAACGTGGCGTAAGAAGTGGCTCGATGAAAGTAGAAGCGCGGCTGTGACGCTGTGCTCGGAGTCTCTCGAAAACCACGCTTGGCGGTGCGCAGAATAACAACGTCTACCAAGAGTATACTTTATCCACTTTGAGTCGATGGAGGGGAACGTTGGTTTCTTCCTCGCCTTCGCCGACCTTCCTACAGGCGTTGTCTGGCCACTTGTATACTCCATCATAAAACGCCTGGACAGCGCTGGACAGCACTATATGCGTTGAGACTATCAGAATTTCGTGATTTTCGGATATACACGATGGTGCCTCATATGGGTTACTGCTAGTTCTTAGAGTATTAAAGTTGTGGTTGTCCCAGCCACTGTACAGATCTTGTAAAACTCCTCCGCTATTTTAACTATTCTATCCATATTGGTCGTTATTTTGCCTTCTTTGTCCCAGATGACACACCACCCAGATGGCACTCTACCCAGTAACCCAGATGGCACTACACCACTAATAACAGAAGAAGTCAGAAAAGCTTTGGAGAGCATGCAAAGAGGCAAAGCTGCTGGTGAGGATCAGGTAACATCAGATCTGCTGAAAGATGGAGGACAGATTGTGTTAGAAAAACTAGCCACCCTCTTTACGAGGTGTCTCCTGACGGGAAGAGTACCAGAGTCTTGGAAGAACGCTGACATCATCTTAATACATAAGAAAGGAGATGACAAGGACTTGAAGAATTACAGGCCGATCAGCTTGCTCTCTGTAGTATACAAGCTATTTACAAAGGTAATTGCTAACAAAGTGAAGAAAACATTAGAATTATATCAACCAAAGGAACAAGCAGGATTTCGAACAGGCTACTCATCAATCGACCACATTCATACTATCAATTAGGTAATAGAGAAATGCTCAGAATATAACCAACCACTATACATAGCCTTCATAGATTACGAGAAGGCGTTTGATTCAGTAAAAATATCAGCTGTCATGCAGACACTGCGGAATCAGGGCGTCCATGAAGTATATATAAACATACTGGAAGAAATCAACAGGGGATCAACTGCTATCATAGTGCTTCATAATTGATTGATATGTGGGGTTTAACGTCCCAAAACCACTATATGATTATGAGAGACGCCGTAGTGGAGGGCTCCGGAAATTTAGACCACCTATAGTGCTTCATAAAAAAAGCAACAGAATACCAATCAAGAAGGGTGTAAGGCAGGGGGACGCAATCTCCCCAATGTTATTTACCGCGTGCTAACAGGAGGTTTTCAGAAGCCTAGAATGGGAACAGTTAGGGATAAGAGTTAACGGAGAGTACCTTAGTAGCCAGCGCTTCACCGATGACATTGCATTGCTGAGTAACTCAGGGGACGAATTGCAACTCATGATTACGGAGTTAGACAAGGAAAGCAGAAAGGTGGGTCTTAAAATTAATCTGCAGAAAACGAAAGTAATGTACAAACACCTCGGAAAAGAGCAGCGCTTCGACATAGGTAATAGGGCACTTCTAGTTGTAAAAGACTATGTCTACTTAGGGCAGGTAATAACCGCGGAGCCTAACCATGAGATTGAAGTGACTAGAAGAATAAGAATGGGCTGGAGCACATTTGACAAGCACTCTCAAATTATTACAGGTAGATTGCCACTATCCCTCAAGAGGAAGGTATATAACAGCTGTATCTTGCCGGTACTTAGCTACGGAGCAGAAACCTGGAGACTTACAAAGAGGATTCAGCTTAAATTGAGGACGACGCAACGAGCAATGGAAAGAAAAATGGTAGGTGTAACCTTAAGAGACAAGAAGAGAGCAGAGTGGATTAGGGAACAAAACGGGGGTCAAGGATATCATAGCTGAAATCAAGAAGAAAAAATGGACATGGGCCGGGCATGTAGCGCGTAGACAGGATAACCGCTGGTCATTAAAGGTCTAACTGGATTCCCTGAGAAGGCAAGTGGGTTAGCGGGAGACAGAAGGTTAGGTGGGCAGATGAGATTAAGAAGTTTGCGGGTATAAATTGGCAGCAGCAAGCACAGGACTGGGTTAACTGGCGAAACATGGGAGAGGCCTTTGTCCTGCAGTGGACGTAGTCAGGCTGATGATGATGATGATGCTGGTGCCTCCGCTTGCGCAGTCGGAAGCGCACAGAAATGAAGTTAAATCATATCGATCGCGCAAGACAGTCATGCCCGACAAAGTAGAGCAGGCGTGCAAGTGATCGCATTCACAGTTTCGATCACTCGTAACTTCCAACGCTTGATTTCTGCGCATAAGTCGCTGAAAGATCCCCGCATAGAGAGAGATCGACCTTGTGAGTGAAGGGGCACGTGCTGTATCTGGAAGGCTGCAACGAAGATCGACAGCAAAGATAAAGACAACAATAGAGAGTAGCAGTATAGACGTTCAAGGTATACACAGATTCTTGAAAAGGAGATTATCTACGAGGAAAGAGTACGAAACTGCAATACGCAAACTGCTACGCTCGAGCGGATGATTGCTCCACTTGGCAGCGACTATTTTTTATGGAACTGGCTCTTACAGACTATCGTTGGATGCTGCACCTTTTCGATGCAGTAGAACGCCAGCCTGTGCTCAGTATATCGACTGAGAAGAAGATGGCTTTCGCATTCGCGTCGAATTCGGGGAATGCATAAAAGACCCTGCTTGTTTATGACGTCATTGCATCATCATTATTATATTAGATTGTTAATGTCATAACCCAGTTTCATTCGAAACTTTTCCAGAAACTTGACATTGAATTGCGCATTCATCAGCATTCGATTGACTGCTGCCATGCTGTAATCCTGACGCTGTTTTTTTGTTCTACCTTACCCTACTCGTCAACCGGTGCGAAGGACACACACACACACACACACACACACACACACACACACACACACACACACACACACACACACGCACACGCACACGCACACGCACACGCACGCACACACACACACACACACACACACACACACACACACACACACACACACACACACACACACACACACACACACACACACACACACACACAAAATCACAGTGGCACCGCACATGAAATATAGCTAGTCGTAATGAATGATGCATCACTGCCTATATGAAGGTCAGACCACCCGGCGCCCATAATGACGACTAGAATGTACACAAAATTGTCGTCGTGTTATTGGTGTTCAGTAAGTTTGAAAGCCAAGAAGCCTGCGTGCACGTTTTTCTGAAAGGAATAAAGAGACCCAGAATAAAAGAAAGGCTGCGGTCCGCAAGTATGGAAAGTTAAAAAAAAACGATTATGTGATGGCCTCGAGACACTTGTAAGGAAGAAAGCCAGCTTGAATCACCAAGGAGCTTGACTGGTTGTTTTGGATTATGCCACTTCTCCCGCAAGATTCACAGCACGTGAGCCCGTATGCCGCAGGTGGTCTTCACGAGTTTAGCGGATATCGAGCGCATTTGCGAGTCATTTGGGACCGTATAGCTTGGTGATAACTGCGACGTATCTTGACACGGATATATTCCCACACCATAACCCAGGGAGGTCTGCAGACTCCCAGAGAGGGTGCCACCAGCTCGGCAATGCACGATTTCCAAGGGGTATCGCTGGGTTTCCTTTGCTACGCACTTCCTCTATTTTCACGGTACAGCGGAGCTGCAATAAGCGCATGATTTAGGAGTATACTCCAGGACCTACACAAGAACGACATGAGCAGGATTGAGAGCACTACCTGGAACTACACATGGGGCTACACATGTTCAATTCTTCCGCTAACCCTCCCCCGGCGCTGCCTATCTTACCTTACTTCATTATCCATCTCTCTATCTGCGTCGTACGTAGGAAGCCTGGAGCTGTGGGTTCTCAATTCCAAATAGAACAGGTCCTGCTTAAGCGTACTTAATGCACGGTACTCAGTAGAACAAACAAAGGGACAAAGAAAAAGAAACTGTTTGTGGTTGTGGTGCCAAGAGAATAAAGGTGTAGCTGCTATCTTCTTTCCGCGCGAATTCTACTGCGCCGAGTGGAATTCGATTATCGAAGGACAGATTACATTGTAATGCGCCCGCTCTCATTTAGCGCCATGCCAACTTTCAAGCTATCGACAGCGACAATGAATTGAACCACCTGGATCACCCGGTTTATTTTACCGACCAACGAACCGACTCTCAAACGGTGACGTCGGCAGCGTGGAGGCACGACAAAACCATCCACGGGTTCAGGTAGCTTTCCGTCGCCCCGTCCAAGCAGGTCACGCTTCCGTGCTTTTGTGCTTTTGTACGCCTCTTGGCTCCGACGCAGAAGAAATCGAGCTTTCGAAGCGCCCGTTGGCATATTGCATTTGCCGCTCGGAACATAGAGAAAGTGGTAATACGGTGCAGTACGGTGAAAGCTGGAGTTGAACGCAAACAGAGTGATTGATTGATATGTGGGGTTTAACGTCCCAAAACCACTATATGATTATGAGAGACGCCGTAGTGGAGGGCTCCGGAAATTTAGACCACCTGGGGTTCTTTAACGTGCACCCAAATCTGAGCACACGGGCCTACAACATTTCCGCCTCCATCAGAAATGCAGCCGCCGCAGCCGGGATCCGAACCCGCGCCCTGCGGGTCAGCAGCCGAGTACTTGCGCAAACAGAGTGTTCAACTTAAGCGCACGAGTTGTGGGTGTAGCGCATTTGAAAATGTAACTTAGAAATGTGGCAGCTTGGGCTAGTTGGTATGGCATGACGATAGTTATAGCGCGAGAACAAAACGACGACACAGAGACAAGAAGGTCTTTCGTGTCCTTCTTGTCTCTGTGTCGTCGTTTTGTTCTCGCGCTATAACTATCGGCATTTGAAAAGTTCTGAATTTGCCAGTATTGCATTACATACGCTTAGAGCAACCACTAATATAACAATAAATTCGAAGGTTTTGCGTGCAGAAACAAGTATTTGATTGAGAGGCACACCATAGCGGAGAGCTATAAAATTTCGACCGTCAGAGGTTTCTGTAACGTGTGCTGACGTCACACAGCGCGCAGGGCTGTATGATTTTGCCTCCATGGAAATATGGCTATTACAGCTGCCATCGAACTCTCGCACTTTTGGCCAGGAGCCCAACGCTATGTGGACAGACCACATTTACTTTGAAGTAGATCTATCACGTCTTATATTATTATTATTATTATTATTATTATTATTATTATTATTATTATTATTATTATTATTATTATTATTATTATTATTATTATTATTATTATTATTTATATGCATGCAGTAGGAATGATCGCAAGTGCAAAGCAAGTGTCTTAGACTGGAAGAATATGGTCTGTGAAGCGGAGCAATGTTATCAAGAATATACAACTCATTTACTGTGGTAACAGACACACTAAGAATGATAAAAACCGTATAGAAGTTCTTTTGAGAGTGCGTACAAACGTTATGAAGAAATTCGACGAACTTTTTCGTGACTAGCAGGATTTGCTTTAGCAAGGGCTACCTCGATCTTTTCAACTTCAGTACGGCCACTTGTTTGGTGACGCCGAATCGAGATCCCGTTACAGTGCACGGTTTTAGTTGCACGGATACCGATACATGCTGTGCAGTGTGTCTACGGCCTCGAAGACGATGGCACTGCACCGCCTTCTCCTGGTTTGTGAAGTGCCCAAGGAGGCTTATCAGGGAGGCAGGCGCCTGGGAAGATCTTTATGGGCATGGTTGTGCATAAAACGCTTTTTTTTTTCTTCTACGACACCTTTGTGCTGCACGGCCACCCGATCGTCCGCCATCCGAAGGTCAAGCGCGAAATCCTTCGCGTGCTGATGGCCCGTTTTTTATTATGCAGGAGTGAAAAGACATCACGCACTCCAGGCAGTGGCAAAAAAATGATGACCTCAGTTGTAAAGCTGGAGGCTCCCGAAAGTCGATTAAGGTTTCTTGACAACGACGTGCTGCGCTTATGAACGTTCCTCAACCTCAACAATGATGCTGCGCATACGATTCACTTAGTGGCATTACAGGAACTATATAAAGACAGATTATATTGACGCACATGTTTTCCTGAGAATGTAAAAATGATTTGCAGTTTTATTATCCACTGATCCTTTTTTTTTGATTGCTTACATTTAGTGCCATGTTACTTTCCCTTTCTTTTGATAAATAAAAAAATGCGATTCTCGCAATCCCAGTTAATTCATTGCTGTTATGATAAGCTTGGTTGCATTATTGTTGTATGTGTGTGACGATTGGATTATTGTATGCTGTGTGATGCTTGGCTTGGTTGCCTTACTGCCTGTACCATTCCTGCTTGGGCTCCATGCCTGCAGTATCTTGTAAATAAATAAATAAAGGACTCTAGCATTGAAAAGAGACTATTGAGGACTAAGTAGCGCACATACTTTCGTTCCCACTGCATTAAGTTCGAGTCACATTGGCGTAATGTCTACTCGAACGAGTAGATTATAGAGCCAGTAGATCACAGTAGACCAGAACCACAGTATTAGACCAGATTCGTCGGGACATGACGTGGTTGTCTCGAGCTATTGCGCATGCCAGTTGTTATATTAAGAAAAACAAAATGATGTCACTTTTGAACCCGTCAGTATGAGTTGAAACACGCTGGCTGCGCTCAAACTGAGCGCCAGCCTGAGCATTTGGTTCAGGAAGTACCACTAAGCGAGACAGAGTGATTCGCTATTTATTTTTCTATGCAGGTGCCGTTTGGTAGTGTTGGCGCTATTTTGATCCCGTATACAGCGTGTTGCAACTCGTACTGAGCGTGACCGTACATCTTTAGAAACACTAGTTTGCCTTACATCATGGGTTACGCGAACACCTAGTGTATGAAACAAGCACCATCATAGTTGTGTGCAGGACTCCAAATTACCATTCGGGAAGGGAGCGGGGGAGGAGATCAATTTTCATCGCAGCTACCCCTTCCGCCCCACTCACGTTCGTCGAGTTTCGAACGATAGAATATATTGCAATAGGTGAACAAAGAATGTTAAATGAAGCCATGACCTGCTTCCCACAATGGACTGCCTTTGGATCTTGGTTTTCTCGAAGGAAAAATAGGATGCAAACAGTTCTTGGAATACGGAATCTGTGGTATTTGACCGCTATTAATGACTAATATGTGGGGTTTTACGTCCCAAGACCATGGTATGATAATCAGCGACGCCATATAGTAAAATACTGAGGTAACTTTGACCTCCTGGCGTCTGTTAACACGCACTGACTCTGCACAGTACATGGGCCGCTCTTCCATTTCTCCTCCATCAAAATACGACGGTCACGGCCGGAATCGAACTCGCGACCTTCGGGTCAACAGCCGAGCGCCCCATAGCCACTTATCCACCGAGGCGGACTCTTCGACCGCTATTGTCAACGAATACCCGCATAGCTCGGCCCTTTAATTAATGACGGGACAAATACGATTATTAAAAGCACAGAACAGACTTTGCCCTCTTACCATACCCCGTCAGATCATCGAGAGGGGCGACCACCCGCCTCTCGCTTAGTCCATCCCCGTCACGTGGGGCGGAAAAACGAAAAACCTTAATCCTCAATGAGGTTAGTGTTCCCATTACGTACTGAGTGCATATAGTTGTAATGAGTAACGGGTATTATTCAATGGGACCGGGTGATTGGACGCACTCAAGACAGCCTCACAAGCACACTGTTTTGTGCTGATGGGATCGAATATTAACGAGGGACATTATCAGTGACTTCATTTGTTGAATTTCGAACATTTACTTATCATTTAGTCATATGTGCGTATATAAGTGTGTTTTTGCATATTTGTGCCCGGTTGTTCTATTTTCCATGCACTGCTTTGTATGTTTTACTTCAAGATACGTGTTCAAGTTTCACTCAAGGGCTAAGGAGTAGCCAGCGCCATACTTATGCGCCAACATCTCCTTATATATCATATAAATAAAAAAAGTCGATCTTTATATCCAACGAGGACAAGATGGCACTCGAGAAAACATCATGACGATGCATGGTTAACCAGATAGAAAGCCTACAATAAAGTTCGTTCCCCGTTAGACGAAAGTCTCAGTCTTAATACTCAGCGCAGTTCACTCGCGCTCTACCGAGCTCTCGGTGACAGCACTCACGACTACCGTCGTTGCGATGACCGTAGTAGCACCGGGCAACGTGGAGTCGAGTCCGCATGGTAGCGCCCATGGTGTGAACACTCCTTGTCGTCGTGTGCATAGTAGCATGTATGTACACTCCAGTGCAACTTTTGACTGTGTTCTTTCTTCTTTCAGCAAGACGTTTAGGTGAATGACGTGTGAACTCCTTTTTTTTAATTTCCATTCAAAAGTTCTCTAATACGCATAATCTAGCAATATGTCATTGAACAACAAATATGTGAAAGCAAGAAATTTATTAACAAGTGACTAGTCTCACAAAACCTCTAGTATTGAAGCAATGTAGTCAATTCGATCGCGTCACAGAGATGCTTTTCTGACATGATTTCGTCCTATACGTCGTTAACCTCATCGATGAGCGATCCAAGGCCACCAGTGGAGCACACCATCTCTTTATTCACGCCATCACTGCGTCCTCAGACTGTTGAGCAGGACTCGTCATACTTTCTTTATGTCCTCGTCATTTCACATTCATCCTACGAGAGAAAAAAAGAAAAGGTTAGCGACTGATCAATAAAGAGCATATTTAATAAGTAAAAGTGGTACTTGCACATTAACAATGTAAAGAAACAGCCCTGTCAAGTTTTTTTTACAGTTAAGTGGATAGCTTACTAAGTGGGCCAGCAGCAGTGGTAGTTTAAAGAAAGCCCCAGAAACACCAAGATAACTTGCTTCGAAAGCCACCGAGTAGAACATCACACCTAAATATACTTACAGAGATCGCACGTGCACAGCTCTGTCCAGACACAGGTATAGAAGGAATAGAACACCTGCTGAATCGCTATATAAAAAATTAAGTGTTTCGTACGTACATCTGAAGTTACCGTCTTATAACTCATGATATAGATAATATTCAGGGATTGCAGTGATATTGACAAACTCGTGAGCTGATCTGTTAGGAAGTCCCTGAATGTTTTGTTTAAATGTTGCTATATTTTTATTTGATGCGTACAAATGCGAACAATGTTTACAACAAAAACAAAGCAGGGATGGGCACCTTTTAAATCTTTGTAAGGGGGAACACAGTGTTGGCTTACCGTTACAGCTCGTTTTTGGTCAACTGGTGCTGCTATTACGAATCAGAGAGAATGGACTTTTGCGTAACCCACCGTGGAACCACGCGTGGAGGCCGTAGCGAGTTGATTTCAGCTGTTTAGCGCATTTCAGAACTTGAGGGTATAACAGTGGTGAAGACCGAACCACAAAGTGGGCCGCGTTTGTCTGCTCCTTAGTTGGTTCTTTTAGCTCCGCAATCAAAAACCAATCTTGCTGTTATTTGTGATTTCATTAGGTTTCGGTGCACTACATGTGCGTTACGTTCCAAAAATGACAACAGGGTAAGAGATATCTGCAACACTGATTTGTAAATACCTGCCAATTTTGTTGGTCAAACGCACCGAACGCACAAAACTGGTAAGGAAAACGAGAGCTTGGTTTATGAATTTTTCATAAAAACGAGGTAAGTTTGGTTTATGAATACGGGCCTTAGCCCTACTTCATGGTCTTCCTTCTGTTTGCCCCTTTCTTGATTTTACAACCAAATTTGTTGTGAGGTAACAACAATCAGTTTTGGTGGCTTAGTTGCCGGCTGCCGCATCCCATGTCTGTGACCGCTATCGCGCACTAAGACGAGAGGAAAAAAAAAACTAAATAAACGAACATCCAGGTTTAGGATCAAGTGGGATACAAACTTATGCCCTCACGTGGTACTAGAGTATCCGATCACAGAAGCACACCGGTGCTTGAAACTCTTTCGCAAGAAGACCCTATAATGGCATCATGAGGAGCGAGGGAAGACGTTGACAGCCGTCATCATCATCATCAGCTTGACTGCGTCCACTGCAGGACAAAGGCCTCTCCCATGTTCCGCCAGTTAACTCGGTGCTGTGCTTTCTGCTGCCAATTTAAACCCGCAAACTTCTTAATCTCATCTGCCCACCTAACCTTCTGTCTCCCCCTAAACCGCTTGCCTTCTCTGGGAATTCAGTTAGTTACCCTTATTGACCTGTAATATAGCGCGATAAAAGGAAACATAACATCAGGCGTCACACGATGCGAACTGCGTAGACGAGTGGACGACTTAAAGCTCTCCACACATTTCAAAAGGCTGAGCCACAATTCTTCATCGTTATCAACCGCAGCCATAGGTCGACGAAAAATTGTGGAGCTCCCTCAGACTCACCCTAGACATCTGCCTTATGCTTTAAACTGATCGATTTTCCCCAACCGGCTTCACTCAGACTTGCACCCAGGAAAAATTTCTTCATCCTGAATCACTCCGGACTCAAACTATCTAAAATATTACTCACCAGGACTCGTTCAGACTCTGACTCACGGCACGACCTTAGTCCGAGCTAGTCGACTCATGAGTAAGTTCGTCGACCTATGCAGCAGCAGCATCAAGAAAGTGCACGCAACGTTCTACAGTTGCGTTACGGCCGATAGCCCGTTTCTCCGCAGAATGCTGAATAATGGCGTATTACACATACTCATCCACTTACCAGCACTATGACGATTTATGGTATAGTGAATACTTTGCAACTGTAATTGCAGTAATCTACCCAAGAGAGTTTACAACGAGCACTAGATAAGGTTCATTCATAAGTAAATCAAAACGAACGTAACAAGATGAGGGGATGACACAGGACAGAGTGCTGTCCTGTGTCTTTTCTGTATCTCGTTATGTTTTTTTTTTGCGATATATTGCCTATGAGCTGTGCACTGCCGACTAACCTGCCAGCAAACACTACCGAAGTTCACTAGACAGGCTGCTTCTCCTGCTTTCGCTGTAACCGAGCCGTGTTTTTCGCGCAGGCCGGGTGTTTTAACAGCGAATCCATTATTGGTCGAGCCAGTCGCTTCCGGGACCCGTGGTACGCTTTGGGCGTCATGAACGGGTATGCACCGTGGACATCGGGTAAGTACCATTACCCCCCACTGGTGCACTAAAAATTAAATGCAACAGTTAGCCCAACAGACGGGTGTGTGTCGCGGATAAATCTGTGCGGCATATCAGAAAACTATCGCTACCAGATAACGTGCCACAGAGATTCGGTAAGTTCCACTACACACAACTTCCACTAAATCGTAGTTCGTCCCTCTCTTGAATATGCCAGCATTGTGTGGGACACCCACACAGCTGGTAAAATACAGAAAATAGAAAAAATACAACGATTAGCTGCTTGATTTATATACAACCGGTATAGATGTCACGATTCGCCGTCAGCCCTGTTGCAGGATGCGAACCTTCAACTTTTGGCCGATCGAAGGAAAACTGCACGGCTTAACTTTTTCCGCCTTTTATACTTTTCCAGATCAGGATTGCATGCACCAGATTACATAACACAGGACACAACCAGGGCTTCACGCCATAAACATAGTCGTAGCATTACACCTATATTTGCACGCACTAACATTTACAAGTATTCATTTTTCCCGAGAACTGTCTCTGATTGGAATGCTCTGCCCCATGATTCCCCTATGCTCGACACGCCGAGATGAAACTATTCCCTTTTCTTGTCGCTTAAGTCTGCTTCTTTGCCTGTATTTGTCCCTTGTTTTTCACGAATTTTTAATGTACATGAATTTTGTTCTGCAGTGAATGTATACTGCAGCGGAAGTGAATGTATGTAGAAGAATTTTGAACTGTATTGCCCTCTCCTGCATGGAACATACTTGGTCCGCAATATGTGATAAATAAATAAATAAAATAAATAAATAAGTAAATAGGCAAAAGTTAGCCCGCCACTGTCACGTGATACTGTGTCTATAAAAGATGGTGGCTGTACTACCACCCCAATGCTTAACAAAGAGTGTTTAATGAAGGCGAGTGATACAAGACATACGAAAGACGTGAAAAATATAGAAATGAGTTGGCCTGACCAAGGGACCGCCACCAACTTCACTGTTTCATCTGTGTCAGCGAAGCGGACCTGGTCAATTCTTTCTTGGCGAAATTACTTTCGAATTTCGCGCGAATGAAATAGAGTCACGAGCAGTCACTCACCGATGACGTATTGCAGAGGGTAGGCGGCGGCCAGCGGTGCGTGGACCCGGTGAGTGTACGCGTAGGAGACGGCAGACGGTGCTGCCAGAACGGTGGGTGCCACAGCAACTAAGGGTGCCGCGTAGAGTGGCACGGGGCCGCCGTGTGCGATTGGAACGTGGGACGCGATGAATACCAGCGCCAGCAGTGTCAGGGAGGTCTTCTGCGAGGTGGAGGTATTTATTTACCCCACTTTGTTATGAAGTGCTGCCGGCAGCGAAATTTCAGAAGCGAAAAAAATAAATAAAATAAAAAAGAAAATGAAGCTGTAAAACACGCTACGTACGATGCATTGAGAAATCGTTGAAGACTGGAACCAAAGGTTTGACAAGAGAACTTGTGTTCACCAACATGAAGACATTCCTTCTTTCAAAACTTTTCTCTAGATACATTTGCTGCTTTATGATCTCATACCGTCACGTCTTCATCTAGTAATAGTTACATAGGAGTTAATCAATAATAAAGAATTTAGACCAACACACACGAATAGAGATAGAATCGATATAAGCAGCTACAAGACACAAATAAAATGTAAACGAATCCCTAAAACGAGTACCAAATGCGTAAGCATACAGATTTTCACGTAAGGCAGCCTTACGCTGCCAAGCTAACCTAACAGAACCTGCCTGAGCTTGATACTAACAGAACCGATTCATATATTGTCCTCCTAGGCATACCTCCTCAAGCGTTACTTTATCAACAGTATGTCAACGCTTGGGATCGTTGCTAATCAACAGGAAATATAAAGTTTATAAATGTAGTGCTTTCTTGAGCCATTCATTCTAGTTTACCCGCCACGATGACCCAGTGGTTGTGGCGCTTGAGTCCTGACAGGAAGGTCGCAGGATCGAATCACCGCCGAGGTGGCCCCCATTTTTTTTTCGATAGAGAGAGAATGGTAGAGCTCCGTGTGCTTAGATTTATGTGCCCATCAAAAAACTCAGGGTGGTCGAAATTACCGGAACCCTCTAATAAAGGCGTCTCTCATGATGATATCGTCGTTCTGGGACGTAAAAACAGCAATAGTAAGTAATTGTCTTTTACTCTTTAGTTTAGTTTTCCTAAATAGCGAAGAAAGTCAGTGCGTGCTATCACGATGCGACTAATAATTTCTTTTCCGTATACTATACTGCGAGCAATAAGCACACTCACCATTTTGACTGGAGCTCCGCTGCTCTATTTGAAGGAAATACTGAGGTGCGAACTATAGTTTCCGCTGGTGATACGAAGTTGTAGTGTAGTACTGCGTGAAGAGTGGATTGCTAAGCGTTTGATCGGAGCTGGTGTTCTTATAAGCGTGCGCGGGAGCTACGGGGGAGAGACTGTCGCACCTCACCACCACTGCACGATATTTTAGGCTATAGTCGACGAGTGAGCGATTTGGAAACAAGCAGCGGAGAAGGATGTCGCCGAAGGCGACTCGGAAGGAGCTTCCGCAACATTCCCGGGGGTCACGCTTTCTCGCCCATCGGGGTCTGACGGAGCGGTGTTGGCTTTACGGTATAAGAAAATACGCGACAGTTCCTACAGCTACGATCGCTCACTGTTTATACCACGACAAGACTGCCCGAGTGTCCTAGAGCAGCGCTGGCCACAATGTTTTCTTTTTTTTATCCCGAATGAAGCCACAACGCGGCTTGCCACCTTTGATCCCCGTCTGTCGTGTCAGAGGATTCCGCTGTTACAGCGATGTACTGTTTTCTTTTTTCTTCTTTCGCGGCACTTTTGCGCATTTGTTTTTTGACGTGCGTGCGACATTATGAAATGATGAGCTGTCTCACGACAAGGTTTCTATGTCGTCTGGCGGCGTCACCCTGTTGTCCTTATTCCCCGGCCTTATGTCGCAGTGGCCCGCAACAAGGTTGCTGTCCTTTATTGAGGCGGAAGGCCTAATGTAGCATGATAATTGAGCGTGTTCGGAAACACGAGTGATGAAACGCTGTGGTGAAAAGCGAAAATCTGTGGTCGTGAAGGTAGTGGCCTTAATAGATCTTGCAAAATTGTTCCGAAAGCCTGTTGAATAACTGATCGTAAATGCTTCCCTCCGACTTAACACACGTATGAACAAAACAACAATGACATTTCGCCGCGCACATGGTAGCATCCGCCGTATACATCGTCAACAGATTAGCGGAGGCCGCCCAGTTCCCTAGCCACATCCATCCCTGTAAACCTCTAATATAGCGGGTTGGGGTCGTTATTGCAAGAAGGTGTGTCACGGTGGATGAACCAGTATTTCGGGATTTTCCTTTTTCCTCACCTGCGTTTCCGAGCTGGCGTCGTCGCGTTGTTTAAGTCAAAACTATGCCCCGTTGTCCAGCAGTGTTCAACAAGCTCCGTCTTGAAACGCGTTTCATGGGTGGCTTTAGCAACATCCTCCACCTGTTATCTAAGCCTCGTTGATATTGAACAATTGGGGCCCCCTACCAGATGTTTACAAAGACACATGTGAATAGTGGACTGGGCGACCTCCGTTCACTTTGTCATGCAGTATATGCTGAGGATCCCACTTGATTTGGTGGCGATTGGTTGTTGTATTTTTGTTAATAATTGTTGTGTTAAGTGGGCGGTTGCGTAAATGATTTACATTATTCGGTCTTATACGGTGAAATGCTTTTCCTATGCTATCTTCTTCCCTCCTTATCTCTTCTAGCCAATCTATGTCGTGCGCTGCAATGTAACCGATTGTGTAGAGTCAACGCCTTCGCATTTCATTTCTCACTTTCTATCCCTCTCTTTCCCATTTGCAACTGCTACCGGTGCGTGTGCTTGATGTGCAATCACGGGCGATGCTTGTTTTACGGTGCGGCGAGACCAAAGCGAAAAAGCTAGCCTGATGATGATGTGGTAAAATTAAACAAAGGCAAATGAACACGTCTATCAAGTTTCGTGGGCCTTTATCTGATATCTCACAAGTTATCGTGCCGTCAGGTCACCGAAGTCGGTGTGATTCGAAAGCGCGTTTTCAATGGATGAAACATCGCCAAGAAACACGCTTTGTTTCACGCCGCTCCTGCCATAGAGTTTCCAATAAATGTACTAGATGGCGCTAGTGTCTATTATAGCTGTAACGCTTTAACTTTATTATAGCTGCAATGCACGGAGCATCAGCGAGAATGTAAAGGATGTGTAGTACACGGATTCGTTCTGCTGGTTCCGTTTGGCTTCGTGGGACCTGAATCCGCTTTGACACAAGACGAAATTCAGCGCAGGTTGCGCAGTTACGCTTCCCGACCTTGACCTTTTTAGGCTCCCCAGTTCAAATCAGCTCACGAAGTTCCCGACGGTCCGTTATTTTATTCAAAATAAAACCAAAACACAACAATAAACAAGCTCACAAGCGCTTCCGAAGCCTGCAAGCACGAAGAATCGGCAGATTCATGGAACTACCCATCATTCCCATAGTGGCTGAACGATATCAGCGCCAGAGTTCCCTCTAGTAAATACTGGAGGAAACTATAGGACTCCTGCTACGCGTGCTGGCTCGGAGTGGTCGCCGAGTTGCGTGCGAAATCCTTCCGTTGCGTCAGAGACAGCCGAGACTGTAATCGCAGTCATAAGACACGCGTCAGACCACGCGTCTTTCGTAATTGCAGGAAGGCAGCCTCTACGGGAGCGGAGTCATCAAGGCGTCCCAGAGCCTCTGGATACCTCGCGACTGAGTCTACACAGCTATCTGGGTTGGTGTTCTTGCTGCCTGTGTTGCGTTGTTGCTGTCGTTAATATTGCTGCACATTGTTATTATGAGACGACCGTCTCAATAACAATAGCTTTGAATGCCACATCCACGAGAATAATGGACCGGTGGCGTCGGCGGAGGCGTCAACACGAGTGATGAAAAAAAAAAAAAGCGAGGCTTGCACTAAATCGCGCAAGGTTTGAAACAGCGAAGCTCGACGATTCTGAAGTCGAATATGGTTTCTTCTAGGCTGTTCCTAGGCTTTAGCTACGGGATTCAGGTTGTTTCTACGTTGCTTCTCAGCACAGAAAAATCCGAGTTAGGACCAGAGTCCCAGACCCGTCATGGATGTCCGAACTCCAGGGACGGATACTCGCACTGAAACCCCGCGTTTGCACCTCCAATAGATTTACAGGACATGTCGTGTTGCACGGAGGACTTCCATATCATCGGGGTCTTCTCGCGGTCGCCATCGCCTTTTCCGTTCCTTTGTATTCTTTCGTTGTACGTACCCTTGAAGCACTCCGTACATATGCTTCAGAAAAGCTGAAAAGTGCTTCCACTTTGTTTATCAGTTTGTCAATCTAGATTGTTCATTAAATACTTTCTCAGTAACAGTTACGTCTGTGCAGAAATATTAATTGGTGTTTGCTGCCCGTCTGCTGCATTCTTCATGTGACCAGGGATGAGTGGTGGCATTTGCTCGATTTATGTGGTGCATACCCGTCATGATGATTATTAATACACACCAAAGTTTTTATGGCTGGCTTAAACAGATTCGCTGTTTAAAAAAATCACCACGCAACGACTTTACCACATGTCATCACATTTTGCCAAAGCTTACGAAGTCGCCATGACGTCACACAATGTTACGTCACAAGAGGACGTCATTACACGACATCACCACTTGGCCAAAGGTAGGCCGCTTCAGGAGGCAGTGCAAGATTTGGTGAGAATAATAATAATAATAATAATAATAATAATAATAATAATAATAATAATAATAATAATAATAATAATAATATGAGGAAATTACGTCCTAAAACAATGATATGATTACAAGGGGCGCTGTATTGGAGGGATTCGGAAATTTCGACTATCTGGTGTTCTTTAACGTGCGCTGAAATAGCACTGTACAGGGGTCTTTACCATTGCGCCTCTATCAAAATGTGACCGCCGCGGCCGGAATCGAACCCGCGACCTCCGAGTTAGCTGCCAAGCACCGTAATCGCTGATCCATGACAGTGGACGCGATGAAGTCCAGAAACATTTCAGATGGGTAGAAGGAGGGATTAACACATTGACTGAGAAGGAAAACGGAAAAAAAGAAAAGGGTTCTCGGCGTGTTTCTGTGTTTTTGTCGTTATTCTACACGAAGCTTCGCATACGTATATTGCATATCCCAGATACAAACCAGTTTTTGTCAGCTCTGCTTCTTCGTCTGTGGTTCTTTCGCCATGCCGTGTTCAGCGTTATTTGTCCCTATATTATAACTTCAATAGTTCCCATCAGTTCCTCATGTGTGTGTGTGTGTGTGTGTGTGTGTGTGTGTGTGTGTGTGTGTGTGTGTGTGTGTTTCGTTGATATTATTTGTTTCGTGACATCTGTGTTTATTGTGCGGGCCCAGTCACTGTTGTGTGACCTCCGAGATCAACTCCTGTAAAGCGTGGATGTTTCGGGTGGGTGAAAACCTGTGACGTGTGAACATTGATGCTGCGTGGAGAATTATATTATTGCGGGATTAGGAATGGGAGTGCCCATGTGTAGATCTTGTTTCGTTTTCCGCTAATTGGCGACTTTACGATGCAAGACCATTATGCAGGAGAAAAGGGGCACCTGGAAACACACCTAGCGACCAACCTCTCGTGAAACACATCTAAAAGAAGAAAAAAAAAAGAGAGAGTGAGTTGCTGCTGCTACCAAAGCTTGGAAGTTTAAGCAAATAATTCCCTCTTGTAGTGCAACACGTACATGTTTAACTCCAAATGCAGTGGGTTTTTGGCGCTGCTAAGGTATGCGTTCCTAAAGGCGTAGAAGGGGGCTTCTTTCCGTCGTCCCCGTCAGACAAGCTTGTGACGCTACTCCCTCCCCCCCCCCCCTTCCCTTCCTTCAAAATGGCTTCTGTGTCGTAGTACAAAGAACAACAGTCCAATTAAACCCTTTCTGGCATAACGTACGATGAACGATTGCACCGAGCATGTATACGTCTTAATAAGCCTCGTCTCATTTTCAATGTCAGAACAAGGGCGGAGTGAAGGGTAAGCACGCTATATCTCTTCAGAAATACCAGGGAGCCTTTCTCTATACCAAACTTCACAGGACAATCAACGGATTCGCGTCACGCCAAGGACCCAAACTCAAGGACTGCGTTGCGATTGTCTACCTGCTCGTCGCGGTTATGTAGCAACCCACGTCGCTGGACACGAACGCTTGTGACTCCGGTGGTAAGACGCATCTTGTTTCAGGGAGAGCATCGAAGCGCACCCGTTTGAGAAAATCGGCGAGCCCCTTCGCGTGAGCCGCACGTTCGTGAGAGTCAATTTAGTGGGTGGGCCGCATGCTGAATTCGGTCGTCAGCCAAGCGTGGTCCCGCCTGGGTGGACTGTTCTTCAACTCGCTACGACGTCGTTCCAGCTGGACGGCCAAGTATATAAGAAAAGAATGACCCGAAAGAGCACACTTTGAAGAGTGGCCAGATGTCCGCATTCGGAGTGCTGTGGCTGACGTGCTCCCTTTGACGCACGTCCGACCATGTCGAGTGCGTAAGTGTTGAAGCCTTATTTTTTTTAGTTAATTACTCTCTCTTTCCTATTACTAATGTTCAAATTAACGCCATACTCGAAGCGGTGGTCGAGTGGTAATAGTGCTCGGCTAGTGACTCGAATGTTGCGGAATTCAGACTGCATTCAAATATGGCCTCTGTAATTAAATTCAAGTGCGCGTTAAATAACACTATAGGTGGTCGTACTTTCTGAAGCCCTCCACTACGGTGTCTCATATTGTGGTTTCGCGACATGAAACTCCGCAATCTATTGGAGCACATTCATAGGTCAGAGGAGCTTCTGCCTTAATCTATCCTTGCGACTCATTAGCCCTCTTTTCGGAACGTGAAAAATATTCAGGTCGCATCCTCTTGTAAAGGTGGCTGCAGGGTTGTTCCAAAAAGAGATGAAAAAATAACTAATGAGCCATTTGTGTTCTCGGTAATTGAAGAAATACACGGAAGAAAAACTGTGCGTTGCACGGTAGCGCTGCGAGACGTATACACGCGTGAGATCTTAACGGGATCCAAAAGCTTCCATTAATACTAAACAGAGTAAATATTTCAAATGAAAGTATGAGCGTGCCAAACAAATTTTCAGCTTTTTAGAGATCCTCAAGTGAGAGCTGACGAACAACGTGGACAAACAGATAGATCAGAAACACAATCGGGTATTTCTGCCTTCCCTTAATCCAATTACGACCATGATTTCCGCAGTAGTTGGTACAGATGACTTTTGTGCTTTATTAAACAATGCTGTAAAGACGGAAACAACCGCAAGCATGATAAGTTTAACATCCTGGTCGAATAGCTGAATCATGCTAAAGATGAGAACTGCCTGAACGACAGGACATGTGGGGACCGTGAAAGCACGCTGTCACTTTGAACGACATTTTTTGGCCAGTTCAAACCAAACAGCATATGCTAACTGAGTGCTCATTAGTCAGCCCGGCCGAAAGCTCGATTTCAATCCGGCGTTTTCGCGCAGCACAGAAACTAAAAATCAGCCAGGATGAGGGGCCAGCCAACATGCGCTCAAGTCGCACGTGTCCGGTGCCTACGCCTCGTTGTTGTCCTAGCGGAGCAACAACCACGTTTCATTAAATGCTAAGCATAGGTTGTTGTTTTCATACGTAATGCTAATGTCATCATGATCATCATGATCATCATCATCATCATCACCGTCGTCGTCGTCGTCGTCGTCATCGTAATCCCTATCAGAACCTGTTTTAGTACCCCGCAGTTGTAATGCCTCTCCGATTGATCTGTGGTGTATACCCCATGTCCTCCTCTGCGAACAGATTGCATTTCATACCTGATAACTTCTTAACTTCGTCGTTCCATCTAGCTATCCACCTTCGTAGATTGCATTTCCCATCCTTTGGTAACCGTTCCGTTGCTCTGACTGTCCACAAATTGTCAACTCTTCGCATTACGTGGCGAGCTAGTTTATTTCTTTCGCTTGATGTGAACTAGCATGCCTTCTGTAACCACCGTTTGTTCACTGACCCATTCCGCTGCCTTCCAATGCTTTTAATGTTCCCTCTATCATTTTACCTTTATGCAAATATATCAAAGCGTCACAAAGGGAGACAAAGAAAAATACTAGCAATTGTCACACAAATGTGAACCCCTCGGCTACACTCTTGTCTCTATAATGCGCGTGATCTTGTGGGACTCGATGCGATACGGGGTGGCTTGCTTTGCTTTCCAATCTCTACTTCTGTACCATTGCGCTTATTCTTTCCAGATTCTCTTCTATTTTGTCCCCTCTTCAAGCAAGTGGGCGTGATGTTTTTTGAAAATAATAATAATAATAATAATAATAATAATAATAATAATAATAATAATAATAATAATAAATGAGGGGGCTTCTATGTCCAAAACCCTCACATAATTGTTCAAGACGCCGTAGCGGACGGCTTCCCGAATTTCGACCCCCAGGTGTTTTTTAAATGTGCACCCAAAATCTAAGTTCACGGGTCTTAAACCTCCATGCGAATTAGGTCGTCGCGACATGGATTTAATCCCACGACCTTTAGGTGGTGATATTACCACCACAACTACAAGGCCATCGCCACAGCCTCTATAGACAACCTCACGAGTAGTAATTCGTTTTCTCAGCATCAAATTTATCCCTCGTAACGCGGGCACAATTTTTTTTTTACCCACCGAACAGCAGAAACCACACAGGGCTGACGTGGACGGGTCTCCCTTCGCTTCCAGCCGTCGTCGTGCTGATGCTGCTGATGCTGGTTCTGCTGGGCAACAGTGGGTGCAGGTCGCTGGTGCTGGAGCCACTGGAGTCCCTGGCTCCGCGCGAGCGCCAGGAGACGATCACGCATGAAGAGCGGAGAACTCGCGGCCGAGGAGGCGGGGACATGATGGACGACGACGACGACGTGGACCGACCATCGACCACCGTCGTGTCGTCCACCCGTCGCCGCGTCGTGATCCCTGGTCGTGGTGACGAGGGCGACTACCGCGGCCAGCGTCGTCGTGGAGGGGGCAGGAACTGGTACCTAGTCCTGCCAGCCGACGCACTCGAGCCGTTCGCCATAGCTGGGCCATTGGTGCTGAGGCAGCAGCAGCCCTTATAGAGACGCGACATCAGTAGCCATCACTAGGGGCATGTCGCAACAGCCGTTATGTCTGGACAGACACGGCGACCACTTCCCTCTATACATGTACATTCACCCTCAATAAATTTCTCATGTCAACCGTCAATGAAGAAAGCTGAGTGTATCGAAGCGGGATTATGATAAGTTTTTTATTGGGTTCTTGTGTGGCGAAAGAGCGCCATAGCAGAGCGGAAGTGTACTACAAACTATCCAATAGTTCAACAAGGCGTTAATAGGTTTCCGGTGCGACTCGTTTCGCAGAAATTCAGGTGTCGGCGTCGTTTGTTGTGAGCGAGAAACCAGCCCTCTACGAGAGCCAAAGGTTGCCCCGCCACGAAGGTCTAGTGGCTAAGGTACTCGGCTGCTGACCCACAGGTCGCGGGTTCAAATCCCGGCTGTGGCGGCTGCATTTCCGATGGAGGCGGAAATGTTGTAGGCCCGTGTACTCAGATTTGGGTGCACGTTAAAGAACCACAGGTGGTCAAAATTTCCGGAGCCCTCCACTACGGCGTCTCTCATAATCAAATGGTGGTTTTGGGACGTTAAACCCCACATATCAATCAATCAATCAATCAATCAATCAATCAATCAATCAATCAGAGCCAAAGGTCGAGATAGATGCAAATAAAATGAATAATGAAATCCGGTTCTCGTGAGAATCGAACCAAGGCCTTCCGAGAGACAAACGGGCGCTCTACCACAGAGCCATGCCATTGCTTGAAACTTCGGAGAAAAAACACCGTAGAATAGAGTTAGGTGTGAAAACATGCGCATTTCCCAATGAGCGGGTGTTTCAAAGGTGTTTTAAAGGTGTCTAGCGGGTGTTTTAAACATTACAAAGCGCCCAGACATAATTATTCATTATCAGCAGCAGCGGAAACACCCACAAAGTGAGGAGCTGCGTATATAGGTTCAAGTGTAGCCGTACGGACACTTAGTGATCCCCTTTACTGATTCGTAAAATGAAGAATTGTGATGTAGGAAGCAGTTCGCAACTGTACTTGCAGTAGGTACTGTAGGATAGTTGGAAACTTATGTACGCGCACGGAGGCTCGTTTATTTTTTTTATTTTTTTGGCATACACCGAGAACCGAAGCCAGGCTTGCAATTTAGAAGGCGATGTGCACGGAGCCCGATTACGTCATCGCATTTTGCTCTTGAAGGTGGAGCTCTTGAAGGCTCAAGCAAGTTTTTTTGTGTCTTTGTTCTCGCACGCCTACTATTCTATGTATACTTTTCCCTTTCTATCCCCCTACCTTAATGTAGGGTAGCAAACCAGATGTTATAAAGAACGCCTATTTGGGCTAGTTGGTTTGAATTCATGGCAATAAAAGGGCTGCAGCGCGAGCACGAAGGTGCTAGAAGAAACAGACGAAAGGCGAGGCAAATATTTGCTTTCTTTGCCTCGCCTTTCGTCTGTTTCTTCTAGCACCTTCGTGCTCGCGCTCCAGCACTTTTATTACCAGATGTTATAATTCTGGTTGAACTCCCTGCCTTTTCCTGTTTTTTTTTTAAAATTCGTTTCTATTTCTTTTCGAATGCATAGCAAGGATAGCTTCACGAAATCGTATTCCATACACTTTTACGCACACTAGGTTTGCCTTATATGTACTATGCCTGTTCCTCGCTGAGTACGTGTGGATTATGAAGAATTCAATGACAGAGCGCTAATACGATTCTAATACCACAAGTATAATTAACAGATTGTAAAAACACGCGTGTCAGTGTTTTTGCATTGCATGTCACCCGTTTGAATTTACCTCGTGACAAACGAGTCAGTATCATTGCTAGGTAATGTATGTAACTGGCGACTGAACTTTCACGTGACACGTATTGTCAATCACAACGAATTTTCCCGAATGAGGCTGGACGCTGGTGCAGAATGTGAAGGGTAACATCTACAAGCGGGACATAACGTCTGGTAACTTACAAGATGTTATTCGAATAGCAGTATTATCTCCGATTAGTCTTTATAGCCCTATAGCCATGTTATAGCCCTATAGCCCTGTTGCTATCCACCTGAAGCAAAACGTCACCTTTGTTTGATGCTGACAACTTCTGCCCAGGCCATGGTGCAAAAACATAAATAGATAAAAAGAAAGATAGCTCAGAGCTTGAACTAAGCCACACAAAGGTCAGTACAGGGCGAAGCTCACCAGTCTCACGCTTTTATTTGTTGCTCTATCTAAGCCGAACTCGGCTGTAGCAAGGTTGTAGCAACTTGCAACTATGGTCGCCATCTTTGCATTGTCGTCCCCGGTTCTCCACTCGTGACACTCGTCCTTGACAAGGATTGCGATGCTGTGATGACGGCTCAACAACTTTGTATCCATTTGTTAGGCAACATCGTTAGTTAACCAGTGGTGGGTATTGTGAATTACCCATTTTTTGTGGTGCACACCCATTTATGATGATGAAAGTTTCGTGACACGAGATAAAAGGAACCATTTGCTAAAAACGTTTCCCTGTTATTAAAAAAAACTTTAACAATAGAGGAAACGCAAGAATGGCAATAAAGTTTGAGAAAAAGAGAACATGAATGTTGATCTCATGCGGTCATGCATATACACAATTACACAAACAGGCTCCCCCATTGATGTTTGAATGTCATTAGCGTGTTTTTGGGAACCTACAATGCAGTACAGCTGCACTGAACGTCTTGACGCTGTCTTGGGTGGCTAGGTGAAAAAGTCGACGTAAAAAGCAGTCGAGCGCGAAGAAAAGAAGTGGATTGAACGAAATACGACCAACGCGTTCATATTGCGAGCATAATTTGGCTAATTAAAAAAAGTGAGATGTGGACAATTGAGGAAATATATCCATTGGCCTGTAGGCAAGTAAAGAATTCGCTATAGCATGACAATGTGATGCTTTCCTGAATTCGTCCATCGCGAATCGCATTAACGTGGAAGTTGACAGCGCTATGGATTTTACCACAAGTTTTCGTTAGGTTACAAGTGTCCGAAAAACGTTTATGCTGCAGCTGCTATCGCCGCCTCCTGCCTTCATGAATATGCATGATATAACGACCAATTAGACTGCCGTGGTTACTTACGCCATGTCAAATAACGCGGTCAGTTATTAACACTTGTGGTTGCACACATTGATCAAAACTCCTATAAGGCATTAAAGGGGCCCTGCAGCACTTTTCCGGCGTGGTTAGAGCCTCTGTATCTGAATAGTTCTCTATCCTTCCCTCTGTTTCTCTATTAGTATGTACTGTGTCAACGGAATCAGACACGACCTGCATCTTCCTGTTCGCTAATACCTTCACTGATGCACAGTAGTGAAGCAAGCTTAAATGGAAGAACATTCAAAAGAACGCGCCGTTTCACTCAGTTGGTCAGGCACTCGCAACGGGCTAAGGCGGAGGCCCTCTACCGGCGTTTACAGAAAACATTTCCTCTTCTTTCAGTGACCCAGCGCAAATGCTCATAGATGGCGCGCGCGTGCCGATCACTTCGGACTTCTTGCTCGTTTCCTCCAGTCACGCGCGGTATTTCGTTAAGCGTCCCATAGTGGGTTAGAGCGCTTCAAATCACTCACGTAAAAAATCCTTAAAAAAAGCCATTTCCGACTTATGAAAAAATTTTGTCAGCACGTGACGTCACCTCCAAAATTTTCAGCGAATCAAAAGACTCCTTTCTTGTTTATGATCTTGGAGGCGGTACTTTATGAGGACTACTTCGCCTGCGTAGAATGAAGTTGCGACACTATCCTCCACATCCTCTGTGATTGCCAAAGCCCAGAATCTTCAATTCAGCGAAAAAGTAAGAGTAAATGGATTATAGTTCTTTACAGACTAAGACAAGCATATGATGATAAGGCACGCCGTAGCAAGCGACTACGAATTAGCTTTGACCGCCTTGGGATCTTTGACATGTGCACAAGTGCTTAATGTGTGTTCGAAACTCGTGAAATATAGATGGGGTGGCAGCCCAAGAAGACGTGTTAAATTACATTTCTTTTTTTTTTTGACTGACCATCACAAATATAAATGCGGGAGAGTACACAAGCTGATATACAAATGACGATGAAAGAGTAAACACCACTTCCTTTAGCGCTGGATGTGTGCCTTCACATTTTACACACACACACACACACACACACACACACACACACACACACACACACACACACACACACACACACACACATATATATATATATATATATATATATATATATATATATATATATATATATATATATATATATATATATATATATATATATATATATATATATATATATATATATATATATATATATATATATATATGAGGCTACGATGACTGGGTGACGTGGCCTGGCTCATACCCCATGTTTATTCCATTCTGCACTTCTTCATCATCTACTTCTCCTAACCATCCCTGCCTCCTTACGTCACAGGATTCCCCCTCTTCCGGAAAGATGACACCGGTTGCAAACTACAAAAAATTGAAAAAGAGAATAAACAAAACAATGGCCAAGTTCACAGTTTCACGTCCCGACGGAGTTTCACAATCGCACTGAATCTTCAAGGCTGAGGGAGCAGTCCGGTGATTTCTATGACGACTCTGGTGGACGAGCTTGACTGTTGCGTTCCGGACAGAGTGGGCTACGCATGAACACTGACAATACTGCTTGAACTGTTTTGGGGACTGAGCAAGGTTGGAACGCATTGTTGCATCGGTAGCTCGGATGTCGTAGGGGTTGTATTTTTCGTCGTGAATGGTGCATTCCCGGTGCTTCTTGCTTTCGCGCTTTTTGACAGACTGTGACAAAGTGCCCGAGTGCTTGCGGTGTGCAAGCAATGCTTTTGCGTCTTTCTCGGCGTTTTCTGCGATGGTGCATTCGGTGTAATAGCAGGTGCAGGGAGTGTTTCTGGTGACTTTTCTTTGTGCGAAAGTGCCTGACGTCTTGAATTGGTCTTTGGTTTAGAGATCTTATTCTCCGATGTTCTTTTATTGGTGAGTGCACTTCCGTTGAATTTTGCGTTCGTCGATGCCCCTGTTTCAGTCTCTCTCGATGTAGCATTTGGCTTTGCTTGCTTTGCTGAGGCTGCTCAAGAGATGGCTGTAGCGGCACCCGTTCCGGAATGGGGCATTCAGTTCCTTCGGTGTTTGATGCGTCCTGTAGACAGCTGATGAATGGTGAACTGGTGTCTTGCTTGTCGGGCATAGTTGGCAATGCGTCATCATTTCTGGCATGCTCTTCAGAGGCTTC